>NC_064820.1:200781429-201396787 GCF_024166365.1 Elephas maximus indicus
GAGAAAGGAGCAAAATGGGAATAAAGTTTTACTATATTAATGTTGTATATTATATGCTCATACTCATCTCATAGAGACCCTACAGGACAGAGTAGAACTTCTCCAAGGAGTTTCCAAGGAACGCCTGGGGGATTCGAACTGCCAACCCTTTGGTTAGCAGCCGTAGCGCTTAACTGCTACGCCACCAGGGTTTCCATATAGGGTTGCTATGAGTCGGAATTGACTCGACGGCACTGTGTTTTTTTTTGTTTGTTTGTTTATATTGCATGATGTTTGTATGTTAAACTTTGGTATCAAGCTAAAGTAACATGGTGGAAATGTTGCTTATTGATCAATTTGTGAGGACTTGTTATCTTTATGTTGACATGTAATGCATACTGAAGGTTGTGGGTACTTTTCATAAAAAGACCAGACTTAATGATCTGACTGAGACTAGAAGGACCCCGGATGCCATGGTCGCCAGGCCTTCTGTTAGCACAAGACAGGGACCATTCCCAAAGCCAACGCTTCAGACAGGGATTGGACTGAACTGTAAGATAGAAAATGATACCGGTGAGGAGTAAGCTTCTTGGCTCAAGTAGACACATGAGACTATGTGGACAGCTCCTGTCTGGAGGAGAGATGAGAAGGCAGAGGGGGACAGAAGCTGGCTGAATGGACATGGAAATAGAGGGTGGAGAGAAGGAGTGTGCTGTCTCATTAGATGGAGAACAACTAGTAGTATATAAACCAAAACCACCAAGCCCAGTGCCGTCAAGTCGATTCCGACTCAGTGACCCTTTAAGACAGAGTAGAACTGCCTCATAGAGTTTCCAAGGAGCACCTGGCAGATTCGAACTGCTGACCTTTTGGTTAGCAGCCATAGCACTTAACCACTACGCCACCAGGATTTCTGGGAGTATATAGCAAGGTGTGTATAAATTTTTGTATGAGAGACTGACTTGATTTGTAAACTTCCACTTAAAGCACAATAAAAAAAAAATAAGTAAAAGAGAAAAATAAACCCCAAATTTACTAAAAAAAAAAAAAAGAAGAAGAAGAAGAATTGGGGATAGATAAAAGATGAGAGGAAACCCTGGTGGTGTAGTGGTTAAGAGTTTGGCTGCTAACCAAAAGGTTGGCGGTTGGAATCCACCAGCCACTCCTTGGAAACCGTATGGGGTAGCTTTACTCTGTCCTATGAGTTGGAATCAACTTGAAGGCAACAGGTTTTGGTTTTTTTGTTATGAGGTGAGAGGGAAGGAGGACGCAGAGGATGAAGGGCTCTGGGGTGATGAATGTCAAAGATGGTTGGATTGAGGTGCCTGTAATGGTGGGGGAAAAGTTATCAGAGGAATGGAGATCAAATTATGTACAAGATTAACGTGCAGGGGACAGTATGGAAGTCGGGAAGGATCAGGTAGAGGTTAAGAAGATAGAGGGTAATGGGGCAAATGGAAGTCTGGGAAATAGTTGATAGGGGAGGCAGAATGGAGGTCACAGGGAGTGACAGAGTTAGAGGGAATAGTAGGGTAGAGGTGATGGATGAAGGCCATAGGGACATATTTGAAGTCACAAATTCATTTCTTCATTCATGAACTCCCTCATTTGCATTCAACTTACAACTTACTCATAGAGATTCTAGTTTCATGACATAAAACCTGGCTAGTATAAAATATCCCTGAAAACCTCCAAAACTGAACATACAGCAGAGGACCACAGGGAGGATTTTGGGTGAGAAACACTCTAGATGAGAGACTCACCTTGTTGATGACCTTTGCAGTGAATTACAGCCACAATTATTGGTAACAGGACTGCTACAATGAGTAGCAATATTTGTTGGCTGTGCTTAATTTCTTTTCTTGCTGAGTCTTCTCTGCCTCCAAATTGCCCCATGTCCATGTAAAACCGGTTAATGGCTCACAGGTGCTGGACAAAGTGGAATATCCCTTCCTTCTTTTTAACTGCAAGATAGGGGTGTTAAAAGCTGAATTACAGGTCCACAGAAGTCCAAAATCCAGGTACTTACCAATGAGCTGATGAATGGCCACCTGGGCTTCTCGATTTAGTGGATACTGCCTGACCTGTGGTGGTGTGATGTTGGGTAGCAGCTGGACTGTAACCAGTTCTGCATTGTGAGTGTATTCTGGCTACTGAGTGGCCCAATCAGGTTAATTTTTTCTAAATGCTGGTTTGGGAAAAGTACCTTTCGCTGATGGCAGGGCTCTGTCTCTTGGCAAAAAAGGAGATGTACTTTCCAATCACGTCAGCAGGAACATCAACAGGTATCTGTCCGTACTCATCGGCGTCTTTTGGCTTCCTAGCTGTTGATACCCCAGATGCCACTCACCAAAGTAGGATGCGGAATTTTTTTTTAATAAACTTTGTAATGCCAATTGACATAGAAGTCACCTAAAACCATGGTCCCCAGACCCCTGCCCCTGCTATTCTGTCCCTCAAAGTGTTTGGTTCTATTTACACAACTTCTTAGCTTTTGGTTTAGTCCAGTTGTGCTCACTTCACCTGTATTGTGTGTTGTGTTTTCCTTCGTCTAAGATAATTCTTGCCTATTATCTAATTAGTGAATACCCCTCTCCCTCCTTCCCCACTCTCGTAACCATCAAAGAATGTTTTCTTCTGTGTTTAAACCTTTTCTTGAGTTCTTATAATAGTGGTCTCATACAATATTTGTCCTTTTCAGATTGACTAATTTCACTCAGCATAATACCTCCCAGATTCCTCCATGTTATGTTTTATGGATTCATCGTCGTTCTTTATCATTGTGTAGTATTCCATTGTGTGAATATGCCATAATTTGTTTATCCATTCATCTTTTGATGGGCACCTTGGTTGTTTCCATCTTTTTGCTATTGTCAACAGTACTGCAATGAACATGGGTATGCATATATCTATTTGGGTGAGGGCTCTTATTTCTCTAGGATATATTCCAGGGAGTGGGATTGCTGGATCGTATGTTAGTTCTATTTCTAGTTTTTAAGGAAGTGCCAACCAAATTTCCAAAGTGGTTGTACCATTTTATATTCCCACCAGCAGTGTGTAAGTGTTCCATTCTCTCCACATTTATTACTTTCTGTTTTTTGGATTAATGCTAGTCTTGTCAGGGGGAGATGGTATCTCATTGTAGTTTTGATTTGCATTTCTCTAATGGCTAAGGATCGTGAGCATTTCCTCATGTATCTGTTAGCCCCCTGAATGTCTTCTTTGGTGAAGTGCCTGTTCATATTCTTTGCCCATTTTTTAATTGGGTTATTTGTCCTTTTTTGTTAAGGTTTTGCAGTATCTTGTAGATTTTAGAGATTAGACGCTGATTGGATTTGTTGTAGCCAAAAACTTTTTCCCAGTCTGTAGGTACTGTTTTTACTCTTTTGGTGAAGTCTTTTGATGAGCATAAATGTTTCATGTTTAGGAGCTCCCTGTTATCTAATTTCTCTTCTAGTGTTTGTGCATTGTTAGTAATGTTTTATATACTGTTTATGCCATGTATTAGGGCTCCTAGCATTGTCCCCATTTTTTATTTCATAATCTTTACCATTTTACACTTTATGTTTAGGTCTTTGATCCATTTTGAGTTAGTTTTTGTGCATGGTGTAAGGTATGGGTCTTGTTTCATTTTTTTGCAGATGGATATCCAGTTATGCCAGCACCATTTGTTAAAAAGACTGTCTTTTTCCCAGTTAACTGACATTGGGCCTTTGTCAAATATCAGCTGCTCATATGTGGATGGATTTATGTCTGGATTCTCAATTCTGTTCCATTGGTCTATGTGTCTGTTGTTGTACCAGCACCAGGGGCAAAGCCTCTTGTTTATTTAATGTGGCTGGTGTACTGTTTGTCTCAGGACCTTAAAACATCAGCAGTGCTCCCACATAAAACCCATAATATTCCTTCACTCATCTTATGTAGTTAATTTCTGTTCCACATGATTCTAGATCAGCCACAGTCTGTGAACCCATCAGCTTCTACGTAAGAGTTCTAGAAATTTTATTCAGTCTCAGCACTGTCCTTTTTGCGAGTCCAATATAGTCCATCACTTTGTTGAGATACTTTGGTCAAACATTTTCAGCAAATCAGAAAAGTAAAAACTTATCTGCAGAAGACAAAACATAATACAGCCATGATTAATTTATAAAAATAATACTCTTGTAGTGAAAGACCTGATAGAAATTAATTATAAGAATAACTTAAAGGCCAAATAAAATTAGTTTTAAAAAAACTTTAGATAAAAATATTTCTAAATATAACTATTAGCTGTATTTTTAAAGAGCTTCAGACATGATAAATAATAATCTTGAGGCATAATATCATATAGTCAGGATATACCAAGATTATCAAGCCTTTAAATACAAGAATAGTAAAAAAAAAAAAAAAAAAAAGGTAAATTATGTTAATTCCCCCAATAAAACCATTGGCTTTGATAAAGCTGTGACCAACTTAGCAATTGAGAAATAATAATAAAATTATGACATAATATTATGTGTTTGTGTCTAGTATTAGGCAAAAACACAAGAGGAAATACTAACATCAATTTAACCCAGAAGAATCAGGTGTTTCTCTTGATTTTGACAATGTGTTCTATGTAATTTATTAAATAAAACTTCTTAGCACTTTCCTTTATAAAAGTCAAGACTGTATTATAGGTCACCAGGAAATAATACTTAAGTTATTTAATCAAAGATCTTAAAGTAAAAAACCTAAGGTAAAAAATCTCATTCTAATGAGAGGTTAAGCCTTTGCCTTCAAGGCAGATTACATGAAGAATTAATTAACCCTTCAACTCAGAAATCAGAGGAAATTTTGTTATTTTAGCAGCAAGAATCCCAATTCTTTGTTTTATATTTTATTTGACATTAAAGCTCCTAATGATCTCATAAGTTAAACTTTAATCAGACAGATAAAACTTTTGACCATATCAAATAAATTTCTTTTTAATAAACCTCTTAAACCTTGCCTTTGCTGCTATCTCTTATAGTGCATCCCTTTAAAAGGCAAAAATGAACACACTCATTAGCAGACTTAAATATATATCCATTCTCTTGTGGCATAAAAAGCAAAAGTATATGAGCTTAAATTATGGCAAATATCTGTTAACACAATTTAACATCAATAAGTTACCTAAAGGTCTTAGAAATTATTTTAAGCCTGTATACTTTGTCCTATAGGGTCGCTATGAGTCAAAATCGACTCAAAGGCAATGGGCATACCATAAAACATAACTGTTGTTGAAAGAAAGTCTGTTTAAACATTCTAAATTTTCATTCAACTTTTACTATTTCCCAATCTAATTTTAGCCCTTAAAGATTTTATCAACTGGCTTTGGAAATCACCAAGTCTCTGCTCAACTGACCAATTCATTGATATGGATATAATCTTAGGTGTCTGGCTAGGGTCAGAAATGTTTTTCCAGGCTGCTTTTGGTGTGTCTCATTGTGATTTCTACTTCTTTTTTGGCTTCTTAAGGTTCCCCTACAATAGAACTTTTTTATAGTTCTTTTATGACTGGGATCCACCCAATTTCTGATGACTGTAGTAAAGCAGCAATTTTTCTTTTCTTCTTTTTGTCTTAAAAGGCTCTCCACCTAGTTGGAAAGGGTTTTTCAAAAGTTTCCCTGGAGTTATATGACCTTGGAGACTGGGGACTAGGGGACCCTGATGTTGTCCCACCCTCTCTATTTTTTTGATTCATGGTAGAAGACAAGATTAGGTCATTCCAATTCACTTATATATGTTTAAATCAATCTAGGCATTTTGAAAAGCAGAAAACAACTAATTTCTTTCCCTTTTATTATTCTCTTGGGAAGCAGTTTTGCTTTCTCTTTATCACAACCTTTTATCTACCCAGTGAATACCAAAGCCGTTTAACAATTTTTTTCTAGGCTTGCCTCCTTTTTCATATTCTGAAACTATTAGTTTTACCTTAAGACAAAATTATCCTTTTTCTTTAAATGAAATACATTTCATATAATATCTAGCTTAAGTTACTTAGAAAGGCTTTGTTTTTATGATTGGCTTAAACATAAAGTTTTTCCATATAGCTACTAAAAATCTAAATCATGAGACAGACATAAGACAGTTTTTCTTGGATAAGGAAAGAACTGAGGTTCCAAGACAGCCTTGCAAAAACAGCAATTCTCAGCCATAGTCTTCAACTTAACACAAGACAGAAACTTAGACAACGCTTGAGACCAGAAGCAAGCTCTCAGAACAAAAAAAGATCACATAAACTCATCAAACTATATCACACAAAACAAGGATATGGGAATTCTAGTTTCTTAAAGTGTATATAGCAATTTTTGGTAAGGTTGACTCAATTCAATGGAATAAAACAGGTTCTAGATAAAACTTAGGAACTTGTCATAGCCTCAGATGGAGTAATATTAAGACCTTTTGACATCAAGCAAAGGTTCCCCAAAGAGAAAAGACAGCACAAACGAAAGCTCATTTTCCCAAAGTGGTCACTGAAATTCCAAATTACTTCTAGCATACTCAGTTTATAGTGTTTTAAAATCTGAACCTCAAACCAGTGTCTCAGTAGCAGGGGGAAAATCCAGGCTCATTTATCAAAGATGTCAGGCTCTAAGGTTCAAGTTTTTTGTTTCCTTCCTTTTGAACTTAATTCATTCTGCTGGCTAGAGACCTAGTCTCTTATTTTAGACCTTAAATATACTAGTTTTCCCAGTTGGAAAGTACTTTAAAGTAGCTACTGATGATTTTAATTTTAACGTTGTGCTTCTTTATTGAGAAACTGTGTCATAAAACAGCTACAGAGCTACCACTTCTCCTTGCGAATTTTATAAGACAGGTCAGGAGCTGCCATCTCCCCCTGCAAATTTTGCAGAACAGAGCACTATTTTCCAAGTTTTCTCTGAGTCACAAAAAGAACCTTAACAAGGAACACCTTGAGGTTTGGACAGTGTCTGTTTAGACCAATGTGTACCTTCATTGTGTGAGAGTTTACTTGTGGGTGACAGGCAGCCTAGTGCTCTAGCCTGTCTCATGACTACCTTATCCTGTCATGGGAGCCTTTAACATTCACGATGAGTGCAGCAACCACCCTAATGGCTTTTACTGTTTGATCCATGCCCAAATTTTTGTGGCTTATAGTGGCTCAGAGCTCTTTGAAAATAGAAATACCTCTTTAATGTGTCAAACGCCCGAATCCGGACCTAAACTGCAGTTCACCAAGAGTTAGTAGACATGAATCTTAAACAAACGATCAAGCAAAAATCTAAGAAAGGTCCTCCTTAATCAAACAACTTTGTGTTTCAAACAAATATGCTGAACGAAACTTAAGAAAATATGAGGGAGAGAACAAAAAGAACAAGCAAAGTCTCATTTTCTCAGAGCGCTCACCCTGTCGGCATCAAAGGGACATGGAGTGTGAATGCTTGGGTCCAGAAGATAAGACCTCTCTTTTTGTCGGCTTCTGCTCCACAGTCCAGATTTCCTCAAGTTCGACTAGATTCATGGTTTTAGAATCCCTGCAGCAACTACACCATTAACTCTTGTTTAGTAAAAGAGTTTAGTAAAGCAAAAAGAAAGGTTTTATTCAGCATATATTTAGAGAGACAAAAGTAGGAAAGGGACAAGCATGCTGCCAGAGCCATGTCAGTTGGAGACTCTGTTCCCAGTTCTTAAGGATGCATCTCAGCCAGCTACATTCCGCAATCCCTTGAATGTTCCCCATCCTCTGGATACACACACGCACACGATTAGTTCGGTGCACCAATCTAACAGGTACCTGAGTCTTCTGGGGACTCTTCTAAGGCCTTACCTAGGCACTTACCAAACAACCCAGGCATGTTTCATGTCTCTCGCAGAGTCATCATTTGGGTCTCAGGGGGGATCAGCTTTCAGAGCTGCTCCAAGTTCTCCAGGAGAAATCTCCTGGTGGTGCCACATATCGAGGCCAATATGTTTTCTGATACACCTCAGGAACCAAACAGATGGTGCATGGCTGGTTTGCCAGAAATGTTACCAGGGAGAAACTCCATTTGCCTGTTCCATATGCAGGAAAATCGGTATTTACCAGCCTGTGTAGGATGCAGCAGAGGATATTGAAGAGGCCAATGTACTTTTGAGCTTGACTTTAATCTCTGCCCATGTGGAGTTCTTGGGACAGATTGTGATGGCCTGGAAGATACTCAGGAGACAGGTGATGCTATTGGACACACCCCTGCCTACTCCGTGAACATAAACAACAAGTTTGCATTCAAAATCGTTGAAGAAATCTTCCAACACAAATGCAGCCATTTTCTCTGGGATTCCTCTAGAAAGAATGACTATTGAGTTGGCTATAGTCTGGTGACTGATGTTCAAATCTATGGACTTTGATCTGTATCCACTAAAGTAAAAGAATATATAGTGATACAAGAGTGAGGAATTTCCAAGAGTTCCAACTACAATCTGGAATAGGAAGATCATTCCAACTTTCAAATCCGTAGAGGCCACTCTGTTGTTTTCCAGGGCTTGCTACACAAATTCAGGAGCAGAAGATTCTTCATGGAAACATGAGCTGTAGGCTATGCTTTCATAAGAGGGGAAATCCAAAATTACTCACCATTACTCCCTTTCTTTGAATTACTTCCCAAAATATATTTCTTTTGTTAAGAGATTTCCCAAATTGGATGTGTTTCCTTATAACTTACAATGTACGGGTCACTAGTATTAATGTTTTACCTAGTCTAACTTATTTAATACTCATAACTCTATGAGTTAGAGTCAGGATTTGAATGTGGGTACCTCTGTTGCAATAATTTTGGTGTTTTCCATTGTGTTATACTTTCTTAGCTACCTGTTTGTGTTCTGTAAATAATTCAAATATCTATATCTTGTCATATTTTAAACCTGTTTTATTTATTAAATTTGATTTTGCTAATTTCACATTTTTGTCTAAATATTGTATAGGCCAGTATGACTTACAAATGAAGATTCAAAGAACGTAATAAAATGTAGACAAAGTAATTTTCTATGAACAATTTGATTTACTGAATGTGAATCAAAATTAGGATGGCAACAAAAAAATAATTATTTCACTTTTTACCTGTGGAACCCAAAACACTGCACTATGCCCTAAGCTATGGAATATGAAATTTAAATAAGTGATACAACATTTTATGGTAGAAATATTAGATATTTTCTACTATATTAGAATATTGATATTAAAAAAATTATTGATATTAGATAATATCAATCCTGATTAAAGAATAGAGTATATAATTATCTGTTTATTGTTTTAGAAAATAAACTGAAATTCCAATTAATATGTAGTTTTAGTTACATATTAAAATGAACCTACTCAGAGACTCTGTGGGAGAAAGATCTGGCAATCTACTTCCATAAAGATTACAGTCTAGAAAACCTCATAGGCAGTTCTACTCTGTCACATGGGGTCGCTATAAATAAAAATGAACTTGATGGCACCTAACAACAACAACAACGTAAGACAAGTATGCCACACTGAATTTGGAGGCATGCGATATTGTGCATTAAATAAATTCAGATGGGAGAACAATGAATGTAAGCCTGGAAATGACATTAGAATTTTTGGAGAAAATATCACAGGTTACTTGGAGCCTGATAAGTATTTAAGTTCTCTCTCTTTTTTTCTGTCTCTGCTGCCTAAATCCCTCAAGTGTGAAGTTTACTTTCCTTACAGGGTCCTTATGTATCTTTGAGGGAAATTATTCTACCTTAATCAACAGACCGTAATATTTGCAGTAGAGACATACTTGTCTCCATTAAGCACATCAAGTCCAAATGAGAGGAAAAAAATTGTATTTCGATAATTACCACTTAGTCACATTGTTTTTGCATCAAATTGAATCAGTCAGTTAGCTCCATTTTACTCATTAGGACATTCACAGAACTTTTATAGAAATGATTATACTAATAATGAAAAATGCCCTGTGATTATGTGTATAGCAGACCTGAATTAGTCTTATGCATCATGAAAATTAGACTTGCTTAGTGTTCGGAACAATTCCAAAGTCATTATGTGAGAGTTATCCTAAAATACATTAGGAAGGATTAGGAATTAGTGTTGAGTGTAGGACCTCCAATCTAGGACGACAAACTCAGTTCATGCGTAATGAATTATTCCTTCTTCCACCCCAGAAGAATTCCTTTTCCAAATAAGAGCCTTTACCCAGACACAGATATACTTCTCTCCCTTACGAACTCTGCCTCTCAGACTTAAATAAAAAACACTCACCATACTCATTCGCCCTGCCATAGTGTGAGCTCAGTGCGACAGTCATGAATGCCATGTATGTATGGGAGGGGAGGAAGGCAGACCCTGAGATAAATGTCAATAATTCTATGACCACACCTTCTCTCAGAACCATTATGATGTCACCCACAGTTTCAATGATAGTACATGATTGGACATTTGAGGTTATTTCTTAAAATGTTTTTCCCAGTTCCCAATTGCCAGAATCAATTAGAAGTTTCTAGCGAACATCTTCAAAGAGACTGTTTGCGTGTTTGGGAGAGGTTCTTCCTTTTTTGTAATACCGGGACACAGATTGGATCTCACAGGGAAACTGCAAAATATGCAGAGATCTGCTACATGAAGGAGTGACAATGAAGCACACGAGTCTCATTGAATCCAGCTGTTCCCTGAGAAGGCTTTTGTTCCCAAAATCTAGTGGTTAAGAGCAGAGTCATGGAAGGATACAAAGAGCCTGAGAAGAATTTATCAATAGTGAAAGAAAAAGAAGGAAGAAAAAAAAAGGGTGAAAGGAGGAACATGATATCAAGACTTAATCAGTAAAGTATGTCTGCCTTGAGCATTTTGGCCTTTCAAAGATTTATCTGTGTGGGATCAAATTGACCACAGCATCTTCAAATGTTAGATGAGAAGCTTAGGGGATTGTGGCTTCATGCTGATTGTGGTGGACTAATTTGGAAAGAGGTAGTGAGAATGGTTACACCTGAAGGATGTACATGTAGAATTTGTTGAAATGGTATACCCTTTGCTGCATATATAGTCACAATAAAAATAAAATTAAATTTGTAAAGAACTAATATTAAAATAATTTAGGATCATTTGTACAACTCAGTGCAAATTAATTAAAAAGTCTAGTTGATGTAGGTATTTTCTAGAAATACGTATTTACCAATATGGACCAAAGTAGAGATAGAAATTATGAACTGAACAATATTCATTGAAGAAACAGATATGATAAAAGTGTTCCCTCACAAAAGAAGCATCAGAATGATATGTTTAAGAGTGACATTCTACTACACTTAAATATCAGATAAACCAATGTGACTTAGGCCATTCAAAGGTATTGAACAATAAAAGCTTCCAAATAATTTACTCAAAGCTTATAAAGATTCTTGTAAACATATTTAACAAATATCACATGTCTAGTGATAAAATTATTAAATATACTATTAGCAAACATTGCCAACATTAAAACATAGCATAATTAACTGAAGCTTATACCAGTAATATAACAGTTTAATTGTTAGGAAATACATTAATATCATTTATCTTCTTTATAAAGGTAAGGAGAAAGATATTTCATTTTGTTCATAACCCAGACCCAGTGTTATTATGTTCATAGAGGCAAAAAAAAAAAAAAAATGCTATTGGGAAGAATTCTACAGGTTTACATTAGTTATCTAGTGCTGCTATAACAGAAATATCATAAGTGGATGGCTTTAACAAACAGAAATTTATTTTCTCACAGTTCAGGAGGCCAAATTCAGGGTGCTGGCTCTAGGCAAGGCTTCTGTCTGTGTTAGCTCTGAGGGAAGATCCTTGTCTCTTCAGCTTCTGTTTCCTAGTTCTTTGAAGATCTCCATGTGGCTTGGCCTCTATCTTCCCCCATCTTTTGGCTTGCTTATCTTGGTCTTTTTATATCTTGTAAGAGGCTGATTCAGTAACACCTTAAAATAATCCTGTCTCATTGACGTAATAAAGGAACCCATTCCCAAATGGGATTATAACCAAAGGCATAAAGGTTAGGATTTACAACACATATTTTTAGGGGACACAATTCAATCCATAACAAGGTGATAACGGTTAAGAAAGATCAATTAATGAAGTATTGCTGGGTATTTTCTAATAAAACCAATATCACTGAGCCCTTAAGCTTTTATCCCACCTATGGAAAAATAGTGCATTAATTTCCCACTAAAGTCAGAAAGAACTCTAGTATATCCACATCACCTCATTTAGCATTTTATTGGAAGTGTTAGTAAAGGCAATTAAACATGAGAAATTAAAGGTATAAGATCATCTCTGACTTCAGAAAGCCCAAATAATCAGAGGAAAATAAAAATTAACATAAATAACCTAATAGATTAAGCCACTAATACACAGTACACAGGCTTTCATATACAAGAATTCTAATCAGTTACAATTTACAATGGAAGGGAGATTTTCATTAAAAAAGCATAAAATAAAATTGAAGTGAATATAAAAGAAATGTGAAAAACCTATGTAAGGAAATAAATTCAGCATTTCCTATACACATATTACCCAACCCGGTGCTGTCGAGTCGATTCCAACTCATAGCAACCATATAGGACAGAGAAGAACTGTCCCATAGAGTTTCCAAGGAGCACCTGGTGGTTTTGAACTGCTGTCCTTTTGATTAGCAGCCATAGCTCTCAATCAGTACGCCACCAGGGTTTTCTATGTACATATACATTCCTTATATTCCATATGAAGAAATGGAAAAATCAAGCTATATTTTTAAATGGAAATATAAGCCCAATAAACAGATTATCTTCCAAGTATGGAGATTTTATTGCAATGACTATATAAGATGCAAAATATAGTCATGAAACCCCCCGTGATGGTTAAGGTTATGTGTAAACTTAACTTCTCAGTGGTTTGGCAGATATGATGTAAGAAAAGGGGAGTTTCCTTGGAGGTGTGGCCTGCATGCAATGGATGTTCTCACAAAGCTCACCCTCTCTCGATCATGAATTTGAGTCATCATCCTCTGACCTCTTGCTCTTGGGACTTGAGAAAGCAGCCTGCCTTCTAACCTACCGATTTGTTTTCTGAATTGGCTCTCAAGTCTGGCTAGCCTTAATGATGCTGATGACTCTCCCTCCAGTAGTAAGGAGGGCACTGCTGATCCATGACATGAGTTACCAGTAGAAATACACAAAATATCACCACCAATGGATCAAATATTTGCAAAAGACAAAACTCTGGATGATTGCATATTTGATACTTTTCTACAATTTTGTCAGAATGATAAGTATAAGGAAGCTGGATGATTGGTCTGTTTTCACCAAAGTGGTGAAAGAAAGAGATGAGCTCAGGGCTTCACGATCACACCACAAGAGCTGCATAAAAGAACAGAAAGGTGCCACTTGTGCCCTGAAAGAAAGCTTTATTCCTTACAGTAACAGAGCTGATATTGCCACAAACCAAACCCAGAGTCTTATCCAAAGAGTGGATGAATTACAACACCAATGAATTCCTGACCTCTATTTTTTATGAAGTTAAAGCGAGAGCATTGATTGAGAAAAACTGGTATCCTAAAACCTGGGATGGGAACATGTAGGCAGGTAATCAGGAAGCTGGGGATATTGAGCCCCTAAATTCCATTGAATCACTCCTGCAAACAGAATGAAGCCTACCATCTGAAGAGATTATCCATCTTTTTCTGCTAAGCCACCCTCCCACATAAAACCATTATCCCTTCTACCCCAATCTGATGAGACTAACCCAGGTGCACCGGAAGAGCCTTTGCCTGAGATATCACCTGGGGTGGCACTTGGGACACTGCCTGGGGCATTGCATGAGGCAGATACCTTACAAGACATTGTTGAATGTCCCCAGGACCCACCGTCTCCACCCATTTTTGCTACTAGACCTATAACTAGACTTAAGTTTTAGTGAGTCCCAAGAGGTGAAGTAGAAAACGTGACCTAAGAGGAGGTATGCTACTCTCCAAAAGACCTACTTGATTTTTGTAACATACATAAACAGAAACGTGGGGAATATGTGTGGCAATGGCTATTAAGTGCGGAAAGATACATAACCCAGTTACATTTTCTGCCCTTGGCGTTTATTGGTAGGCATTTGAGTCACTTCAGTATGTTCTAACGTTTTAGTGGGTACTGTTGCAACTGTCTAAAAAACAAAGAAGTTGTTCTGGGCCACATTTGAGTGTTGAGAGCCACCTGTACGAGGTGATGCTTTCTGGAGGAGTGACTGTGTAAAATTTTAGGTCTTTTGGCTTCTGTACAGTGAGGTAAGGGTTGCAAGTATGTCTACTATTTCCTTTGTGCTGTTGGGGAGGCACGGTTACTGGCATTTGGAAATATTTAAGCAAATGAATTATTTTTGGGGTGAAAACGGTTTGTGATGTACTTCCTAGGCCATGATACTGCTATGTACTGCATATGTTGATGTGCTTCATGGAATGTGGGACCAATAGAGCCTGCTTCCATTAGTCACCTCACTGATGACATCTTTTGTAAAGTGCTTGCTGTAAAGTTGAGTAAGATATTTTATGGCTCAAGTATAACCAGGAAGTGTGATGCACTTCCTGGGCCATGGTACCAATATGTACCATGTTTGTGATGTACTTCATGGAACATGGTGCTGATATGGTCTGCTTGCAATTGACACCCCATTTTTCAAATAATAAAAAAAAACTACCAACAATGATTCAGCAGCCTTTCCATTAATGAATAAACATTGTATCACCAAAAAACTCCCCCCCCTCAAAAAAATTCATTCTTTAAAGGGTTATGGGTGGGGTGTAATGGTGCCAGGAACATAAAGTTGGATCAGTTTGTGGTTATTGTGCCCATATTCAATGTTTTAGCCCATGCTCATGGAACTTACTGGTCTTACCATGTTCCCCACCATCCTGAAGCACCTGGCTTGATAAAACGATGGTATGGCCTTCTAAAGACACAATCATGATACCAGCTAGGTGACAATGCTTCACAGGGTTGGGGCAATGCTCTTCAGGAGGCTGCATATGCTCTAAACCAGCGTCCAATATATGATGCTGTTTCTTCCATAGCCAAGATTCATGGGTCCAGTAATCAAGGGTGGAAATGGGAGTGACACCACTCATTATTACCTCTAGTGACCCACTTGCAAAATTTTTGCTTCCTATCTCTGCAGCCCTGGGCTTTGCAGATCTAGAGGACTTGGTTCCAAAGGGAAGAATGCTTCCACCTGGAGACACAACACTGATTGCACTGAGCTGGAATCTAAGAATGCCACCTGACCACTTTGGCCTCCTCAACCCTTTGGATCAACAGGCAAAGAAGAGAGTTACCATGTTGGATGGTGTGATTGATCTTTATTACTAAGGGAAATCGCATTGATGTTACATAATTGAGGTAAAGAAGCATATGTCTGGAATGCAGGAGATCCCTTAGGGCATCTCTTAGTACTGCCATGCCCCATAATAAGTTGATTTTTGGAAAACTATAGCCACCCAATTCTGACATGACTACCAATGGCCAAGACACTTCAGGAATGAAGGTTTGAGTCATGCTACCAGGCAATGAACCATGACCAGGTGAGGTGCTTGCTGAGGGTAAAGGGAGTACAGAATGGGTGGTGGAAGAATGTAGCTCTAAATACCAGGTACAACCATGTAACCAGTTGCAAAAACCAGGACTGTAACTTTTACTGCTTCTTCATTTTTTGTTATACATCTGTCCTTTTGCTTTCATGAGCCAACATTAAGTGTCCCTAGGCTTGCTGCCCATGGAATATCGAACTCACTAATTGGGTTAGATATCTCTAAATGATATGTTTGCTTTTATAATGTAAAATCATTTATTATTTCAATCTTTTCAAAATTTTAAGCACCACAATGAGCTTTCACTTTACAAAATTGTGTACAAGAGACTAATTTTCGGCTGTCATAGAATTTATAGTTTTTTATCAATGGCAGGCACTAAACCAACAATTATACAATCTGCTTGTGAAGTTTACTTTCCATAAGATGTTTCAATGACCAAGTTCAGAGTCTGTGAATTCGTAATAAAGTGGAGCCTATAATAATACTGAGATACTGGAAAGCTTTTATGAGTGTAACTTGTAATCTGATGAATGGAAACATCCCTGGAACTAACCTGGCAGAGAATTTTGAGAAGGTCAAAATTGACTGGGCTTTGGAATGCGTTGAATGTAGATTATCCTGTAGGAAGTGATGATTTCAACTGACATACTGAGAATACAGAGGAATTCGGGCAGCCTTTCAATTCCTCACCTTGGGAGATGAGCCTATGATTAAGTCTTTACCTTTCACGTAGCTGCAAAAGAGGAGGAGGCTTGGGGATAAAGGTCCCGAACCTGTTTTGTTATGGTGTTTGTGTGTGTGTATGTGTGTGCACTTTAAGTGAAAGTTTACAATTCACATCAGTTTCTCATACAAAAATTTATACACACATGGTTATGTTACCCTAGTTGCTCTCACTATAATATGACAGCACATTCCTCCTCTCCACCCTGTATTTCCCATGTCCATTCAATCAGCTCCTGTCCCCTTCTGCCTTCTCATCTCACCTCCGGATAGGAGCTACCTACTTAGTCTCATGTGGCTACTTCAGCTAGGATGCGCATTCCTCACCAGTATCTTTCTATGTCTTACAGTCCTGTCTTTGAAGAGTTGGCATCAGGTGTGGTTTTAGTTCTGGGTTAAAAGAGAGTCTGGAGGTTATGTCTTCTGGGGTTCCTCCAGTCTCAGTCAGACCATTAGGTCTGGTCTTTTTACTGCAATTTGAGTTCTGCACTTCACTTTTCTCCTGCTCCATCAGGGGCTGTCTATTTTGTTCCCTATCAGGGCAGTCATTGGGGGTAGCTGGGTACCATCTTCCAGTCTCAGGCTGATGGAGTCTCTGGTTTATGTGGCCCTTTCTGCCGCTTAGGCTCATATTTTCCTTGTGTCTTTGGTGTTCTTCATTCTCCTTCGCTCCAGGAGGGTTGGGACCAATTGACACATCTTAGATGACTGCTTGCTAGCTTTTAAGACCCCAGATGCCACTCACCAAAGTGGGGTGCAGAACATTTTCTTAATACATTTTGTTATGCCAATTGACCTAGATGTTCCCTGAAACCATGATCCCCAGACCCCTGCCCTTGCTACTCTGTCCCTCAAAGTGTTTGGTTGTATTGAGGAAACTTCTTAGCTTTTGCTTTAGTCCAGTTGTGCTGACTTCCCCTGTGTTGTATGTTGTCCTTCCCTTCACCTAAAATAATTCTTGTCTACTTTCTAGTTAGTGAATACCCCTTTCCCTTCCTCCTCACCCTCATAACCATCAAAGAATGTTTTCTTCTGTGTTTAAACCTTTTCTTGAGTTCTTATAATAGTGGTCTCATACAATATTTGTCCTTATACGACTAATTTCACTCAGCATAATGCCTTCCAGATTCATCCATGTTATGAGATGTTTCACAGGTTCACCGTTGTTCTTTATTTTGTGTAGTATTCCATTGTGTGAATATAGATATGGTGGATTTTGTCTTAGGAAATAACCAAAAGAGCAAAACATACAGAACCAAAAAAAAGGACACTTCATCAAAAAATAGAGAAACATTTTAATATATGCCTTTACAATTGCTAATTTAATAATTAAAAAATTTGAACAATGTAATAAAATCAGTTCAAACAAATGGGTGTGTATATATATAATTATTTCAGCATCGCTTTTTAGGCCACTAATAAAGTTTCAACAAATACAGAAATATTCAATAAGTCCAATTATATTTTCATCCATCGATGAATAATATTTGAAAAATGCTGATTCAGAAAATTTTAAAGATTAAAAGCTTAAAAACTGATGAATAGCTGTAATAAAATATATCTAGGCTAAAATATAATGACTATGTTACATATAAAATCTATATATGTAACTAATACTTTTCAGGTGAAAATAAAATAGCTTCAGATTCACATATTAGAAGATTGCTAGACAATTCATGTCCTAAAGGTATAATTCAAGTATATGTTAAGAGAGAAGGAGAGAGAATACCACTATCCTAGAAAATAATAATAAAACTGAAATTAAAATTTTATAGACTATTACCAGAAAAGGAATAAAATACAGCAAGATGTGTTATTGGCATCAAATAATATTTTTTTAAAAATAGAACTATTGTAATGCTGATTTAAAAATGTGAAAAAGCATATAACTAATATTAATATTAAGTAGTAGATAAAAGTATTTTAAGAGTAAAGTATTTAAAAACCCTTCAAGACTTATATAAACAACTTTATGTTAATAATTTGGAAAATTTAGAAGAAAAAGATAATTTCTGTAAGTTATGGATTACCCATCATGTTTAAGAAGAATTGGAAATCAGAAAGAACATCAATAACTCTTTAACTCTTGGAAATAGTCCTTGGAAATGTCTGCTTGCCTTATAGGAAAGCTTCTTATATTTCCAATTTTTGGCTTATTCTTTTCCTTTACAAACTTCACTAGAAAATGGAGAAAAAGAAGAAATGGCATGGAAAATTTTTATGTGGCTAGTGTAATACAATAAAGCTTTCAAAAGAATCAATATAATTTCTGAATTTGGATGAAAAATGAATAAAATATAAAACATGAATAAATTGGATTTATTCTATCAATATGGGACATTTAAATGTGCTTCGTGTGAACACAGGAGAAATCTGTGTCCACTGTGTTAATAGTTACTGAAAACCATCTGGATAATTTTAAGCACTTGTTCATATTTAAAAAAAAAAAAAGAACCTACACTCATCGAATCAATTCCAGAAGGGAACTAAACCTGATATATTACATCTGTTAATAACCAATATAAAACTTTATTTTAAAGTTCAGATATTAAAAGCATTTCTAGTAGTCAACTTGACGGCACTGGGTGTGTAGTCAGAAATAAGAATTAATCTCTAGAACAACCACTTCTCAGGAATATGAGGAGCCCTGGTGTCACAGAGGTTAAGCACTCTGCAACTAACCAAAAGATCCGAGGTTCAAACCCACCAGCAACTCTGTGGGAGAAAAGACCTGAAGATCTGGCCTCGTTAAGATTTACAGCCTTGGAAACCCTATGGGGCAGATCTACTCTGTCCTATAGGGTCACTGTAAGTTGGAATTGGCTTGAAAGCAACAAGTTAAGATCAGGGTTACTCAGGAATATACTGTTATTGCTGTTGATAAAATTAGACAATAAAATGAAATAAGAAGAATGTTAGTAAGGAATGATAACACTATCTTTATTTGCAATTAATATGATTATATATGTGGTTGTTCTCAAGGTGCATTTTGAAATATAAGGGCCAGGCCATGCCTTAGAATTTCCTAAGGAGCCCTGGTGATGTAACTGTTAAACACTCAGCTGCTAACCTAGAGGTTGGTGATTCAAACCCATCTAGTGACTCCAAGGGAGAAAGACCTGACAATCTGCTCCTGTAAAGATTACACCCTAGAAAACTCCGTGGGGCGGGTCTACTCTGTCATATGGGTCACTATGAGTTGAAATTGAATTGCACCCAGCAACAACAGAGTGGGAAGAGGCATAGAAAAGCTCGATGTGTTACCAGAGAATGCCCTCGGTTCTTGTCTTTGGTGTAGGGGAGAATTCAAACACTGAGACAAATAGTGCCAAGCGAGCAAAGGCTTATTAGCAAGCAGAGGGTTAGTAGTAAAAGTACACTTGACCAGGAAGTGTCAAGAGGGCTACTAAGATAGAGAAAGAATCTGAGTGCCCCGATAGTCAATTTTTTAGGGTTTTATACCTCTCTTGTCTCTTATCTCTCTCTGTTAACATTTAACAGCCAGGACAGGACCCCTATGAAGACTATTTCCTTGGCTTAAGGTTTAATTACCAAGTTAGGGACCTCATCAAGTTAAGGACTTTATCAAGTTAAGAATTTTATCAAATTAAGGACTCCAGTAAAGATCATTTACTTGACTTAAAGTTTAACTATGTAGGGGCTATCTTATTGAGGAACATCACCATCCCCTGTCTCTTCCTTTGTAGAGACTGTTTATTGAGGAATGTCACCACCCTCTGCCTCTTCTTCTGTATGGACTATCTTATTGAGGAATGTCACCACCCCCGTCTCCTTTTCTTCCCAAGTGCAAGCCCTCCCCCTCCCACTTACATCTTTCCCCCCTCAAGTGCCATTCTCCCAAATCTTTGGGGTTGTTGAAGGGAGGTGGTCTGTCTTCTGTAGCTACTTCTTGCTGTCACTGGGGGGTAGAGCTGGCCCTAGGAGAAGCACTTGTTCTCTAATGGGTGGTTTGCTTGACTCCAGGAGCCGAGGACGGAAGAGCTGGGCAGCTTGATCTAAAGGGGTTTCAGGGCTTGTGTTATTTGATGATGTCTGAATTACAGACATTTGTAATTGAAATTTTTGTAATCTGGATGATACAAAATGAGTTAGTATTTTAAGGAGGTAGGATACAAACAGTAAAAGAAGAATCAAAGATATTAAAGGGCCAGGGAATGATATTAGCCAAGATCCCCACAACCAGACGGATGACCAAGAGTTCCATTCTTGTTTGGCTTATGTTTGGTGTTGTCTGGCCTTATCTATAAAGTGAACGATATGTTCTTGGACTTGGCCAGTCTGGTTCACCCAAAAACAGCATTGTTCACCTAGCATGGCGCATATACCCCCATGGCTAGCTGCCAACATGTTTAATCCTCTTCGATTTTGAAGTACTACACCTGCCAAAGAATTTATTTATGTTTGTAGAGTAGCTATAGAGGCTGCTACCTGGGTATTGAGCTGGGCTAGTTCAAGTGAGAGGTTTATATAAA
Source organism: Elephas maximus indicus (assembly GCF_024166365.1). NCBI lineage: Eukaryota > Metazoa > Chordata > Mammalia > Proboscidea > Elephantidae > Elephas > Elephas maximus. The sequence continues at coordinate 200,802,170 of NC_064820.1, forward strand.
CCTGAGCAGTTCTTAGTGGCCCAGTGGTTCTGGCTGTGAGACCTGCTGTTCTGGTAAGACTGTTAAGTTCTATGAGTACAGGAATTAAAAACCCAGTGCCATCGAGTCGATTCCAACTCATACTGAACCTATAGGACAGACTAGAACTGCCCCACAGAGTTTCCAAGGAGCGCATGGTGGATTCAAACTGCCAACCCTTTGGTTAGCAGCTGTAGCACTTAACCACTTAGAGGCCCTGTTCTTTTTGTCACCTTATGAGTGGTGCTTAAAGGTAAAGGGATAGGAGCTCCTGTTCCAGCTAAAGACACAGGAGGGAGGACATATCCTACTGTGCATAATTTTGTCCAACTTGTGGGTAGGCATATATAACCTGCAGTTCCACACACATGATACAGGCCTGAAGATAAAGGAAGACAACCTGAGACATGGTATGCACTTGATTAAGTGTAATTGTATGGAGTTGTTTTTTTCAAGGTGGAGATATATTTCCAAAAAGTATGTGGCAGCTAGGGCAGCTGCTGTTAGTGGACTAAAGCAGAGGGTGATGTTATGGGTGGCATTGTTTTCGAGGTTTTCCCAGAAGGTCATTCTGTGGACGGATTCTATGAAAACCTTTTCCTTGGCAGTTTCATCTACCAAGGTGTAATTATTTCTGTTGTTGCCGGATTTCCATGTGGAAGCGACCAGAAGGTCCCAAAGGTCTCAACCTAGTGGTCTCCCCTGGTAAAACCCTCGAGTGTAATCTAACTGTGTATCTGAAGAGGTATTGGGAGGGAAGGTTAACCAGCTAGACGAGGGTGGAGGATCAGGGAGAGATGTAGTTAGGTTTCTGAGTTTATGTGTTATCATTATGGTTACATTGCAACGGGAGCGGCTTAGAGATCCTACCTGATATGAGTATCTTTGGGGGCCCAGTGAGTAAATGCACAACTGGCTTTGCCCCCCTCTTATTTGTGCTCTTTGGTACACGGCCCCTATGATAGGGTGTACAGTTTGGTTACTGTGACTTTTGAATACCCCCTGTGCTTTGGTGGAGAGGGTATAGTGAAGAAAGGCTGACCTTTGAGCCCAGACCTGTCAAGAGGCGGGCCAGCTTTCTGTGGACTGTACCCAAGCCCGTAGACAAATCCAGCAGGACTGGTTGTATTTGGTATGTGAAAGCACCTTTATGACCCCCTGCAATTGTTTAATAAAGGGGGAGATAGGCTCGGGCCGTGTTAGTTGCACAAGTGAAAGTGTTATGGCACAAAAAAGAATACAATGTATTTTGACTTATCTGTTGTTATTGTCTTGTTTTCTTTTGAACAGATACTTCAAGTCTTCTATGGGTTCGCTCGTCTACTCTTGATGTTGGCTCCAGGTTTCTTCAAATGTATCTTTAGTACGATATGGCTTCACCCTGGAATGACATATCCAGCTAGAAATTCCGGGCACCTTTACAGCTGTGGGGGTAGAAAGCATAACAGTATACGGTTCCTTCCACGTTGGGGTAATTTGGGATGTCAGGGACCCATCTTTCTAAGTTTTGACTAGGACTAAGGTCCCTGGCTCGTATAAAAGGACTAAGCTGTATTTTGGAGATTTTGGTACTCCTAGCTCTTGAATAGCTTGTTGGAAGCGTCCCAGGGAGATTACAAAATGTGCTAGTTGGTTGGTTTCCTCATCTAGGACCAGATCTGTTCTAAGGAAGGGTCTGCCATACAGAATTTCAAAGGGGCTAAGCTTTAAATGAGAAGTAGGGTTTATCCTCATGTGGACCAACACTATAGGGAGAGGCTGGATCCAATTTTGGTGGGTTTTCTGGCCCAGCTTTGCTAAAATTCTTTTTAGTGTTTGATTTGCTCTTTCTACCTTTCCTGAGGATTGAGGCCTCCAGGCCGAGTGTAAGTTCTACTTGATTCTAAGTGCTGTACCTACCCTTTGACATATGGTTGAAATGAATGTTGGGGCATTATCACTCTGTAGAGACCTGGGAAGTCTATACTTGGGGATGATTTCTTTTAGTAGTTTATTTACAACTTCTTGGGCTCATTCTGTTTTTGTGGGAAATGTCTCTATCCATCCTGTGAATGTGTTTATGAAGACTAATAAATATTTGTAGCTTAGGCATTTTGGCATCTGAATGAAATCTAATTGCCAGACTTCTCCTGGATATGATCCAGTTCTTTGGACAGGTTTTACTAGCAGAGGTGGTGGGCAGGCACCTTAAGAGGTGTTTATTGTACAAAGGGGACAACCTTGGATAATTTGTTTAATAGTTTTCTGAAGCCCTTTATCTGAAAACAGGCGGGAGCAAAGCTGAGTTGTTTTTATCTCAGCCAAAGTGGCATGAATCATGCAGACTCTTTAGAACTTTCTATTGAATATTTTGGGGCAGATGAATGACTTTCTCAATAATACCACCCATCTTGATCTTGGGAATACCCATTTTTCTCGGCCCAGTGGTTTTCTTCTTTGTTGTACTGTGGTGTAAGGCATTTTAAGTTGGCTGAAGGAAGCAGGGCACCAACTAATGGGTCCCTGGATACTGCAGCTGTCTTTGCCACCTGATCAGCTAGTTGGTTACCTAGGGCTGTTTTACTATCTCTTTTTTGGTGTCCTTTGTAATATATTAGGGCTACTTGTAGAGGCTGGTGGACTGCCTCCAGGAGCTGTAAAATATGGGGCCCATATTTTATGGGACTATTCTTAGCGTTTAGATACCCTCTTTTTTCCTGTAAAGATGCATGGGCATGAAGTATAAGGAAGGCATATTTAGAATCTGTACAAATGTTCACCTTCTTTTTCTTTCCCAGCTCGAGGGCCTGGGTCAATGTAATTAGTTCTGCCACCTGTGCCGAGGTTCCTGTGGGTAAAGATTTAGCCTCTATTACCTGGTGTAGAGAAACATTTGCATACCCTGTGTGTCGTTTCCCTTCTTTGACAAAACTGCTGCCATCAGTAAACCAGTCTTCATCAGGGTTTATGAGAAGTTGGTCAGTAAGATCTTGTCGACTGGCATAGATCTGACTAATGACTTCACAGCAGTTATGAAGGTTTGGGTCCTTAGGATTGGGGGTAGGTAACAGGGAAGTGGGGTTTAGAGTGGAGCATTCTTTTACTGTGACTTTTGGATTTTCTATTAAAACTACTTGGTATCTTAGGATTTTGGTATTCATTAGCCACTGAGGGCCCTTGTTGTTTAACAAGGGGCTGATTTGGTGTGAAGTATATAAATCAATTTTCTGCCCTAGCGTTAATTTTAGATCTTCCTTTACAAGACCAGCGGCGGCTGCCATCACTTGGAGACAGCGAGGCCACCCCTGAGCTACTGTATCAAGTTCTTTAGATAGGTATCCTAATGGTCTCTTATAGGGCCCTAAGGTTTGGGCGAGGACTCCTAGGGCCATTCTTTTTCTCTCTGTTACATATAGTTGGAAGGGTTTTTCTGGGTTGGGTAATCCCAAGGCAGGAGCTTGTAGGAGGGCCTTTTTTAGGTTTTCAAAGGCATGTTTCTGCTCTTCAGTCCACATTAATTCATTAGTTCCCTGTTGGTTGTATAATTTGAGGGCATTGTATAGTGGCCTGGCTTTTTCACCATATCCGAGAATCCATAGCCTGCAAAAGCCCGTTAAATCTAAGGAGGATCTGAGCTGCTTTGTGGTGGTGTGCTTGCGGATGTTTGTTATGTCTAAAACTCGTTGAGGAGATAATCGTTTTTCTCCTGGGGCCAGCCTGAGTCTTAGATATTCTACTTCTTGTTGTAAAAGTTGGGCCTTGTCCTTTGAGACTTTGTACCCCTTTTCTGCCAGGTGATTTAGAGTTTGAATAATATGTAGGCATCCCAATTTTTCTGTGGGGAAGCAGATGAGCAGGTCGTCAACATATTGAACAACTTGCCCATCCCTCTCAAGTGTTAGGTCTTCTAAGTCCTGTGCCAAAGCTGGGCCAAAAAGGTGGGGGCTGGCACTGAACTCTTGGGGTAAAGCCATCCATGTTAACTGTTGTTTGTGACCAGAAGGGTCAGACCATTTAAAGGCAAAAAGAAACTGACAAGCCATGTCTAAAGGGATGCAAAAAAATGCATCCCCCAAGTCTAAAACAGAAAACCACTGGGTGTCAGGCAGTATTTCTCTCAAGATGGTGTAAGGGTTAGGAAGCATAGGGTGGAGAGGAATTACAGCCTCATCAATGATCCTAAGGTCTTATACTAGCCTATATTTCCCATCTTTCCTTTTGATGGGGAGGTTGGGGGTATCGTAAGGGGAGTTGCAAGGAATTAATATTCTGTGTTCTAAAAAGGTAGTAATTATATTTTGCAATCCTTGTCTAGCTTCTAAGTTAATGCATTATTTTTTCCTTGAAATTTGTTGGGGTCTTTTAACCTTACCATTACTGGGGTGGTGTTATGTGTCCATCCTGGTATCTCAGTAGCCCATACATGGGGTTTAACTCTTGTTGTTCATCTCTATCTATGCAAGTTCTACTTCGGTTAATTTGTAAGGTCATTATTTGGTTAAGAGTTAGATCTTCTGTTGAGAAGATCACTGTAGTTTTTATTTTACTTAATATGTCTCTCCCTAGAAGTGGGACAGGACATTCTGGGGGGATTAAAAATTGGTGTGAGAAGCTTGTTGCAGCCCACAGATAGTGTAATGATGGAGTAAAATGTGTTACCATGGGTTTCCCTTCTACTCCCTGAACCGTGCTTTTGTTAAGAAGAAAGGGATCCTCGATAGGAGGTTAGTATGGAAAAGGCAGCTCCCGTGTCCAAAAGAAAAGTTACTGACCCTCCTGCTACATCTAGGGTGACCCTCGGCTCCTCTGCACCCATGTTGATGCCCTCGGTGTTCTCGCTGGGAGCCCCTGGGAGCCCAGGGTCCCATCAGCTTAAGGCCATTTCTGTTGAGAGATTGGGCCTGGGAGTCCTTCAACCCTCAGGGCAGTCTCATGACCAACGGCCACACTGTTGGCAATTGGGATAGGGCTTCTGCGGCAGTTTTTTTCTGGGGGCAATCCCTTTTCCAGTGGCCAAATTGACTACATCTGTGACATGCACCAGGTGGAGTATCCTTGGATTTTCCTGCCGACAGCGGATGGTGCCTGCCCCGTAGGGCAGCGAGGAGACAGGCCTATCTCTTCTCTTCCTTTTTCTCCTTTTCTCGGAGCCTTTCTTCTTCTTCCTGCTCTCTATTCTAGAAGACTGAGGAAGAGATCTTTAACAGTTCATTTAAGGGAGTTTGAGGTCCTAACCCTTGTTTTTGAAATTTACGCCTAATGTCCGGAGCAGTTTGAGTTAGAAATCTATCTTTTAAGACTAGTTTCCCTTCTGGTGATTCTGGGTCTAAATTGGTATATTCTGTTTTAAGAGGGCTTCTTTTAGTCTTTCTAAGAAGGCAGTGGGGTTTTCTTGGGGTCCGTGGTCGATGGTGGCCAGTTTACTAAAATTGGTGGGTTTTATCCTGCAAGCTTTCATTCCCTCAACCACGCACACTAACATGTGGTCTCTCACTCGTCTGCCTCCTTGGGTATTATAATCCCATCCCAGGTCTATGCCTGGGATTGCAACAGTGCCCATGGGGCAGGCTTGTTGGTTTTGTATATATAGCCCATCTGTAAATCCTCTGGCTGCCTCGGTGAGATTTAATCTTTCTCTCTGGGTAAGTGTTTGGTTACAGATTATCATTATGTCTTTCCAACCCAAATCAAAGGTGAGTGTTAAGTTCTTAAATTTTTCTATATAGTTGTTAAGGTCGTCAGAGAAAGTCCCTAGCTCTGTTTTTAGTTTTCCTAAGCCCTCCACTGAAAAGGGAACCTGTACCCTGTCTGGTCCATTAGGGCCAGCCACTTCTTGAAGGGGGCACAGGTAAGGTGGTGAAGGTGTTACGCATGAGGAACTGGTGTAGGGAGGAGTAGGAGGAACAGACATTTCCTTGGTATTTAAGGGTGGGGTTGCAGGGTTGGTAGGGTTTGGGTCTAAGGTGTCTATTGCAGGGTCTATCCTACACTTTTTACACAGTTCTAGATTTTCCCTTAAGGCCACAAAAACCTGGAAATAAGAGACCTCTGTCCATTTGTCTTGCATCCAGCAAAACAGATCTAGCTGAAGGATGGTATCGTAATTCAAACTTCCCTGTTGTATCCAAATTGTCCGTTTCCCAATTTATATTGAGGCCATGTGGTGTGAGAAAAGAAGACTAATCTCTTTCTCTTCAGTGTTTGAGGATCAAACCTGTCCCAGTTTTTGAGGCTACACCCCAGAGGTTAGGTCGGTGGTACTGAGTTTTGGTTTCCCATCTGGGAAGGAACAGAGTGAGTCATAGGGGGTAGGATGTCTCCTGTGCCCTCTATGTTAAGTCACTGCTCAGAGAAGGCGTTGCTTCTCAGTCACTGCTCAGAGAAGGCGTTGCTTCTCAGGCCTGGGCTTCCAGAATTTACTAGTCTTACTGTGTAGCCCGCACCTGAAGTTTCTTGCTTAGAAACTTCCTACTGCCTCTGTCCTAGGGGTCCTTGCTTATGTTGGGCTTCCAGAATTAACTAGTCTTACCTGTTCTGAAGTTTGTTGCCTAGAAACTTCCTACTGTGTTGGGCTTCCAGAATTAACTAGTCTTACTGTGTAGCCTGTCCTGAAGTTTCTTGCCTAGAAACTTCCTACTGCCTCTGTCTCAGGGGTCCTTGTTCTTGTCTATGTCTGTGGTCTTGGCAGGACATGAACCTGTATATTTGTTGATGTCCTTGTTTTGCCAAGAAACTGTATTATCGCATACCCCACAAGCCATTTTAGGGTGGGGGTCCTTGGTGCCTCTGTCTGGGAAGCCTTCATTTTACTGGCAAACTTTACTATCTATTGAAGCTAACACCTTGATTGCCTCATCCCCTGACACACTGCATAATCTTGGGGGTCCCTTGGAATTGGGTGTAGGAGATGATTTAAGCATTTGTGGGAGCCCCTCTTCTGTCCATACCCAAGAGGGGGTAATCTTATTATTTTCTGGGCCCCTCCCTTCCTTTTCTCTGCAGAACCAGCAAACTCGTTCCTCATGTCTGCCCCTCTCTTTGCACTTTATGAATTATTTCTGCACACTGAAAGAGGGAATCAGGGCACAGAGGGCTGTCATAAATTAGACTCCTATAGCCCACTTCTTTGTATACTCTCAGACATTCAAATTCTTTGTAAGAGGCTGTTACAGATATAACTTTAGTTAGTCTAATGAATAACCTTAAGATTCTTGATTCAATGAGGCAGGCCAGAGTGTCCCTATTCATTCCTTTATAACATGAAAGCAGGAGGAGCTGAGAAAGGAAAGGCCACCTGTGTTTAGCTTCACAATGGCGATATAAACAGGAAAGGGAGAGAGGTCATTCACCGGAACAATTATCCCTTAGCCTATCACAAATACAGCACTGATCTCTTTTGCAAAGCACACACGGAAGATACAGATGTAAGTAGGTTAGCCAGAAGTTGGATGGGGCTGAGAGATGCAAAAGGTAAATGGGTGACTGGTCTCTTAAAGAGACTCAATAACATGGCATGACTATTACTGAGGTTAGCGGGGGTCATGTGTTCTGGGGCAAAAATGTGCTGCTTTGTGAGCAGGACTCCTAGAGGATGTGACCCCTCTAGCTGGGCAACACTTCTCTTACGTGTTTCAGTTTCTTTCCTGGTTGTCTAAGACAGTCAGGGGGCTCAGAGCAATGGATGACCAACCCTTACGTGTGCTCCCTGGATGAGCCTGATGTTAATTAAGTGAAGTTGGAAGTTCCTGTGAGGCCCCTGCATGTCTCGGGTTTGATCCAGACACCTCCAAGAAGCGAAGGGAGGAAGTGCCTCTTTTCCTTGGAGTCTGAAAGAATTAGACACTCATTATTATAAGCCCCTATAAGGCCCCTGTATGTCTCGGGTTAGTCCCAGACACCTCTGCAAAGCGGAGGGAGGGAGTGTCTTCTTCGGAGTCTGAAAGAATCAGACACTCATTATTACTATATTCTTGTTAACAGTCAGACCAAGTACAGATAAACCTTTCCAGCACCTCTCAGATCTCTCTCAAGAAGAAAGAAAACACACACACTTGTAGAGGTAGCGATATTTTGGCGCTGGGCTGGAAAGAAAGAGAGCCCGCGCTTTGAGGTAGACTCACCACTTTCCAGACAAAGGAGGAGGAAGCTTGTTACCCTAGTCACGGCACCAGAATATGCTACTGGAGAATGGTTTTGCTTCTTGTCTCTGTGTAGGAAAGAATTCAAACACTGAGACAGATAGTGCCAAGTGAGCAGAGGTTTATTAGCAAGCAGAGGGTTAACAGCAAAAGTACACTTGACTCAGAAGCACCAAGCGGGCTACTCAGGTAGAGAAAGAATCTGAGTGCCCCAAAAGTCGTTTTTTTAGGGTTTTATACCCCCCTTGTCTCTTATCTCTCTCTGTCAATATTTAACAGCCAGGACAGGATCCCCTATGAAGACTATTTCCTTGGCTTAAGGTTTAATTACCAAGTTAGGGACCTTATCAAGTTAAGGACTTTATCAAGTTAAAGACTTTATCAAATTAAGGATTCCTGTAAAGATCATTTCCTTGGCTTAAAGTTTAACTATGCAGGGACCATCTTATTGAGGAATGTCACCACCCCCTGCCTCTTCTTCCTCCCAAGTGCAAGCTCTCCCCCTCCCCCTTACAAAAGCTCTCGACATGTTCCCTCTTGCAGCCAATTTTGAGAACCACTGTTCTAAATAGAAAATTTCAAATGTCTCTACAGTCATATTATTATAACCAATGGCAGTTTTTAGCAATCTATACAGAACATTTACTACTATCCTAGAAGCCAATAAAGACGCAATAATGGAAAAATATCGCAATACACAACAGCATAAATGTACTCTTGTAATGTATTTTGGGATAAATTTGAAAGATATGGAGTTTTTGATGGATAAAATTGCAAAATAATTGAAAACATTAAAATTGTCTTGAATTAATATTCTACAGACAGACAAAAAATGACACAGCATAAAGATACAAATTTGTTCCAAAAGTAATCCATAAAAATCCACACAATTGTGCATGTGTGTGTAATTTGAAAAGCTATGAGTATAGTCAATAAATAATAATAAAAAGAATGCCAAGAATAGCATAGAGGTTTATGGAAGAGATGAACAAATCAGGAAGACTTGTTCTAACATTTTTAAAAATTAAAAATAATTAAACTTGGCATATTTTGACACAGGAATAGAAAATAGACCAGTAGACCAGAATTGAGAGCCTAGAATACCATCTGTAAAGACACGAATCCTGGATATGTGACATGTATGGCATTATAAATCATAGGGTGAACAATAATATGTTCACCAAACAACGATGAGACAATTTACTCTCATTGTAGGAAAAAAATTACATCCTGATTATCCACAACTTACAGAGATTGATTTCATACAGATCAAAGACACAAGTATGAAAATTACAACTTAAAATATGTATGGGAAACATAGACCTGCATTGTGAGGACACTAGGAAGTGTATTCTAAGGCCTTCTCTCCAATCAAAAGATCTCTAAATAACAAACTGATAATTCTGGCCAATTTATACATAAAAAGGGGTATCTACAAAGATAGAAAGAGCCAGGGACTTACATAAGAGAAATTCACAACCTGATCAACAAATGATTAATTTCCCAAATCCATGGTTAATCCTGCTTAATATTTTTTTGATGGAATTCTTCAAAATTGCAACTCGAGGCTTGAATTTTTCTTCAATTCTTTCAGCTTGAGAAATGCCAAACATGTTCTTCTCTTTTGATTTTCTAACTCCAGGTCTTTGCAAACTTCATTATAGTGCTTTACTTTGTCTTATTGAGCTGCCCTTTGAAATCTTCTGTTTAGCTTACAAAATACTAAGAAATATAAACTTATAAAATAGAAAAAAAATATTAAGGAGTAGTACCCCACAGTTACAAATATGTGAAATTTCACTTATTAATAAAGTTAACATCAATAATAACAGGGACATGCAAATTCTAACAAATCTGAAATATTTTTCCATACCTCATACATCAGCAAACATTAAAAGTAGAATAAGTATGTGGTACATTTTTGCAATAGAAATGAAACTGAAAAATTGCTTCAATCAATTTGAAGAGACATTTTAGAACATTTGTCAAGTTAAGGAACTATTGCAAAACAATGAAATAACATGAGACAGCAAATCCTCTGCTAAGAGTGTACCCTGAGGAGACTCACGTTTTTTGTTGTTGTTGTTAGGTGCAGTCAACTCACTTCTGACTCATGGCAACTCTATGTACAAAAGAATGAAACACCCCCTGGTCCTGCACCAGCCTCACAATTCTTGTTATGCTTGAGCCCATGGTTGCAACCACTGTGTCAATCAATCTCATTGAGGATCTTCCTCTGTTTCCATGATCCTCTACTTTACCAAGCATGTCTTTCTCCAGGAACTGGGCCCTCCTGATAACACGTCCAAGTATGTGAGACAAAGTCTCGCCATCCTTGCTTCTGAGGATCATTTTGGCTACACTCCTTGCAGGACTCATCTGTTCATTCTTCTGGCAGTTCATGGTACATTCAATAGTCTTCGCCAACATCACAGTTCAAAGGCATCAGTTCCTCTTTGGTGTTCCTCATTCATTGTCCAGCTTTCACATGCATATGATACGATTAAAAACACCATGGCTTGGGCTAAGTGCACCTTAGTCCTTAAATGACATCTTGCTTTTTAACACTTTAAAGAGGTCTTTTGCAGCAGACTTGACCAATGCAATACGTTGTTTGATTTCTTGACTGCTGCTTCCACGGGCACTGATCTTGGATCCAAATAAAATGAAATCCTTGACAACTTCAATATTTTCTCCATTTATCATGATGTTGCTTATTGGTCCAGTTGTGGGGATTTTTTTGTGTGTGTGTTGAAGTATAATCCATACCGAAGGCTGTAGTCTTCTATCTTCATCATTAAGTGCTTCAAGCCCTCTTCACTTTCAGCAAGCAAGATTGTGTCATCTGCATATTGCAGGTTATTAATGAGTCTTCCTTCAGTCCTGATACAGTGTTCTTCTTCATATAGTTCAGCTTCTCGGATTATTTGCTCAGCATACAGATTGAATAAGCATGGTGAACTGATACAACCTTGATGCACACATTTCCTGACTTTAAACTACACAGTATCCTCTTGTTCGGTTCAAACGACTGTCTTTTGGTCTTGTGTACAGGTTCCTCATGAGCACAATTAAGTGTTCTGGAATTCCTATTCTTTGCAATGTTATCCATAATTTGTTATGATCCAGTCGAATGCTTTTACATAGTCAATAAAACACAGGTAAACATCATTCTGGTATTCTCTGCTTTCAGACAAGATCCATCTGACATCAGCAGTGATATTCCTCATACCATGTCCTCTTCTGAATCTGCCTTGAATTTCTGGCAGTTCCCTGTCGATACATTGCTGCAGTCACTTTTGAAACGATCTTCAGCAAAATTTTACTTGTGTGTGATACTAATGATCTTGTTGGATAATTTCTGCATTCTGCTGGATCACTTTTCTTTGGGATGGGCACAAATATGGATCTCTTCCAGTCAGTTGACCAGGTAGCTGTCTTCCAAATTTCTTAGCATAGATGTTTGAGCACTTCCAGCGCTGCTGCTGAAACATCTCAATTGGTATTCCATCAATTCCTGGAGTCTTGTTTGTCTCCATTCCCTGCAATGCAGCTTGGACATCTTCCTTCAGTACCATCAGTTCTTGATCATATGCAATCTCTTGAAATGGTTGAACGTTGTCCAATTCTTTCTCGTACTGTGGCTGTGTATTCCTTCCATCCTGCTTAATATTTTTTTGATGGAATTCTTCAAAATTGCAACTCGAGGCTTGAATTTTTCTTCAATTCTTTCAGCTTGAGAAATGCCAAACATGTTCTTCTCTTTTGATTTTCTAACTCCAGGTCTTTGCAAACTTCATTATAGTGCTTTACTTTGTCTTATTGAGCTGCCCTTTGAAATCTTCTGTTTAGCTCTTCTACTTCATCATTTCTTCCTTTTGCTTTAGCTACTCTACATTCAAGAACAACTTTCAGAATCTCTTCTGACATCTATTTTGGTCTTTTCTTTCTTTCCTGTCTTTTTAATGACCTCTTGCTTTCTTCATATATGATATCCTTGATGTCATTCCACCACTCATCTGGTCTTCAGTCATTAGTGTTCAATGTATCAAACTTATCCTTCAGATGGTCTCTAAATTCAGGTGTGATATACTCAAGGTCATACTTTGGTTCTCATGGACTTGTTCTAATTTTCCTCAGCTTTAACTTGAACTTACATATTAGCAATTGATGGTTTTTTCCACAGTTGGACCTGGCCTTGCTTTGACTGATGATATTGAGCTTTACCATAGTCTCTTTCCATACAGTTGATTTGATTCTTGTGTATTCCATCTGGTGAGGTCCATGTATATAGTCCCCATTTATGTTGTTAAAAAAAAATTATTTGCAATGAAGAAGTTGTTCGTCTTGCAAAATTCTATCATGCTATCTCTGGCATCATTTCTATCACCAAGGCCATATTTTCCAACAACCGATCTTTATTCTTTGTTTCCAACTTTCATGTTCCAATCACCACTAATTATCAGTACCTCCTGATAAGACATTTGATCAATTTCAGACTGCAAAAGTTGGTAACAATCTTCAACTTCTTCATCTTTGGTTTTAGTGGCTTTGCATAAATTTGAATAATAGCTGTATTAACTGGTCTTCCTTGTAGGCATATGGATATTATCTTATCACTGACAGTGTTGTACTTCAGGGTAGATCTTGAAATGTTCTTTTTGACAATGAATGCAACATCATTCCTCTTCAGGTTGTCATTCCCAGCCTAGTCGACTATATGATTGTCCGATTCACAATGGCCAATACCAATCCATTTCAGCTCACTAATGCCGAAGATATGGATGTTTAGTGTTCCATTTCATTTTTGATGATTTCCAATTTTCCTAGATTCATACTTCGTACATTCCACATTCCTGTTATTAACAAATGTTTGCAGCTCTTCTCATTTTGAGTTCTGCCACATCAGCAAATGAAGGTCCTGAAAGCCTGATTCCATACATGTCATTAAGGTCGACTCTACCTTGAAGAGGCAGTTTCCCCACAGTCATATTTTGAGTGCCTTCCAATCTTTCAGCACTATATCAGACAATGTTCTGCTACTATTCACAAGATTTTCACTGGCTTGGTCCTTCTTCCTCATCTGTCTTAGTCTGGAAGCTCAGCTGCAACCTGTCCACCATGGGTGATCCTACTGTTATTTGAAATACTGGTGGCATAGCTTCCAGCATCACAGCAACATGCAAACCACCACAATTCAACAAACTAACAGGAGTATGAGGCACATTTTTAACAGACCTGAAACATAATTTTTGCATGGTATTGAATTTTTTTAAGCAGGAAAGTTTGCAAAGGATACAAAACAATCAAAAAATATCTTCTAAAAGAAGACCCCAAAATAATTCCTATGATAAAAAATAGGAAGTGTGTATTGAAATGAGCTGAATGTAATAGCTGATAAATATTTGTAAAATTAAAATTTATTTTAAAAGCAAGCTGCAGAAAAAAACATGGAACAATATGCCATTTATAAAAAGTAAAAATTCTTTAACAACATGACTACTTTAATAAGTAGTAAATTTATAGAAACAGGCATAGACAATGATAGGCACTGATTCACAATAGTGGTTAAAATTTTAGGGTAGGCATTTGGGAATTCTTTTGTTTTCTTTATGCTGAGGTGTAATCTATACAGAAGGCTGTAGTTTCTGATCTTCATCAGTAAGTGCTTCAAGTCCTCTTCACTTTCAGCAAGCAAGATTTTATCATCTGCATATGGAAGGTTGTTAATTAGTCTCCCTCCAATCCTGATTCAGCAAAAAAGAGTAAGACCCTCAAAGAGATGAATTGACATAGTGGCTGCAACAATGGGCTCAAACATAGCAATTATTGTGAGGATGATGCAGGACCTAGAAGCGTTTCTTTCTGTTGTACATTGGGTCGCTATGAGTTGGAAACAACTCAAGGGGATCCAATAAGAACTTTTGGGAATTAGAAGAGGAAGGGTATTCTCAGGCCTCTGTCCAATCAGAATTTCCCCCTTTTCTCTTCACACACCTTCTATTAAGGAGTACCACTTACATAATGGTGACTTCCCCGTACCCACCAATCCCTAGCAAATGTCTGCCACCTTGTGCAGAACACTGAATGTCTCAAAGGGAAACATGATGAATACGCATGCTGTAGTTTATATGTGGGGGCAGTGGTGGTTCAGTGGTAGAATTCTCACCTTCCATGTGGGAGACCAGGTTCATTCCCAGACAGTTTGCCTCATGTGCAGCCACCATCCGTGGGTCAGTGGAGGCTTTCGTGTTCCTATGATGTTGAACAGGCTTCAGCGCAGCTTCCAAACTAAGACAGATTAGGATGAAAAGCCTGGTAATCTACTTCTGAGAATCTGCCAATTAAAATTTTATGAATCACACATGTCCGATCCACAACCAATCATGTGGATGGCACAGGATGGAGCAGAGTTATTTTCTGTTGTACACAGGGTCGCCAGGAGTCTTGGCTGACTCCATGGTAGCTAAAAACAACAACAGTTTATACTTGGATAAAATCACCTAGAGTTTCAGCGTAACTATAGAATTGCAGTGGTAAGTTGTATACAAATGTCTAATTAAGTGTAAATTTTTTCATAAATGACAGAATAGCCAACAGTAATAAAATAGGATAATAACAGTTAATTGCACATGATTGGGCCCATGATACATGGTTAGAGAAGAGTGCTCTGATGTGCAAGGCCACAAAGCCAGCAAGGGTAGAGAGAGACTTCAAACTTTGTCTGCCTGACCCCAGAGTATACATGTTTACACTTCCATGGCTCTGAGAGGAACCTTCCGATCAGCCGTTGAAAGAGAAATGAAATCAAATAATCTCAAATAATCACCACCAGCTTCAGGGAACCACTTATTATACTTCATTATCCTACAAAGCAGGTGGAATGTGCCTCACGTACCTCATCCCCACCTTGAGGTCTTAATCTTGTTTCTTCTGTGGGAATGCTTACCTGCAGTGCCATCTGATGGATTCCAGTGGCATCCTTCAGGATTCAATTGAATCATCACCACCTCTGGAATGTATTTTCTAACCCCTCTTAGCAGGGAAAAAGGCATCTCCTCAGGGCCCCTGTTGTGCTTCACACAAGCCTCTCTCTTTACGCTCACCACATTAGCTTGCATTTATGCTCACCTGCTGCCAGATGCCAACTTTGAACAACCCAGGAATGGAGCTGTGTCTCCTCCATCTCTTTAAATGCCAGTGTCAGCCCAGTGCCCAGGACTTGGAGGTCTCAGCAAACACTTGTTGAAGGAAGTGATGAACAAACGAATGAATGAATAATGATTCCAGCTTTATTAAAAATCTGTCCTTTGAATTAGCCCCTGCTTTTAAGTGCTACGGCTGCTAACCAAGGGGTCGGCAGTTCAAATCCGCCAGGTGCTCCTTGGAAACTCCATGGGGGCAGTTCTACTCTGTCCTATAGACTCGACGGCAGTGGGTTTTTTTAAGGCACACAATGAAAAGTGGGAGAAGTTAAAAAAAAATGCATGCTAGAGAAATTGTGCAGACTCTGGATTTTCTGCAAGTTGGAATTATGAGAGTGTTCAGTATACTCAAATCATTCTGTGCTTAAAATTAATAATATATTACTAAAAATAGGAAAAGGCCATCTTTTATGAGTCAAAAGTAATAATGTTCAATTATCTCTCATTTTGATTTATGCATGACATTGTATTTTCTGGCAAACCCAGAAGTGGATCCAGCAGAGGAAAGTTCACACTGAATGATGTAGTTTCCATTCTTCTGATTCAAATCCGTGCTTCACAGCCCCTTTTCCTCCTTCTTCACACTCGGGTTTGGAGGCCATTCAGGATGTTAAGATCTCTGGCACCTGCTGGTACAGCTGGGGCTGGTATAGTACACTTATACTACAGAATACTATGCAGTCATTAAAAATGCAGAGTAATATTAAATATCATAGAAAGTATCTACACTAGAAGTTAAAAAACAGGTTATGTACCAGTTACTGTGATTGTATTTTTTTGTCAATAAAAGTTTTGCATCAAGATAGAGAAGAGGCAAGATGGCAGCATAAGCAGCTGAATATTCCCTTCCTCTCACAATAATTATAGAAAAATAAATAAATAAACAATGTGGTGGAACTAAAGGACTCAGAGCTCTGGAAACCAATCAAAGAGATTCTGCATTTAATGGAAAACTGAACAAAGAACAAGCTGGCAAGGTAGGAAAGTTTGTTTTTCTATCATGTACTTGCCTTCCCCTCTCAGCCTCTGTGGCAGTGTGGGTGGCTGGCACATCTGGCTACGAGATGCAAATGTGAACTGCATTACCCTTTGTCCCAGGAATTTCGGGAATTAGACTTACCTTTTTTTGGGTGGCCTGTAATGTCAGAGTGTTCAGATCTGTCCGGGTGCAGCCAGGAAAAGTGAGGAGAAGCAGGACCCCCACAGAAAGACCAAGCCCCATACACCTGGTGGGACTGAAAAGAAATAGTGTGGAATGCATGCAAGCACATGAACTAAATGGCAGCAATTTCATATAATAGTTCCAAGTGATAAGCTTCCAAGTGTAGAAATCTAAGAAGGCCTGCACCTGGAGAATTTATTGTAAAAGTTAGAACTTTAAAAGCAAAAAAGATGGATTAAGATTTTCTAAAGATCCTCCTCTCCATAAAATCTTATACCGCCTGGAAGACAGTTCTTGAAACTATTTTGGGACTCTGGATGCAGATTAGGCATTTAAATCAACAAGGGAACTGCCTAATGAAAGGATAAGCTGTTGATCTTTCCTAGGGGAATCACACGTACCGATCATCTAACATCTCCCTTTCTTTCTCCTGCCATGGCGGTGGGGATGGCGGCCCATGTTACCAGAATAGCTGGTTGGTGCCAGCACAGACAGTGGGGACCTTCTCCTCCAAGGTTTTGGTGCTGCACAGTTTGTACAGAAGGCTTGGTCCAGCGGTGACTTGAGAATATCAAACAAGCATGGAGATTTTGGTCTTTTCCTAGCACCATGTCACTGCCGGCAGAAACAAAGGGCCAGAGTGCCCTCTAGTGGAATGATTGAGGCCACTGACAGCCCACAAAAACAACAGAGGTCTAACTTCCGCTTTGCAAAAAGTAGCTCGGAAAGGGTACTAAACAAACAGCTGACTACAGTCTATATCAAATAATAACAGAAATCTCTGAGGAATGGGAAAATCAAGATATTTTCTGCATTCTGGTTTTTGTTTTTCTCCTTGAAGTACAAGAACATCTCCTTCAAATCATTAGGAAGACGAAGGATCTGGATCAGAATCCTTGATACTTACACAGGTTCTGGAGGACAGTCTTTTCAACAATAGAGAAGATAGCTGAGCAGACAATTAGTCTTCAACAATTAGGAAGAAAACACACAAAACGACAATCCCTGGGTAAGGACAAGATTCAGAGTTCCACTGTCTACCTCTCCATAGACTGCAAATCATTTAATTTTCATAGTAAACTAACCAATCTCCTCAGTAGACTGCAAGTCACTCAGTTTTCACAATAAACTGACCAATCTCTTGCAAGGTTGTGGCCCAGCCAATCATTTTGTGGGACTTACAAAACCATGGTTAGAAAGGCCATGTAAAAGTGATTCATTGCACCACAATCTGGCTCACTGTCACTCTCTCTGTAAAAATGGCACAGTGGTGCCAGAGGTCCTCTAACGAGGGGGAAGAATCACCATTGTCAGCCTAAGACTGATTCCTATGAGGTGGAAGTCAAACATACCTCCACCCTCCAACCTTTTTGCTAATTCTGACACCAGCTGTCCCTCCCACTGCACTCTCTGCTTCTCTGCTGGGTTTGATAATTCATTATAATAGCCACACAAAACTCAGACAATACTCACGATTATGGGGTTTACTAGGGAAGAACCAGGTTACAACTTGGGATCAGGATCAACAGGCAACAACTCAGGATCGGGATCAGAAAACAAGTAGATTTCAAAGTCTCCCTTCTTCAGTGCAGCACAGCTCTCTCAGCTCCTCTTGGCCAGGCAGGAGTCCCCTTGGCCCCCTGAGAAGGCTCCTCTTAGCCCCCTGAAGACAAGCTCCTCTTGGCCCCCTCAGGACAGGCTCCTCTTAGCGCCCTCAGGACAGGCCTCCTCTCTCAGCCCTTGGTCTGGCCTCTGCCCTGCTCAGGCAAGTGTTGCAAAACTCTTTTAGCCCTGCCAATAAGTGCCCCAAGTCACCCCACTCCACCAACAAGCCTGCTGCATAAAGGAGCTCAGCTCTCTCATTCCATGAGTTGGCTTACCCACCACTGTAGCCACCTTGCTTAGTGGGCTGAGAAGAGTGCTGCACTGTCTTGCACCAGTCTCCTGGTTCTACTGCTGCTGTTTCTCTGCCACACTTGCCACCACTTCTTGTTATCTCGTGTCTTCTCCAGTGTTACGGCTTTCTGTCTCCTGGGTCTAGGAGGTTCTCAGCACAGGGACCACAGGTACAAAGGATGCATTCTACTCCCAAGTCTTCATTCTTGGTGGTAGTGAGATCCCCTCCTTCCACCTCTGGGATGGCTCATCTTAACCCCAGCAGGATGGCAAAACTGACCTATCCCCTCATTAGGGCTCCATACATGTTACTGGCATGGTCCCACCCCCAAAGGGATGCCATGCACCTTATTTGCATTATTAGCAAGCTGTTCAATCCCCTTGGTGGGCCACAAGTACCTTATTTGCATAGCCCCACCCAATCATTTGGTGGGAGTTACAAGACCACGGCAAGAAAGGCCATATAAAAGAGATCCATCGCACCGCACTCTCCAACACTAATCCAGCCTTAATTTTATACACACATTAATGATTTTTTCAAGTTCCTGACATCTTAATTCCTTGAGCTCCTCTCCTCCAAATATCTTGTCCTTTGCCCTTCCTCAACCACTCACTCCCATAAGCATACTCATGACCTGGTCATTTCCAGTAACTTCTATTCCTCCATTGATGTATCATCCCAAGTGCCTGCTACATACTAGACTGTCAATAAATGTTGTTGAAATAGTTAATATTCTTAATAAAGTAAAGAAAAATTAAATGGTTAAAAAAAAGCAAGATTTAGAGCAGTGCACATAGTATGCTATCATTTGTGTAAAAAGTCATGGAGGTGACATAGTGCTGCTGTAACAGAAATACCACAAATGGCTTTAACAAAGATAAATTTATTTCCTCACAGCACAGTAGGCTAAAAGTTCAAATTCAGAGTGTCAGCTCCAGGGGAAGGCTTTCTCTCTCTGTCGGCTCTGGAGGAAGGTCCTCATCCTCAATCTTCCCCTGGTTGATGAGTTTCTCAGGTGCAAGAACCCCAGGTCCAAAGAACGTGCTCTGCTCCTAGTGCTACTCTTTTGGTAGTATGCGGTCCCCAACTCTCTGCTTGCTTCCTTTTCCTTTTATCTCTTAAGAGATAAAAGGTGGTACAGGCCACACCCCAGGGAAACTCCCTTTACATTGGATCAGGGAGGTGACCTGAGCAAGAGTGGTGTTACAATCCCACCTTAATCCTCTAAACATAAAATTAGAATCACATAATGGAGGACAACCACACAATACTGGGAATCATGCCCTAACCAAGTTGATACACATTCTTGGGGGGACATAATTCAATCCATGACATTCCACCCTTTGGCCCCCCAAAAATCACAACCTTGTAACACAGAAAACATATTCACCCCATAATATCATAGCAAAAGTCTTAACTCCAAGTCCAAAATCCAAAAATTCCTCTTTATCTGTGAAATCTAAAACACAAGTCATTTGCTTCCAAAGGTACAATGGCAGAATGGGCACAAGCTAGACATTGCCATTACAAATGGGAGAAACTGGAGGGAAAGAAGGGACAATAGGCACCAAGCAAGTAGGCAGAACACATTACATTAGCCCTAGAAGCTTTGAAAATAATTCTTTGTTCTCTGAGACAATTTACACAATGGCCCTGCCCTCCAGACTCTAGGTATTTGCCACACTTTCCAGATCCTGAATGGAGACCCCTCAGCCCTGAGCTTCACCTCCATCTTCCAGACCCATTGAGACACCAACTCTGCTCCCTTGCCTTTAGGTGCACCATTATCCTCTTCCATCTGAGTGACATCTCCACCCTTAGAAACACCAGAGGCCATGGTTCCACCCTTTGGAACCCCAGAGGTCATGGCCAGACCTTTTGCAACTGAGGCAGCTCAGGTTCTTGTGTTCTTTTTCGCTTCAGCATCTGCTTCCTGGTTTCTTGGCCTCTCAGCTCCTCGGGCTTCACATCTGCATCTGACCTGCTGGGGCAAGTGTTCCAAAGCTCTGTAGCTCCATCGATAAGTGCCAGAGGTACTGCACTCCACCAGGAAGCCTCCTGCACCCAAGCACTCAGCTCTCTTGCTCCATGGGTTGGCTCCAAGAGCCATCTTGCGCTGGTCTCCTGGTTCTGCTGCTGTTGGTTCTCTGCTGCTGCTGCTTCTCTTCCACTACAGGCTCTCTGCTGTTGCTGGTTCTCCATCCATTCAGTTTCAAAACCACTTCCACATTTTAGGTATCTGTTAGAGCAGGACCCCATTCTCAGTACCAAACTCTGTCTTAGTCATCTAGTGTGGCCATAACAGAAATACCATAAACGGATAGCTTTAACAAAACCAAAAAAAAAACAAACCCACTGCCATCAAGTCAATTCCGACTCATAGCAACCCTATAGGACAGAGTAGAACTGCCCCGTAGAGTTTCCAAGGAACGCCTGGTGCATTCGAACCACCAACCTCTTGGTTAGCAGCCGTAGCACTTAACCACTATGTCACCAGGGTTTCCGGCTTTAACAAAGAGAAATTTATTTCCTCACAGTAAAGTAGGCTAAAAGTTCAAATTCAGGGCCTCAGCTCTAGGGAAAGGCTTTCTCTCTCTGTCGGCTCTGAAGAAAGGTCCTTGTCTCAGTCTTCCCCTGGTCCAGGAGCTTCTCAGGCACAGGAATCCCAAGTCCAAAGGATGAGCTCTGCTCCTGGTGCTGCTTTCTTGGCGGCATGATGTCCTGAACTCTCTGCTTGCTTCCCTTTCCCTTTATCTCTTAAAAGGTGTTGCAGGTCACGTCCCAGGGAAACTCCCTTTACGTTGGCTCAGGGAGGTGACCTGAGTAAGGATGGTGTTACGATCCCACCCTAATCCTCTTAACATAAAATTACAATCACAAAATAGAGGATAACCACGCAATACTGGGAATCATGGCCTAACCAAGTTAATACACACATTTTGGGGGGGACATAATTCAGTCCATGACAAGCAGTGCACATAGTATGCTATCATTTGTGTAAAAAGACACAGAGGGGACATAGATACATATTTATATATATGCATAGAATAGCTTTAGAGGATATGTGAAAAGTGGCAAAAGTGGTTGGTCCTGAAAAGGAGGACTAAGTAACTAGGGCTAGGGGATAGAAAAGAGGCATTTTACACAGAATGCTTTACTAATAATGTTTTTACTTTTAAATATATTCATGAATCACATTTCAATAGAAAATTATGGCTTAGTAAAAAAAGATAAGTAAGAAAGATAAAACATACCCTTTAGAAAAACACACCATTTCGAAAATGGGAAAAGATAACAGACAAATCATTAAAAAAAAAAGAAACTGAAAATGCCTAATACACAAATGAACAAATATTGATCTCACGAGTAATCAAAAATATGCAATTTAAAACCAAAATAAAATACACGCTTTTTGTCTATTAGATGAAAACAATTATACATATAAAATGTTTGCACCACAAATGTTCATTGCAGCATTATTCACAATCGTCAAAATGTGGAAACATCCTAAGGGTCCATTCACAGAAGAATGGATAAGCAAAATGAGGCTTATCCATACAATGGAATATTATTCATCCATAAAGAGAAATGAAGTGATGATACATAACAGGGCATAGATAAACCTTGAAAACATTATGCTGAGTGTAATAAGTCAGACACAAGAAGACAAATATTGTATGATTCCATTTTTATGAACTGTCTAGAATAGGCAAATGTACAGAGCCCAAAGCTTATTAGCAGCTACCAGGGGTGGGGAGGATGGGCAGTTATTACTTCAGGGGCACTGAGCTTCTGTTTAAGGGAATGAAAAACATTTGAAAATGGGTAGTGGTGATGGTTGCACAGCATAGTGAATGTAATTAATGTCACTGAGTTTTAACCCTTTTACAAAGGGTTAAAATGGTAAATGTTTTCTTATACTTTACCATGATAAAACAAAACAAAAAAGATATAGTGAAAAATTTAAAAAAATAAAAGGATTGGGAGGCAGGGCCAAGATGGCCGAGTAGTCAGATGCTCTTGGTGGTCCCTCTTACAACAAAGACCAGAAAAAACAAGTGAATTGATTGTATATGACAATCTGGGAGCCCTGAATATCAAAGGCAAAGTTGAGGTATCGGATTGAGTGGCAGGGGGAGGGAGAGATGGTTCAGAAGCAGTGAGGAGTTGCCAGACCTCACCTGGTGGAAATCGGCACCCTGCAGGCCTGATCGACTAGCATGCAAGTGAAGCAAGCAGTGACATTCGGGACGCATGTTGCACATCGGGAGAGACCGAGTGATGAACAGTCTGCTTAACTCTCCAGAACCAGTGAGAAGCGGCCCTCAGTTGGCAAAAGATAAGTACATGCGTCTAACCTACCACGCAGATCAGAAAACACACCACTTGGGAAGAGCCTCTCTCCCATTTACCTGCTCCCTCCCCACTCTGTACCAGGTCCAGGGCCTGTTTCAGTGATTGCCACTTTCTCTGGGCCGGAATTAGGACTCATCATGCACCCTGAACCATTCCCCTGGCCTGGGAGAGGGAACAAATTAACAAACAGAAAAAAATAATCTGCCGGCTCCCCTAAACTGGGAACACAGGGCAGGCACAGTTCCTTTGCCTAGGTGTAGGCAGAAGGGTTTGATGAATGTGAATGCCTTTTACCCCTGCATAGACCTGTGTGGGCCCGTTTCAACAGCATAGGCCCTCATTAGCACAGTCCAACAGGGTATATGCCTGAAGCCTAACTTCACTGTATCAGCTATACGGTAGAGTGGCAGGTTCAAGAGACACCACTCCGCCCATTAAGCAGAGTCCTCACCTACCCATATCAGGGGCCTGAGGACTGGTGGCTCCACCCATGCCACCTAACCATCTGTGACAGGGGTCTAAGAACGATTGGTGCCTCCCAGTTCTTACAGCAAGCAGCATTGGGTGCCCATAGTTCAGCTGCAAAACCCACTCACCTGTGAGCATTAGGGAACAGGGACACACTTTCCTCCCAGACACCCCGGTGCAGCCATCAGCCCCCTGTCTTGCTCAGCATGTGACCCTCTACTGCAGCCAGATACCGGTGCCTATTCCAATCACCCCTACCCTTCTGGGACTGTAGGTAAGAGCCTGTACCATACTTGGTGACCTACTATCTGGACACCTGAGCTGAATCCATACAAGAAAAGTAAACAGATTCCTGGGCTTACATGCCTAATAACAAATCTAAGCACCTGGTGACAGGACGTTAGAGCTTCAAAGGCAAGAATAATCTAACTAGCTCACACGAGCGGCATATTTGGGCATATCAAAACAAAACAAAACAAGAACCTAGAACACAGTAAGCAAACATGAAATAAATAAATATAATAACTTATTTATGGCTCAGAGATAACAGTCAATATCAAATCACATAAAGAGGCAGGGCAAAATGGTTTCAGCAAGCTCCCAAAACAAAGAATCAAGAAATCTTCCGGAAGAAGGCAACTTCTTCCAAGAGGTAGAATACAACTTATTCCAGGAGGTAGAATACAAAAGATTAATATACAGAACTCTTCAAGAGATCAGAAAGGAGATTAGACAAAACGTAGAACAAGTCAAGGAACACACAGACACAGCAATAGAGGAACTTAAGAAGATGATAGAAGAGCACGATGACAAATTTAACAGGCTGCAAGAATCCACAGAGAGACAGCAAACAATCCAGAAGATTAACAACAAAATTTCAGACTTAGACAACACAATAGAAAGTCATAGGACCAGAATTGAGGCAGTGAAAAGCAGAATTAGTGAGACTGAAGATAAAGCACTTGAAACCAACTTATTTGAGGAAAAATCAGATAAAACGATTTTAAAAAGTGAAGAAACCCTAAGAATTATGTGGAACTCTATCAAGAGGAATAGCCTATGAGTGACTGGAGTACCAGAATGGGGGTTGGGGGGAGATAACAGAAAATACAGAGAGAATTGTTGAAGATCTGTTGGCAGAAAACTTCCCTGATATTGTGAAAGACGAGAAGATATCTAGCCAAGATGTTCATCAAACACCACCCAAGGTAGATCCCAAAAGCAAGTCACCAAGACATATAATCGTACTTGCCAAAACCAAAGACATAGAGAGAATTTTAAGAGCAGCTAGAGATAAGCAAAAAGTCATCTACAAATGAGAGTCAATAAGACTAAGCTCGGAATGCTCACCAGAAACCGTGCAGGCAAGAAGGCATTGGGATGATACATATAAAGCCTTGAAGGAAAAAATTGACAGCCAAAATTCTTTATCCAGCACAACTGTCTCTCAAATATGATGGCAAAATTAGGGCATTTCCAGATAAACAAAAGTTTAGAGAATCTGCAAAAACCAAACCAAAATTACAAGAAATACTGAAGGGAGTCCTCTGGTTAGAAAATCAATAACACCAGATAACAACCCAAGACTAGAACACCAGATATAAACCTGGATAAGGTATTCACAAAAATAAATCAAAGCTAAGGTGCTGAAACTAAGGAAACAGAGATGTCAATATGTAAAAGATGACAACGGTAAAACAAAAAAGGGGGACTAAAAAATGTAGTGATAGATCTTTCATATAGAGAGGATGTCACAGCGATATAAAGAAAAAAATATAGGTTTAAACTTAGAAAAATAGGGGGAAATATTAACGTAACCACAAAGGAAACTAACAATCCTACACATCAAAATAAAAAAAAAAGAGAAACAAAAAGACTCGGCAAATACAAAATTAACAACAATGAAAAAGATGAAAAGAAAATAAAGAAAAATGATTCAGCACAGAAAATTAAGTGGAACAAAGAAACTGTCAACAAGACATAACCAAAAAACCCCACTGCGGTCGAGTCAATTCCAACTCATAGCGACCCTATAGGACAGAGTAGAACTGGCCCGTAGAGTTTCCAAGGAGCGTTTTGGTTTCAACAAGACATACACACAAAAAAAGACATCAAACTGACAGCACTAAACTCATACCTATCAATAATTACACTGAATGTAAATGGACTAAATGCACCAATAAAGAGACAGAGAGTGGCAGAATGGATAAAACAACATGATCCATCTATAAGCCGTCTACAAGTGATACACCTTAGATTTAAAGACACAAACAAACTAAAACTCAAAGGATGGGAAAAAAAATATCAAGCAAACAACAGTCCAAATAGATCAGGAATGACAATATTAATCTCTGACAAAATAGACTTTAAAGTAAAATCCACCACAAAAGATGAGGGAGGACACTATATAACAATTAAAAGGCCAATACACCATGTCACAGATTGAATTATGTCCCCCAAAAAATATGTGTCCACTTGGTTAGGCCATGATTCCCAGCACTGTGGGGTTGTCCTCCATTTTGGGAAACCCTGGTGGCGTAGTGATTAAGTGCTACAGCTGTTAACCAACGGGTCGGCAGTTCAAATCCGCCAGGCACTCCTTGGAAACTCTAACGGGCAGTTCTACTCTGTCCTATAGGGTTGCTGTGAGTCGGAATCGACTCGACGGCACTGGGTGTTTTTTTGGGGGGTTTCCTCCATTTTGTGATTGTAATTTTATATTGAGAGGATTAGGGTGGGATTGTAACATGACCATTACGCAGATCACCTCCCTGATACATGGAAACTAAACAACACCTTGCTTGAAAACTATGGGCTTACAGAAGAAATTAAGGACAGAATAAAGAAACTCAGAGAAGCAAATGAAAATGAAAACACACCCTACCAGAACCTTTAGGACACAGTAAAAGCAGTGCTCAGAGGTCAATTTATAGCAATATATGCACGCATCCAAAAATAAGAAATGGCCAAAATTGAAACATTAACTCTACTACTCAAACAAATAGAAAGAGAGCAGCAAAAGAAGCCCTTGGGCACCAGAAGAAAGCAAATAATATAAATTAGAGCAGAATTAAATGAAATAGAAAACAGACCCAACTGAAATTAAAAGGATCATAACAGAATATTATGAGAAATTGTACAGTAACAAATTTGAAAACCTAGAAGAAATGGACAAATTTCTAAAAACACCACCTACCTAAACTAACACAAAAAGAGGTAGAACAACTAAATAAACCTATAACAGATGAAGAGATTGAAAAGGTAATTTAAAAACTCCCAACAAAAAAAAGCCCTGCCCCTGACAGTTTCATTGGACAATTCTACCAAACTTTCAGAGAAGAGTTAACAAGCCCTACTACTAAAGGTATTTCAGGGCATAGAAGAGAATGGAATACTTTTCCATGAAGCCACCATAACCCTGATACCAAACCAGGTAAAGACACCACAAAAAAAGATAATTACAGACCAATATCCCTCATGAACATAGATGCAAAAATTCTCAACAAAATTCTAGCCAATAAAATTCAACAACTTATAAGAGAAATAATTCACCATGTGTCATGGATTGAATTGTGTCCCCCCAAAATATCTGTCAGCTTAATTTGGTCATGATTCCCTTGCATGATTGTATGATTGTCTACCATTTTATCATCTGATGTGATTTCCCTATGTGTTGTAAATCCTATCACTATGATGTAATACAAATGGATTAGAGGAAGTTATATTGATGAAGTCTACAAGATCAGATAGTGTCTTCAGCCAATCTCTTCTGACATATAAAAGAGAGAAGCAAGGAGACGGGGGACCTCATACCACCAAAAAAGCAGCGCCGGGAGTACAGTGCATCCTTTGGACCTAAGGATCCCGTGCTGAGATGCTCCCAGATCAAGTGAAGACTGATGACAAGTACCTTCCCCAAGAGTTGACAGAGAAGAAAGTTTTCCCCTGTAGCTGATGCCCTAAATTAGGATTTATAGCCTACTAGACAGTTCTCTTCATTAAAGCCATCCACTTGTGGTATTTCTGTTACAGCAGCACTAGATGACTAAGACACAATGACCAAGTGGTACTCATACGAGGTATGCAGGGATGGTTAAACACTAGAAAAACAATCAATGTAATCTATCACATAAATAAAAGACTAGAACCACAAGATCTTATCAATTGATGCAGAAAATGCATTTGACAAAGTCCAACACCCATTCATGATAAAAACTCTCAGCAAAATAGGAATTGAAGGAAAATTCCTCAAAGGGCATCTATACAAAGCCAACAGCCAACATCACCCTAAATGGAGAGAGTCTGAAAGCATTCCCCTTGAAAACGGGAACCAGGGAGGATTCCCTTTATTACCACTCTTATTCAACATTGTGCTGGAAGTCCTAGCCAGAGCAATTAGTCTAGAAAAAGAAATAAAGGGCAACCAAATTGGTAAGGAAGAAGTAAAAGTATCTCTATTTGCAGATGATATAATCTTATACACAAAAAACCCCAAAGAATCTACAAAAAAACTACTGAAACTAATAGAAAATTTCAGCAAAGTATAAGGATACAAGATAAACATTAAAAAATCAGTAAGATTCCTCTACACCAACAAAGAGAACTTCAAAGAGGAAATTACCAAATCAATACCATTTACAATAGCCCACAAGAAGATAAAATACTTAGGAATAAATCTAACCAGAGACACAAAAGACCTATGCAAAGAAAACTACAAAACACTACTGCAAGAAATCTAAAGAGACCTACATAAGTGGAAAAACATACCTTACTTATGGATTGGAAGAATCAACATTGTGAAAACGTCAATTCTACCCAAAGCGATCTACAGATACAATACAATGCAATCCCGATCCAAATTCCAATGACATTTTTTAATGAGATGGGGAAACAAATTACCAACTTCACACAGAAAGGGAAGAGGCCCCAGAGAAGTAAAGCATTTCTGAAGAAGAGCAAAGTGGAAGCCTCACACTATCTGGTTTTAGAGCCTATTATACCACCACGGTAGTCATAACAGCCTGATACTGTATAACAACAGATACATAGACCAGTGGAACAGAATTGAGAATCCAGACATAAATTCATCCACCCCTGAGCAACTGATATTTGGCAAAGCCCCAAAGTCCATTAATTAGGGAAAACACAGTGTCTTCAACAAATAATGGTGGCATAACTGGATATCCATCTGCAACAAAATGAAATAAGATCCATACATCACACCATGCACTAAAACTAACACAAAATGCATCAAAGACCTAAACATAAAATCTAAAATGCTAAGTAAGGATCATGGAAGCAAAAATAAGGACAACACTAGAAGCCCTAATACATGGCACAATCAGAATACAAAACATTACTAACAATACACAAACACCAGAAGAGAAACTAGACAACTGGGAGCTCCTAAAAATCAGACAATTATGCTCTTCAAAAGACTTCATCAAAGAGTAAAAAGACAACCTACAGATTGGGAAAAAATTTTTGGCTATGACAAATCTGATCAGCATCTACTCTCTAAAATCTATAAGATACTGCAAAACCTCAACAACAAAAAGATACATAACCCAATTTAAAAACAGGCAAAGAATGTCACAAAAAAGACATTTAGGTGGCTACCAGATGCATGAGGAAATGCTCATGATTATTAGCCATTAGGGAAATGCAAATCAAGATACCATCTCACCCCAACAAGGCTAGCATAAATCCAAAAAAACACAAAATAATAAATGGTGGAGAGGTTGCAGAGAGACTGGAACACTTTTACACTGCTGGTGGGAATGTAAAACAGTACAACAACTTTGGAAATTGATTTGGCACTTCCTTAAAAAGCTAGAAATAGAAGTACTATACGATCAAGCAATGCCACTGCTTGGAATATAACCTAGAGAAATAAGAGCCGTCACACAAATATATGCATACCTGTCTTAGTCATCTAGTGCTGCCATAACAGAAATACCACAAGTGGATGGCTTTAACAAAGGGGAATTTATTTTCTCACAGTCTAATAGGCTAGAATTCCACATTCAGGGTGCTAGCTCCACGGGAAGGCTGTCTCTCTCTGTCACCCCTGGAGGAGGTCCTTGTCATCAATCTTCCCCTGGACTAGGAGCTTTTCTGCACAGAAACCCAAGTCCAGAGGTGGAGCTCTGCTCCCAGCACTGCTTTCTTGGTGGTATGAGGTTCCCAACTCTCTGCTTGTTTCCCTTCCCTTTTATCTTTTGTAAGATAAAAGGTGACTTAGCCCATACCACAAGGAAACTCCCTTTACATTGGATCAGGAATACGACCTAATCAAGGATGTTACATCCCATCCTAATCCTCTTTAACCACAGACAGAAATTATGATTTATAACACGTAGGAAAATCACAAAATGGAGGACAAGCACACAATACTGGGAATCATGGCCTAACCAAGTTGACCTATATTTTGGGGGACACGACTCAATCCATGACAACACCCATGTTCATCACAACACTGTTCACAATAGCAAAAAGATGAAAACAACCTAGGTGCCCATCAAACAGACAAATGGATAAACAAATTATGGTATATTCACACAATGGAAAACTACGAAACGATAACGAACAACGATGAATCTGCAAAACACCTCATAACACGGATGAATCTGGAAGGCATTATGCTGAGTGGAATTAACCCCCCCCCCCAAAAAACCCAGTGCTGTCGAGTCTATTCCCACTCATAGCGACCCTATAGGACAGAGTAGAACTTCCCCTTATAGTTTCCAAGGAGAACCTGGCGGATTCGAACTGCCGACCCTTTGGTTAGCAGCTGTAGCACTTAACCACTACGCCACCAAGGTTTCCAAAGTGGAATTAGTCAGTCTCAAAAGGACAAATATTGTATGAGACCACTATTATAAGAACTCAATCAATGGTTTAAACACGGAAAGAAACATTCTTTGATGGTTATGAGTATGGGGAGGGAAGGAAAGGGATATTCACTAACTAGATACCCAAAACCGAAAGTAGATAAGAATTATCTTAAGTGAAGGGAAGGATAACACACAATACACGGAAAGTCATCACAACTGGACTAATACAAAAGCTAAGAAGTTTCCTAAATACAACCAAACAGTTTGAAGGACAGAGTAGCAGGGGCGGGGGTCTGGGGACCACGGTTTCAGGGGACATCTAGGTCAACTGGCATAACAAAGTTTATTAAGAAAATGTTCTTGCTCTCATTTTGGTGTGTGGCGTCTGGGGCCTTAAAAGCTTGTAAGCAGCCATCTAAGATGCATCAATTGGTCCCAACCCACCTGGAGCAAGAGAGGATGAAGAACACCAAAGACACAAGGAAAATATGAGCCCAAGCAACAGAAAGGGCCACATAAACCGGAGACTCCATTAGCCTGAGACCGGAAGTACTAGATGGTGCCTGGCTACCACCAACGACGACCCTGAAAGGAAACACAACAGAGAGTCCCTGGTGGAGCAGGAGAAAAGTGGGATGCAGAACTCAAAATTCTGGTAAAAAGACCAGACTTAATGGTCTGACTGAAACTGGAGGGACCCCAGAAGACATGGCCCCCGGACACTCTGTTAGCCCAGAACTGAAACCATTTCTGAAGCCAACTCTTCAGACAAAGCTTAGACTAGCCTATAAGACATAAAACGATACTCACGAAGAGAGTGCTTCTTAGCTCAAGTAGATACAGGAGACTGAATGGGCAGCTCCTGTCCGGAGGCAGGATGAGATGGCGAAAAGGTACAGGAGCTTGTCGAAGGGACTCGTGAAATCTGGAGTGGAAAGAGGAGTGTGCTGTCACATTATAGGGAGAGTAACTAGGGTCACATAACAATGTGTGTATAAATTTTTGCGTGAGAAACTAACTTGAATTGTAAACTTTCACTTAAAGCACAATTTTAAAAAAGGGGGGAAAATAAAAGGATTGATGATAGTGTAAGGAGTATGATG
Source organism: Elephas maximus indicus (assembly GCF_024166365.1). Lineage (NCBI taxonomy): Eukaryota > Metazoa > Chordata > Mammalia > Proboscidea > Elephantidae > Elephas > Elephas maximus. Next base: position 200,833,332 of record NC_064820.1, read on the forward strand.
TGATGGGCAGTATCATATACTACCTGTGGGAGTAAAAGGCACTTTGCTAATATATATCAATTCCAGCTTTTAGCCTAGGAAAATCAGGAGAAAATATGTTCAAGCAATGGCACTGGAGAATTACTGAGAAGAGAGCAAATTTAATGTGTTTTAGAGTAACAACTTTCGTCAAAGTCTTCTGCAAAAAAGAGATTTTTACTGTGACATATCAGAAAATAAAAATTTGAAACTGGCTACAAGCACAAAGAAGTACAATCTATAAGTGCTTTTCACACAATTTTGACAGATGCTGATTTATTATGAGTACGGGTCTTCCAACATGCCCTTTCAATCACTGGAACACGTACCTATAATTAAATTACTTAAAGACTATGATTGGTCAAAGCAAAGACAAAGAACTAAGATCATGATTGGGTCCCTGTTTCTTGTTCTTTTCTAACAATTTGGTCTCCTGGCTCAGGGGTCCCAGATCTATCATACAATGATTGTTTTTGTGTTATGTGGGATACCTGTGATATTGGGTAGATCTTTAACTTGCTCCTGGGGTAAATTGTTATTTAGTTTTGGTATTCCTGTCCACAGTCCACTGAATCAGTAAGAGCACTCTGTTTTACCCCTTAATGTAGTTTTTTATTGTTTGAAGTTCCGTAGATTCTGACAAACAGGTTGGCCATCTATGATTATGGCTTGCTGAAGTTAATTTAACCCTTTATCAAACGTGAACCGATATAGCATTGGTTGAATAAAAGTACATCCACCCCTCTGTACTATGAAAAATCATATGATCATTAAAACAATTATGAGATTCTATTTTTAATGACACGGCGAGTTGTTCAGAATACAAGCCAAAAAGCACTTAAAGAAGAAAGAAAGAGCATGCAGACTGCCATCTCCTGTAATGATGGGCTAGATCATTAAGACCAACCTTTCTGTTGAAAATTACTAAGGACACTGGATAAAATATTTTAAAGAATCATCTTAAAAGCATTGAAGAGAAGAAACAATGGTGAGAAAGCATGAGGCCCAATTTAAGGAATGGAGCCCTGGTGGTGCAGTGGTTAAGAGTTCAACTGCTAATGGAAAGGTCAGTGGTTCGAACCTGCCAGTAGCTCCTCAGGAGAAAGATGTGGCAGTCTGCTACCATAAATATTTACAACCTTGGGGGAGACTTCCGGCCAACATGGTGCCATAGACAGAAGCACCAAGCAATCCCTCCACAGCAAAGACCCAAAAAACTAAGTAGAACAGAGACAAATGACATTCCTGGAACCAGAATTGTCAAATAAAGAACTCAGCCAAACATGGAATGGAATATAAAACTGACAGAGGTCAGAGAGTGACGAGAGATATGTGTGGAGGGCTCCTATCAGCTAATACAGCACAGATTTGCAGTCTTGGGCTCCTGTCCGGGACCGGTGGTCAGAAAGCACAGGAAAGCAGCTTCAAGGAGCTTCTGGCAGGAGGCAGAACACCCGGTAGCCAGCGATACACACTTTCTTACCCCCCATCTTCTCCCTGCGGCTCTACCCCCGAGCTTCCTGGCTGGCTGTGGTCGCTTGGCTGTCTGCGAAGTGCAGCATCCATGCTGCTTGGATTTGCCCCACCCACATGAGATATCTGCGGACAGGGAGTTAAGGAAAGCAGCTTCATGGAGTCCCCAGCAGGAGACAAAGCATCCGCTAGACCTGCCTTGCTGCACCACAGCTGAGTGAGTGGCCTGCCCATTGGACAAGGAGGTGAAAATTATGGTAACTACAGATGAGCAAACAACAAAGAATGCATAGATTGCTGGATCATATGGTATTTCTGTTTCTAGCTTTCTAAGGAAGCACCATATTGTTTTCCAGAATGGTTGTATCATTTTCCATTCCCACAAGCAGTGCATAAGAGTTCCCATCTCCCTGCAGCCTCTACAACATTTGTTATTTTCTGTTTTATTGATTTGTGTGAGTAATGCCAGGGTGAGATGGGGTCTCATTGTGGTTTTGATTTGCATTTCTCTGATGGCTACAGATCATGAGCATTTCCTCATGTGTCTGTTGGCCGCTTTAATATCTTCTTTGGTGAAGTGTCTGTTCATTTCCTTTGCCCATTTTTAATTGGATTATTTGTCTTTTTGTTGTAGAGGTGTTGGATTTTCTTGTAGATTTTCGATATTAGGCCTTTGTCTGATTTGTAATAGCCAACAATATTTTCCCCGTCTGTAGGTTCTCTTTTTACTCTTTAGTGAAGTCTTTTGATGAGCACAAGTGTTTACTTTTTAGAAGATCCTAGTTATCTAGCTTATCCTCTGGAGCTTGTGTGTTGTTGGTTGTGGCTTGCACCCTGATAATGCCATGTATTAGGGCCTCTAGCATTGATCCTATTTTTTCTTCTATGAACTTCATAGATTCGGCTTTATCTTTAGGTCTTTGATGCATTTTGAGTTAGTTTTTGTATATAGTGTGAGGTATGGGTCCTGTTTCATTTTTTTGCAGATGGAGAACCAGTTTTGCCAGCATCATTTGTTACAAGGACTGTCTATTTTATGTGAGATTAGTATTGTCACTCCTGATCTTTTTTGGTAATTATTTGCTTGATATAGTTTTTGCATCCTTTGATTTTTTTATAAATTTACTTTGTTTCCAAGGTGTGTCTCTTGTGGAGAGCATATTGATGGATCCTGTTTTTTTTTTTTTTATCCATTCTGTCACTCTCTGTCTCCTTATGGGTGCATTTCAGCCATTTACATTCAGTGTAATTATTGATAGGTGCAAGTTCATTGCTGTCATTTTGTAATGCTTTTTTTATGGTGTTAACATATTCTTTATTCCTCTTACTCTCCTGTGCTGAGTTCCTTTTGTTTGTGTATTTCTTTTGTTTTTTTTTTTTTTCAGATTTTGTTTGTATTGAGACTTTATGTTTTTCTTCTTTATTTTGATAAGTAGGTTGGCAGTTTTTTTCTTTCAGGTTTTATATATGTCATCCCATTGCCTTCTTGCCTGCATGGTTTATGCTGAATAATCAGAACTTAGTCTTATTGTTTCTCCTCTGTATGTGACTTTTTGTTTTTCTCAAGCTGCTTGCAGGGTTTTTTCTTTGTCTTTGGTTTTAGTGAGTGTGATTATGATATGTCTTGGTATTTTTCTTTTGGGGTCTATCCTGTATGGGGTTTGTTGAGCTTCTTGGATGGTCAGCTTTTCATTGCTGATAATATTAGGGAAGTTTTCTGTCAGCAATTCTTCATGATCCTGTGTTTTCCGTTTTCTCCTCCTGTTCTGGAATTTCGATCACACGCAAATTTTTGCTTTTGATTGTATCCCACATAATTCTCAGGGTTTCTTCATTTTTCTTTGTTCTTTTTTCTGCTTTTTCCTCAGAGTTGTATCTAAGTGTTTGTCTTCAATATTGCTGATTCTGTCATCTTTCATTTCAAACCTGCTCCTCAGCCCTTGTATGACACTGTCCATTTCTGAAATCTTGTTTTTTATGTTTTGGATTTCTAATTGTTGTTTTTGTGTGATTTCTAGTTGTGAATTTATTTTGGCATTTTGTTCCTGTATTACTTTCCTGAATTGTTCTTTTTTTGTCTATATTTTGCATGAATTTGTCTGCCTTTTCCATAAATTTGTCTATTTTTTCCTCATTTTTGCCTGCTTTTTGCTTCAACTCCTGGATATCTCTGAATATTAGAGATTTGAATTCCCTGTCAGGTAGTTCTAGTGGCTTTTCTTCTACTGAAAATTCATCTGGTGTTTTATTTTGGATGCCTACTGGAACTGTCCTGTCCTGTTTTTTTAATATGTTTTGAGGTTGTTTGCTGTTTTCTGGACATTCAGTAGTTATTTTGTTCGATTCTTGATTGTAGATTTGTTTGTTTCATTCTGTTTTTTTTTTTTTTTTGTTTGTTTTATTTGGTTACATCTGAGCAAGCAGCCTGTATGTTCTTTGTTGTTTGCTCATATGTAGTCACGATACTTTTCACATCCTTGTCCAACGGGCAGGGTTAGTCATGCAGCTATGGAGCAGCAGGGCAGGTCCTGCTGAAGGGGAGGGGCTGGGATGGGTTGTTAGTGGCACATACTAGGCCCGAAAGGGCTGGCCAGGAATCAGTGCTGGGTAGGCTCCAGAAGGCGGTGCCTGTGCTGCTCAGAGGTGTGATGTTCAGTGCATGGTGCAGGTAGGCAGGAAAGAGGGGGGAGGTTGTAATGTGTAGAACTTAAAATAAGGGTATGGGAAAGAGGAGAAAGAAATAGGAGCCAAAAACAAACAAGGAAATAAACAAAAAAAAGTGCTAAGGGAGCTTGCCATTGGAGTGGAGAGATGAGAAACTGAGAAATGGAGAAAAGCAAAAGGGAAAAAGAAAGAAAAAATAATTAGATAAAAATTTGGAAAAGAAAAGAAAACCCCAGGAGTCTCAGAGTCCCACCGGTAGGGCGGCTAAGACAGGGAAGTGGCTCTCAGGCTGTGCCGTATAGCCTCGCTAGAGACATAGATGTCACATGGCACCAGGTACTCAGGAGACAGGAAAAGAAGGTAAGTATAGAGTGAAGAGAACTGAGAAAGGGAAAAAGACAGAGAAAATAAAAATAAAAAAGAAATGCCCTGAGGGATCCTAACTACATGGCTGCACAGATTGGGGGAGTGGCGCCTAGGCTGTGCAGTGCAGCCCAGCTAGAAGGAGCTCCCAAGCTGTGAAAAGAAAAAGAAAACAGAACAAAGCAAAACCAGGGGAAAAAAAGTCCCCAGGGATTCCACCAGCATGGTGTCGCGGGCCAGGGGAGTGGTTCTCCAGTCGAGTATCACCTTATAGCCTTTCAAGAAGAAGCAAAGATGGCACACAGACCCAGATGTTCCAGAGAAAGGAGGGGGAGGAGTTGGTAGGAGGCACAGAAGAAACCAAGAGTTGCAAAGAACAAACACCTGCTCAGGGGCCCAGTCAGTGTGGGCAGGGCGAATCCAAGCAGCCTGAGGCCAAAGCAGTTGCCTCCCAGCCAAGAGACTGCCACTGATGGGAAGCAGAGGAGGCCAAAATGGGGGGAGAAAGGGGAAATTAGGAAAGCATATATCGCTCATTACCAGGTGCTCTGTCTCCTGCTGGGAACTTCTTGAAACTGCTTTCCTGTACTCCCTGTCCACCAATTTCTGACATGGGTGGGGTGAATCCAAGTAGCACAGACGCTGTACTTCCTGGCCGGCAGAGCCACTCCAGCCAGCCAGGAAGCTCGGAGGTAGAGCAGCAGAGAGAGAGTGGGGGGTGGGAAAATGTGTATCGCGGGTTACCAGGTGCTCCGTCTCCTGCTGGGCGTTCCGCAAAGCTGCTTTCATCTGCTGTCTGCCGATCCAGACAGGAGTCCAAGATGGCGAATCTGTGCAGTGTTAGCTGGTGGGGCCCTCTGCACATATCTCTCCTCACTCTCTGTCCTCTGTAAGTTTCTTGTTCCATTCAGTGTTTGGCTGAGTTCTTTATCCCTTCATTTGGCACTTCATGTTCCAGGAATGACATTTGTCTCTGTTTTACTTAGTTTTTCAGGTCTTTGCTGTGGAGGGACGGCGTGGTGCTTCTGTCTATGGCACCATGTTGGACCGGAGTCTGTTAAATGTTTTTTACACATTAGTTGATAGACTCACTTGATTTTACTTTTTTTGCCTGTTAATATCGTGGATTACATTGATTGATTTTCAAATATTGAGTGAGACTTTCAACACTGGACTGAATCATGGTGTATAATTGGTCATGGTGTGTAATTATGTTTATATATTGCTGAATTTTCTTTGCTAATATTTGTTAAGGAGTTTTGCATTTATATTCATGAGAAATATGTGTCTGTAATTTTTTTTTTTTGGTACTCTCTTATGAATTGGGAGGTATTCTCTCTCCTGATGTACATGTGACAGGATTTCCCATGTATCAATGTAAATTCCAGATGTATTAAAATTAAAAAATTAGAGATAACCCAAATTTCGTCAGTAGGAATCAGGTTCCATAAACATTGATACATCCACACAATGGCATTCCATGTAGCTATAAAAAGAAATAGGGAAGACTTTTGTAAATTCCTCTGTGGATCTCCAAAATATTTTATGAAGAGGGAGAAAATGCAGCACAGTGTGTATCGTTCTTTATGTAAGAAAGTAGGTGATACAAATCTATATATGGTTATCTGTAAGGGGAGGGGACAAAAAGAAGATGGAGAGGACAAGGATGGAATCCAAGTTTCTCTGAAGGTACTTTGTTTTACAGTTTTGAATTCATGACTGTGAAAATGTTTTATGCAATTATGAAACAAACAAAAATCTTCTTTGGAGGATGCTAGGGAACTAAGTCATTATTTTTAACACTACTAAATAAGAGGCAGGGAGAGAATATCCTAACTTCCTTTTAGGAACTGTATCTCAGGCTAACCACATAGTTTATGAAAGAAAGTTTTTTTTTTTTAGAATCCCTGCTAATAAATGTAGAAAAAAATGATAGTAGAGTTTTTTTATTGTGTGGTTTCTCCAACTCCTGATGAAATAATGAATCTAATCACTGATCATCAAAAGCTGCTAAAATCATGAGGTGAAAAGCTAACGGGGAACTTGATGTCTCAGGCCGAGAACACCTGAACATATTCATGGATTTTAGCATCATAAAAATAAACAGCCCTATATTAGTCCCTCTGAATGTAATGCAGTAATTGAAGTAGAATCCGATCAAGTCTCTAGGTCCATCTACTAATTTGTAGGAGATACATGGGATAGAGGAACATGTTGAACGAACTACAGGTATGCAGATAGTAACACCCAGACTGTGTGAAATTCTGTAGGTAGGCCAAACGTCCTTTACTTCAACAGGTAAATAGCCTCCCCTCTCCTGCCAAAAAAAAAAAAAAAAAAGGAGAGCAGGGGAGCCTACAGATTTAAGAAACACACCAACTAAATGCAGTGGGTGGAACTTCTTAGTTTCTTAATAGAAAAAAAAAAATGTGAGAAAATTAGGGAAATTCAAACACTGCATAATTTAAAAGGTGCTATTAGAACCTTTTTTTTTTTTATTAGAACCACTTGACTGCAGTGGGTGATGGGTATTAGAAAATGGTGTTAATTTCATTGGCTGTAATAAGACTATTGTAGTTATGCTTTTAAAACAAGAGTCCTTGTCTTTGAGAAATGTATTCAGAAATATTTCTGGATTAAATATGATGTCTGGGACTTGAGGAGGAGTGGGGATTATAGATGAGACAGTGTTGGTGGTTTCAAAGCAGGTTTAGGGGGTTATTGTACAATTCTCTCCAATTTTGTTTACGTTGAAAATTTTCCGTGATACTTTTAAAAATTAGAATTAACAACAATAAGATTTGTAGAAAGCATTTCCCTTTTTCTACCAAGTAAAGAATACTCACAAATGGTGTAATACCACCACCCCCACCATAGTATTACATGCAATTCCCAGCATATTAGTTTTAACTTTCTCAGTTCCCTGATTCTTAAGGAAACCCTGTGAGACTGCAAATGAAAGTGACATTGTTATCTTAATAACTTTGAATCTCACTGATTATAGGATTAATTGTGGGAATACTTTAGAAAAAAGGCTAGGAAACAGTTTTGGTTCAAAAAACATTGATTCTGCCTTTAGCCTCACCTTCTCCCTTCTTCTAGTGTTGAGGGAATTTTTTTTTTTTTTTTTTTAATCTCCTGCCAACACACTCTTTCCACAAATATAAAAAGAAAGAAAACATCGTTATCATTGCATAAGCATTAAACCAGACTGCCATATGCACCACAGGGAATCTGCTGATGAGATTACAACGTTGGAAAGAAACCCTACCCTTTTTATGTTACCCAGCAGATATAATTCGTTACATACATGCTGTCAAGATTAACAGTAATTTGTTTTCATGTAAGAAGACTTCACACCACAGTTTGCTATATGTTCTTTTATATTCATCTTAAATTAGCCAGGTAATTGAGGTAGCCATCTGTGCTAATTAATTGCCTTTATTCTAAGGAAAAATAAAATGTGTATCTCTTTGACAAGCAGATGGTTACAACTTGGAACTGGCACCTAAACTAAACTCCCACGGTGACAGAAAGATGGGAGTGCTACCTTCCCTGATGTTTACATTTCAAAGAGGTGGCTTGCCCAGGCATTAAGAAAAACATTCCTGGGTTGTAATACTGGTTAAGAGTCTTTAAAACATTTCCATACACGTCAAAAGTACAGAGGAAGGATTTACAAATGCATGTTTTCTTAAAGAAATGCTCTAAGAAAAAGGAGGAGGGGGAATATCTCCCTCTTGGCAACAGGGAAAAAAATTTTTTTTTTTAATTTATCCCATGCTAGCTAATTGCTAATCCCTTAAAATCCTAGAAAACTAACCACCACTTGTACCCCTTTTCTACCTGTGCTTCCAGTATCCAAGGATAGTTTGGGTACCCTTGGTCTAAGGTCACTTTTATATACATTTCTACGTTTTGTTTTTGCTGGAGAAATTATCACATTATATTGTCATTGTTCATGCTTTTATTTCTAATGTTATACTAGACTGCTTAAGGGAATGAACTATTTCTTTTCATTACTGGATCCCTGGTATCTTGTGGATCACCAGTGACTAGGATAGAGCCTGGCACAGAGAAGTGACTGTAAATATTTGATGAATGACTAAAATAAAGAGTAGTCAGGGTTTTTTAAAAGGAACAATATGTAGGCTGAATAATGCCCCCAAAGATATCTCTGTCTTATTCTTAGGAACCTTGTATGGCAAAAGAGACTTTATAAATGTTATGAAATTAAGGATCTTGATGGGAAAATAATCTTGGATTATCCATGTGGGCCTAAATGTAATCACAAGTGTCCTTATAAGAGGAAGAAAGAAGGAGATTTGAAGATGCGTCAGTGCTGGCTTTGAAGATGGAGGAAAGGCCATGTGCTAAGGAACGCAGCTATAGAAGCTGGAAAAGGCAAGGAAACAAATTCACCCCTAGAGCTTCCAAGGAAGCACAGCCCTGACAGTCCCTTAATTTCAGCCCAGTGAAATTGATTTCCGACTTCTGGCCTCTAGAATTGTAAGAAAATAAATGTGTTGTTTTAAGCCACGAAATTAGTAGTAATCTGTTACAACAGCCATATGAAACTAATTCACAAGAAGAGTTCTGTGTACTAAGAAGAATAATCCAGTGGGAAATAATACTAGGAGAGTGGGAAATGGGTCAAAGGCCATTAACAGTAGTCATGTAGAGTAATGAGATCCTGAACTTTGACATATTTTAGTGATGGCTGTTAAGAGACATTTCAACGATGGGATTTCAGAGCAACCCATGTGATAGACTAGGCTTGAAGTGCAGGAGACAAAGTTATAAAATGAAGGTAAGATTTTATGGCAGGCTAATTTTTTTTTTTTTTTTAATCATAAGGATTATATTGTCATTTTGCACTGGGGAAAATAGGAAAAAGTTTTGAAAGAACATGTGTTGGGTTCATATTGGACAGGATGAAATTGCAATGTAAGGAAATTTCAGATGGAGATTTTAGGAGGCAGTGGGAAATACCTTTGTAAGGAGTTTTGAGAGGATTCAGAATATATCATTCACATAGGAGGTAATGCAAATGGGTGAAATCACCACGGGAAAGAAGGTTGAAGAGATAATCTCTGAGTGTCTTAGGAGTCAAGGGAAGAAAATCTAGGCTTGACATGAGGAACTTGTCAGGTTGGTGGCCATGCATGGATGACTATTGGTCATCATTTGTTAGGCCTTTTGCTTGACAGAGGAGAGATTTATTAGTGAAATCAGTCTGTTTTGTAAACTTCTGATCTTGTACGTGAGGTAGTTCAGGTAGCTGTATTTGAAGAGGCACCAACAATTGATCTACTGAAGAGACAGGTTTGTCAGCCTTGCTAAAGCCAAAACAAAAGGAAGAAATCTCTACAGAGATCATAAAGAACAGAAGGTCCAAAATCATACTTTGGTAGGAAGTATGAACCGAGGAGTAAGACATTGGCACTTCTCAGTAGAGTTGAGATGAGTAGAATTTTTTTTGTAGCTAGGTTTAAGAGATTGTACTTGTAGCCTGCAGATCATGACCTGATTCATCCAGGCAGATTGATAGGGCCTCTTTTATATGGATCGAATGGTTTGATATACTCTATTAATGCTTTGTAACAGCCTGTACTTTTATAATATGGCATATAAAGTGACTGTCCTCAACACTGTTCCTTAGAGAGTTTTGAGACTGATTTTCTTTTTTCCCTTTTTCAAGTCTTTTATTGATGATGTCTGTGCCAGTCTTTACGTGTGGATACTTGTCTGTCAATCTTGGGAATGTATGTAATTTTCTCATAAACGTCAATCTAATTATAGTTCCTTTTTTTAAAATAAAAAACTATATATATTTTTTCTTATTGTCAATACGGACTCACGGCTTTTTGCTACTTAACTCTGTTTTCTTTTTGGTACTCAACCTGTTGATTGGTCGTCAGGAACTTCTTTACGCTAGCCCCTGGGTCCCTTGACACAACCCTATACACACACATGCATCTGTATGGATACATGTATATATATTATATGTTTTTAAACCTCAAGGGCAGAGGGTTGAGTTAGTCATACTCTTTATTTCATAGCACATTTTCACCACTGGCATATGCAAGGCTCATCTTTTTATTCTTACATTCCATTTCTCACTCCATTCTCTTTCCTGTTTCCTGTCCCACCCCCACTACAATAGACATTCTAATGCATTTAATGTGTGACTTATTAACCATATAAATTTTGTTAGTGTCCTTGATTTTTGCTAATATCAATATGTTCCACACTCTCCTTTCGCCTTTTGTAGTCCATACAAAGAAATTTCACTTACTTTGTACCTTTCTTACCACATAAAAAAATAGTCATGCTACTGAAGAGTTCTCATTCCTTTTAGTGTTAGAGGACAGAATTTTGAGGGCTATGACACACATGTACTGCTGCAGTGATACCCTTAGAGCCACTTTAGTAAACACAGCTAGAGAGATATATTTACAGAATATTATATTTTCCAATTTAAGTCTAGAATTAACTTTAAAACATACCTACTTTAAGTTTAATTTTGTTCAAACCAAAACTTGGCTTTCTTTTATGATTTCTTAAACCATGGAATATTCTTTCTAGCTTAAAATGTAATTATAGACATGTTTCATCCATTTAGAATGAAACCGAGATAACAAAAATACTATATGAACAAGTGCCCCATGTTTGTGACTCCCCACAAACCTGCCATTGTGACCCTTTAATTTAGAAAAACTTGGCTGAAGAGCTAATTAGGAAGCTGTTAGGCAAAAAGTAAACACACCTTCCCATTTCCCTTTTAGTAGGTAGTAGCTAACGTCATTGGTGCATATAACGTTAATCACAGAAAATGTATAGAGTGAAAAGAGCCTGAAGCCCTAGACAACAGCAATATTTAAGGACAGAGGAGATGAAGACTAGCCCATGAAGTAACTGAGGAGTGAACATTGGTAGAAAAAGAGAGATAAGCAAAAAATATGTCTAAGCAGAGGAAAAATGTACAGGTGTGAAAAAATGAATGTCAAATAGACTGGTAAAATGAGATGCAGAGGATCCATTTAAATAGTTACCTCTGACTCAGAAAAAAAAAAAATGCCAAAGTATACACAGAACCATTCCACTGGTGAAATTGAATATGCATTGAATTGTGGCCTTAACGAAATTTTAATATTTGCTAAATTTTATTTTTCATTGTCTGATCTTGCTGGCTTTCTGTCTTAGTTATCTAGTGCTGCTATAACAGAAATACCACATGTGGATGGCTTCAACAAACAGAAGTTTATTGTCTCACAATTTAGAAGGCTAGAAGTCCAAATTCAGGGTGCCAACTCTAGGGGAAGGCTTTCTCTCTCTGTTGGCTCTAGGGAAAGGTCCTTGTCTTCTTTCAACATCTGTGGGTCCAACCTCTCCTAGAGATCTCCATGTGTCTTGTCATCAGTCTTCCGCTGGGTCTAGGAGGTTCTCGATGCAGGGATCCTAGGTCCAAAGGATGCTCTCCACTCCCAGCTATTATTTCTTGGTGGTACTGAGGTCCCCTCTCTCTGCTTGCTACTGTCTCCTTTATCTCTTGTAAGATAGGTGATACAGGCCACACCCCAAGGAAGCTCCTCTTACATCCAGTCAGGGCTGTGACCTGAGTAAGGGTGGTGACTTAAGTAAGGGTGATGCATTTTACCCTAATCCTGCCCCATTAACATAGCAAAATAACCTAGTCCATTTTAACATAACCTAATCCTGCCTTAGTAACCACAGGGCTTAAAACACATCACGAAATGAAGGATTATTACATCAGATCACAAAATGGAGGACAATCATACAATACTGGGAATCATGGCCTAGCCAAGTAGAGACATACTTTTGGGGGACACAGTTTAATCCATGATACCCTCTGTCTTAGTCATCTAGTACTGCCATAACAGAAATACCACAAGTGGATGGCTTTAACAAATAGAGATTTATTTTCTCACAGTCTAGTAGGTTATAAGTCCAAATTCAGGGCGTCAGCTCCAGGGAAAGGCTTTCTTTCCCTGTTGGCTCTGGAGGAAGCTTATTCTCCTTAATCTTGCCCTGGTTGAGCAGCTTCTCAGGCACAGGGACCCTGTGTCCAAAGGACGCACTCTGCTCCTGTTGCTGCTTTCTTGGTTGTATGAGGCCCCTGTCTCTCTGCTAGCTTCTGTCTTTTATATCTCAAGATATTGCCTCAAGACACAGTCTAATCCTGTAGGTTGAGTCCTGCCTCACTAACACAACTGCTGCCCATCCTCTCTCATTAACATCATAGAGGCAGGATTTACAACATATAGAAAAATCACACAATACCAGGAATCATGGCCCAGCCCAACTGATACACACATTTTGAGGGGGGAACATAATTCAATCCATGACACCCTTCTTTGCCTCCTTCTGTCCTTGGCTATCCTATTAATTGATCCTTGACTTCTTTTCAGTAGTACCTGCATAGCCTCTCTTACTTGATGTGCAAAGTGACTGCCTTCCCAGCTTGTAACTTCTGGCTTCATCTTATATTTTGACACTTCTTCCACAGACTAACTCAATAATGCCTACCTGCTTCCCTACTTGAATTGGTCCTGAAACCTCCACACAACCCACTTACTTACCTACAATGCAACTTCTTCTATAAGTGTTTTAAATATATGTATATATTATCTAAGAGAAGATGCTGTTTAAGGAAGAGTAATAAAACAAAAAATGCTGTGTGTTTGTAACTAGGGTGCTAATATGGAAACAACATTGCATTCCTGGAATAATGTGATAATGGAATTTGTTTGCTAAAAATAATTTTTTGGAAGTTTTGCATTGGTATTTATGAGTGATGCTGGTGTGTATTTCTCCTTTTTTGTATTGTCTTTATCTGGTTTAGGTTGCAGTGCTACATTTTCTTCATAGAAGAAATTATGAAGTATTCCTTCCTTTTCAATGCTCTGAAATAATTTATAGATCATTGGAACTAGCTAGTCCTTCACAGTTTCTTAGAATTCCCCAGTGCTTTGTTGTGGGGTGGTTCCTTAATAACCCTCTACTTCTTTGATAAACATTGGTGTGGTTAAGCTTTCTAATTTTATTGTGATAGATTTTGGTAATCTGTCTTTCTCTAGTAACGTATAGATTTAATCTTGGTTTTCAAATTTATTTGGATAGAGGTTTCTGTATTCTTCCTTATTAATTTCTGCTTTTATCCTTATATTCTTCTTTGTGTTTTCTTTCTCATTTACTTTTTCTAGTGTTTTGAACTGAGAATTTAAATAGCACCTTCTTTCCCTTTCCTGTGGTCCTGTTCTAATCTTCTTCATTGATTTTTTTGGATTTATTGATTCAGGGTGGAATTAATCTTACTAATGGTCTCTTCAGCCCTTCCTCAGGCTCTTTGCCTAAATTCCTCCCCTGTCTCCCTAGCATTTTTTTCTCAGGCTGCCTTGGTTCACCACAGAGCCTTATAGCAGATCTGGGACAGGGCAGAAACATGTGGGATTGTGTCACTGGGATTTGGAGCTTTTTCTCTTCTAACACATACTTATTTTGTGCTTTTTGGGTATTCTCTGTCTTCAAATAATGTTGAAGATGTGTTTTTGCATAGAAATCTCATAGTTGTGAAGTTATTTCCTATCACTCAGGGAAGAAATTTGGGGAGATTGCTTACCACCCACCCACCCACCATTGTCTTCAGCTACCAAGAAATCTTTTTGGTATTTCCTCATTTTGGCATTTCCTCTTTAAGCATAAGTTTTATCCCTCAATAAGTATTTTAATTTTCTGCTTAGAAGGTATCTTTTTAAGTAAAATATATTTTTTTAAGATCTTGTCCTCTGTATACTAACTCCTGTTTCAAGGAAGGACAGAAAGTTGAAGACTAAATTCTTAATTTTATTATGGAAAAGTTTAAACATACATAAAAATAGAACTAGTATAATGAACTTCCATGTATTCATCATCCAGTTTCAACAGTTATTAACTCATGGTCAGTTTTGTTTCATTTATACCAGTGCTTCTCAACAAGGGACAATTTGCCCACAGGGATGTCAATATTTCAAAACATTTTTGATTGTCACAACCTGGGGTGTGGGGGTACTATTGTCATTTAGTGGGTAGAGGCCAGATATACTGCTAAACGTGCTACAATTCACAGGATATCCCCACACAACAAAGAGTTGTCCAGCCCCAAATGTCAGCCGAGGTTGAGAACTCTATACCTGGCCTTCAAGCACTGGCACTTTTATAATATTCAGTTGTTCTATCCAAGAACGAGAGATTTATTTCTACTTGTTCAGGTCTACTTTAATGTCTTTCAAGAGTATTTAAAAATATTCCTTATATAGATTTTACATATTTCTTGGGAATTATTCCTAAGTATTTAATCTTTTTTACTGTTTAAAATGGGGTTTTCAGTATCATTATGAACTCTCAAATTTATTGTTAAATTAAGACTATTAATTTTATATCATAATGCCTCACTGAATCAGTTTTATCAGTGATTATCTGGGGGGTTTTAGATATAGTATCTTATTATCTGCAAAATGAGATACTTTTACTTCTTTACTCATTTCTATGCCTCTAATTAATTTCTCTTGTCTAATTGCATTGGTTAATACTCCTAGTACATATAGTGTTGAATGGTGGCAAAAAGAATGGGCATCCTTTCCTTGTTCCTGATCATAGTGGAAATGTCTCTAGTGTTTCTTCAGTAAAAAAGATAGTGGCTTTAGGACTAAGGTATATATATTTTATCATGTGGCATAAATACCCCTCAATTGTCATTTTCTTGAGTGTTTTTATTGTAAATGGTACTGAATTTTGTTAAAGCATTTTTCAGCATCTCTAGAAAATATGCATATAATTTATCTTTTAGACAATACACTATTATACACTATAAAAAAAAAAAAAAAACCAAACTCGTTGCTATCAAGTAGATTCCCACTCATAGCAACCCTATAGAACAGAGTAGAACTGCCCCACAGGATTTCCAAGGAGTGGCTGGTGGATTCAAACTGCTGACCTTTTGGTTAGCAGCCAAACACTTAACCACTGCGCCACCAGGGCCCCATTATACACTACAGTAAGTACTATAATAAGGAAATGGGCTGTTGGAGCTTAGAACCAGGAAAGGGTGCACAGAGGACTTAACATTTGAATTAAAATGAAGGCTACATACAGAGGAATTTGATATATTGGAAAAAGGGAG
Organism: Elephas maximus indicus; assembly: GCF_024166365.1. Lineage (NCBI taxonomy): Eukaryota > Metazoa > Chordata > Mammalia > Proboscidea > Elephantidae > Elephas > Elephas maximus. Next base: position 200,849,032 of record NC_064820.1, read on the forward strand.
TAGACATTCAAAATTAGAAATGATTACAGAAATGAAAAAAATATCATGGAGGTACTTAGTTACCTAGTGCTGCTATAACTGAAATACCACACGTGGATGACTTCAACAAACAAATTTATTTTCTCCCAGTTTATGAGGCTAGAAGTCTGAATTCAGAGCACTGGCTCTAGAAGAAGGCTTCTTCTCTCTGTCAGCTCTGGAGGAAGGTCCTTGTCTTTTCAAGGACTGCTTCCTGGTTCCTTGGAGATCTCCATGTGTCTTGGCATCTCTCTTCGCCCATTTCTGCTTGCCTAATTTCCTTTTATCTCTTGTAAGAGATTGACTCAAGACACACCCTACACTAATCCTGCCTCATTAACATAACAGAAAACTCTTTTCCAAATGGGATTCTAACCACAGGCATAGAGGTTAGGATTTACAACACATATTTTGGGGGACACAGTTCAATCCATAACAGTACTTTAGGAGTCCATCATGGGCTTTGTATACCAAACTGTCTTTCCCACTTCATAATCCTCTTCTAATCCCTTCTTTACATTCTCCGTTCTCCTAGTCACCTTTATACTCTCACCTTCCTTAGATGAGCTTGCTTCAGTCTTTTGTCTACCTAATACTTCATCCCTCATGCATTATTTTTTTAATTCAACTTTACTTTCCTAATTTTTCCTCTTGCTGTTATCTTTTAGACAGATAAGCAAGCCCTTATTTAAATATCATTAGTATTTTTTTTTTTTTTACACATTTAGTCTCACCCAATCACATAAACCATTGGTGATTTCTTTCTTTTTTCTTGTTTTGTATTTTCAGGATGGAAAAGCAGTTCTAAAACCCCAAAATCAACTCAAACTCAACACTCATCATTTCAAGGGCTGGTGAGGAAAAGATTCAAAAGGGATGAACCCTGGTACTTCAAATCAGAAAAATTCTGCATATATGAAGATAGAGTAAAGAAATACCAGAACAAATATAAAAGTTTCCAAATAGTTTCAGTCACTCATAAGAAAATCTTCACTGTAGAAAAGAGCCAAAAAAAAAAAAAAAAACAAAACTGAATTTGACCAAAACTTCAGTCTGAAATCAGTTCTCATTAGGCAACAGAGGATTGCTAGAGAAAAATGTGAAATACAAAGAAATAGCTTCAAGCAGAATTCAGATTTACTTAACCATGCAGAACTCACAGCAGAAAAATGCCATAAATGTAATATATGTGAGAAAACCTTTATTTGCAGTTCATCCCTTTGTAAACATGAGAAAAAACGTACCAGAGAGAAATTAAATATAAAGAATGTTTGAAAGCCCTCATCCAAAGTTCTGTTCTTATTCATACTGGAGAAAAGTCCTATAAACGTAAAGAAAATGGGAAAGCCTTCAGCCATAATACATCCCTTTGTAAGCATGTAAGAACCCATACTTTAGAGAAATCCTGTGGATGTAAACAATGTGGCAAATCCTTTAGTCGAAGGTCATAAATATAATCCAGGTAGGAAGGCATCCCTTACTGGATGCCAGAGAATTCATCTCAGAAAAAAGCCCTGTTTATGTAATGAATGAGGCAATACCTTTAAGTCTAGCTTATCTCTTCTTTATCAACAGAGAATTCAGACCAGAGAGAAACCTTTTAAATGTAGTAAATGTGGGAGAGCCTTCAGAGTACATCTCTTATTCAACATGAAAGCATTCACACTGGAGAAAAAGCTTATAGATGTAATGAATGTGGAAAAGGCTTCTATTTCAAGACTTAATAGACATCAAATAATTTATACTGGTGAGACATTGTATAATTGTAATAAATGTGGTAAAGCCTCAAGTTCCCACTCAGCACTTATTATTCATGAGAGGCTTCCTACTGAAGAGAAATCATGTAAATGTAAAGTGTCTGGAAAGCTTTCAGACAAAGTTCAGCTTTCGTTCAACGTCAGAGAATGCGTACTGGAGAAATACCCTGTAAATGTAATGAGTGTGGGGAAAAAAAAAATTCAGGTGTAACTCATCCCTTAGTAATCATCAGAGAATTCATACAGAAAAAAACCCTGTAAGTGTAACACATGTGGAAAAACTTTTAGACAAAATTCATCCCTTACTGCTCATCAAAGGATTCATTCCAGACAAAAAACCCTATGAATGTAATGTGTGTGGGAAACTCTTCAGTCAGAGGTCATCCCTTATAAAATTCATATTGAAGAGGACTCCTTGAATGTAGATTTGCATGTATGAAAGCTTTAAACCGAGACTCATCAGAGAATGCATACTTGACAAAGATTTGATAAATGTAACAAATATGAGAAAACTTTCTATTTTAGATATTTCTGATTTAGTACTCATTAGATATTAAATTCCAAGGATAACCCCTGTAATAAAAACGTGAGGAAAATTTTATACCTGTCAGTCACATTCTTAAATATCCTGAGACCAATGATTCACAGTTAGAGACATTGTCTCTGGCCATTTATATGATAAAAGGTGGAGATATTCATATTCTCTCTCTCTTTCTTTGTCTGTGTGTGTATGTCTGTCCTCTGTCTTTCACCAGCATTATACACTAGATGTGATATATGTTCATGATAAAAATCTGGGTGCATGAATGCTGCCTTTTTCACTAGAATGTTAGTTGCAATAAATATGCTATTTTATTGCATATTTATTGCAACTAACATTTTAATAGCTAACAAAATAATTGACCTTAAATATATATATGCTTGGGTTTTTATAGAGCAGAGTACAAAATAAAAGATAAAAACAAATTGTAAACTACTCTTCAGTCTTTGGAATTTGCCTTTTGCTACCCTATTGTCAAACTTTCTGTATGATTTTCATTAAAAAAAGAGAAAATATATATCTCTTCTTCCATTGTTCTATCATTGCCAAATTATGCATAATACGTCGCATATTTTCTATGTAATTCTAATATTTTTCTCAGAATTATTTTCTTTATTGCACCAAAGTTATGATTATTATAAAACCACACTTGCTCTACTGTCAACAGTTATCTTAGGTAATTTAAGTAGAAAAAAAATACAGTTTGTTGAGGCAGTCACTTCAGAGCTAAACCTTTTTTTTTTAATTGACTACAAAAGAAATCCTATGAAAGTTTGAAGAATGTCACCTGTTGCAGCATCTTTACAAAGACATCAATAATTTCATAAAATAAAATCATATTTCCCTACTTGGTGTTTTCTAGTGTTGGAAAATTTCAGACTACGGAGGAAAATAAAAGATGGTAAATAATTTTGGGCTTTGGAAACCAGTAAATATTTAAGTCCAACTTTAGGCCAGGTACTATGCTGGGCACTGGAAATTGTAGAGAAGAAAGAAACAGGCCCTATCTTGAAGAAATCACGAATTGGAAATGGGGAGAGGAGGGGATTTGAAGAGAATTGCAAATGGAAAAGCAAATTAACGTAATATGTTGAAATTGGAAAAGTTTTTTTAATTTTATTTAGTGAAAATATACACAGCAAAGGATACACCATTTCAACAATTTCTACATGTACAATTCAGTGGCATTGGTTATTTAAGTTGCGCAACCATTCTCACTAACCTTTACCAAATTATTCCACCACCATTAACGTAAACTCACTGCCCCCTAACAGTCTCATCTAACCTTTTTAGTAGGTGGTATGAATTTGATCCAACTTAGTTCTTTAAAAGAATACAGTACTCAAGCAGACATAATTTTACTTATTAAGTCAAACTAGCGTTTGGTTCAAAGACTTCCGGAGGTAATTTTGGTTTAACACTTAAAGATTATTGCAAGGGCAATAGTTTCAGGACTCATCCAGCCTCAATGACTCCAGAAGTTATGGATTCCATTTGGAATTCTCAAGCTGGAAGAACTGGAGAAAAAGATTAAGCCTGAACTTAAACAATATTGAAGGATTCTATGGGAAAAGTAATAAAGGATACAGGAAGCATGAAAAGAAGATGGAAGAAAAACACAGAGTCAGTGTACCGAAAAGAATTGGTCAACGTTCAGCCATTTCAGTAGGTAGCATATGATCCAGAACCAACGATACTGAAAGAAGTCCAAACTGCACTGAAGGCATTGGCAAAAAGCAAGGCTCCAGGAATTGATGGAATACCAATTGAGATGTTTCAACAAACAGATGCAGAACTGGAGGTGCTCACTTGCCTATGCCAAGAAATTTGGAAGACAGTTACTGGCCAACTGATTGGATGAGATCCATATATATGCTCATTCAAAAGAAAAATAATCCAACAGAATGCTGAAATTATCAAACAATATCATTAACACCACGTAAAAGTAAAATTTGTTGAAGATCATTCAAAAGCGGTTGCAGCAGTACATCAACAGGGAGCTGCCAGAAATTCAAGCTGAATTCAGAAAAGGATGTGGAATGAGGGGTATCATTGCTGACATCAGATGGTTCCTGGCCGAGAGCAGAGAATAGCAGAAACATGTTTACCTGTGTTTTATTAACTCTGCAAAGGCATTCAACTGTATGGATCATAAAAAATTATGGAAAACATTGTGCAGAATGGGAATTTCAGAACACTTGATTGTGCCCATGAGGAACCAGTAATTAAAACAAGAGGCAGTCATTTGAACAGAACAAGGGGATACTGTGTGGTTTAAAGTCAAGAAAGGTGTGTGGCAGAGTTACATCCTTTCACCATATTTGTTCAATCTGTATGTCGAGCAAATCTGAGAAGCTGGACTATACGAAGAAGAATGGGGCATCAGGATTGGAGGAAGATCCGTTAATAACCTGCAGTATGCAGATGACACAACCGTGCTTGCTGAAAGTGAAGAGGCCTTGAAGCACTTACTGATGAAGATCAAAGACCACAGCCTTCAGTATGGATTACACCTCAAAGAAAACAAAAATCCTCACAGCTGGGTCAATAGGCAACATCATGACAAGCAGAGAAAAGACTGAAGTTGTCAATGATTTCATTTTACTTGGATCCACAATCAATGCCCATGGAAACAGCAGCCAGGAAGTCAAACGACGTATTGCATTGGGCAAATCTGCTGCAAAAGACCTCCTTAAAGTGTTAAAAAGCAAAGATATCACTTTAAAGACTAATGTGCTCCTGACCCAAGCCGTGGTGTTTTCAGTTACCTCATATGCATGTGAAAGCTGGATAATAGTTAAGGAAGACCTTTGAATTATGGTGTTGATGAAGCATATTGAATCTACCATGGACTTCAAGAAGAATGAACAAATCTGTCCTGGAGGAAGTACAGACACAATGCTGCTTAGAAGCAAGGATGGCACAACTTGGTCTCACATACTTTGGACATGTTATCAGGAGGGACCAGTCCCTGGAGAAGGACATCATGCTTGGTAGAGGGTCATCGAAAAGAAGGAAGACCCTCAATGAGATAAACTGACACAGTGTCTGCAACAATGGGCTCAAGCATAATGATTGTGAGGATGGCACAGAACCAGGCAGTTAGTTTTGTTGTATATAGGGTCGCTATGAATCAGAACCCACTCGACGGTACCTAACAACAACAATTGAGAATTTTAGATTATGTTCTGCATTCCCCCCCTTTTGATCAGGATTCTTCTATAGAATCTTTGATCAAAACATTCAGTAATGGCAGCCAGGCACCGTCCAGTTCCTCTGGTCCCAGGGCAGAGAAAGTAGTTGTTCATGGAGGCAACCAGACATGCATTCCATTTCTTCCTCCACTTCCTGTCTCTCCTTCCTCTGCTGCCCCAGAAAAATGGAGACCAATTGTTATACTTTTGAAGACCTCAGGCCTTACACAGTGAACTAGGAGGTAGAACAGAAGCACTGAAAAACAATATTAGGCCAATTGACTGGTATGTCACATGAAACCATGACCCTGAAACACCAAACCAAAAAACAAATTCCATGAGGTGTTTGGTTGTACAGAAGCAGCATAAGCAGCAGTTATTGTTTTGTTTTTTCTTTTTTGTTTTGTAAATATATATATAAACCAAACCCATTGCTGTCGAGTAGATTCTGACTCATAGCGACCCTATAGGACAGAGTAGAACTACGCCATAGGGTTTCCAAGGAGTGCTTGGTGGATTCAAACTGCCAGCCTTTTGGTTAGCAGCTGTAACTCTTAACCACTACACCACTAAGATTTTTATATATATATTTGTATGTATTTATAGATGTTTTTATATATATATACACATACACACAGAAAACACATTTATGTATACATAAAACACAGCATTTGCTAATTCATTTTTAAAGTATACAGCTTAATGATATCAATTACACGAGTCGCTGGTGCAACCATTACCCTTAACCAATACCAGATTTTCATAAAGAAATTCACTGCTTCCCAAACAATGTCACACCTTCTCCCTCTCACCTCTCACTTCCACATCTGGTATCCACTAATAAACTTTGGTCTCTCTATATTTGCCTTTTCTGGTCATTTTATTTAAGTGAGATCATAAAATATTTGTCCTTCGTGATTGACTTGAGGAACCACCACACTTTTCCACAATGGTTGTAACGTTCTGCATTACCACCAGCAATGGATAAGGGTTCAGATTTACCCACATCCTCGGCAACATTTGTTATTTTCCATTTTTTGTTGGAATCTTAGCCATCCTAGCAGGAATGAAGTGGTGTCTCATTGTGGTTTTGATTTGCCTTTATATATTCTGGATTTTAGACCCTTGTCTGTTATATGGTCCTGACATATAATCCTTTTAGTATGTCTGTGTATTCAGTTTGCTAATATTTTGTTGAGAATTTTTGCATTTATATTCATCATGGCTATTGGCCCATAGTTTTATTTTTTGTGGTGTCCTTGTCTTCTTATGCTGTCAGGGTGATGCTGCCATGATAGAGTGGATTAGGGATAATTCCCTCCTCTTCTGATTTTTGGATCAGTTTGAGGATTGGTGTCACTTCTTCTGTAAATGTTTGGTAAAAATCCCTAATGAAGCTGTCCAGTCCTGGACTATGCTTTGTTGGGAGGTGTTTTATTACTTCTTTGATCACTTGTTATGAGTCTGTTGAGGCCTTCAATGTCTTCTTCAGTTAGCGTAGGAAGTTTGTGTTTCTGGGATTTTGTCCATTTCACCTAAGTTATCAAATCTATCAGCATACAATTGTGCATAGCATCTTTTAATGATCATTTTTATTTCATTAGGCTCTATTGTAATGTCCCCATTTTCATGTCCAATTTTAGATATCTATGTCGCTTCTTTTTGTCGTCGTTGTTAATCTAGTAAAGGCTTTTCCATTTCATCATCCTTTCAAAAAAAACCAACTCCTATTTTCTTTGATTTTTTTTATGTGACTTTTCTATTCTCTATTTCCTTTATCTCTGCTCAGATCTTTGTTATCTCCTTCCTTCTGGTTGGTTTGTTGTTTTTCTAATTCCTCAAGTTTTTCAGTTAAGTTTTTGAGTAATGATCTTCTTTTTTAATGTAGGCATTTACAGCTATGAATTTTCCTCTAGCACTGCTTTCCATGTGTCTCATAGATTTTAATATTTAATATATCGTACTTCCGTTTTCATTCTTTTCTAAATATTTTCTGATTTCCCTTTTGATTTCTTCCTTGACCCACTTGTTGGTTAATAATGTGTTTTTAAATTTCCATGTTTTTGTGTATTTTCCAGTTTTCTTCCTGTTATTAATATCTAGTTTTGTACCATTGTGGTTGGAGAAAATACCTTGTATGATTTCAGTTTTCTTAAATTTATGCAGGCTGGTTTTGTGAACTAACATGCAGTCTGTCCTAGAGAATGATCCATATCCACTGGAGTAGAATATATATTGTGCTGTTTGTCAGTGGAATGATTTTTGTGTCTGTTAGGTTTAGTTTGTTTATCATGTCATTCAAGTCTTTTGACTGCTTAGTAATCTTTTTAGAAGTCCTGTCCATTATTGAAAATGCTATATTGAAGTCTCCCACTGTTATTTCTCCTTTCAGTTCTTTCAGTGTTTGCTTTATGTATTTGGGTACTCCTGTATTAGGTACATGTATATTTATAATTGCTATCTTTTCTTTATGGATTACCATTGTTGTGGATTGAGTTGTATCCCCCCAAAATGTGTGTCAACTTGGCTAGTCCATGATTCCCAATATTGTGTGATTGTCTACCATTTTGTCATCTGGTATGATTTTCTATGTGTTGTAAATCCTTCCTTTATGATGTTAATGAGGGGGGATTATTGACAGTTATGTTAATGAGGCAGGACTCAATCTACAAGATTAGGTTGTACTTTAAGTCAATTTCTTTTGAGACATAAAAGAGAGAGGTGAGCAGAGAGACGTGGGGACTTCACACCAAGACACAAGAGCCAGGAGAATAGCACATCCTTTGAACCCAGGCTTTCTTCGCTGAGAAGCTCCTCGGCCAGGGAAGACTGATGACAAGGACCTTCCTCCAGAGCCAACAGAGAGAGAAAGCCTTCCCCTGGAACTGGCACCCTGAATTTGGACTTCTAACATCCTAGAATGTGAGAGAATAAATTTCTCTTTGTTGAAGCCATCCAGTTGTGGTATTTCTATTATAGCAGCACTAGATAACTAAGACAATCATTATATAATTTTTTTTCTCTTATAACATGTTTTGCCTTGAAGTCTTTTTTGTCTGATATTGAGATCACCACCCCCACTCACTTTTGGTTATTAATTGCATGCAATTTTTTTTTCTATCCTTTCATTTGCAATCTGTTTGTATATTTGGGACTAAGCTGTGTCACTTGTGTGCCACCGAGTTGATTCCAACTCATAGTGGCCCTATATGAGAGTAGAACTGCCACATAAGTTTTCCTAGGCTGTAATCTTTAAGGACCAGATCACCAGGTCTTTTCTTCCATGGAATAGCTAGGTGGGTTCAAACCACTGACCTTTCGGTTAGCAGCTGAGTGCTTAACTGTTGTACCACCAAGCCTCCTTGCATCTCTTGTAGGGTCATTTTTTTAATTCGTTCTGCCACTCTCTTTCGACTGTAGCATTTTTTCTATTTACACTCACTTGTGCCGTTTTGTATTTGTGTGTGTGTATGTGTGAGTTGTATCTTCTTTGTCCTTTATTACCTCTATGCTACTATCTTTTGTATTTTGTTGCTTTTTGTAGTAAGTCAATTTGATTTGCTTCTCCTTTCCTTTTGTGTATTTTTTTTTCTTTTGGGGGCTATTTTCTTCATGGTTACCATGAATGTTACAGTTAATATTTTTCTTTTATAACAACCTGGGTTAAATTGGTACCAACTTAACTCCAATAAAATACAAAAATCCTATACCACTATAGCCCCCCCCACCATATTATATTGTTGATATCTCAATTGCATCATTATAGAACATGTGTCCTGTAGCATCAATTTATACTTATTTTTTATATGTTTGTTATTATAAAGTAGGACTGTCATAGCCCTTACAGTTATCAAGTAAGAGCACCTTCAGGTGGTCTGTGGAGATGTATTCTTGCAGTTTTTGTCCGTGAATGTCTTAATTTCACCATCATTCTTGAAGGACAGCTTTGTTGGGTATAGTATTCTTGATTGACAGTTCTTTTCTTTTAGCACTTTAAAAATATCATTCATTACCTTCTGGCCTCCAGGATTTTTGAGGAGAAATTGTCACCTAATCTTATTGAGGCTTCTTTGTATATTAATCTTAACCTTATTGGGGTCACGTTTTACTTGTCTCTTGCCACTTTCAGAATTTTCTGCTTGTCTAATCTTTGAGAGCTTGATTATGATGTGTTTTGGTGTGTGCTTCTTTGGATTCATCCTACTTGGAGTTTGTTGAGCTTCCTGAATATACAAGTTAACGTCCTTTATCAGACATGGGAAGGTTTCTATTCATATTTCTTCAAAGATTTTTTTTCTAATCCTTGCCTTCTTTCTTCTCCTTCTGGAATTCATTCTGTATGCTAAGCAAATAATCCCAGAAGCTGGACTATATAAAGAAGAATGCAGCATGAAGATTCCTCAAGACTCATTAACAGTCTGCGATATGTAGATGACACACCCTTGCTTGCTGAAAGCAAAGAGAACTTGAAGCACTTACTGATGAAGATCAAAGACCACAGCCTTCAGTATGGATTATACCTCAACATAAAGAAAACAAAATCCCTACAACTGGACTAATAAGCAACATCTTGATAAATGGAGAAAAGATTCAAGTTGTCAAAGATTTCATTTTACTCAAATCCACAATTAACACCCGTGGAAACAGCAGTCAAGAAATCAAAAAACGTATTGCATTAAAAAAATCTGCTGCAAAAGACTTCTTTAAAGTGTTAAAAAGCAAAGATATCACTTTGAGGACTAAGGTAGCCCTGACTCAAGCCATGGTATTTTCAGTTGCCTCATATGCACACGAAAGCTGGGCAGTGAATAAGGAAGACTGAAGAAGAATTTGATGCATTTGATTTGTAGTGTTGGCAAAGAATATTGAATATACCATGGATTACCAGAAGAACAAACAAATCTGTCTTGGAAGAAGTACAGCCAGAATGCTCCTTAGAAGGTAGGATGACTAGACTCCATTTTATGTACTTTGGACATGTTATCAGAAGGGACCAGTCCTGGAGAAGTACATCATGCTTGGTAAACTGGAGAGTCAGCATGAATAATGAAGACTCTCAATGAGATGGATTGACACAGTGGCTGCAACAATGGGATCCACAGTTGTGAGGATGGCACAGGACTGGGAAGTGTTGAGTTCTGTTGTACCCAGGCATATGTTCTATGTTCCCAACTCTGGGGTGACTATCTCTTTTACTCCAAACCAAACCTTATGAAGTAGACTTTGCATTACCTTTTTTCAGGTAAAGAAATTATAGCTCATGTGAAAGACAGCTTAGCTCCTAAGTGGTTGAGGTAGAATCTCAAGTTTATCAGACCTCAAAGCTGATGCTCTTTCCACTATTCATTATGCCTCTATGTTCAAAAAGAAGTGTTGACCCTACGTGTCAGAACCAAGTCGACAGAACCTAACTACAACAAAAACAATGGTAATTCTATTTTTAGTTTTTTGAGGCACTGCCACACAATGGCTGTACCATTCTGGACTCCTACCAGCAGTGGATAAGAATTCCAATTTTCCCACATCCTCACCAATATTCATCATTTTCTTTCTTTTTTTTAATGTTAGCCATCCTAAAAGGAGTGAGATAGTATCTCATTGTGATTTTGATTTGCATCTCTATGAAGACTAATGACATTAATCTTGTTTTCATGTGCTTAGCCGCCATATGAATGTCCTTTGGGTGAAATGTCTATTCAAGTCCTTTGCCCTTTTTATGATTGAATTGCCTTTTTGTTGTTGTTGAAGTTGTGTATAGATTTTGGTTATTAGATTCTTATTAGATACATGGTTTCCAAAGATATTCTCCCAGTTGGTAGCTTGTTGCTTTATTTTTTGATAAAGCCTTTTGATAAGAGTTTTTAACTTTTATGAGGTCCCATTTATTTATTTTGTCTTTTGCTGTTTGTGCTTTTGTTATTATATTAGATAATCCATTGTTAAAAGGCAGACCCTACAGCATTGCCCCTGCATTTTCTTTTAAGGATTTTGTGGCTTTACTTTTCACATTTAGCTCTTTAATCCATGTTGAATTTTTGTGTATGATGTGAGGCATGCATACTGTTTCATTTTTCTGCATGTGGAAATCCAATTTTTCCAACACCATTTATTGAAGAGTCTCTTTCCCCATGGAATGGACTCAGCACCCTTGTCAAAAATCAGTTGAGCGTAGATGAGTGGGTTTATTTCTGGATTCTCAGTGCTGTTCCATTGGTCTGTGTGTCTGTTGTTATACCAGTACCGGGGTGTTTTGATTATTGTAGCTGTATAATGTGTTTTAAAATCAGGAAGTGTGAGTCCTCCCACTTTGTTCTTTTCTTTCAACATTGCATTAGCTATTCAGTGCCTCTTGCCATTCCATATAAAGTTGAGGATTGATTTTTCCATCTCTGTAAAGAAGGATATTGGAATTTTGATCAAGATTGTGTTGAACATATAAGATTGCTTTGGGTAGTATTGACATCTTAACAATATTAAGTCTTCCAATCTATGATTACAGAACATCTTTCCACTTACTTGAGTCTTCTAAAAGAAAAATATTTTAAAAGAAAGTAATCTGTTAGTCACTTGCCTGAGAATCAATTAAAGAATTAGCCAACCTCAGTACTGAAAATAAAAATCTAATATTCTTGACTCTAGGGACTGAACTAGAAAACTACATATAATTGACAAACACCCAAATGAGTAACCAAGACGTATTTTAAAATACATCCAGAGCTTCCTTTTCTATCCCTGATGGAGTGACAAAGTCCAGAATTCACTTCTTGCGTTAAACAAGAAAAAAGACTACAGGAACACATGGTTTTCAGACACTAAACAACAGGCTGCACAGGACAATGATCCAGAGGTGAAGAAACCAATGAGGTGAGTCCTACAAGAGCCCAGCTCAGTGCCTGCAGAGTGTCTAGGCCATAGAGCAGGGAGAGAGAATCCAAGCACTGCTTAGCCATGCCCATAAGTTTAGGAAACAGAGTTAAGAGAAGTGAGGTTCATTCAGGGCCAGGAAGAATTGTATACAGAAGCCAGAGTAGAAAGAAACCTGTGGGCTTGTAATAGGGTTATCAGAAGAATATTGCCTCATTAGGGGACCAAATTATCTGTATACTTATGCCTGTTCTGGTTCCACCTAATTGCTTATTCTAGGTATTTCATATAAGTGAAATCACACAATATTTTTCCTTTTGTAATTGACTTATTTCACACAGAATAACGTTTTCAAGGTTGATCCATATTCTAGCATGTACCAGGACTTCATTTCTCTTTATGACTGAATAATATTCCATTGTATGTATGTTCTACATTTTATTCATTCATTCATTCATAGATATTTAGGTTGTTTCCACCTTTTAACTATCGTGGGTAGTGCTGCAGTGAACACTGATATACATGTATCCCTTTGTGTTGTTGCTTTCCAGTCTTTTGGGAGTGTAGTTGCTATGCTGTATGTTTAATTTTTTGAGGAACTGCCAGACTTTTCTGCAGCAGCTGTACCATTTTGCATGCCTATCAGCAATGGACAAGGATTTCGATTTTTCCACATCCATGCCAACATTTGTGATTTTCATGGATGAGAGCAAACATTTCAGAATGGGCCAGGAGGGGTGGCCCTGCCAAAATACAATAAAATACCCAATATATTATCCAATATGCTCGATGGTAGTCAGAGGAGTTTTAATGTTCCATCTGAAAACTGAATTATAAATTATTAATAGAACAAAGTTAGTGATTAAGGCCAGAATAAAAAAAGGTTATATGAACAGAAATATAATAATCATAGTACAATTTGTAACTTACTTGAAAATAATATTTATAAAAGTTATAAAAAGTACACAATAAATATATATTTATTCAATAACTTTAATATAACTATTCTGGGAGGGTGGTGCAAGGGGAAGTGTGTGTGTGTATCAGGTTGTTGGTGTGGGAGACCTAAATCTTCTTCAACCAAAATAGGAATTCAGTAATGTCTAAAATTAACAAGTCAAGAAAGAGCACATTGTGTCAGTTTCCACAGGATGTCTAAGAGTGTTTCACAGTGCTGCTATGGGAATGGAGCTTCAGTAAGGATCCTCACAGCTGGGTCAGATGGGAAGTGACATATCCAACATTCTGAGGAGTTGAATTTATATTATCACAGTTTTACTAATGATAAAAGTGAGGTTTAGAAAGGTCTTTTTTTCTCTCCTTAATTTTTACTGCTAAACTCCTACTAGCTCTTTTTAACTGTGAGTTCTTCCCCAAGGAAATGTCCGTTCCTCCTCCATGCTTCTTTTATTGCAATACGTCCTATATTTGATTTTGTTTATCGATGCAGATGACTTCATAGCTAGATTGTAAGCTCCTCAGCAGAAAGGCCTATCTTGTTCATCTAACTTTCCGGGTCTAATATAGACCATCAAAGCACACATTGCTTACTGAAGGTTCTGTAGAGGCTATCTACTTCTGTAGTTCACTAATAACAAATTTGAGACCTCAAGAGTAGATAATGCAGTGAGTTTATGTAGAGTTGGGGTTAAAACCCTGACTTTCTGACTCTCCAGTCAGTGCCACGTCATGTTTTCTCTTCTCTACTTCTTGGCCATACCTATTCTCCACTCTTCTCCCTGGTTGAGCCTTCTGTTCTCGGTAGTAGTCCAGCCATAGTCCTTTGACACCGTCCAGCTTATTTCCTCCTTACAAATTAATCATGATGTCCCAATATCAAATTGGCTCCACCCCTCCGTAACCTTTTGAAACCCTCTTGCCATTGTAGTGCTTAAGAAGGATGCTCTGATAGGTCTAAGATAAAAGGACAAAACTCCTAGGCTAGATGCTAATAGAAGGAGCAACTTGGCTAGAACATTCTATTTTCTGAAGGAGTACTCTCGTCTGTTTCATACTGTTTTATGCTGTTCTTCACATGGTTTGTATAATGAAGAAATCAGAAGTGTCCTTATACAATCTCAAGGTTCAGAGTGAGTACAGAAATACAAAACAAATTGGGTGGAAGTCTCTGCTCTGCTTTAAGGTGGTGGGAAGATGTGCTTCCTCCCAGATATCATTCTGTACTCTTCTACTGCCAGAATTGTCAGCCCTCAAGTCCAACATTAGGATGAGATAGGAGAAAGGACTCATGGACTGATTTGAATTTAGGTCTTAGGATAAAGAGGAAAAATCAATCATCTTGGCTTATACATGGTTTAGCCCTGTTCATCAGCCCTGTTCAAAAGAGGAAATAAACGTTAGGGACCATATCCTTGGTTAGTAGTACAGGTTTAATTTGCCGCAAACCTACTGGAGACACTGAATCGTGAGTGTCTCACTGAGAATTCAGAATCCCAAATAAGTCTATATCAGATACACTAAAGTTATCTTAACTGTGTTTCCACTTCCTCACCTACAAATCCTGTTATCTTTTGGAGGACTGTGCTAGTAAAGAGATGCTGTCCATGTACATAAGGTACTCTTAGCTACAGCATCCAACTACATCTCCAGAGTTGAGTCCAATTCTCTTTCAGATTCACAAACTGGCTTTCTAAAGGCATATAAAGATGTACATACTATTGATGGCAGACTCATGCTAATTAAGAGTCTTACATAACTATGAGAGGAATTACCGGCTCACAGGGATGTAAATGTTTGAGTAGCTACAGCTGAATGGTTTTCCAAAGTAGTTGTATGGACTTACCCTCCATTCAGCTACTCCACATCCTCACCTACACTTGATTTTGTCAGTCTTTCAATGTTTTGCCACTCTGGTGGCAAATGGAGTGGTATTGTGTTGTGGTTTAAATTTTTGTTTTCCTGATAATCAAGTTTATCAGGCATGTGGATATCTTCCTATTCAACTTATTTGTCCATTTCAAAATTGGATTTTCTGTCTATTTCATATTTTTTTTAGGAGTTCTTTATATATTCTTGATGTGTGCAAATGTATTTTCCCATTCTGTGTCTTGAATAATTTTTAGAGATGGTGGTTTAATATGGGCCAGTTTATCAAGCTTTTCCTTTATGCTTTTTGTGAGTTAAAAAAAAAAAAGAACTTATCCTGAAGTTATAAGGATACTCTCCTATGACATCTTCTAAAAATGCACAATTTGACATAACAGACATTAGCCACGTGTAGCTATTTAAATTTAAATGAATTAAAATGAAATTCATTTAAAAGTTCTTAGTTGCACTAGCTACATTTCAACTGCTCAACAGCCACACGTGGCTAATGACTACTATATTGGGCAGTGCAGATATAGAGCATGTCCATTATTGCAGAAAGTTCTATTGGACAGCATTGATCTTTAATATGTGTTATTTTACCATTCACATTGAGATCTACAGTCCGTATTGTCAAATGAAATCAGTTGTTCCCCCACCAGATAAAATTTATTTACATATTCATAGGCAATAATCCACCGCACGTCTGTCAGTTTGTCCCACTGTGGTTGCTTGTGTGTTGCTGTGATGCTGCGATACTTGCCACCAGTATTTCAAATACCAGCAGGGTCACTCTTGGTGGACAGGTTCAAGTTGAAGCTGCAGAACATTAGAACAAGTCCATGAGAGCCAAAGTACTACCCTGAGGATATCCCACCTAAATTTAGAGGCCATCTCAGGAATAGATTTGACACATTGAGCGCTAAATACCAAAGACAAGATGAGTTATGGAATGACATCAAGAACATCATATGTGAAGAAAGCAAGAGGTCATTAAAAATCAGGCATCATTTCTGACTGGGGGGTGAAGAAGTGCTTCAAAAAGGAAAGATTGTTATGTTAGTAACACACTCTTGAATTAGTTCAAAAAATATCAGAATATTTGATTGTGCTATGATTTAATAAACAATTTGCAAATTCTGGCAGCGCCTCTCCCTGTAAGAAGAAAAAGGCTCCCAGGGACTGGAGATTTTACAGAGGATTAAATACAAAGTTTTTTTGCTTAATGAATACATGTTTCCATAATGACAAAGTACTTAGCAGTTATTGATTTAGCATTTAAAAAATAATCCTGGAAAATCTATCAATTTACTTATTTGTGGCTATAAGACCGCTCAAAGTTCATTTTAAGGGAGTACACAGTCTTTTTCTTTAAAACATGAGGTAATAGGTTTGTTACTGACTACATTCTTTAAACTGACAAAAACAAGTGAACAAGCTGTAAAGTAGATTAGCAGTGTTTGGTGAAAAACAAGTTAACAAAGCTACAGGCAACATTAAGATAGTTTTGCAGTTTTCAGTCAGGTTTTTTTTTAGGCTTGGGTAAGAGAACCCCCTTGAAATCAAAGGAAGATGTCTATATTTTTAATTTTATTTCACAGTTACAAGCTTATATAACTCAGCTGAGCTGAGTCTATTGTCCATAATTACATATTTCCATGGTAAAGGGAATTAAAAGATTACTTGTAGATTTACAGGATTCCATGCAACATTTCTTGAAAAACAAGTTAAATAATAAAACCCATTGCCATTGAGTTGATTCCGACTCATAGTGACCCCATAGGACAGAGTAGAACTGCTCTATGGGGTTCCCAAGGAGTACATGGTGGATTTGAACTGCTGACATTTTGTTTAGCACCGGTAGCTCATAACCACTACACTACCAGGATTTCCAAATGTCTTGGTCATCTAGTGCTGCTATAACAGAAATACAACAAGTGGATGGCTTTAACAAAGAGAAGTTTATTCTCTCACAGTCCAGTAGGCTGTAAGTCCAAATTCAGGGTGTTGGCTCCAGGGGAAAGCTTTCTCTCTTTGTTGCCTCTGGAGGAAGGTCCTTGTCCTCAATCCTCCCCTGGTCAAGGAGCTTCTCAGGCACAGGGACCCCAGGTCCAAAGGATGTGCTCTGCTCCTGGTGCTGCTTTCTTGGCAGTATGAGGTCCCCAACTCTCTGCTTGCTTTCCTTTCCTTTTATCTCTTGAGAGATAAAAGGTGGTACAGGCCACACCCCAGGGAAACTCCCCTTTCAGGGAGGTGACCTGAGTAAGAGTGGTGTTACAATCCCACCCTAATCCTCTTTAGCATAAAATTACAATCACAAAATGGAGGACAACCACACAATACTGGGAATCATGGCCTAACCAATTCTACACATATTTTGGGAGAACACAATTCAATCCATGACACCAAATAATCAAAGATCAATCTTAAAGCCTACCTTCTCATCTAACCTTTGAAGTTCGTGTGGTCATGTTGACCACACATAGATAATTCTTCAAAAAAGCCCAATGCTCAAGGTAAACATTCTATACTAATTAAACTTTTGTTTGGTTAAGGTGGCTCAGTGTTTAAGATCTCTACTGATAACTGAAAGGTCAGCTCTTTGAACCCCCTAGCCATTCCAGGGAGAAAGATGGGCAGTCTGCTTCTGTAAAGATCACAGCTTTGGAAACCCAATGGGGCAGTTCTGCTCTGATCTATAGGGTCGCTATAGGCTTGATATGAGTTGGAATCAGCTACACGACAACAGGTATCATGTGGCTAGGTCTGTCTCTTACTTTCCTCTCCTCACTCCCCTTCTCCAGAGACTAAATCTCCAGGTTTCTGCCAAGGTAGGGGAGCAGAAGTTGCCCTGTGTCTTAGTTACCTAGTGTGCCATAACAAAAAACACCACAAGTGGGTGGCTTTGAAGAACAGAAATTTGTTTTCTCCAGTTCTGGAGGCTAGAAATCTGAATTCAGGGTTTTGGGTCGAGTCTAGAGGAAGGGCTTTCTTTGTCTCATTCAGCTTCTAGTAGCTGTCCACAATCCTTGGCTTTTCTGAGCTTGTAGATTCATAAGCTTTCATCTTCCAGTGACACCCCCACTACACCCCCGTGTGTGTCTGTGTCTGTTCTGCTGTTTTTATAAGATACCACTCAGAAGGGATTAGGTTTAGGGCCCACCCTACTGTGATGTGACCTCATTAACATAAAAGAAAACCCCTATTTCCAAGCAGGGTCATATTTACAAATACAGGGGATAGTACTTCAACATAACTTCTGGGAGGGCACAATTTAATCCATAGTACCCAGTATGTTGATTGGGAAAGGAGATCTAAAGATCTATCTCAAAAAAATTTTCACCATGTCCTCTTTATCTTCTTTATTTTAGTCCAAACCTTCCACCTTCAATTCCAGTTCTAGAAGTACCTGGTTTTGCTATTCCTGTACTTTTTGAGGTTTCTGAGAATAAAGTCAGGTTGGCTCTCTACTTTTCTTACAGCTGGCTGGGGATTTGGCATTTTCCATGTTTGCCAAGCAAGTAACATCCATCTACTTCCCAAGCCTAATGTTTTATTGCTGGTGTGCTCTTACCTGTTTTCCTGACCTTTTAACATCTTTTCAAATAATCCCTTAAATTTGGCTTTAGTTGGTATTGGGAGGTGTAAGAATGGTGGGTGTGGCAGCAGCATCTTACCTTTTCTAACTTCACAACTGGGTAGGAGAATCAAGATTACAACCGAAGGCTGATTCCCATCAGCCACACCTTCACCCTCCAACTTTTTTTTACCAATTCTGACACCAACCATCCCTACCATGGTACTCTCTACCTATCTGCTGAGTTAGATAATTCATTGCAGTGGCCACACAGAACTCACAGACAATACTCGCAGTTACAAGTTTTATCAGGGAAGTAATCAGTTACATTTCAGGTTCAGGAACGCTCTGGAAACAGTTCTTCGATCAGGACAGCCTCTTCTCTCCATGCCCGCAGGCACACCTCTTTCTGGCCCCTCAGCATTTGCCCTGCTCAGGCAGATATTACAAAGCAGTTTTAGCTCTCTCAATAAGTGCCCCAGAGTACCGCACTCTGCCAATAAGCCTCAGGCACCTAAGGAACTCAGTTTTCTTGCTCCGTGGTCCAGGAAGCCCACCGTGCTGTCTCCTGCAGGTCTCCTGCCTCTGCTGCCACTGTTTTTCTACTGCTGCCTCTCCCCATCTTCAGTGTTAAAGCTGTTTCTCTCTCGGTCTCCTGGTTCCCGGACCTTCTCGGTGCAGGAATCCCAGGTCCAAAGGACATGCTCCACTTCTGGCTCTTCTTTCTTGGAGATGGTGAGATCCTCCCTTCCCGCCTCTGGGATGGCTCATTTTAAGGCTACCAGGATGGCAAAACTGACCAATTCTCTCTTTAGAGTGCCTTACACCTTATTTGTATGGTCCTAGCCCCACAAGGGTGCCATGCACCTTATTTATATATTAGCAAGCTATCCAGTACCCTTCATGGACCATGAGCCCCTCATTTGCATAGTCCTACCACATCACTTGGTAGAAGTTACAAAGACTATGGCTAGAAAAGCCATATTAGGTAAATTCCCTGCATCACAGGAGGTAACAAAATTAGATATATGTCCAACCTAACCTGCTTTCTTTTTTTCTCTGCTGTGTGCTTCAAAGGCTCCACATTGTCCTCTAAAATTTCCTTTACTTAAATTTAAAAAACAAAACAAAAAGCCTTTCTAGTCTTCTAACCTTTTAGAATAATTCTAACTTAATTCCATTGCTGTCAAAGAATGTGGTCTATATGATACCCATTCTTTGAAATGTGTTGAGCCTGCTTGCAGCCTAGCATGAGGTCATTTTTGTAAATGCATGCTTAGAAAATGTTTTATCCAATTTTGGAATGCAGCATTCTATATATCTGTTCGTTAGATCAGACTTAATTTTACTCCTCAATTAATATGTATCTTTAATGACTTTTTGGTCAGCTTTTCTATCAATTACTGAGACAGGTTAAAAATAACTCTCTATTGGTGGATTTTCTGGTGTTCTTTTGTAGTTCTGTCAATTTTTGCTTTATCTATACTGAGGTTATGTTACTAGGTACATAAAATTTTTAAGGAACAGTTTGTGTTCCTGATAACTTAACCCTTTTATCATTATGCAATGACCTCTACCTCTAGCAATACTTTTTGCATTAATGTTTATGTTGTTTGATCTAAATATAGCTACTTTTTTATGGTTCACATTTTTGTAGTCTTTTTCCAACTTTTCTGTATCTTTATCCTTATATTTTATATATGTTTCATAAGCAGCATGTAGCTAGATTTTTAGAAATCTGCTCTGACAGATTTTGCCTTTAATTGGAAAGTTCAGTCCATGTACATATCTAGTGATTACTGACAGATTTGGATTTTTTGCTACCACCTTCATATGTACTTTGTCTCAGTTTTTCTGTCTCTGTTTCTTTTATCCCTTCTCTCCCTCCCACAACTCCACACTGTGCCTAGTTGTTGGAAATTACACTGTATTGAGGAGTTTTATCAAGGGCCATTTCTCTGTCTACTGGAACATTGTGATGAATACAGACATATCTTGTTTTATTGCACTTTGATTTATTACACTTCACAAATATTGTGTTTTTTACAAATTGAAGGTTTGTGACAACCCCACATTGAACAAGTCTATTGCTGCCATTTTTCCGACACCATGTGCTCACTTCATGTCTCTGTCACATCTTGGTAATTCTCACAATATTTCGAGCTTTTTCATTATTATTATATCTGTTACGGTGATCTGTGATCAGTGATCATTGATCTTATTACTATTGTAATTGTTTTGGGGGGGCCACAAACCATGCCCATATAAGATGATGAACTTAATTGATAAATGTTGTATATGTTCTGACTGCTCCGTTAACCAACTGTTCTCCCTCTTTCTCCCTCTCCTCGGGTTCCCCTAATTCCTGAGACATGACAATATTGAAATTAGGCCATTTAATAACCTATAACAGCCTCTAAGTGTTCAAGGAAGAGTTGCATGTCTCTCACTTTAAATCAAAAGCTAGAAATGATTAAGCTTAGTGAGGAAGGCATTTCAAAAGGTGAGATAAGCCAAAAGCTAGGCCTCTTGCACCAAATAATTAACAAAGTTGTGAATGCAAAACATAAAAGTGCAAGGTGAGGCAGCAAGTGCTCATGTAGAAGCTACAGCAAGTTATCCACAGGATCTCACTGAGATAATGGATGAAGGTGGTTACACTGAACAACAGAGTTTTTTTTTTTTCAGTGTAGATAGAACAGCCTTATATTGGAGGAAGATGCCACCTAGGACTTTTCATAGCTAGACAGGAGGAGTCGATGCCTGGCTTCAAAACTTCAAAGAACAGACTGACTTTCTTGTTAGGGGCTAATGCAACTGGTCATTTTAAGTTGAAGCCAATGCTCATTTACCATTCCAAAAATCCCAGGGCCCTTAAGAATTATGCTAAATCCACTCTGCCTGTGCTCTATAAATGGAACAACAAAACCTGGATGACAGCACATCGGTTTAACATGGTTTACCGAATATGGATCAAGGAGTAATTTCAACTTTCAAGTCTTACTAAAAAAACAACTACTTAAGTAAATTTTGTAAGGTTATAGCTGCCTGTATATAGTGATGCCTCTGATGGATCTGGGCAAAGTAAATTGAAAAGCTTCTGGGAAGGATTCACGGTTCTAGATGTCATTACAAACATTCGTGATTCATGGTAGGAGGTCAAAATATCAACATTTACGGGGGTTTGGAAGAAGTTGATTCCAACCCTCATGGATGACTTTGAGGGATTCAAGACTTCAGTGGAAGAAGTAACTGCAAATGTAGTAGAAATAGCAAGAGAACTTCAAGTGCAGCCTCAGTTGGTTCTCATAGACAGATGAACAAAGTGGTTTCTTGAGACGAAACCTACTCCTGGTGAAGATGCCATGAACAAACGATTTAGAATATTACATAAGCTTACTTGATAAAGCAGCTGTAGCATTTGATAGGACTGATTCCAATTTTGAGAGAAGTTTTACCGTGGGTAAAATGCTATCAAATAGCATCGCGTGCTACAGAGAAATCGTGCATGAAAGAAAGAGTCAATCAATGCAGCAAACTTCATTGTATTATTTTAAGAAATTGCTGCAGCCACCCCAACCTTCAGCAACTACCGCCCTGATCAGTCAGCAGCCATTGACATCATGGCAAGACCCTCCACCAGCAAAAAGATTACGACTTGCTGAAGGCTCAGATGATGGTTAGTATTTTCTAGCAATAAAGTATTTTTTAATTAAGGTATGTACTTTTTTTTAAGACATAATGCTGTTGCACACTTAATAGACTACAGTGTAAACATAAATTTGATATGCACTGGGAAAAAACTCATGTGACTTGCTTTATTGCAACATTCACTTAATTGTGGTGTGTAGAACCGAACCCCCAATATCTCTGAGGTATGACTGTATGTTCACATAGTTTCTACTGTTAAAATGCCCTTATCGTTCTGGAGAAAACGATTTCATCCAAGGCAAAGCATTTGTCTTAATGCAATGACAGATTTTTACTTGGTTTCCTTGGTGCTATCTGGGTTACCTTGGATATGAATTATGAAGCTTTTCTTGTTTATCAGTGTTTTTAAATAGTTCAGACAGCAAGAGAAAGGCAGAAGAAACTAGCAATTATTTTCAGAAAACAAAATATTACGATCCATGTGACCCGGATGTCATGCACGTCTCCAAAGTCCACCATGGCTGATCCAGCTGAAACTGACCACAGGCCACACATTCAATTGGTGGAAATTTTGTCCTCATTCTATACAGTGATAATCTTGAAGCACTTAGAACTGTGTGCCTGACACATAGACACTGAGCAAGTACAGTAATTACCACTCATTGAGTGTCCACTATGTATCCCCTACGATACTGCCGAATCTCCTCGATCACCTGACTTTACAAGTGGATTCTCCGGGCTCCCCTATTTCAGAGGAGACTGAAGCTTAACCAAAACTGTCTGGCTCCTTTCCTCTGCCTACTCATGGGGGAGCGGGGCACCGGCGAGCTCTAAAGAGGGGATTCTTTAGAGAAGCTGGGTAAACACGCAATCTCGTTTCGCACGTCCGGAAACCCACAACACTCATGGCTGACACCCCAGCATCCGCCACCCTGCAGCACTCCCGCGGCCCGGCGCCTGCACTTCCGGACGCCGGCGCCGCGCCCCGCAGCCTTGTGGGCAATGTAGTCTGTGCCCTCCGGGGTGGAGGGGCTGAGTTGACGCTCTCGCTGGTAGAGGTGAGTACGAGCCCGCCCCGGCAGGCGACGGAGAGGCGGGGCGGGGCCCGCGGCGCGGACGCGCTAGCCGCTGGCACTGAGTCCGGGTCTGGTGGGCACCGGGCAGAGGTCCGGGCAGGAGGAGACCGGGACATCTGGTCGAGGCCTCTGCAGACTGAGGGTGGGGTCGGCCGCGGGTGGGCGGCCTTCTCCACTGCTGCGGAGCCCGGAACCACTGAGTCCCAGGTGCACCCCTCCTGCCCTGGGGAATCAGTCAAGGGCCAGTTTTCTCCCCCGACGCTGTCCTTTCACCACCGGTTCCGGGAGAGCGCCGAGGCCCGGGAGCGGAGAGGGCGGGGGACCTGGCTGGCTGCCCCAGGTCCAAGGAACACAGGTCTCAGCTCGGGGAGTCTTTCGGTCTCTGGGCTCCTTCCCACCGCTGCTCTCCTTGAGCCCCGCGCATCTTTGTCCCGAGACATGTAGCGAATTTGGAGGGAAACGACGCAATCGGATGTCTTGGGGGATGCTGGACTGGGGTGCGAGATCTCCGGGCCCCAGCGCCTGCCCTTTGTGCTTTCTGATTGCAAGCGGCGCTCGTGTGGGGTACCCTTGACCTTATAGTTAGGGAGGCCCACCCTGTGCAGACTTCTAGTCTGAGAGTCTTTTTCTTTAAATTATTTATTTTCTCTACAAAAATACAAGTTCACCGTAGGACAGCTGGAAAATGCAGTTGAGAAAAAGTGGGGGGGGGGGGGGACACGCTAGAATGTACAGAAATGTGCACGTTGAAATGTGTATGTCAGGATATAGGTATTTTAAAACGAAAATATGGATATCAATATCAGTACAGTTTTGTAGCCTACCTCACACCATATACAAAAATTAACTCAAAATGAATCAATGACCTCAATATAAAAACTAAAACCATAAAATTCTTACAAGAAAACATAGGGGTTAACCTTCAGGACATTGGATTTGGCAGTGGATTCTTAGATACAACACCAAATACATGAGCAACAAAAGGAAAAAAATAGATTTCATCAAAATTAAAAACTGTGCATCAAACGGCATTATCAAGAAAGTGAAAAGACCAAAAAAAAAAAAAATGGCAGAAAATATTTAGAAATCATAAACTTGATAAGGGTTTAATATCCAGGATATGTAAAGAACTCCTACAGCTCAACAAAAAGGCAACTCCATTTAAAAATGGGCAAACAACTTGAATAGACATGTAGCACAAGACAGGAAATTTAACCTCAGTATTCACTAACCAAAAGAAAACAAACCTGTTGCTGCGGAACCAGTTTCCACTCATAGCAGTGGTTAAGAGATATGACTGCTAACCAAAAGGTCAGCAGGTCAAATCCACCAGGTGCCTTTTTGAAACCCTGTAGGGCAGTTCTCTGCCTTATAGGGTTGCTATGAGTCAGAATCAACTCGGTGGCAAAGGGTTTGGTTTTTTGGTTTTAGGTACAAATTAATTGGGAATGTGTTAAGTTTATAATTAACTTCAAAGGAATGACAACTTAGAATTTTGAGACATCCTTCCAGGAATAGGGTATTTTTCTTTCTTTATTTTAAGAAATTTACTAAATAGCATTAATAAACATAAATAAAACTTTTTCTTTATATATATGTTGTACATGCCTTTTAGTTTATCTGTAGGTATTTTATTTATTTTTTGTTATTGGAGTCTGGTTTCTCATAGCATCTTTTTCTTCACTCAGCTCTGCCTTCTCTGAATTCTCCCCAACTCCTAGGAATGACCACACGGGAAGGAGAAGACAATGGCTGCTGGGCCTCTGCCATTGAGAGCTCAGGTGAGCTCATTTTTCTCTCTCATATCTCTCCCATATTTGTAAATTGTACGTGGGCTTCGGAAACCCTGGTGGCATAGTGGTTAAGTGCTATGGCTGCTAACTAAAGGGTTGGCAATTTGAATCTGCCAGGCGCTCCTTGGAAACTCTATGGGGCAGTTCTACTCAGTCCTGTAGGGTGGCTATGAGTCAGAATTGACTTGACGGCACTGGGTTTGGTTTGGTTTTTATGTGGGCTTCACTGTACTGGACAGAGCTATTGAGATATCATGATGTTGGATATTTTTCACAGCGTCTCCCTCAGGGTCCCTCACCGCTGTTCTTAGCTACCACTTATTCATTGGGAGACCCTAGCCTGCTGAGCTTTTGGTGCTATTCAAGGGTGAAAAAAGGAATAAAAATCATATGAGAAATGGTTCTCGTGCTTATAGGGCTTATGGACTCTAAGGGAATCTAAATCAGGACAGTCTGTACAGGATACAGTATAATGATTGCGCATGAATATGATAATAAGGACAAGTATGGCTGTTGTTGTTGTTAGGTGCTGTTGAATCAGTTCCAACTAATAGCCATCCTATGAGTCGAAACACTGCCTGGTCCTGTGCCATCCTCACAGTAGTTGCTGTGTTTGAGCCTGTTAGTGCAGCCACTGTGTCAGTCCATTTCCTTTAGGGTCATCTTCTTTCTCATTGACCTTCTATTTTACCAAGCATAATGT
This sequence comes from Elephas maximus indicus, assembly GCF_024166365.1. Classification (NCBI taxonomy): domain Eukaryota; kingdom Metazoa; phylum Chordata; class Mammalia; order Proboscidea; family Elephantidae; genus Elephas; species Elephas maximus. The sequence continues at coordinate 200,875,032 of NC_064820.1, forward strand.
CCTTCTCAAGGGACATGTCCAAAATATGTGAGACCAAGTCTCGCCATCCTTGGTTCCAAAGAACATTCTGGGTATACTTCTTCCAAGACAGATTTGTTAGCTCTTTTGGCAGTCCATGGTATATTCAGTATTCTTCACCAACGCCATAATTCAAAGGCATCAATTGTTCTGTTTTCCTTATTCGTTGCCTAGCTTTACGTGTATATGAAGCAATTGAAGGCACCATGGCTTGGGTCAGGCACACTTCAGTCCTTAAACTGACGTCTTTGCTTTTTAACAGTTTAAAGAGGTGTTTTGCAGCAGATTTGCCCAGTGCAATGTGTTGTTTGATTTCTTGACTGCTCCTTCCGTGGGTGTTAATTGTGGCAGCAAGTAAAATGAAATCCTTGACAGCTTCAATATTTTCTGCATTTATCGTGATGCTTATTGGTCCAGTTGTGAGGATTTTTGTTTTCTTTATGTTGAGGTGTAATCCATACTGGAGGGTGTAGTCTTTGATCTTCATCAGTAAGTGCTTCAAGTCCTCTTCACTTTCAGCAAGCATGGCTACGTCATCTGCATAATGCAGGTTGTTGATGAGTCTTCCTCCAATCCTGGTGCTGCATTCTTCTTCTCTTAGTCCAGCTTCTCGTATTATTTGTTCAGCATACAGGTTGAATAGGTATGATGAAAGGATACACCCCTGATACACACATTTCATGACTTTAAACCATGCAGTATCCCCTTGTTCTGTTCAAACGACTGCCTCTTGGTCTAAGTACAGGTTCCTCATGCGCACAATTAAGAATTCCCATGGTTCTCAATGTTATCCGTAATTTGTTATGATCCACCCAGTCAGATGTCTTTGCATAGTCAATAAAACACAGGTAAACATCTTTCTGGTATTCTTTACTTTTCAGCCATGATCCATCTGACATCAGCAATGATGTCCTTCACTCCAACTCCTCTTCTGAATCCGGCTTGAAATTCTGGCGGTTCCCTGTCCATGTATTGTTGCAACCACTTTTGAATGATCTTCAACAAAATTTTACTTGCATGTGATATTAATGATATTGTTTGATAATTTCCACATTCATTTGGATCACCTTCGTGGAAATAGGCATAAATATGGATCTCTTCCAGTCAGTTGGCCAGGTAGCTGTCTTCCAAATTTCCTGGCATAGACAAGTGAGGCCTTCCAGCACTGCATGTGTTTGTTGAAATATCTCAATTGATACTCCATCCATTCCTAGAGCCTTCTTTTTCTCCATTCCCTGCAGTGAAGCTTGGGCTTCTTCCTTCATTACCATCGGTTCTTAATCATATGCTACCTCCTGAAATGATTGAATATTGAACAGTTCGTTTCGGTACAGTGACTCTGTGTATTCCTGCCATCTTCTTTTGATACCTCCTGCATCGTTCAGTATTTTCCCATGGAGTCCTTACATATTGCAACTTGAAGCTTGAATTTTTTCTTTCGTTCTTTCAGCTTGAGAAATGCTGAGCGTGTTCTTCCCTTTTGGTTTTTTAACTCCAGGTATTTGCACATATCATTGTAATATGACATGTTATGACATTATAATATGACAAGTATGGCTAGGTACCCAGAATGTCAGTGTTCTAACACCTAGAGGAGGAGAATATCAGTGTGGAACAAAAAGTAGGGAGTGTCAGCTTGTCTGAAGGGTAGGGTAGAGACAAGTGGAGAAGATTTGCTCTATGGAAAGTGGTCAGGCTTCAGAGTCAGGGTTTCCCAAGTTTGAATTTTGACTCTACTATTTAATAGATCCACTGTCTTGAGCAAGTGACCTGACCTCTCTAAAGCATCAGTTCCTCATGGTGGTAATAGAAATAACAGCGTTAAATGAGTGCTTACCACATACTGACATTGTTAAGAATTTCACATGGCTTATTTCACTTAATAATACCTACTTCGTAGGTTTATTGAAAGTTCAAATGATATAATGTAAGTAAAAAGTGCCTAGCATCCCGAATAGTCAAAACAATCTGGAAAAAGAATAACAAAATTAGAAGACTAATGCTTCCCAATTTCAACACTTACTACAAATCTACGGTAATTAAAACAGTGTGGTGCTAGTATAAGGACAGACACATATATAGAGAGATCAATGGAATAATGTTGAGAGCCCAGAAATAAATACATGTGTCTATGACCAACTGATTTTTGACAAGGGTTCCAGGTCTATTCAGTGGGGACAACTGGATTTCCACATGCAGAAAAATTAAGTTAGACCCCTACTTCACACCATATACAAAAATTAGCTCAAATGGATCAATGACCTCCTTATAGAAGCTGAAACCATAAAATTCTTAGAGGACACAGGGGTTAAACTTCAGGACCTTGGATTTGGCAGTGGATAATTAGATACAGCACCAAATGCATGAACAACAAAATAAAAAATATATAGATAAAATTGGACTTCATCAAAATAAAAACTTTTGTGCACAAAAGGACATTATCAAGAAATTGAAAAGACCTACAAATGGGAGAAATATTTGGAAATTAGATATTTGATAAGGGTTTAATATCCAGAACATACAAACGACTCCTACAACTCAACAAAAAGACAACCCAATTTAAAAATGGGCAAATGACTTGAATAGACATGTAGCACATAAAAAGATACTTAACCTCATTCATTGTTAACCAAAAAAAAACCAAACCTGTTGCCGTGGAGTCAGTTCCAGCTGACAGCGACCCTATAGGACAGAGTAGAACTGCCCTGTACGATTTCCAAGGCTGTAATGTTGTGGAAGCAGACTGCCACATCTTTCTCCTGTGGAGTGGCTGGTGGATTCAAACCACAAACCTTTCAGCTAGCAGCCCAGCTCTTAACCGTTCAGCCACCAGGACTCCTTCGTTAGTCACTAAGGAAATGCAAATCAAAACGACGATGACGACGACAACGAATTCACACCACCTAGGATTTTTTTTTTTTAGGATGGCTATAAGGAGCCCTAGTGGCACAGTGGTTAAGTGCTTGGATGCTACCCAAAAGGTTAATGATTTTAACCTACCAGTTGCTCCGTAGGAGAAAAAACTGGCAGTCTGCTTCCATAATGATTAAAGCCTTGTAAACCCTATAGGGCAATTCTACTGTCCTACAAGGTCACTATGAGTCAGAATTTACTTGATGGCCATGGATTTTTTTGTAGGTGGCCCAATGGTGGAGCGCTTGAATGCTAACTGAATGGTTGGCTTTCAAACCCACTAGCTGCTCCACAGGAAAAACGTGGCAGTCTGCTTCTATAAAGATTGCAGCCTTGGAAACCCTATAGGGCATTTCTTCTCTCTCCTGTAGGATCGCTATGAGTTGGAATTGACAGCAGTGGGTAATGGGTGAGACGGCTGTTATTTAAAAAAATGGAACATAACAAGTGTTGGCAAGAATGTGGAGAAATTGTAACCCTTGGACATTGAAGCTGCTTATTTCAAATGCTGTGAATTACCCTGTGCTTAATATAGTGCTGGGAGAAAAATAGACCCATACTAAGTGGGACAGAGAAAGGTGAAAAAATCTTAAGGAATTAACAACAGATACATTTTATGAATGATATCATTGTTTCACACCAGCCTTTTAAATGTCTTGTTGTAGTTATCTAAATTAGTACATCACAAGCCAGAGGCTAGCACCAAACCAAACCAAATCCATTGCTATCGAGTTGATTCCAACTCATAGCAACCCTAGAAGATAGAGTAGAACTGCCCCATAGGAGCATCTGGTAGAATTGAACTGCCAGCCTTTTGGTTAGCAGCTGAACTCTTAACCAAGATGCCACCAGGATTTCCGGGGACCCAAAAGTACATTTTATAAAGAGACAAGCTCTGTGGCACACTTGAGGGCTATTACCTTTAGGTGTTGAGAAGGTAGGCAAGTAAGGAAGATGAACATACAGCATTTAACAATCTAAATTTGGACTTTTTGCCAAATACATCCAGCTAGCAGTTTATTGTAAACAGCTGATTCATTTTCAGAAGGGGAATGAATCTCATATTTCCCATTTGTATCTTCCTTTTTTTTTTTTTTTACCAAGAAGGGGATTGTGATGGTTAAGAATGTTTGTCAACCTGGTTGGGCCATGATTCTCAGTGGTTTGGCAGTTATGATGTAGTTTGGCAGCTATGTAATGATGTAATCTCCTCCATAATGAGATCTTATATAATGTAATCACTTCCATGATGAGATCTGATATGAACAGCCAGCCAGTTGAAAGGGAGTTTCCTTGGGGGTATGGCCTGCATCTAATATATGTGGACTTTCTGGTAAAGCTCGCTGACTTTTGCTCACTCTGGATCCTGCAGCTGCCTCCTCATCTGCCCTCTGGGTTTTGGGACTTGAGCTAGCAGCTTACCTGCTGATCTTGGGATTCATCAGCCTCTGCAGCCTGTGAGCGAGCAGGTTGCCATCTGACCTGCTGATCTTGGGGTTTGTCGGCCTCTGCAGCTTGTGAGCCAGAGGCCTGCTGTCCGACCTGCCAATCTTGGGTTCACCACCACCTGCAGCTCTGTGAGTCAGAAGTAGCCTCCAGCCTGACCCATGGTCTTGGGACTTTCCAGCCTCTACAACTGTGTGAGCCATTTCCTTGATATTAATGTCTCTCTCTCTCTCTGCGTCTGTCTATCTGTCTGTCTGTCTATCTATCTATCTATCTATATGAATCTCTGTATGTGTGTGTATATATATATTTCTCTCTGTATATATGTACGTATGTATGTGTATATGTTTATGTGTGGTTATATACACTTATATATACATACATACATTCATATATATATATTATATATACACGTTTAAGTGCTCTTGCTCCTCTGGAGAACCTAGCCTAAGAAGGGCTTATGTTTTTGTTTTCACATACATTTACCTCATCTGATGTTTATATGAGACCTGGTGGTGCAATGGTTAAGAGCTCGGCTGTTAACCAAAAGGTCAGCAGATTGAATCCACCACCTGCTCCTTCGAAACTCTATGGGGCAGTTCTACTCTGTCCTATAGGTCACTATAAGTCAGAATTGACTCGACGGCAACGGGTTTGGTTTTGTTTTATCTCTGCTTACAACAAACTGACATATAAGTTTATTGTAAGCAGCGATCAGAAAATGTAAGTATCAGATAAAACTGAAGTACGACCTTGAATACACCCAGCCTGAATTTAGAGACCATCTCAATAATAGATTTGATTCACTAAACACTGATGACCAAAGACCAGCAGAGTTGTGGGATGACATCAAGGACATCATTTATGAAGAAAACAAAAGATCATTAAAAAGATGGGAAAGAAAGAAATGACCAAATAGATATCAGAAGAAATGCTGAAACTTGTTCTTGAGTACAGAGTGGTTAAAGTGAGTGGAAGAAATGGTGAAGTAAAGGAGGTGAACAGAAGATTCAAAGGACAACTGGAGAAGACAAGATAAAGTATTATATTGAAATATACAAAGACCTGGAGTTAGAAAACCAAAAGAGATTAGAATGCACTCAGCATTTCTCAAGCTGAAAGAACTGAAGAATAATTCAAGCCTTGAGCTGCAGCATTGAAGGATTCTGTGGACAAAAAGAGCTGGGCTGCTAACCAAAAGGTTGGCAGTTCAAATCTACCAGCCACTCCTTGGAAACCCTATAGAGCAGTTCTGGTATGTCCTATTAGGGTTGCTATGAGTCAGAATCGAATTGACAGCAATTGGTTTTTATGTACAAAAAACTGAATGACACAGGAAGCACCAAAAGAAGATGGAAGGAATACACAGTCACTGTACCAAAAATAATTGGTCAATGTTCAACCATTTCAGGAGGTAGCATATGATCAAGAACCAGTGGAAGAAGTCCAAGCTGCATTGAAGACATTGGTGGAAAACAAGATTCCAGGAATTTTTCAAATACCAATTGAGATGCTGCAACAAATGCGTGCAACACTGGAAGCTTTCACTCATGTATGCCAAGAAATGAGGAAGAGAGCTACTCAGCCAACTGACTGGAAGAGATCCATATTTGTACCCATCCCAAAGAAAGGTGACCCAAGAGGATTTGGAAATTATCAAACAATATCAATTGCTGGAGATAATTCAAAAATGGTTGCAGCAGTACCTGGACAAGCAACTACTAGAAATTCAAGGCGGATTCAGAAGAGGACATGGAAAGAGGGATATCATTGCCAGTGTCAGATGGATCTTGGCTCAAAGCAGAGAATACCAGAAAGACGTTTACCTGAGTTTTATTGACTATGCAAAGGCATTTGGCTGTGTGGATCATAGCAAATTATGAGTAACATTGCAAAGAGTGAGAATTCCAGAACACTTAATTATGCTCATGCAGAACTTATACATAGATTAAGAAGCAGTTCACAAAACAGAACAAAGGGCTACTGTGTGGTTTAAAATCAGAAAAAGGTATGTGTCAGGGTTGTATCCTTTCACCATACTTATTCAATCTGTATGCTGAGCAAATAATCTGAAAAACTGGACTATATGAAGAATGTAGCATCAGAATTGGAGGAAAACTCATTAACAACCTGCGATATGTAGATGACACAACCTTTACTTGCTTGCCAAAAGTAAAGATGATTTTAAGTACTTACTGATGAAGGTCAACGACCTCAGCCTTCAGTGTGGTTTACACCTCAACAGAGAGAAAACAAAAATCCTTTCAACTGGCCCAATTAAACAACATCATGATAAATGGTGAAGAAATTGAAGTTGTCAAGGATTTCAGTTTTCTTGGATCAAGAATCAATGCCCATGGAAGCAGCAATCATGAAATCAAGTGATATATTGCATTGGGCAAATCTGTTGCAAAAGACCTCTTTAAGGTGCTAAAAAGCAAAGATGTCACTTTGAGGACTGAGGCGCGCCTGACCCAAGCCATGGTGTTTTCAGTCCCGTCATATGCATGTGAAAGCTGGCCAATGAATAAGGAAGACCAAACAAGAACTGATAATTTGAATTTTAGTGTTGCCGAAACAAACAAACAAAAGAAACAAACCAAACCCACTGCCGTCCAGTCGATTCTGACTCATAGTGACCCTATAGAACAGAGTAGAACTGTCCCATAGAGTTTCCAAGGAGCGCCTGGCAGATTTGAACTGCTGACCGCTTGGTTAGCAGCCATAGCACTTAATCACGACACCACCAGGGTTTCCAGTGTTGCCAAAGAATATTCAATATAACATGGACTGCCAGAGAATTAACAAATCTGTCCTGGAGGAAGTACAGCCAAAATGCACCTTATAAGCGAGGATGGTGAGAATTTGTCTTGCTTACTTTGGACATGTTGTCAGGAGGGACCAATCCCTAGAGAAGGGACATCATGCTTGATAAAGTAGAGTGTCAGTGAAAAAGAGGAAGACCCTCTACGAGATGGATTGATACAGTATACACAACAACGGCCTTAAACAGAGCAGTGATTGTAAGGATGGCACAGGACCACGCGACGTTTCATTTTATTATACATAGGGTCGCTATGAGTCAGATCCAACTCCATGGCATCTAACAACGTCAACAACATCCCTGCTTTCTTTTTATTTGCATTCGCCTGCTATATTTTCTCTCTATTCTCTCACCTCCCTTTGAAAAAAAACCAGAATTTGGCTTGTGGTTTAAAATGGAATTACAGTAGTTACAGGAGGGGGATCATGGAGGGAACACTCAGTTTTGAACCAATGACCTCTTGATCTACAGTCAAATACTCTACCACTGAGCTACATCCCATCCTTGATGTGTGGTTTAGATACATGTATTTAACTGTTCTGGATTGTTTTAGGTTTATTTTTTATAGGTTTCATATTAAAAAAAAAAAAAAAACCCACTGCCGTTGAGTCGATTATGACTCATAGCGACCCTATAGGACAGAGTAGAACTGCCCCGTAGAGTTTCCAAGAAGCACCTGGCGGATTCGAACTGCCGATCTTTAGGTTAGCAGCTGTAGCGCTGAACCACTTCGCCACCAGGGTTTCCTATTGATGGGTTTTAATCTCATTTTAGAGTTTATGTCTTTTAATAGATAAAGTCAACCCAATTATGTGTGTTGTTCTACATGTGTTAGGTCTTTTTTTCTGGCTATGTAATGATTTGTGGTTGTTATACTTTCTTATTTCTTTTTTTTTCCTTTATTTTACATTTGCTGAACTGATGATGTTTTCATGATTCATTTTTCCCTCTCATAAAATGGAAATTCTACCATTTGAATCGTATTAGCAGCTGCACGACTAAGTGCTCAGCTGCTAACCGAAAGGTATACAGTTCAAACTCACCAGTTGCTGCATGGGAGAAAAGACCTGGCGACTTGCTCCCATAAAGATTTCAGCGTAGAAAACCCTGTGGGATATAGTTCTGCTCTGTCCTGTGCAGTCACTTTGAGTCAGAATTGACACTACAGCTCACAACAAGTAGCTAAACTACATTTACTTTCCCTAACAATATTTGTCAGTGATTTTTAACGTATATATTTTGTCATTTTGATATGTTGATTAAATAAAAATTAGGGGGAAATAATGAAATAGAAATATAATGAACACCATGCCCAGGATTTACACTTTTTCTGGAGTTCACAGTTAATGGAATCTAAAATATGCAGATTTCTTTGGAATTGGATTTGCTGTAGCTCTTGTGTCTTCAGTTTCAGTTCTCCCCTCTCTGCTAATTTTCTTCCCTCTATGCTAATTTTCTCCCTTTTGCATATAGACATACTAAGATGCTCTCTGCCCTAAAAACTTTTTCCATTACTTTATTTCCTTTACTTGTTCATTACTTATTTCCAGGCATTCTTAACTCTCATATTTTTCACAAAAAGTTTTAAGTAATTTAATCCGACTGCTTCTGATTCCTTAAAAAAAAAAAAACCCGACCTGAGAGGTTAGCTCCCATTTATTCTGTTATCCACTGTAAGCTGACTTCTGCCTACACCACTCTGTGGAAATTACCTCATTTTCAAATCTGCAGTTCTCTTTTCAATTATTGTTCTGTTTGACCTGCTCCCACTTCTGATACTTTTGACCACTACCTCCTTCTTGGCACTCTCTCTGCCCCTGACCTCTACTTCAATCCTGAATCTCCTTCTACCTCTCCTTTTGTCTTTCTCCAAATCCCTTGCTTGCTGAGGGTTGCTAGGGTTCTTTTCTTTACCTTCTGCTCTTCTCACAACACGGGGAGTTGGATAAACTTGGATTCTAGCCCCAGCTGTGTTAACTTGGATAAGTTATCTAACCTTTTTGATCCTCAGGTTCCTCATCCATAAAATGATAATGTTATCAATCTAACAGGTAGTCATACTGATTAAATGAGGTGAGGCTTGTGAGTCTCCTATTAGTATAAAACACAGTACCAACGTGAGTTATCGTACGTGGAGACCACCACTCAGTTACATAGTCCCTCACTAAACAGATGCTGAATGCTTACAGTGTTTTAGTTCCTATGCTAAGGGTTAGGGAACAAAGCTGCAATGGGCTTATAAATTTGAAATGCCATTTTCAAATCAAGCTGGGGTTTTTTAATTGGTCTCTCATAGACCAATCACATTCTAGATTAATCCTGTCGCACATGCTTTCCTCACTTACTGGGATTCCCACTTCCTATCCTCCAGTGAAATCTAGAGCAACCTTTAGCTCCTTTCCCTGTTACTCTCTTCTACCTCTTCCTGTCCTTTCTCAAAGCAGTTTCTGTGTTGTATTTATCTCTGATTATTTTGTGGTAATATTTATTTTCACTATGGATGTTCTCCATCCTATCACTTCTCCTCCTAGTGCTGCTTGTTTCTTCACTCACAGGGTTTTGTTGGCATAATTGCTTGTTGAGCAGGAATGTATAGTTTCAGGAGTCAGTGACATTCAAGGATGTGTCTGTGGACTTCACTTGGGAGGAGTGGATTCAACTAGATTCTTCATAGAGGAACTTGTATGGGAAAGCTATACTGGAGAACTACAGAACTTGGTCTCACTAGGTAAGGACTTTTTGTAACTCAAAATCTACTTTTCACACTTCTTTTTTTTTTTTTTTTTCTCTCAAAGCTGTACAGCCTCTGAAATTTGCAAATTTAGTCTTGTAATCCCTGATTTTGTAGAACATTATTTTAGGGTGTTTGTTTGGTGTCACCTCTTTCCAAGGTAAAATGCCTTTTCTGCATAGAATTGAAAATGGGCAACATTAGAATTCACCTTCTTTCAGAAGCCCTGAGGGGAAGAAATAAGAACAAGTGCTGGGATTGGGTTTTATACTCAGTTCAGAACCTAAATTTTGCGTCTTTCCTCCTTAGCAGGGTATCAGCTTTCCAAACCAAATGTTATTTCCCGGCTAGAACAAGAAGAACTGAGCCTGGGGGAAAAAGAACTTCTGGGGCACGTCTCTCCAGGTGGGTATCAGGCTGCGAGGACTTGTTACATGTGTGTGTCCTGTTGCGGAGAAAGCCCTTCAGGGATCTCTGAGTATCTGAAGAGAATGTGACCGTTTGTACTCTTTCAAATACCTCCAATTTCCTGATACTTCTCATTCTCCCTGGGTCTGACTCTGACTCCCACATGTCCTTATGTGATGGGCATTAGATGAGTTATCACATTTGAGGCACTTAAACATCGCCTGCAACATACTGAGCATTCTATAAATGTTAGTAATTATTTCCTCTGTTTTCATCTGTACTTCAGATCTCTTTCTTTCTCCTCTGGGCCTTTATGCTCTTTTCCAAGTATTTCTTTTCCTCAGTCTTAACCTATATCCAGCAGTCCCTTTACTTTATTCATTTAAACGTTTGTAAGCTTTTTCTTATTTAAAGGGAATTAACTTTTCTCTTCCTCTACATTGTACAGGCATTTTACACAGGTCTTCATTTAAAAACAAATGAAAAATGACTTTGGCATTGCCTTTTCTTCTAGGGATCTTTCATTTTATGTATTTCCTTTCTCATTGTCATATTTTTAATCTGTATCTGCTACCCATTCAGTTCCATTCTCCTCTAAACATTTAATGCTGCTTTACCTTTGTTATCTGGTTTCTAACCCCTCTCACAGCTGAGATTTCTCTTTTAGATGTTATCACTAACTTTTCTCTAAGCAAATGTATCTTACACCTTTGTCTTCTTTACTTTATTGCAAGCATTGATCACTACTTCTTTCGATGCTTTTTTTTTTTTAAATTAAAAAGACAGGCAAATATATATTTGATCTCTGGATGGTATTGTTCTAAGTAGAGAGCAATAAAATAAATTATTAAAAAATGTATTAATAGGAAAAAAAATAATTTAAGACCATTCTGTTGGTTTCCAGTAAGCTTTCTAAAGCATAGGATTCTAGGAGCAGAATCAATGGGTCAAAGAAAAATGAGTTTTTATGGCTCTTCTATATACTGTACAATTTAGGAGATTATTTTATACTTTTAATGCTAATTTATTAGATATAAAATGATCCCCTGAGGGAGCTTTAATTGCTTTGATTACAGAGTTCTCTGGATTTGATTACTGTTTATTTTTGTGTAAGTAATCTATTCAGTCAGCAAATATCTATTGAGCACTAAGGCCCTGTTCCTAGCACTGGGAATACAGCAGTAAACAAAACGAAGTTTCCTCTTGGAAACTTATAGTCCATGGGGCAAACAATAAATGAAGAAAGAAAGAAAGAAGGGAGGGAGCAAGAGTAGGGAGGAGATATTAAGGACTGAATTGTGTGCCCCCAAAGTATATGTTATAAATCCTAACCCCTGTACCTGTGGTTGGAGCCCTGGTGGCGCAGTGGTTAAGAGCTCAGGCTGCTAACCAAAAGATCAGCAGTTTGAATCCACCAGCTGTTCCTTGGAATTCCTATGTTTTTTCCATAGCACTTATTAGTAAATACTGAATATTTTACTTACCATTATGTTAGTTGCCTTTCCTCTTCTCCATGAGAGCAGAAATTTGTTGTATTCATTGCTATATCCTTAGTGCTGTGAACATTGCCTGGCTCAATAAATGTTTTTTGAATGAATGGTTTATCATGTTCAAAAGACTATGCTGGCTGTTGTATGGAGATTGCATTCTAGGGGGAGTAAGAAGCCCAGACAGCAGGAGTAGTTTAACTATTACAAGCGGATGGAAGGAATATGAAAGGTTTGTTGTTGTTAGGTGCCGTTGAGTTGGTATCAACTCATAGCGACTCTATAGGACAGAGTAGAACTGCCCCATTGGGTTTCCAAGGAATGGCTGGTAGATTTGAACTGCTTACCTTTTGGTTAGCAGCTGAGCTCTTAACCACTACGCCACCAGGGCTCCATATTAAAGGCTAGAAGGAATAAATCAGCTTGATCTAGTAAGAGCAGGACCTGATTCCCAACCTTCTCCCTCCCTAATTACTCTATAAGCTCTTGATCTGTACTATGGCCTGTTCTAGCCATAAGTACTGAAGGATTTGGGCTTTACCTGACATCTTGGTCCTGGGGACTCTTGCTCATATCCTGATGAGTACTAAAATTATATAAATCCTAAGGAAGGAGCCCTGGTGGTGCAGTAGTTAAAGCACTCCAGCTGCTAACCAAGAGGTCGACAATTAGAATAACTACATGGCGCCAGTTAATACCATCGACTGCTCTGACAGGGATCACAACAGAGGATCCCAGACAGTGGGAGAAAAATGTAGAACAAAATTCAAATTCACACGCATAAAGAAAAGACCAGGCTTGCTGGTCTGACGGTGACTGTAGAAACCCCAAAAATGTGGCCCCTGGACACCTTTTTAAGTCAGTACTGAAGTCACTCCTGAGGTTCATCCTTCAGCCAAAGATTAGGCAGGTCTCTAGGGCCAAGAATAACACACGTGAGGGACATGCTTCATAGTTCAATCATGTGTATGAGACTAATGAGCACACCAGCCCAAAAGCAAAGACGAGAAGACAGGAAGGGACAGGAAAACTGGATGAGTGGAACCTGGGAACCTGGTATGGAGAAAGGGAGAGTGTTGACACATTGCAGGTTGGCAACCAATGTCACAAAACAATTTGTGTATTAACTGTTTAATGAGAAACTAATTTGCTGTGTAAACTTTCACCTAAATCACAATAATAATAATAAAAAAAAAGAAAGGTCAGCAATTAGAACCCACCAGCCACTCTGTGGGAGAGAGATGTGGCAGGCTGCTTCCCTAAAAATTAAACCAAAAAAACCAAACGCATTGCCATCGAGTTGATTCCTACTCATAGCGACCCTATAGGACAGAACAGAAGTGCCCCATAGAGTTTCCAAGGAGCACCTAGTGGATTCAAATTGCCAGCGTTTTTTGGTTAGCAGCAGTAGCACTTAACCACTACGCCACCAGGGTTTCCCCCTAAAGATTATAGTCTTGGAAACCCCGTGAGGCAATTCTATTCTGTTCTATAGGGTCGTTATGAGTCAGAATCAACTCAGCAGCAATGTGTTAACTAGGGAAGGGTGAAAAGCATTCTAAGACAGTAAGGGAGTTTGGGCTATCACTTGAAAGCCCTGTTTAGGACAAAAAGTAAAGCAGAGCTATATATTGCTTACCATAAAATAATAATGGTAATGATTAAACCCTTATTATGGCCAATTATCATGCTACGTGCTTTACAGAATCTTTATTTAGTAAAGTAGCAAAATGGTAGGAATCTGAAACATTGTCCAATCCTGGAAGAGTTTTTGACCCTTAGTGCTCAAATTGCAAGCCCACAATACTTCATTAATTCTGATTAGTCACCCTAACACTAACTGTGTCTTCCAGGTAGAGTCATGTAACCTAGGAAAAATTAAGTGTCATCCTCCTCTCAGTTGTCTAATTGTATCGGTCACATTTTCAGGACAATATTAAATAGCAGTTTTAATAGTTGACATCCTTTCCTTGACTCTGTTGTTAGTAAGAATTCTTCTAGTGTTTTATTATTATTATAGTGCAACACTAAAATTTTTGTTTTTGAATTAGGAATGGATATTGGATATTATCAAATATGTCTTTGCTGAGACTTTTTTCTATTTATCTCCAGTGTGTTTACCTTACTTGGAGCATTTTTATACTGGCTGCTTTAAAGTCTTTGTTGGCTAATTCCAATATATGCAGCATCTTGCTTGGCATCTGTTGATCATCTTTCCCCATCACAGTTGATAATTCTGGGTTCTTTCTACTCTCAGTGACTTCTGAATTATTTCCTGGACATTTTGACCATTATAAGATTTCCCACAGAAAATGTTAATATTTTGATTTTACCAGGCAGTTGACCCAGTCGAGTTCAGGCCACAAAGTCCTCCCGGCTTTCTGTGGGTTGTCGGTTGTAGTTCCAGTGTACGTTCAGTTTTCACACACTCTGCAGCACTACTTGAATCTGTCCCATGTACGTGCCACTCTATAACCCGTCTGGAATTTGGGCAGTGATCCATCCTGTCACTCTGTTCTTGAAGTCTGTGTCTGCTGTCTAGGGTCAGATTCATGTATGCATACCTTGAGAGTAAGCCCAGGAGTTCTTAAATAACTTTAAGGGTCGCTGTCATGGATTGAATTGTGTCCCCCCAAAATACCTGTCAACTTGGCTAGGTCATGATTACCAGTATTGCATTTTATGTGATTTTCCCATGTTTTGTAAATCCTATCGCTATGATGTAATAAGATGGATTAGTGGCAGTTATATTGATGAGGTGTACAAGATTAGGTAGTGTCTTAAGCCAATCATGTTTGAGATATAAAAGAGAGAAGGAAACAGAGAGACCTGGGGACCTCATACACTAAGAAAGCAGTACTGGGAGCAGAGTGCATCCTTTGGACCTGAGGTTCCTGCACTGAAATGCTCCTAGACGAAGGGAAGACTGATGACAAGGACCTTTCTCCAGAGCCAACAGACAGAGAAAGCTTTCCACTGGAACCAGTGCAGTGAATTCGGACTTCTAGCCTACTGGACTGGGAGAGAATTAACTTCCCTTGTTAAGGCCATCCACTTGTGGCATTTTTGTTATAGCGGCACCAGATGACTGAGGCAGTCACTTTCCCGAGCTCCTCCCTCTCTGCTATCTCCCAATATTTTCCAGTTTCCTGGGGCTCCCCTGTTAGTCCTTTGGCCACAAAGCAGGGGCTTTCAGTGATGGTCTGCACCTGAAGTGGAACAGCAGGAGGACAAAGGGAAAAATAAATGGGGGTTCTCACCATCCTCTTGAGACTACAAATTCTTTGAATGAGTTAGCAGGCTCCCCTTCCTCCTGGTTTTAGGCTCCTGTGAGCTCCCACTGCTACTGTTGCTGCAGTCACCACGTGATTGCTAGGAGGCTGAGGTATGATAGCATGGAGAAAAGAAAAAAAATTGGATGATATTTCCTACTCTCTCTAAGCTTTAGGAGTCCCTTCCCACTCCCTGAACCAGAACTAGAGAGCTGCTTCTGGAGCTCTCCATGTTTGTACCGTAGTGCCTACTTTGAGGTTGCTGTCAGTTTTAGTGTAGGGGATACTTGAGAAGAAAGGAAAGGTAAGCTAACTGCTGGTTTGGTGGTTCTTGGATTTTGTTTGGTCTTCTTCCCCAGTTCAATAACTGCTGTTTACTTTTGAGAGTCCTCAAATAATTGCTTCATACATCCTGTTCAGTTTTTATAGCTGCGTTCAGTGGGAGAGACAGAGTGAAGCGTGATTACTCTATCTTACCCAGAACTAGTGCTCTACTTTGGTTTTAAATTTTACCTTCCTTTTCTAACCTCTTAACGTAGAAGCTTAGATCATTGGTTGTAGACCATCCTTATTTTCAGTATAAACACTTAAAGCTATAAATTGTTCTCTAAGCATGGATGTAGCTACATCCCATAAATTTTGAAATATTTTCATTCAGTTCAAAATATTTTCTCATTTCCATTGTTGTTTCTTTTATGATCTATGGAAATTTAGTGGTTCAGAGCTTAATTTCCAAATATTTGGGGCTTTCCCAAATAAATTTGAAACTTAGTTCATTAGATCTTCTTTTTCTGTTGTCTGTACCAGCTTAAATAGCACCTGAATTTTCGTCTCCTTAAAGATTTTTAAGAATTCATATATGAAATCACCTGTGCCTAGGGCTCTTACACTGTCAATATCTTCCATGTTTTTTGTTTGTTTAGATTTTTCAATTTCTTTTTGCTGTTTTATCCAGCCTTTCAAATGTATGAACATAGAATCAAACAAGGAATTACTTTAATTCTTTTACTTTGTACCTGTGCTTATTTTCACTTTCCCACTTTTTTGTGTTTGCTTCATTTTTTTTGAGGCTTATGTATTTTTACTTTTTTTTTTTTTTTGCATCACTTCTAGTCCATCCTCATATTTTTAGTTTATTGATTTCTGCTTTTAACTTTATTCTTTATGTTTTCCTTAGATTTGGGGGATTTTTTACCTTTAGTAGAATGTTTGATTCATTTCTTTTATATATATATATTTTTTAAATTTAACATTATATGTTAGCTGTATCTGTATTGCTTATTTTTAGATTTTCTGAATTTTGGAATTTTATTGTCCCTTTGACTGAAGAGTTATTTTATAGTCTGCTTTTTTCTTTTCTTGATAATTTTCTAGTTTCTTTTTCTCTTGGCCAGAGGTTATCTATAAACTCTGTTTTTGACAATTTATTGAGGTTTTTTTCTTTGTTATATATGGAGAATTTTTGTATATATTTCATGGACACTTGAACAGAATTTTCTATGCTAATGAGATGTGGGATTTTAGCTTGAATAGGAAACCCTGGTGGCATAGTGGTAAAGTGCTATGGCTGCTAACAAAGAGGTTGGCAGTTCAAATCTGCCAGGCACTCCTTGGAAACTACAGGGCAGTTCTACTCTGTCCTATAGAGTCACTATGAGTCAGAATCAACTCGACAGCAGTGGGTTTTTTTTTTTTTTTTTTTTTTTGGTACTTGAATACTGTCATTATTATATTAATTTTCCAGGGCTGCTGTAATAAAATACCACAAATTAGATGGCTTTAAAGAACAGAAATATATTGTCTCACAGTTCTGAAGCCTGCTAGTCTAAATTCAGGATGTCTCAGGGCCGTGGTTTGTCAGACCACTGTAGGGTAAGAGCCTTACTTATCTCTTCCAGCTTCTGATAGTCCCAGGCATTTCTTGGTGTTCCTTGGCTGGTAGTGACTTCACTTGGCTGTTTTCTCCATGTGTGTCTCCTCTTTTATATGAACAGCACTCATATCATATTAGGACACTCCCTATGCCAGTATGATCTCGTATTTGCTTAACTGATGATGTCTTCCAAGACCCTATTTCCAAACAAAGTCACTTTCACGGTTACTGGAGTTCAGGACTTCAGTGTATCTTTTGGGGGAGGACACAGTCCAATCCACAGTGGTTAAGGCGATTGGCTGCTAACCGAAATGTCGGCAGTTCAAAACCACCAGCAGCTCTGCTGGAGAAAGATATGACAATCTGCTTCCATAGAGATTTACACCCTTGGAAACCCTACGGGGTCACTATGAGTTAGAATCGACTCCACGGCAGTGGATTTGGATTTATTTTGAATCTATAGCTAAAGGAGCCCTAGGGTGCAATAGTTAAGTGCTCAGCTGGTCAACGAAAGGCTGGCAGTTTGAACTCACCCAGTGGTTCTACAGGAGAACGACCTGGCAATCTGCTCCCATAAAGATTAAGCCTAGAAAACCCTATGAGGCAGTTCTTCACTGTCACATAGGGTCGCTATGAGTCGGAATCAACTCGACGACACCTAACAATGACAACACCATACAGAATGACTATCTTTTTTGTATATATTTGCTTTGCAAAGCACCAAAATATATGTTAAAATCTCCCATCGCCTTTATATTCCTGACAATTGTATTTTCTGTATTTCTTGCTTTGTATTTTCTGTATTCCTTGCTTTATGTCCTTTAATTTGAAGCAAAAGTGTTTATGACAGTTACGACTTAATTATGGTTGCTAGCCTTTAGTGACTATTCTATTTCTCTTTTTTTGCCTGGTATTATCTTTTTTGATATATATGTTATGACTCTGATTAGCTATTTGCATTTATCTGGTATATATTTTCTTTTAACTTTTGACCTTTCTGAGGCCTGTTGGTTTAGGAGTATCCATTATTGATAGAATATAATTAGATTTCCTTTTCTGATGAAAAGTAACAGATACTTATTGATTTAACAGAAATGTTTGCTTTTCTTTTTTTCCCGGCTTTGGCAATACCTTCTGGGTTTTCTTTGTTTTATGAGATTTTTGTTGTTGTTTATTGTTCACTCTCTTTGCTTTCTGTGTTAATTTAGAAGGCATATCATCAGTTTATTTTAATTTTAAATAATATTCTAAATCCTATATTTCTTTGTTTAGCAACTTCAGAAATAAAACTGAATGTCTTATTTTTCTTCTTAAAAGAGAAATTAGTATTTATTTATTCTGCCACTTCTAGTTCTTATTTGTTTTTAGAAACATTGTCCAATCTGTTATCATCAAATTCTTTTTATTGTATTATCTTTCCCTTAATAAGTTATATCAGTTGCTATCACTTTAGTCAGTATTTAACAATATTGTTTACTCTATGCTTATATGTAGATTCAATGGTTTACTGCCAGTCTTTTCACATGCAAACTTCCCCATTCAAGAGTTCAGTTTTTATCTTTACTGTGACCAAATTGAATCTTTAAGCAGTATTTCAGTAATGGCTTAGGAGGACTATAGTTATTTAATCTTTCAAATTTAAGAATTTATTTTGGTTTTCTATACACATATATATAATACTAGTCATGCTGAATTCTTTGGTCACATCAGTGTTTCCTCAATCCTCTGTAGACATGGCAGGTGTTATCTTTTCACAGCTAATGCTCCCAAGGAGATGTCTTAGGCCAGTTTTAAAAAATTTATAGGGAACGTACATTTTTTTCTTTGTCTTAGGCAACAAGTCTTCAGAATTAACTTTTAAATTAGATCTCTAATTTACACTACCATATTTTTACACAAATAATACACGTTATGTTTTTTTGCCAACCACACCCTTCTCCCCTACATCTGTGAGGTATTTTAAGTGTGCTATGCTAATGTGCTATGCTAAAACACCTCATGAGGAGAGGGACAGTTGCCAAAAAAATGTATAACATGTACATTATTTGCATAAAAATGCAGTAATTTTACTAATTTATATCTAATTTATACAGTAAAACCTGCAAAAGCCAAAACCTGTGTAAGGCAGAAACCTGTCTGAGAAGGAAAACTCAAATATTTTCCACTAAAACAAGCAATAGAAAACTGATAGGACTGTCAAAGGTGAAAAGCTTGCAAGACCCAGAAAAACAAGGTAGTCCCACTGAGTTTCAGCTTTCACAGGTTTCACTGTAGTACATAAAGCTATACCGAAACCTTTTAGTGAAATTAACAGGTTGGCATACAAAATAAAGGATATTACCTAAAAGATACCATGAAGAAAGCTAAAAAAATAAGATAAAAGCTACAATTAGTGTATGAGTATGGTATTCCATCAAAAAACACTTGTATGTGACCAAAAGGTGATAGTTTCAGTTCAAAGTGTAAAGCGCATTTCAGGGCAGTAGTCTCAGGGAGTCCTGTAGTCTCAAATGGTCCAGTAAATCTGGGCCTTTTAAGAATTTGAGTTCTGTTTTGTGGTTTTCTCCAACACTCTCAGGGTCAATCTATTGTGGCCCTGATCAGAGCTGTTGGTAGTGGTAGCCAGGCACTATCTAGTTCTTCTAGTCTCAGGGTAGATGAGGCCGTGGCTCGTGTAGGCTGTCAGCCCTGTAGACTAATTTTTTCATTTGGTTTCTTTCCTCTCTTTTTCTCCTGGTGAGTGGAGACCAATAGTTCTATCTTAGATGACTGCTTGCAAGTTTTTAAGACCCCAGACGCTACGTACCTCACTACGATGCAGAATCTCATCCATTTTTGAAATATGTATACAGTAGAATGTATAAAATAATTGTAATATTTTTTTAACAAAATCCTACATAGTATTTACTAATTCCCAGATACCCCTCTAAGCCCTTTGTAAATATTAACTAATTTAGTCATATCAACCCTATGAGATAGGTACCATTTAACAGATGAGGAAACTGAAGCAGAGAGGTTAAGTAACTGCCCAAGGTTACGCTGCTAATAGTGGTGGATCCTGGATTTGAACCAGGGAGTCTGACTCCAGAGTTGTTGTCTTAACTGCTATGCTATGATGCTGCTCTATATAGCTAATAATAACAACTAATGAAAAATAAAGAAAACAAACTCTCGAGTACCGGAATACGGATTAAGAATAGACCATCGTTAGCACATTAGAAGCGCTTTGTGCGTACTTACTAATTCACATCTTCTTACCTGTACTGAAGACGTAACCACTATTCTGACTTTTGTGATGATAATTCCCTTCTCTTACTTTCTTTATAGTATTTCCATCTCTAAACAAATCTCTAAACAACGTATTTAGTTTTAGTCAGTTTTTATACTTTATCTAAATGGAATACTACTATGTATATTTTTCTGTGACTTTGCTTAAAATTATTTATTCATCCACATTGATATGCATGGCTTTAGTTTATTGATTTTCACTGTTGTCAGTTATTCCACTGTATACTTGACAATTTCATTATCTATTCTACGGATGGAAATTTGGGTTGTTTCCAGTTTTTTGCTAATGTACTCAATGCTATTGTAAAATTATTAATCCTGGTGTAACTTTGGAAACCCTGGTGGCGTAGTGGTTAAGTGCTACAGCTGCTAACCAAGAGGTCAGCAGTTTGAATCCGCCAGGCACTCTTTGGAAACTCTATCGGGCAGTTCTACTCTGTCCTATAAGGTTGCTGTGAGTCGGAATCGACTCGACAGCAGTGGGTTTGGTTTTTTTGGGTTTGGTGTAACTTTGCAAGGTAAATTTATCTAAGTATATGTACCTAGCATTGGACCTGCTAAATCACAGGCAGTGTGCCTGTTCTGTATTACTAGGTAGCGCTAAACAGTTTTTCAAAATGCTTGAGGCAGTTTTTACTCCCATCCAGCAGCATATGAAAGTTCCCATTAGTGCACATCCTTGTCAACATCTGAAAGGTCAGTATGAATGTTTAAATTTTGTTACTCAGTTGGAAATGGTAATGGTATCTCACTGTGATTTTAATTTGCCTTTCATCTTGTGTTTTTGTTTACCATTAAGCTTTCCTTTCTTAAGAGCCTATTCAATTCTTTTCCCTATTTTTCTCCTTTGCTCTCTGTGTTGTTCATTGAGTAGCACTTTAATGTTCCCAAAGAATTTGAGTTGGATGGCTTGATATGATGATAGTGAGGTGTGGCAAGAGGCAGCTTCCAATTTATGTGTTGCTAGTTGGCTCTCTGGGGTTATCTGCTGGCATGTGTGTTTTAGAGGTGAAGTCTGCCTGACTTTCCACTTTTTCTCTGTTTTTATGTAAGCAGATCAAGTTGGAAGGAGGAGGTCGTTGTCAATGCATATTCTTTGTTTCACAGTCAAGCCCCATGGCTCATAAGTCTTTGGTTTGTTGGTAGAGTATTGATCTTACTCTGTTGACTCTGGTCAGTAATTGTAAAACTGATTACAGTTTCCTATCCTCTGCTTCTCATTGCTTCCAGACTATTTTGCCTGGGATAAGAAATGAGATCTGAGAACATAAACCTGAGTGGCTAAGGTTTGTGCCCCTCTGAAGCAGTTCAACAGATTCTCACTGGCCACTCCTGCCATCTCATCTTTAAGAAATAGGTATTTGGGAAAGGCAGGGCCCTTAAGATTCTCTTATTTCATGGGAAATTTACAGTTTGTTTAAAGTTGGGGAGAAAAGCTTTTGGATTTTGTCATCCTCCCTTAAGTAATTAAATCTTGTTTGTATTATGAGATTGTGGCTATTTCCTGGTTTAATTATATAAGGCATACTTTTTTTTTTAACTCATTTCCGTGCATTGGCAAAGATTGTTTAGTGTATAGGAAATCAAGTATTCTCATAAACAATTGAGGTAAGAAAAATTGATGTAACAATTTTTAGGGAAATTTGGCCTTATGTATCAAAAATGCAGTTTTTTAATCCAGTAGTTTCACTTCTAACAATTTCTCCTACAGGTATTCTCCTTTAAGTATGCAAATATATGCACAAGTATGTTCATTGCACCATTGTTTGTAATAGTGAAAACAAAACTAAACCAAAACCAAGAAACAACCTAAAGATCGCTGATTAGGGGATCAGTTAAAAATGCTACATCCACCAGGAAAATGTTACATAACTTTAAAAGCTTTATGAAATTGTACCCAAGGTACTTTTTGTGTGTAAAAAAAAAAATGAAGTTCCAGGAGTTGTTGTTCGCTGCCACCCAGTTGACCCGACTCATGGCATTCCCAAGCACAAGATCAGACTGTTGTGATTCATGGGATTTTCACTGGCTGATTTTTGGGAGTGGATTACCAGGTCTTCCTTCCTAGTCTCTTAGTCTGGAAGCTCCACTGAAACCTGTTTGCATCATAGCAACACACAGGTTTCCACTGACAGATAAGTGGTGGCTTCAGGAGCATTGGTCAGGAATTGAGCCCAGGTCTCCCACATGGAAGGTGATAATTCTACCACCGAACCACCACTGCCCTCTCCAGAATGTTGTCATTGTGTGCTGTCAATTCCGACTCATAGTGGTCCTATAGGATAGAGTGGAACTGCCCCCAAGGGTTTACTAGGCTGTAAATCTTTATGGGAGCAGATTGCCAGGTCATTTCCCCAATGGAGCTGCTAGTAGGTTTGATCCTCTGACTTTTTATTTAACAGCCCAGTGCTTTAACCATTGCTCCACCAGGGGTCCCTCAATAGTAGGCCTAATATAATTCCAATTGTGATTTTTTAAAGGGACTTATAAAATTACATTTCATATATGAGTCTGTGAGATTTTATGTATGAGTATGTGAGATTGTGTGAGATAAGTGTTTAGACACTTATGCATAAAAAGTTTTCAGAATGATATGCAAGAATCTCTTAAAAGTGTTTACCTTTGGGCCCTGGAGAGGGGAGGGGGTCCCTCCATTTTTCACTTGATAATACTTTATGTTGACTTAAGTTGTTTCCATGCACGTTATTTTTGTAATAATATATTTATTTTTTTTAATAGTTCATAAAGAGAAATCCTCATGTTCGAGAAAAATAATGAAGTTAAGATAAGCTATAGCCAAATGAAATGTTGAGTCATTTATACTTATATCTGGACAAGTTACAATGCTGCAAATCTGTATATTATTTAAGTGCCAAAGAGACGTGTTTTTGTTGTTGTTAGGTGCTGTCGAGTTGGTTCTGACTCATAGAGACACTATATACAACAGAACAAAACACTGCCCAGTCTTGTGCCATCTTAACAATTGTTGTTATGCTTGAGCGTATTGTTGCAGCCGCCGTGTCAATCCATCTCGTTGAGGGTTTTCCTCTTTTTCGCTGATCTTCTACTTTACCAAGTATGATGTCCTTCTCCAGAGACTGGTCCCTCCTGTTAATATGTCCAACGTACGTGAGACAAAGTTTCACAGTCCTTGTTTCTAAGGAACATTCTGGTTGTACTTCTTCCAAGACATATTTGTTCATTCTTCTGGCAGTCCATGTACAATATTCTTCGCCAACACTGTAGCTGAAAGGTGTCAATTCTTCTTCAGTCTTCCTTATTCATTGTCCAGCTTTCACATGCATGTGAGGTGATTGAAAATACCATGGCTTGGGTCAGGAACACCTTAGTCCTCAAAATGACATCTTTGCTTTTTAACACTTTAAAGAGGTCTTTTGTAGCACATTTGCCCAATGCACTGCATTGTGTGATTTCTTGACTGCTGCTTAAATGGGCGTTGATTATGGATCCAAGTAAAATGAAATCCTTGACAACTTCAACATTTTCTCTGTTCATCATGATGTTGCTTATTGGTCCAGTTGTGAGGATTTTTGTTTTCTTTATGTTGAAGAGGCATAGTGGTATAGTAAAAGAAGCATCATCAGCCAAGCGTGGGTATGATTCTGGTTCAACCACTGTGAGTTGTATGTCCTTGGACAGATTCACTTTGCTAAGCTTTAGTTTCCTCGTATTTGAAAAAGGGTTGATACTACCAACATCACAGGGTTATCTTGATTATTAAATGAGGTATTATATGTGATGGTGGCATAGTTGTTAAGTGCTCGGCTGCTAACCAAAAGGTCAGTGGTTCAAACTTACCAGCCAGTCTGTGGGAGACAGATGTGACAGTCTGTTTCTGTAAAAATTATAGCCTTAGAAGCCCTTTGGGGCCGTTCTACTCTATCCTGTAGGGTCACTATGAGTTGGAATCGTCTCAACAGCAATGGGTTTGGTTTTTTGTTTTATTTATTAAAAAAAAAAAGATGAGACAGAGAAATTAATGATCTGTAGTCAAGGACAATTAAAAAAAAAATTGTATGGCTTGAGTTGGCCCCTGAAATTGTTAATCCTTGATGGGGAGACATGTGGGAGGCTGACCTAATTGTAACAGGGCCTCTTTATTGGTGAGTAATATTAATAGAAAGTAGTTGTTTTTTTAAAAAAAGAAAAAAACTAGGTTTGTAGTAGTTATATGGGAATCTTTGCAGATTTTGATATGAGGAATAACACTTTGATCAGAGTATGGAAAACAGTGTTTATTTACCTTCTCTAGGCAAGGACTAGAAGAGAGTTAACAGTTGTACAGAAAATGTAGGATTACAATCTGCACAGTTAGGGAAATCAGATCTAGTTCATCAGGACTGGACAAGCAAACATGGAGCAAAATATGTGGGAACCAGTAGGTCAGGCTGTAGATCTTAGTGGGCAGATCATAGGAAGATTTGAAAAGAAGTCAGACTGATCCTTGGATAAAGGATCCTAAACCTCTTTTATTATTTCTAATGACTGCAGATGGGCCTGAACCCATAAACTCTATACTTATAAAGCTTACATTTATTAAGCACTTATTGTATACATGCCATGATAGTCTTTACATGCATTTACATTTATGTTCCACAGCAACCATTATTTCCCTCTTTATAAAGATGAATAGGTTCAAAGACATTAACTTGCTCTTAAAAAAAAAAAAAAACCATTGCCGTTGATTCAATTCCAATTCATAGTGACCCTATAGGACAGAGTAGAACTGCCCTGTAGGGTTTCCAAGGAGCACCTAGTGGATTCAAACTGCTGACCTTTTGGTTACCAGCTGAGCTTTTAACCACTGTACCACCAGGGTTTCCAACTTGCTCTAAGTAGCTAGCAAATGTCAGAACTAGGATATAAACGTATATTGACTCCAGAAAATGAACTTCTCTCTTCACAGCACTCTGCCTGTCTCAGGCTCTGTGCCAGAATAGCTGCAGCTAAACATATTTGAGCTTGTTGACTGCAAGTGTTGGAGGAAGGGAAGACAACCAGTGATATAGGTGTAATAACTAGCATTTTTAAAGTACCAAGTATGTTCTGGTATTGTATGGTCAAAATCAGTATGTTTTCAAAGGGTAATTTATTTATATTATCTCAGTCTTTATCAGATTATCCTCATTTGATATATGTGAAAGCTTGAGCTCAGAGAAACAAGTACTAATTCAGGAGGTTAGTGTTAAAGTCAGGATTTGAACCCAAGTCTGTCTAACTCTAGGGTCAACATTTCTTTCATTGTGCTACACTGTGATGTTTTAGAAGGATTAATTTGGTATCAGTGTTATAGGAAGTCTTAGAGAAAAGAAACTGCTAGTAGGAACATGGGGTAACATGGCAAATCTTTCTGATCTGTCTCTCCAAGTCCCAGATCTTCTGTATATTTTCCATCTTCATTATTTAGCCTACCCCCATGGTTGCTGATTTCACTGTCCATTCTTCCTGAATGGGCTCTTTCCTTTCTCTGTTTATATGTTGTATCTGCTACTCCCTGCTTCTAGCTCCTCTATTAGCTAATGGTTTGCTGTTTTTTCCCTCCCTTTTTCTTTGTAATAGGATGGACATCTTCAAAAGTCCTCAAATGTGCCTTGTAGTTATTCCGTTTCATTTTCTCATTCCCATCTTATACAGTTTTCAGTCTCCCAGCACAGAAACCAGTGTGCATTGATTTTTTTTTTTACTTTTGTAATTTTTTTCAGACTGGGAGACAGGACTTGAAACCAAAGAGTCAACTCGAAAGCCCAGCATTCCTGAAGATTTTTCCCATGGGGTAATAATGGAAAGGGAAGGTCTCTGGCATTCTACTTTAGGGGAAACCTGGAAACCTGATAATTGGTTAGAAGGGCCACCAAAAAACCAAGATAGACATCTGGGCCAAGTGGCAGTTATGCATAAGGAAACAATCACTAAGAGGAGGGTCTGTGGAAGTAGTGAATTTGAAAGATGTTCCAGTCAGGGCTCATTCTTTTATATACAACAGAGTATTTCTATGGGAAAGAAGCCCCACAATTGGGATTTGTTTGGAAAAGATGCCAAACAAAATTCCAAATTAATTAAAACTCAAGGAATGTTCATGATGAAGAAACTCTATGAGTGTAATGAGTGTGGGAAAGCCTTCAGCCAGAGTTCATCGCTTCTTAAGCACCAGAGGATTCATACTGGTGAAAAACCGTATAAGTGTAATCGTGTGGAAGGCACTTCATTGAACGTTCCTTCCTGACTGTACATCAAAGAATTCATACTGGGGAGAAACACTACGAGTGTAAAGAATGTGTGGGAAAGCCTCAGTCAGAGCATGAACCTTACTGTTCATGGAAGAACTCATACTGGAGAGAAACCCTATCAGTGTAGAGAATGTGGAAAAGCCTTCTGTAAGAACTCATCCCTGATTCAACATGAAAGGATTCATACTGGAGAAAAGCCCTACAAATGTAATGAATGTGGTAAAGCATTTACCTAAAGCATGAATCTTACAGTGCACCAGAGAACTCATACAGGAGAAAAGCCCTGTGAATGTAACAAATGTAGGAAAGCCTTCAGTCAGAGCATGCATCTTATTGCACATCAGAGAAGTCATACTGGAGATAAACCCTATGAGTGTAATGAATGTGGAAAAGCCTCTAGTAAGAGCTCAACTCTTACCCTACATCAGCGAAATCACACTGGAGAGATGCCGTATAAATGTAACAAATGCAGAAAATCCTTTAGCCAAAGTACATACCTTATAGAACATCAGAGACTTCATTCTGGAGTAAAACCATTTGAATGCAATCAGTAGGGAAAAGCTTTTAGTAAGAACTCATCTCTTAACTCAATGTCGGAGAAATCATACAGGAGAGAAACCTCATGAGTGTATAGCATGTGGAAAACATTCCACTGGCCGATCATCCCTAACTGTAAAAATACATCAGGTTATTCATACTGGAGAGAAACCTTATGAATGCAATGAATGTGGAAAGCCTTCAGCCGGAGTGCATATCTTATTGAGCATCAAAGAATTCATATTGGTGAGAAACCCTATGAATGTGATCAGTGTGAAAAAGCCTTCATTAAAAACCCATCCCTTATAGTGCATCAGAGAACTCATACAGGAGAGAAATGCTATCAGTGTAATGAATGTGGAAAGGCTCTCAGTTGGAGTACAAACCTTACATGACATCAAAGAATTCATATGTGAGAAAAATTGTGTCATTGGAATGAATTTGGAAAAACCCTTCACCATGATTAACACTTCAGTAATAAAAAAAAAAAAAATTTTTTTAATAATCAGATTAGTTGTATAATGTAGAGGCCTAATAAATGCAATGATTGTAGAAATCTTTTAGTTGAAGTATAGCATCAGACAATACAGGGAGAAATCATATAAAAATGGAGATAAATGGTAAAACTTACTGTAGACCAGAAGGTTTCAGTAGCTCATTCTAAACAAAGAGGATTCATGTTGAATATAAGTTCTAATATTGTATTATACTGAAGAAATGTTTAGGTTTAATTTATTCTACTTTGAACATCAGAGATATCACAGTGGAAAAAAAATGTGAAAATAGTTGACAGTCAAAAGACCTGGGATCTGGTCCCTAATCTGCCACTAATTTGAACAAGTCACCTACTCTTATCATTTCAGTTTCTTCATCTGGTACATGAAGGATTTGGGATTTAGAAGGTCCCCAGGGACCTAAAATGCTACAAGGCTATAAATACAGTGAATACTGGGAAATCCTGATCTTTTACCATGTTATATATGATATTGTCTAGATGCTTTTATTCTACGGTCTGGTTTCCGTGGATGTTTTGAGTCAAAATTCTCTACCTCTACTGATCCCATCCCCCCTTTATCCCCTACCTCCACCAGTATTATTATCATCTTCAAAATAGAGACTGGTTCCTACCAGGTGATGGAATAATTGTGTGGATCTTAATGAGATAGCATGCTGTTTTGAGTTCTCAATTGATAGTCATTAAACTGTTGTTAAATAAGCTGATTATTTAGAAAACAGTATAACTTAAGTATAGTTTTTAAGTGCATGGGAATCAAATACATATCGTCATGTTATATTCTGACTCTGAAAGTAGAAAGGGGAAGGGAAAGAGAGACTGAACATTAGTAGACCCAGAGATTTGACATAACATTAACAAAATCTTTGCAACTCAAAACACACTCAAACACAACCATAGGGAAATTTTATAGGTTTTTACAGGTAGTTTTACAGTTATGATAGTAGATGTATATTTTCATACGCACATACTGAGTGCTAAATATGTACTACATAGGATGTTACCCATTAGAAATATGAAAATGAATAAGATATGTTTTCTGTTCTCAAGGGCTAAACTAAGAAAATGGGATGGGACAGGAAAGGAAGAATTCAAGTGATAATGAGTCAGAATCTATGTAACTTGGTGACTGGTTAAATGTAGGTAGTTGGGTGAGAAAGAAGAGTCTAAGATGTCTTGAATTTCTTATTCAGGTGGAGAGTAGAATCATAATTAAGAGACACAGAAAGTTGACCAATTTTATGGGGTAATGATGAATTTAGTTTTAGGGCATTTGGATGAGTCTGTGATACATACAGGCAAAGATTCCTGGTAGGCAGTAGAATAAGTAGAAGGTAAAAACTTTTTAGTTTTTTTTTAAGTAATAAGTCAGAACTGACTCGACAGCAAAGGGGTTTTGTTTTGTTTTTGATGGTACTGTCACCGAATGGGGTAAGTGGAGGCAGAATAATCAGCAGAAGCTGAGAGGAAATGACAGTCAAAAAAAATAGAAAAATCAGGAAAAGGTAGTGTCACATAAGTATAAGGAAGAGAATTTTAACATAGGGATGGGGATAATTAATATTGCCAAATGCTACTGAGGGATTAAGTAAATTATAGAAATAAAACCATTGGTTTTATTGATAGCTTCTGTAAATTTCAGTGGGTTGAACACTGAATTAAAGGTGGAAAAGGACTTAGTGGCTTTATTGAAAAAGAAGAGATTTAGAAAGATAGCTAGATGGGAGTTAGAGAGGGTGTATAAAGCAGAATAACTTGGCTACGAATAATAGAAAGCCCAGTTAATAGTGGCTTAGGCAAGTAGGGATTTATTTTTCTCACATAACAAGCCTGGGAATTGTTAGAATTGGTTCAGAGATAGGATCATATCAATGTCTTGAATATCATGACCATGATGGCTGCCATACAAAACCAAACCAGACCCAGTGCCATCAAGTCGATTCCAACTCATAGCACCAAGTAAAACATCTGCATTTGAGGCAGGAAGGAGTGTGGATAGCACTGGCAACATCTGGGCCTTTAGTTTTCCCAGAATCCGCTTAAGCAGACTTCTGCTTACATCTCATTGTCCATAACTATTTTGAAGCCCATCCCCAGCAGCAAGGGAGGCTGAGAAAATATTTAGCTCTCCCAGTGTCTATAGTGTAGATAGGCAAAGAAAAGGAAGTTTGAGAATAGTGTTGATTTAGCCAAGCAATAGTCTGCCAGAGGGAGTGTTTTAAGGTAGGGAAGTTAATATGTTTATAATTGAAAAGGTGATGAGTGGGAGAATCTGAAGGTTCAGAAAAGAGGTGGGTGTTCAATTCAAAGTAGGAGAATAGAATTCAGAGTGTAGGTAGATGCCGTAGGAATCCAGAAATGATGGGTACGGAAGAAGAAACATTTGTGGGAAGCAATGGAGGAAGTTCCTTTCATGTATACCGGTATATATAAATACCACTCACATTTTCTGCCTCTGGGGTTTATACATATGCTTTTGTAGCATTTTTAATATGTGCTGGCATTAGGGCAGGGACTTGTGTAAGCTGTGTAAACTGGAAGGAAGTTCGTCGGTATTGTTGTTGTCCTGAGAGGTTATTGCAGGAGGTGCTGCAGCCGGGATGAGTGACTGTGAATGACTTTTGTCTCTTTTTTCCCTCTGTACGGCGAGATAAGGCTTGTGAATACATTTACTGTTTCCTTTGTGTTATTGGGAGGGTGCAGTTTTCAGCATTAGGTAATATTTTAGTGCATAAGTTATTTTCAGGCCAGGTACACTGTAAACATGCATCCTTGACATAACCTCATGTACAAGCAAGTACCAATTACATTTTTTGGCTGTTTGGAATTCTGAACAGCGAGGTAAGCCTTGTAAGGATATTTACCATATTCTTTTGTTATCGGGTAGGTGCAGTTTTTGAGATTAGGTAATATTCATGTGAAAAACTTATTTTTAGGAGAAATACAGTGTAAGCACATATTGTAGCATCCTTGATATACTGCATGTATGTTTCAAGCAATCATCAAGGCCCTATCTTCTGGTTTCTGAGCTGTAAGTACTTGTTTTGCAGTAAGAGGCCATGTATTGCAGTGGTAACGTTCCCCCAACAGCACTTCCTTTTGGGGCTTTAGTTTTATAGGAGGCTGGAATTATGCAAGGTCTCCCCTCGTGGATTCTCATATTGGTTTGGAAGTATGGTATTTGTATTATCCAGCTGTGATTGTTGAGGTTTTTTGTCCACTTTGCTGGACCATGATTCCTAGTGGTTTGGCAATTATGTACTGATATAGTTTAGCCGTTAGGCAATGATGTAATCATTCTCTGTAATGTGATCTGACGTGACCAGCCAATCAGTTGTAAGGGCAGTTACGTAATGATGTAGGGTAACTCTATGTGTTAACCTATATTTTCAAAAGTTCCACTCAACAAAAAAAAAAAAATTGCTAAGAAAAACTATTTTTTCCCTGCCTCATTCCACCTATCTCCAGAGTTCACTGGTATATATGTGTACCACATAATATTAATAAAAAACCATATTACATAACAAAATATTACCAACACTCAGCAATTCACCATGCATTCCATTAGTGAAAAAACATTACATCACCAAAAAATTACATGGGAACAGGGAACCATCAGCACCAAGGATGTGTGTGTTTTCTCCCTCTCCCCTCCTCCCCCCTCCTCTTGCCACTGTCACCACCACCATATGGGCCCCTGTTTCTGCTTTTTTTCCATCCCCTCACTGATGATTTGGCTCTTTTGCTTACAGTTAAGTTTGCACATGACTCAAAATGTCAGCATCAGCTCTTATATCTAGTGACCTTATTGGCATCCTCCTAACCCCCAAGTCTCTCTATCCTAATTCTAAAATTCCACCCAGATCATCCTTTTAAAACAGGCCTCAGGAGTCACTTTTTTCTGGCCAGTTATCCATCCCTGTTCTAATCAGCTGGTGAGGAGGAGAGCTGCCACGTAGTCACTCTCCATACAGTAGAGCTTCTGGGTAGCAATGACCAGTATGTTTGTAGATACTTAGTAAGCCCCTACTCAGTAGTCACTTAGGTTTTAGAGTTCTGAGGGGCTCATGGTAAGGGAGACAAATAAATCAGGAATTAGGATGCTATAAGATGATTTCTCAGAAGGCAAGAAACACAGGGTCCTTTGGGACTATAGAAAATGGGGATGATCATGGTATATTTTCTCTATGGCTGTGTCTTCACTCAAAAGACTCAAATAAGGGCCTTTCCCCCCACTGAAGCTCTGTGAAATGGTATCTGGACATTTTTAAAGGTTACCAGTCAAGGTTCTCTAATAGGGGCGGGCATGAAGATTATTATGGTACCAGTACCCCTCTCCTGGAAATCCTGGTGACATTAGTGGTTAAGTGCTCCTGCTGCTAACCAAAAGGTCAGCAGTTCAGACCCACCAGGCACTCCTTGGAAACTCTATGGGGCAGTTCTACTCTGTTATAGGGTTGCTTTGAGTTGGAATCGACTCAATGGCAATGGGTTTGGGTTTTTTTTTCTTACTCCTCTCCTAGACTAAGCATAGTCCCCAAAACCTGAACTTAGGGACTACATATGGCTCCCTAGAAAAATCACAACATCTGGAGGGGAAGGGACTGAAAACCTGAATGTTTGGGGTATAAATGAGATAGGTTACTTCCTTGTATTATCCACGTATTGGCATAAATCAATTCCTGCCAACAGTCAACAGACTTACAAGTGCTTGCCCTTTGCTAGGTGTTGAAGTGTCTACAAGGATGAATAAGACATAGTTCCTGCTCTCAGTTTAGTTCATTCATGCAACTAGCATTTATTGAGTTCGTATCATAGGTCAGCTTCTATGAATTTTAGGATCAATGACCCCTGGTCCTGCTGTCAAGTAGCTCCTGATCTTGGGGACCCTAACATGTAAACAGAAAATTACAGGACACAGGTTATAAGATGAAAGCACAAGTTACCATTGGAGTGAACCAGTGGGTGCAGAGCAGAAGGTGGGGAGGAAACAGGTAGGTAGAAGGAACAACAGAAGTAATGGCAGAAAAGCAAAGAGAGCCCAGTGTTTATTTAGGAAACTGTAGATCTTTTCCTGCCATTATCCCATCAGCCCAGGGGGTGACTGGCACCATCCTTCTTCCTGTTTGACAGGCTTAGATAGATTATCACTTGTTTTTCCACAGTCCTAGGAGAAACACTGGTTAACACTTAACTTTTAGAGGAGCTAACAGCAAAATCATAGTTGGAGACAGAGACAGGCTAGGGAAAGGAAAAATGGCACAGGTTCTGTTCAAGATATGGCTGAGCAGCCTGTTCCAACCTCACCTCCCATTCTCCCTTTTTCACTATGCCCTCTCTAGTCATACTGGTCTTGCTAAGTTTCAGACTCACCAGGCACACTTGTATCTCTGGATATAATTTCTGTTCCCTCCTCTTAGAAGGCTGTACCCCAGATGTTCACATGGTTTCCTCCCTTACTATTCAAATCTCTGCTCAAATGTTAACTTCCTCAAAGAACTTCCCAGTAACAGTATTTAAAATAATCCCCACGCCCTTGCCACACTTTAAACCCTAACACAGCTTTATATTTTTACAGCATTCATCACTACCTGCTACCATATTTTCTATTTATTTGTTTTTTATTGATTTCATTGACTAATAGTTAAGCCTCCATGAATGAGTGCAGGGTTTTCATTACTAGTGCTTCAGCTCCTAGAGTAGTGTCTGACACCGAAGTGCTCCATGAGTGTTAACAGAATGAAACTCAATAAAACAGAATGCTGTAGTGTCACATGAAATCACTGATACTGCGTCTTAAAAGGTGGTCAACAATTCCCTGATAAGCCTCCGGTCACATTTTTAAATTTTTCTCATCACCAACAAAGTTAACAATCCTCTTTCCTTCCTGCGCTCCATGAAAATCTGTATTCAAAGACACCTAAGTATCTCCAGCTTTATTTTCCAATTGATGATTTTATCCTTGCCCGCCCCGGCAAAATACTATCAACAAAAATAAATCCCAACTTCTCTAAATATCACCAGGCAGTGCAAGATAGAGACCCCTTGGCGGGGCTTGGCTTCTTCCTCTCCCTCACCGCCTATGTCTGATAAGTCACCAAGAACGAAGTCTACTCTACCTCCTGAACATTTCTCAAACAGCCACCGCCCAAGTTAGAGCCACCATCAGCTCTGTTTTGAATCGCTGCCGCGGCCTCCTGACTGATCTAACCTGACATCGCTGTCCTCCCTGTTCCCCACAAACGCAAATTATTGTCACTTCTCGACCAAACCAGCACTGGCCCGACCGCCGCGCCAGACTGAATGTATTTCATGCTTCCTGGAGGCCAAGGAGGTTCCGTGGCATTTCCACGTCTCTTCGGACGCGTTTCTCCGTCAGAAATGCGCCTTTTCGGCTTGTCACCTCTTCTCTTTGGGGACCTTCCTCAGTGGGATTAGGCGCCGCTCTCTGGGACTAACCTACTTTAATCGTTAACTTTTCGAAGGTCTATATCTTCCTGGGAAACCCTGGTGGCATAGTGGTAGGGCTGCTAACCAAAAGGTCAGCAGTTCGAATCGACCAGGCGCTCCTTGGGGCAGTTCTACTCTGTCTTGAAGGGTCTCTATGAGTCAGAATCGATTCTACGGCAACGGGTAGAATCTTCCTGGGCGTTACTTCAAAGTAGAGACCGAATCCCACTACTAACAGGACAGCATCAAGTCCGCACAGAGGGAAAATGGGCGGAACCGCAACACCCCACCGACGCCTCTGAAATATAGTTTCAACCCTGAAAGAAGCAAGGCGCGAGCGATTCTGCGCAGGCTCACAACATCACTTTCGCCGGCCGATTTTCACCCCTGGCAAGTGGAGTCCGGCAGGCTGACGCGCTGCAGCCTTACGACTTGTGGGGATTGGGCTCAGCGGTTCCCGGGGCAACGCGCAAGCGCAGTTTCGTTCCCAGGCTGCAGTCTCCGGCTCGCTGTGTTTGGACTGCAATGTGGCGGTTGCCATCTCTCACCGCAGGCAGAGCCTCCTGGAAGGGCATCGCAGTGGTGACCAGACACTGTGGCCAGCGCTGCATAGGGAGAGCGGGGAGCGGCCGCGGGGTGGCGGGGCCAGAGAAGAAGGGCGGAGGGAAAGCCGAGTAGGTCTGGGTCGTGGTCAGTTCAGGAGGTCGTGATCTAATGCCCCAAAGTCCCCGGAATGTATGTCTGAGATTTAATTCCGAAGAGAAGAAGGGGGGGCTGCCAGGTGTGGGCATCTTGAGTTTAAGGCCTGAATCTCTGAGTGCATGTGGAGGAAGATGGGGCCAGGGTCTGTGGTATGTGTCTTAGAGCAAACTCCTGGAAGCCCGGTTACCTTCCGGTGATAGGTACCGGATAGGTACCGCCCGTGTGAGGCAGCCGGTGTAGTAGCTCCCCAGAGCCCTAGCAAGGCGGCAGAGGAGGGGAGGGTGGCTAATGTGAATAAGATTCCTAGTCCCCTCTTGTCCACACACACACGCACCGCTTCTGACTCACCGTTGACTCCAGGTCACCCAAACTGGACCCCAGAGAGTGAGTTTGGGAGGCGAGAGGCCTGAAACCAGAGAAGGGTTTAGCCTGAGGGACTTTGACAATAAACTCCTAGATCCAGCCTTCTTAGCCTCCTTTTTGAGAAGAAAGAAGGCTCTCCTTCCCACACTTCCTCTCCTGCCCTTCCCTCCCAGGATTAGGCGGATGTCCAGAAGACACACTTCACTTGAGACCTCTTACCACAGTTTCAGGGCAAAGTCTAGAAGATAAGTTGAAAGCCTGGGTCCTGGGGTTGGAGCAAGCTTTCTGCAAAAAGTCAGTGTATTTAAGACGGAGAAGGGGAGATACGGAGGATGTTTCTCAGATTCTAGGGAAAAGATGTGAGGTAAAATAGTAGCATGGTGAGCGATTCACTTTACAAGTGGAGGAAGTGGAGGAGAGACAATTGGGAATAAAGAATCCACTGCTTCAGGCCATTGGAGGACTCTCAGAATCTGATGCACACAGCCTCTCCTCCCCACAGGTGTGCAGGAGTTTCTAGCCTGAGAAGTCCGCAGCTGCAAAACTCCACACCTGCCTCCTCACAGCTTTGCCCTTCGCTGAGAGGACTCATCAAGGAAGAAGGAATGGCTGTCAGGCGCCTGCCAGTTGTGATCCAGGTAAGTGGTTTTCCCCCCCCGTAAATTCCCTTCTAGATTTGAAGAAGGTGGGCATGTTTCTTTCCCCTGACCAGGAGCTTTTCTCTTGCTTTTTCTCCCAATCCAGTCTCACTCAGAGATCTGACTCCATTCCTCCCCTAAGCCACCAACATTAGGCCTGTCCTAATGGAGCTAAGTAACTTGCTGAAGGTCAAAGTGGCACAGGTCGGTCTAATATGAAAACCTGCCCTCTTTCCACTAGCCAATAAGAGTAGGGGTCTAAAGTGGTGAAGGCTAACATAAGTTGAGAAGGGAGGAATCTAAAATTTTGGGTGGAGAGGTGAGATTTACTGGACTTTTTAAAAAGTGACATTTGCTTTTTTAACATCTACTGGGTACCAGTGAAATTATTCAAGTGACTACTTCCAAGCTCGAGAAATTCCTAAAAAGCTTTGAGCGGTGCCAGCCTTTTTAGAAGAAGGGTATGGACTCTACTTTGAAGGGGGCAACATTCATTTAAATGTATATATTCTGATGCACATGTTTCTTCACATTAAAACCTTTCCAGAACAGGAATCTGTGGCAGAAATCATTGGAAGGGATGAGCAGCTGGTTGAAGATGCTGTGTTCATCCCAGTCACTGCCCAACAGCTGCTCACACTCCTCTTGATTTCAGACTCATCCTTCAGGGTCCATTTCCAGCACCACTTTTTCTGTGAAACTTGTCTGCATGGTGCCAGTCAACTGTGACCTAACCTTTTACTCAAATTTATTGTCTGTGTCACACAATTTATTTCATGTTTACAAACTACCTTGATTTGCTTGCCATTCAACAGACATATGTTAGGAATTTTAAATGTGGGTCAGGTATTATGATCTATGTTAGAGATACAGGCTGAACAATAAAAAAAAAAAGCCACTGCCATCGAGTCAGTTCCAACTCATAGCAACCCTATAGGACACAGTAGAACTGCCCCATAGGGTTTCCAGGGAGCACCTGATGGATTTAAACTGCTGACCTTTGATTAGCAGCCATAACTCTTAACCACTACACCACCGCTGACAAATTGGTTCGTGGGTTCATCCCAACAAGTGTTTCTTGATTGCCTACCATGTGGAAGGTGTTGAGTGCAGGTAACAGAAACCTAATTCAAACTGCCTTAAGCAAAACAAGCATGTATTGGGAAGACACTGGGGTATCTTCCAAAATCCAGAGGCAAGGATGCAACTAAATTTTGACTATGGAAATGAAGTCCAGAATAGTCTAGAAAACCCTAAAAGCCCTTTCTCCTGAACTCTTGGCTTTCTTCTCTGTGCTTTGCTTATTCTTTCTCAGTGCATACCAACTCTCTTTGTCTCTCAACCTACAAGGAAAACCATAGGTATAATAGCTACTGAGTTTATTACATGTTAGATTTCAGACACCCTGAGAGAGACTGTTTTGTCTCTGTCCCTGTTTGAAAGTTTCCAAGGGAGGGCCTAATTGTGATCAGAGAGAGAACAAGATCACATTGTACAGAATGGTTATTTCCATGGGAGCTGTGTATATGTGGTGGGGATGGGCAGGGGAGCAGTTCAAGAAAAGCACAGTTGCTGAACAGCAGATAATATTGAGTATATGAATTGTGTTCTAGACACTGGGAAGACAAGGTAGATGTGAAATGGTCCATATATTCTTGGAGTTAACAGTCCAGTGGAGGAGAACAAAAGTAAACCAAAAATCACAGTAAAATGGGACCGTGCTTTGATGGGACTGCATAGACAACTATAGGAGCAGTTAGGGAGACTGTGCTGAGGAAGTGAGGTCTAAGCTGAGACCTGAAGTAGGATTTCATTTTATGGAGTGAGGCTAGGGCAGGGTTGGGCAGATTGAGAGAGATGGGAGGAAATGTTCTGGGCGAGATAGCAAGTGTGAAGTCCCAGTGCTTAGGAAACATCTTTTCTACAATATATATTTTTTCAAAGTGGGGGGCAAAGTCTAATGCAAGCAAGGCCCCTAAAAAAGTGCTTTCTTGGCACAGAACACCAGCTCCCTGTATATTAATGGTCCTTTGAATCTCAGCAAGCTCCAGTCTCAGCCTTCCCCAGAGAGCTGTGTGAAGGAGTAGCCCATATCAACAAGAATGGGTTTGCTGTTACAGGAGTCAGTAACATTCAAGGATGTAGCCGTGCTCTTCAGCCAGGACGAATGGGGACACCTGAACTCTGCCCAGAGGGCCTTGTACAGGGACGTGATGCTGGAGAACTACAGCAACCTGGTCTCAGTAGGTAAGATGGGGAGCCTCTGAAGGCTTATCTTCAGATTTTAAGGATCTTTTTTGCGACCCTTTGGAACCCCTGAGTGGTAGAAATGGTTAATGAACTGGCTACTAACCAAAAGGTTGGAGGTTTGAGTCCAACCAGAGGTGCCTTGGAAGAAGGACCTGGAGACCTGCTTCTGAAAATTCAACCATTGAAGATCCTGTGGAGCACAGTTCTACTCTGACACACATGGGGTCTCCATGAGTTGGAGTCGACAGCAACTGGTTTTGGTTGGTTGGGACCTTTAAACTGGTACTATATAGAAGATTAGATTGGAAATGGGCCAATTGAGGATGTTGTCTTCAAGGCTGCTCCTTACCTATCCTTGGTGTCCCAGGCCCAGGACTCTTTTGAAGCCCAAGTGCAGATGCCTCAAAGGGGACTAGGGGTTGATCCTCTGTCCTTGCTGGTAGGGAAGGTACCTGGAAACAGATTGTGTCAGGCCAACCATCATTTCCTCCTCCTGGGAGCACGATGTTGAATCCATCCAGCTGTCCTTTACACCTCTCTGTACCTTCCTCTTAAGTCACACTCTCCAGGAAGTTCTGAGGATGAGATCTCATCCCTACAGTTTTATCTCTGGCCTGAACAGATGTGGATCATTTTTTCCCCCTCAAAAACAGGAATTTTAGGACCCAAACCAGATATGTTTTCCCAGATGAAAACGGGGGAAGAATGGATGCTGGAGGATGCCTCGGGAGACTCCTGTCTTGGTAAGAGTCACATCTGTGGTAGGCATTGGGAGGACCTCAGCTGGTCAAGGTTGGTGTGGTAGCTCAGCAAATGTGCCAGGCCTGGACATTGGGAAATGCACATGTTTTCACTTCTCGTTTACCTCTGTACATTGTTGCCACATTTGTCCCAGTATTCATTGCCCCTGCAGTTTGCTTCTCTCTCAGCCTTCGTTTCCATGATTTTTCTTCTCTCCCTGTTTGGCATGGATTAATAGAGTCTTTGGTTTGGAAAAGACCTAAAATGTTAACTGGGCAACTTGAGTGGCCTATTCAGGACCTCACAGTGCAGTCTGTGCTGGAACTTCTCCAGTGAGAAGGAACCTACTTCTTGGTGATGTTATACATTTCTTTGTAGACAGCATTTTATTTAAAAAAAAAAAAGAAAGAAAGCCTTCCTTAATCTGGTTTTAATCTGCCTCTTTGTAGTGACCACTATGTAATCATACTTTTGCTTCTGAAAACACACAGGGTTACACACATCAGGGCAGCTTTTAGCATTAAGGTCTAGCTTTCATGTGCCCACTAAGACATCTCTTCTTCGAGTTAAACATGTTACATTTCCCCTATTGCCGTCATATTTTTTCATGCGTGCATTCACATATTCAACTAGCATTTAAATACCTTCCACATTTTCCCAGGCACCATGCTGGGTTTTAGGCACCATGATGGTGAGGACCATGTTTATCGAATGTTTTGCTGCATCACTCACACCTGGCACCATGATCAGCATAGATTTGTTGACTGGGAACCCAGGGAACAT
The DNA here is from genome assembly GCF_024166365.1 of Elephas maximus indicus. NCBI lineage: Eukaryota > Metazoa > Chordata > Mammalia > Proboscidea > Elephantidae > Elephas > Elephas maximus. Next base: position 200,914,518 of record NC_064820.1, read on the forward strand.
GACAGTTTAGTGGCTGTTACTTGGCTTAAGGATCCCATTGTATCTAGTAGTTTATAGGCAGGTATGCATCTACCTCCACCCCATCAATATTCTAGAGATCATATTGTCTTATCCAAGACACTATAACATTTCATTTTCAGCCAGCATTTTTCAGGCTGCAGAATATTTTTTCCAATCTTTTATTAATTGATTTTTTCACAGTAGCATAGTGACGGAGGCAGGAGTTTATAACCTACAGTCACCTGTTTACCTGGAATGTCTATGACCCAATCTGTTATGGAACTTAAATATCTTAACTCTGAAACTCAGTTATCAAAAAAAAGATTCTATGAACTTGAATGTTGTATTATAACCAAACTAGGTACTTTTAATATTTCATTCTGTATTGTTGTTGTTAGGTGCTGTTGACTAGGTTCCCACTCATAGTGACCCCATGTACTGCCCAGTCTTGTGCCATCCTCACAATCTGTGCTGTGCTTGAGCCCATTGTTGCAGCCACTGTGTCAGTCCATCTCATCGAGGGTCTTCCTCTTTTTTGCTGATTGTCTATTTTCCCAAGCATAATGTACTTCTCCAGCAACTGATCCCTCCTGATGACATGTCCAGAGTATTGAGACAAAGTCTCACCATCCATGCTTCTGAGGAGCATTTTGACTATACTTCTTCCAAGACAGTTTTGTTCATTCTTCTGGCAATCCATTCAGCATTCTTTGCCAACACCACAATTCAAAGGCATCAATCCTTCCTTGGTCTTCGTTATTCGTTGCCCAGCTTTTGCATGCATATGAGGTGATTGAAAACACCATGGCTTGGGTCAGGAACACCTTAGTCCTCAAAATGACATCTTTGCTTTTTAACACTTTTAAAGAGGTCTTTTGCAGCAAATTTGCCCAGTGCAATGTTATTTGATTTCTTGCCTGCTGCTTCCATGGGTGTTGCTTGTGGATCCAAGTAAAATGAAATCCTTGACAACTTCAATCTTTTCTCCGTTTATCATGATATTGCTTATTGGTCCAGTTGTGAGGATTTTTCTTTTCTTTATGTTGAGGTGCAATCCATACTGAAGACTGTAGTCTTTGATCTTCATCAGTAGGTGGCATCAAGTCCTCTTCACTTTCAGCAAACAACATTGTGTCATTTGCATTTCAAAGGGTGTTAATGAGTCTTCCTCCAGTCCTGATGCCAGGTTTTCCTTCTGTATTATGGAGTGTTGTAACCAAAAAAAGGAGGGGGGTGAGGGGATTAAACAAAAGAAATGCATCCACAATCCTACTTCCCTGGCATAGTAACTGTTATTTAAATCATTTATCCACTTATTCATCACTAACACTAATGATGCACCTCTGTGGAAGGAATATGATGATGGAGAAAGGATTTCATGCCTAGAAGGGATTTCGTAGTCTCGTTGTGAGCAACAACGTGAAGGCTCAATCCTTTCCTCAGATACCTTTCACAAGCCTCTATTACAGACCGGAATTGCTTGGAGATGGAGCAGATTCATGAAGGATGATTAGCAGTTAGCCAGGCAGACATGGAAAGAAGTCCTATTTTATATCTCCTGGTGATGTTTTACTGCTTTTTCCTCCATTTCCCATTACAGTTATATTTTTTATTTTTGAATAGAACCATACTATTATTTGTTTTTATAACTAAAAATTGCTGCCATAAAGAAATACTAAATTTCCAAGCTTTATTCCCCTTTTACCACTCTGACTCTTTTTAATTCTGAAAATGTTCATTGAATTCATTTTTATTATTTTTTCCTTCTCATTTCTGTTTCCTGTCTTAATGACTGGTTAGGACTTCAAAAACCATATCCAACAATGATAATAGGTTTTATTTCTGATTTTCAAGGAATTTGATCAAGAACGTTTCTGTTGCTGCACTACTTACTCTTGGTTTAGAATATAGGCAGTCCCGTACTTAAAATGGGGTTCCGCTCCAAGGACTCCATCATAAGTCGCTTCTGATGTAAGTCGTATACCTCATTTTATTTTAGTTTTCATTATTACTGCCTTTTACTATCACTATCTTTTTAAATCCATCTTTATTTGTCCTTGAACATCTGGGAGTATACATCTAAGAATGATAACATCAGTAAATTACAGGCTGCAACATTGTATGTAGTACATATTATTAATGATAAAATGTACCAGAAAAAAAAAAAAAAAGACAGGTATTCCCTTCTCCAAAGTAGCTTTAACTGTACAGAAACTGTTTACTCGGCAGAATAAAAAAAATTTGCTAATAACTTTTATAATATCTTCATTATTTATTAATCTGTTTAAGTTTCTTTTTGTTATATCAGTTATACATTTTACCTGTTAGAATTAAATTATCTTTGAGCTATAATATTTATTAGTTTACAACTGTGCATAGTTTCATGTACAATTTTAGCATTTTATATTTTGTCCTCTTTATTATTTCCAATTTTATCAGCATTTTTATTTCTCTTAAATTTGCTGGGGATCTTTCTAAAGGACCAGTTCTTATTTTATCACTCTTACATGTTGTAATTTTATTTCTGCACTTAGCATTATCATTTCCTTTGTTTACTTAAAATAAATTTATTTTAAATACTGTACATTCTATATAAACCAAAAAAACCAAACCCATTGCTGTCGAGTTGATTCCAACTCATAGCGACCCTACAGGACAGAGTAGAACTGCCCCATATGGTTTCCAAGTAGCACCTGGTGGATTTGAACTGCCAGCCTTTTGGTTAGCAGTCGTAGCTCTTAACTACTATGCTACTAGTGTTTCCACAGCCTATATACAAAAGAGAATATATAATGTTTTTGAACAGTTTTAAGAATAATAATGAAATGGTTCCCAAACTCCACTACCCAGCTTAAGAAGTGGAACATATAGCACATTTGAAGTCCCAGTGTGCCCCTTCTAATCACATCTTCCTCTTTTATACCAAAGAAAGCCACTAGCTTGCATTTTGCACCAGCCTCTCCTGTGCTTTTCTTTGTAATTTTACCACATATGTATGTAGGGCTAAACAAAATTATTTAGCTTTGTATTCTCTAAACTCAGTATATATTGTTTTATTGACTATTCAAAGGCATTCAGCTGTGTGGATCGTAACAAATTATGGATAACATTGTGAAGAACGGGAATTCCAGAACACTTAATTGCACTCATGAGGGACCTGTACATAGATCAAGAGGCAGTCATTTGAACAGAAAAAGGAGATATGTGTGGTTTAAAGTCAGGAAATGTGTGCGTCAGGTGTATCCTTTCACCATACTTATTTAATCTGTATGCTGAGCACATAATCCGAGAAGCTGGGCTATATGAAGAAGAACAGGGCATTGGAAGACTCATTAACAAGCTGCATTATTCAGATGATACAACCTTGCTTGTTAAAAGTGAAGAGGACTTGAAGCACTTACTGATGAAGATCTAAGATCACGAAAAGCCTTCAGTATGGATTACACCTCAACACAAGGAAAACAAAAATCCTCACAACTGGACCAATAAGCAACATGGTGATAAACGGGGAAAAGATTGAAGTTGTCAGGGATTTAATTTTACTTGGATCTGCAATCAACACCCATGGAAGCAACAGTGGAGAAATGAAAAGATGCATTGCATTGGGTAAATCTGCTGCAAACGACCTCTTTAAAGTGTTGAAAGCAAAGGTGTCACCTTGAAGACTAAGGTGGGCCTGACTCAAGCCATAGTAATTTGAATTGCCTCGTATGCATGTGAAAGCTGGATGATGAATAAAGAAGACCTAAGAAGAATTGATGCCTTTGAATTTTGGTGTTGGTGAAGAATATTGAATATACCACAGACTGCCAAAAGAACAAACATATCTATCTTGGAAGAAGTACAACCAGAATGCTCATTAGAAGCAAAATGGTGAGGCTATGTCTCACATACTTTGGACATGTTGTCGGGGAATCACTCCCTGGAGAAGAACATCACGCTTGCTAAAGTAGAGGGTCCGTGAAGAAGAGGAAGACCCTCAATGAGATGGATTGACACAGTGGCTGCAGCAATGGGCTTAAGCATAACAACGATTGTGAGGATGCACAGGACCAGGCAGTGTTTCGTTATGTTGTACATAGGGTTGCTATGAGTTGGAGCCGACTCGACTGCGCCTAGTAACAACAACAGTTGATACGTTTCCACAAGTTGCCTTTTTAAAGTCCATGTAGCTATCTGTAGTTCACTTTTTAAACTGCACTTTGATATTCTTTGGATGACTGTGCCTTAATTTAGCCATCCTCTTGCTGATGGGCATGTAGGTTGTTTGTAGTATTTTTGCTGTTGTGAATAATGGTGACCTGAATAATTGTGAACATGTTTCCTTATACACCTGGGCCTTGTTTGAGTTTCTTTAGGTGCACTCATAGAGGTAGAAATGCTGGACTTAATGGTATATACTTCTTCAGCTTTACTAGGTATTGCCAGATTGCTGACCAAATTAGTTGTTCCAATTTATATTAATAGTTGAGGCAAGTTCCAGTTGCTTTTCATCCTTGCCAAAATTTGGCATTGTCATACTTTTAAAAATTCTGCTAGTCCCACTCCTGAGGAATGTTATCTCACTGTGGTTTTAATTTGTATTTCCCTGATTACTAGTGAGGGTGAGCATCTTTTCATATATGTATTGATCATTTGTGTTATGTGACTTATGCATTCATATTATTTGCCCAGTTTTGTACTATAGTTTATTTTTCTCTTACTTATTTGTAGGAATTCTTTAAATATTCAACAATCTAATACTTTTTATCAGTTAATACGTATGTCAGTTATCTTTTCCCAGTCTGTAACTTTTCTGTCTTTACTAACAGTTCTTAATTAATAACATAAGATATATCAGTCTTTATCTTTGTGATCTTTTTTCTTGGTGCTTTCTGAATCATGTTTAAATAATTCTTTCGACCCTTAGATCCATGAGAGAAGGACTTTGTCTTGTTTGCTATTGTATCTTCAGCACGTGAGACCTCAATATGTGTTCATTGAATGGAAGAATGGACTTCTAATAATATTTACTCTCTTCTTTTTTTCTAAGTAAGTCTTGTCAGATGTTTGTCTTTTTATTAGACTGAATGAATAAATATTTGACTTTGTTCATTTCTGTTTTATCTTTACCTGTTTCATTAATTTTTGTTTCTCATTTCTTTCACTTTTCTGGAGTTGACTCTGTTCTTCCCCCGCCCCCCCTTTAGTTTTTTTGTTATTTTTTTTTAAATCAAAGTAATACATGCATTTAGTTTAGTGAAACTCTACAAGGCTTATTATGAAAAACAGTGGCTCCTTGTCCCCTTTTTTCATAGCCACTTTCTCTTTTGTTTAGCTGATTATTTCGTATATTTGCTTCCATGTCTCCAAGTAATGTGTTTGTATAGTTACCTGTAGTATTTATTCTATTCCTTCTATTAAAGAAAGGATTAACCTCACCCCCTCTTTCCTCAAGCACTCATGCTTGTTAGCTTTTCTATTTCCTGTCCTCCCGGTACAATTGTGGTGCAATTTTGGTTAGATCAATAATCTAATGTTTACATTCTTAATTGCTGTTCACAACTGATTGATGTGGTGAATTATGTTAACTTTTGCTTTTCTAAGCAATCCGTTCCCAGAATTGATTGGTTCTTAGTTTATATTGATCATTAATTTAATCCCAGCTCTTCTCTAATTGTCTATATCTCCTCTGAAAGACTTTCAGATTTGTCGATCATTATGACAATTCCTTTTCCTGGAAAAGTCTCTTCTGGAGCCTTCTGACCTGCTCCATTCTAGGACAGTTGGCCTTCTGCATTTGGCACCCAGCTGTCATCCTCCTGTGAATGCCCTTCTTTCCTGGACTGAATCTCACGTTTACTGTGTCCTGTGCCTTTTTCTTTCTTGGTTTACTCTCTTTCTGTGGCATACATCTCCCAATAGCTTCCTAAGAAAGAATACGTGGGAATAAATTTCTTGTAACCTAGCATGTCTGTAAATGTCTTTTTTCTACCCTGATACTTGCTGGATAGTTCACTGGATATAATTCATCATTGAAAATCATTTTTCTTCAGAATTTTAAAGCCATTGCTCCATTGTTTCCTGGACCCCAGGCTGCTGTTGAGACACCTTGATGAGATTCTTGATCGTTTGTGACTTGTCTTTCATCTCTGAAAGCTCATGGGATCTTCTCGTTTACTCCAGTGTTCTGAAGTTCCTCAGTGATGCACCTTGATGAGATTCTGTTCTTATCTATTGGTTGAGTACTTTCATCCTAAAATCCACATCCCATGTTTCTAGGGTATTTTCTTCTATTATTGATTGATTTCTACCTTCTGTTTTTTTTTTTTTCCTCTCTCTCTCTCTTTGTGGAATAGATAATATTGCATCTTCTGAATTGATTTTTTAATTTTCTTTTTCTCAAAATTTCCATCTTTTTGTTTTCTTATTCTACTTTTTGACAGATTTCCTTAATTTTCTCTCCCAACTTCTGTTGAGATTTTAAAAATATCTTTAATCAGCTTTAGTGAAGTACCATGTAAAATTCACCCATTATAAGTGTAACATTTGATCCATTTTGACAGATTTACTCAGCTATGTGTCACCATATCAAGACAAATAACATTTCCATTATTCCCAAAAGTTTCTCTTACCCTTATGCAGTTAATCTCCTCCCTTAACCCCAATCCATGGCAACCACTGATCTGCTTTCTATCACTATAGGATTTAACAGGATTTCGTATGAATAAAATTACACAGTTTGTACTCTTCAGTGTCTGATTTCTTTCATTTAATGTAATACTTTTGAGATTCATGCTTGTTGTCTCATGTGTCAGTAGTTCCTTACGTTTACTGAGTAACATCCCATTATATGGCTAAACTACCATTTGTTTATGCATTTCCCATAAATGAACATTTGCATAGTTTTCAGCTTTTGGCTAAAGCAGCTATGAACATCCTTGCACAAGTTTTTGTGTGGGTATATTTTCAGTTCATATGTTTTTTATAGACATACATTTTTACTAGGGTAAATGCCTAATTGCTGGAATGTATAGTAAGTGTATGTTTAATTTTATAATAAACTGCCACACTGTTCTCAACATGGCCATTTCACTATGAGAGTTACAGATGTCTTATTGCACTGGTTAGGACTTCCAGTACAGTGCTGAGTAGCAGTGGTGAGAATGGACATCCTTGACTTGTTTCTGCTCTTAGGGGAAGACATTCAGCCTTTGACCAGCAAGTATGATGGTTAGCTTTAGGTTTTTTATAGACGCCCATTTATTAGGTTGGAAACCCTGGTGGCGTAGTAGTTAAGTGCTACGGCTGCTAACCAAAAGGTCAGCAGTTCGAATCCACCAGGTGCTCCTTGGAAACTCTATGGAGCAGTTCTACTCTGTCCTATAGGGCCGCTATGAATTGGAATCGACTTGACAGCACTGGGTTTGGTTTTTGGGTTTTTTTTTTTTTTTTTTTAATTAGGTTGAAGGAGTTCCCTTCTATTCTGATTTGACAGAAATCATTATCATAAATGGATATTTAATTTTTTCAAATGCTTTTCTGAATTCTTCAGATGATGATATGGTTGATATAGTTAATTACACTGATTCTTAAATATCAAACCATATTTGTACCCCTGGGATAATCCCAACTTAATCTTGATTAATTATACTTTTTAAATATTGCTGCATTAATTTGCTAACATTTTTAGTGATTTTTGCATCTGTGTTTATGAAGGATATTAGTCTGTAGTTCTCTTTTCTTGTAATATCTTTGTTTTTGGTATCAGGGTAATGTTAGCCTTATAAAATAAACTGGGAAATTTCCCCTGCTCTTCTGTTTTCTGGGAAAACTTGAATTGGTGTTATTTCTTCATTAAATGTCTGGTAGGACCAGTGAAGTGTTCTGGGTCAGCAGTTTCTTTTGTGGAAGTGTTTTAAACTGTGAATTCAGATTCTGCAGCCTTCTTCTCTTCAGTGGTCCACAGGGTGGTCCACCTGACTTCTGTCTCCTCAATTCAGTGAGACCCCTGGGCTCTGTTTTTGTCCTGGTCTATGACCTGGAAACTGCCTCCAGGGACTAAACTGGGGCATCTGTAGATCGTACCTCTGTGTTTTCCCTTCTCTTGGGCATCACCGTCCTTCATGCCATTTGTCCATTGTCTAGAAATGTTTATATATCTGTTTTTTTTTTTTTTTTCTGATTTTCTAATTGCTAATGATGGGAATTCTCTATTGAGTTTTTAAATTCTGCAATCATTTTTAATTTCCTAGAGTTCTTGTTTCTCTGTATATTCCTTTTTTTATAAGCTCCTATTTATGTTTTATAGTTAAGATATCTTATCTCTAAAGCTGTTAATAGATTTTCAAAGGTGATTTCTTCTCTCTTCGTAGGCTCTGCTTTCTCTCATTTCTGTTTGATCATTTTGGTATCTCTTTCTTGTTAGAGGCTTTCATCAGCTAGCTAGTAATCCCTGATTGTTCAGTTGAGGACTGGGAGGACTAAAGTCTTTTTTGGAAGCTCAGTGTGGGTTAGTGGCTTGAATTTTCACCAAGGTACTCCTGCGGCCAACTGCCCTGGTGTCCTTCAGTCCAGAGAAGGTTTGCTTTACTCTCTCCAGAAGAGTATACCTCCAATCTTTTGGTGAGTTGGAAGAGGAGAATCCCCCAGCTCCTCCGAGTCGGGGAGGGGATCTGAAAACCTAATGGCTTCGTAAACTGACCTAAGTTCCATCCTCTTTATTTTATATACCCCCACTCCCCACCCCTATTTCAGGTATACCTGATACCACCAATTCTTGGGCCTTTTGGTGATTATTTGGAAGTAAATTGGGTTAGTTTTTGGTCCCTCCCTGAATTTGACCTCTTGACTACATTGCATAGGGGCTTGAGCATACTATTTACGTGCCTTGCCTGAAACCCTAAAAAAAAAATCAAACCCATGGCCGTTGAGTCAGTTCCGACTCATAGCGACCCTATAGGACAGAGTAGAACTGCCCTGTAGGGTTTCCAAGGAGCATCTGGTGGATTTGAACTGCCAACCCTTTGGTTAGCAGCCGAACTCTTAAGCCCTAGAGTTACCTATTTTAAAACCGTATTGTTTTTTGCTTTTTTTTTTTTTTTTAATGGGACGAGTGCAGATAGGAGTCTGCCTCTTTAATTCAGCCCACCTAAAGTGACCTGGGCTTCAGTGAGTACTGACTCTGGGTACGCACACTTAGCCTGCTCTATCGTAGAAAAGTCACAGTCAGTTTCAGTATGTCCAGTTTTTCCATTCCTCGGTTAATTTCCAGCGTGGTGAAAACAGAATCCATCTGCCTCTTCTCTTTGATAAGCAATTAGATGAGCGTTATCCTGTAACAACTTATTAAAAAGACAAATATTTCTTATATATATTTCTTACATGTTTATATAAGAAAATATAAATACATATATATGTGTGTTTTTATTATCACAGTCAAGAAAAGGATTTAATAGACATAACTATCCAATAACTGCTAGGAAAGAAAGCTAAAAATGCATGATTTTTGTTGATTATTTTTGAAAGCCATCTCCCATACTTGTTAACCTTTTTTTGAAGTATAGCATAAATACAGAAAAGTATGCAAATCATAAGTGTACAACTCAACAAAGTTTTTACAATGTGAACACATCTGTATAATCCACACCCATATCAAGAAGTAGAACGTTACCAGCACTCCAGAACTTGCCCAATGACCTCACTTGCTTTTATCCCAAAAATAACAGCTACCCTGACCAAAGATCTATTTTGCCTTGTTTTTTTTAACTTTATATAGATGGAATTATACAGCATGCACTCTTGTTTCTGGCTTCTTTATTTCATCATTATATTTGACATTTATCCATGTTGTTGAGTGTAACAATAGTTTATTATCATTGTTTAATAATTCATATATGTGTAAATCTACCACTATTTGTCCATTCAACTTTTGCTAGACTTTTGGCTGCTTTCTAGTTTGGAGTTACGATGGATAGTACTGCTATGAACATCCTTGTACCTGTCTTTTAGAGAATATATTATACATTTCTCTTGAGTATATAGCTAGGATTACTATGTTTATGCATATGTTGGTCTTCAGTGAATACTGCCTGATAGTTCTACAAAGTGATTATACCAATTTATACTCCAGCCAGCAGGATATAGAGTTCCATATCCTCTTACATTCTAGATATTTCAGTATCACTTTTTCTTAATTTTAGCTATTTTTAGATGATGTATTGGGTATCTCAGTGTATTTCAACCTATCATTGATGAAGTTGAACATTATTTTATTCATCACTTGAATAACCTCATTTGTAAAGTATCTGTGAGTCTATTTCCCATTTTTTATTCAGGTGTCTGATTTTTTTCTTAATGATTTATAGGGGTATATATTTGGAATTCGAGTCCTTTTTCATATTTTTGGAGCCCTGGTGGTGCAGTTGTTAAGAGCTTGGCTGCTAATCAAAAGATCTGCAGTTCGAATCCACCAGCCAATCCTTGGAAACCCTATGGGATGGGTGAAATATATGTATTACAAATATTGTTTTCCACTCTCTGTGGAAAATGGTTTCATTTGATAAACAGAAGTTCTAAAGTTTTAGGATAGTCCAATTCCTTGTGGTGTTTTTTCCCTGTGGTTAAGGTTTTTTGTGTCCTGCTTAAGAAACTTTTCACACCCCAAGGCCATGAAGATCTGTGTTTTCCTTTAGAAGCTTTATTATTTTACCTTGTAGGTATAGGTGTACAATCTACATGGAAGAGCCATTATTCAGTATTTTCCATATGGATATCCAGTTGACCCAGGATCATTTATTGAAAAGACTGTCTTCCCAACTGTACTGCAGTGTCACCTTTATCCCACAAAAGGTGACTGCATGTGTATGGGTCTGATCCTGGGCTCTAATCTGTTCCATTGGTCTATTTGTGTATGAGGTCTATTTCTGGACTCTATGTTCTGTTTCATTATGGTATTTGTCTAGCGTTGTACCAGTATCACTTAGTTACTCTAGCATTATAATGACTCATATTTATTAACGGTGTAGGTCCTCCAGCTTTGTTCTTTTCTTTTACAACTTTAGAATTGGCTTGTCAGTTTCCACAGAATTCCTGCTGAGATTTTGATAAGAATTGAACTGAATCTGTAGATTAACTGGAGAGAATTGAAAGTACTCCATTTAATTAACATGGTATATCCCTACATTTTTTTAGATTTTTCTTAATTTCTGTCAATTTTTCTTTTTTATTTAGTTGTTTTTGTAGTTTTGTGTGTAGAATTCTTAGACATCTTTCATCATACTTATTTCTAAGTATTTGATTTTTTGATGCAATTACAAATATCTTTAGAAAATTTAATTTTCTAAATGTTTTTGCTTATATATAGATATACCATTGGTTTTTGTGTATTGATCTTGTATCCAGCAACTTTACTAAATTCCCTTATTAATTCTCATTGATTATAGAGTGTTTTGCATTTTTTTCTTTCTTTACCTTGTACTGGTTAAGACCTCTGGTACAGTGTTGAATAGAAATGGTGATACCAGACATGCTTATTTCATCCCTGTCTCAGAGAAATGTTTTCAGTATTTCGCCATTAAATGTGATATTTGGTGTAGGTATTTTGGAGATGCTCTTTATCAGATTAAGTAAATTCTGTTCTATTCCTATTTTGCTATGAGTTTTTATCATGACTAGGTGTTGAATGGGATCCCTGGTGGTGCAAATGGCTTGCTCTTGGCTGCTAAACGAAAGCTTGGCAGTCTGAATCCACCCAGCAGCACTGTGGAGGAAAGATCTGGTGATCTGCTTCCATACAGATTGCAGCCAAGAAAACACTAAGGAACAGCTCTACTCTGACACACATGGAGTCACCATGAGTCATAATCAACTGGACACCAACAGGTTTTTCGGGTGTTGAATTGGGTCAGATGCCTTTTCCACAGCTATTGAAATAATGATGTGGTTTTTCTCCATTATTTTGTTAATGTGGTGAATGACACTGAGTGATTTGAATGTGAAGACAACTTTGAATTTCAACTTGGTTATGATATATTAGCCTTTTTTTATATCACACTGTATTCCTCTTGCTAATATTTTGTTTAGGAATTTGCATCTGTGTTCATGAGAGAGACTGCACTTCAATTTTACAGTTTTTTAATGTCCTCAGGTTCTGGTAGATTGTACTAGCCTCATAGAACAATTTAGAAAATGTTCGTTGTTTTTCAGTTTGAGTGAGTTTGTGTAAGATTATTTGTGTATAATTTCTTCCTCGAGTGTTTGGAAGAATTCAGTAGTAAAGCCATCTTTGCCTGGAAATTTCATCATGAGAAGATTTTAAAGTAAAAGTTCTATTTCTTTATTAAATATAAGACTATTCAGATTTTGTTTCTTCTTGGGCCAGCTTTATTACATCGTACCTTTCTGGGAATTTGCTGCTTTCATCTAAATTGTCTAATTTATTGGCATAGAATTTCTTCACTATATTCTTATTATCTTATAACTCTGTAGAATCCATTCTCATATTATCTTTATCCTTCCTGATGTTGGTAATTTATGCCTTCTCTCTTTTCTGGACTTTTCTAGCTAGAGGTCTACCAGTTTTTCGTTAATTTCTGTTATTTTTATTTTTTCTTTCCCTCTCTGCTGTTCTTTTTAATTTCTTGAGATTTGATACTTAGGTCGTTAATTTCATACATACACAAAATATGTGTGTGTATACATTTCCTTCTAAACATGGCTATAGCTGTATCCTACACGTTCCAATTCATATTTTCATTATCATTCAGTTCAAATGTTTTCTGATTTTTGTTGTGATGTGTCATGGATTGAATTGTGTCCCCCCAAAAATCTGTCAACTTGGCTAGGTCATGATTCCCTTGTATGATTGTCTACCATTTTATCTTCTGATGTGATTTTCCTATGTGTTATTAAGTCCTATCACTATGATATAATAAGATGGATTAGTGGCAGTTATATTGATGAGGTCTACAAGATTAGGTAGTGTCTTGAGCCAATCTCTTTTGAGATATAAAAGAGAGAAGTGAGCAGAGAGACAGGGGAACCTCATACCACCAAGAAAGCAGTGCTGGGAGCAGAGTGCATCCTTTGGACCTGAGATTCCAGCACTGAGATGCTCCCAGACCCAGGGAAAACTGATGACAAGGACCTTCCTCCAGAGCTGACAGAGAAAGCCTTCCCCTGGAACTGGGACCTGAATTCAGACTTGTAGCCTACTGGACTGTGAGAGCATAAACTTCTCTTTGTTGAAGCCAGAAACCCTGGTGGCGTAGTGGTTGAGTACGACAGCTGCTAACCAAGAGGTTGGCAGTTCGAATCCACCAGGTGCTCCTTGGAAACTCCATGGGGCGGTTCTACTCTGTCCTGTAGGGTCCCTGTGAGTCGGAATTGCCTCAACGGCAGTGGATTTGGTTTTGGTTAAAGCCATCCACTTGTGGTATTTCTGTTATAGCAGCACTAGATGACTAAAACATTATGTCTTCTTTGTTGTATATATTATATAATTTAGAAGCATTCGTGGATTTTCTAATTATCTTGTTTTATTTTGGTATCCAGTTCTGGCTTAATTCCACTTAGTTCAAAGGACATATTCTGAAGTATTTCAGGCCTATGAAATTTACTCACACTTTTTTTCTTTGTGGCCCAGTATATGGTCAGTTTTGGTAAATCTTCAGTGTGCACTTGAAAATATGTATTCTGTCACTTTTAGATATAGTGTTTTAAGTATATAAATTAGGTCAGGTTTGTTTATTGGATTGTTGAGGCCATCTCTATTTCTAATGGTTTGATTTCTGAGTTATTGAGAGGGGTGTGTAAAATCTCCCACTATGAGTGTCAATTTTTCCTTTTCATTCTCTCAATTTTCATTTTATACATTTTGAAGTTATTATGTACATACAAATTTAGATTTTTTTTTATATGTACCTGGCAAAATTGACCCTTTTCTAAATATGAAATAATCGTAAGCCTTTAATACTGTCTGATTTGTCTGATATTAGTATAGATACACCAGCTTTCTTTTGGTCAGTGTTTGTGTGCGTGGTATATCTTGTTCAGTCTTCCATTTTCAAATTTGTCTATATTTTTGGTATTTCTCTTCTAAGTAGAATTTAGTTAGGTTTTTTTTTTTTTTAAAAATCCAGCCTGACAGTCTTAGTCTTCTAATGGAATAACTTAAACCAATTATTACTATGTAGGATCTGATGTGTACTGTATTATAATTTATTTTATATTTTACTTACTTTATGTTCCTTTTCATCTTGGATTAAATATTTTTACTGTTCCATTTTCCTGTTGTATAAGCTGATTAATTTACCTTTAATTAGTCATGTAGTGGCAAGTCTAATAAGTAAAACCAGGTTATTACTGTCTAATGTAAATTTTTACTTTTAATAATTACCAGATAATGCTAAAATCTTTTTTTAAATTACTGTTTTCTTTCTTTCACCTTTTGTGCTATTTTTGCTATTTATTTTAATTCCACATATATTTTCAACCCCTCAAGACATTATAATTACATAGTTATTGTTTTTACAGTAATTATTGGTTTTATTGATTCACATATTCTCTCCGTTGCTTTTCATTCCTTCTTACATTTCCATATTTCCACTTGGGATTATTTTCCTTCTGCCTAAAGGAAATTATTATTTCCTTTCCATCATTGTGTCTTTTAATACTTGTCTCCTGGTGACACAATCTCTGTTTTTATTTGTGTGGAAATATCTTTATTTCGTCTTCACTTTTTAGGGATATTTTATCTTTCTATACTAATTTGAAAGTGCTCTTTCAACACTTCAGACGTTATTTCATTGACTTCTGGCTTCCATTGTTTTTGTTGAAAAGGTAGATGTCAGACTTATTTTTGCTCTTCTGAAGGTAATACATCTTTCTCAGGCAGCTTCCAAGATTTTATTTGGTTTTCAGTAGTTTTACTATGATGTGTCTAGGTAGGTTTTCCTTGCATTTATCCTGCTTGGAGTTCATAGTGCTTCTCAAATTTCACTTTTCAGACTTTCTATTTCCAATTAATGTTTTTACCTGTTCATTTTCCTCCCCCCATTCCAGAACATCAGCCATACATATGTTCAAACTTTTGGCCATATTCTGTATAGCTCTTTCCTTTTTTCTCCATATCTTACTGTGGATATTTTCTATGTATGACTGGGCAACATTTTGTTCAGTAATACATAAGGTCACTATGAGTCAAACCTGACTCAACAGCACCTAACAGCAATATGTTTCTCGTTCACTGTTTCCCCTGCTGTGTCCAGTATACTATTAAATCTATCTATTGAGTCCTTAGTTTCAATTATAGTATTTTTCAGTTCTAGAATTCTCATTCGATTCTCTTGTTTTAGATCTCTATTGTAATTTTCATCCCTATCTGTTTTCTTGAATATAATAACACAGTTATTTTAAAGTCCATGATAATTTCAGTATCTGGGTTCTGTGAGTCTTTTTCTACTGTCTATTTTTTCTCCTGATTCAGTTTCCTAGTACACATGTTACCTTTTGATTGAATGCCTGACATTATGTGTGAAGGATTTTAAAGGCTTTGGACGATGTCGTATTCCTCCAGAGAAGATACACCTTCTCCACTGGTAGACAGCTAGACTATGAGCAAACCAATTTAATCCAGCCAGGGACTGTTTTAGCTGGAGGTTGGATTGCAGTGTTTGCCCTTATTCCTATCTTGTAGATCTCAGGAGTTCCAGCTGACAGCCTCACATGTTTATTATGACCCCCTCCTTGGAAGGTCATGAACTGCAGTTTTTGGCATGACAATGCCATAAGATTATAAACTATTCTGGATTTCTCTTTAGTTTTAGTCCCTTGCCCTTGGAAGCTTCAGAATTCAGAAAATTCTTAAGAATTCAGAAAATTCTTTGAGGTAAAGCCATTAAATGTGGGGATCATTGCATTTCCTTTCTCTTCCAGGTATTAGACTATCAAGTTTGGTCTGTCTCAGATGACATCGGATGCCTTCTGGCCATTTTGGGGTTTCTTAGTTTTGTTTTTAATGTATATTTTCTGCAGGAGTGTTGGTCTGCCATAGGCAACTCTATCATGACCACAGTGGAAATCAACCTATAAGATTTTGAGGCTTGGCAATCCTGATGTTTAACTTCGATCATTCTTTGTTTTGAGCTCAGCAGGATTTTAGTCTTAAAATGTACCTGTTTAACTTTCCTCTTCAGATAAGTAAAGTTTTTTGTTTTTTTTTTTAATTGTCGCTCTTTGTAGAAATTTTTCTGGAGTGACTGGGAAGAAGAAAGGAAGAGAGAGGCTTGTTCTCGATAGGATTTTACAGTAACTTTTGCATCATCTGTTTTTAGTTTCTAGTACTTAGCAGTTTGTCCTAGTACAAACCCTGAAGTAGAATTAAGTTAAAAGATGAATACTCACAAAGAAGTCTGAAAGATCAATATGTAATCCAGAACTCTACTTATTAATACTGAGAGACCCGTGAAACCAAGCAAGAGGTTGTTGAGTAAGTGTGGAATTTGTGTTGTGGAGAAGAATCATTTTCTCAGATAATTCATGGGGCCGTGGCTCCTATCCCAGTAGCAGAGTCCTAGTTCTAGTGACCACTATACTTCTTGCCCCTAGATCCAGCCCTCTTCGTCCTAGACATACTGGGTATATCCTGAGAGATTTGCTCTTCTGTTCCTAATTTACTATAGTCACCATACTTCCTTATGGTACATTTTCCTACGTAGATGTCACATTATTCATATGGGTTTATATACATTGCTTCCTCACAAACAGGAGGTGTCCTAATTTTATTAGTAGATATGAGCATATCACACAGCCTTTACAGCAGCCTACTTTTTATTATCTATCTGAATGCTAAAATAATCCTGTAGTACATAAAAGTGTTAGCTTTGGTAGTTACTCCTAAATTGAATTCTTTTTCTACCAAGTATTGACCTCTAGTTTCAGTGATTTCTTGAGACCACATCTGGGTTATTTGTTTTAAACACCACATCACTAGAAGAGAGCAGGGTATATATTTTTTTCTTATTTGTTAGCATAGTGTGGTCTATATCAGGTTTTTTTTTTTTGAGGCTTAGAAAGTCAGATAACTTTTCTATGACCCTCAGGAGAGTAAGTTTTATATTAAGGATTCCAACCCCAGACCTGTGACTTCTGAGCAAAAGCTTCCAAGCGCTCCTGCTTCATACATTATACAGTAGATCAGCCCCTTCCTGCATAGTCTTCTATTCACCTCTCCTCCCTTTCCTTCTTTATCTTCACTTCAGTGCTGTAACATGTTTGTCAACATTAACAGGCTCATCATCTTATCCCAAATGGATGTTTTACTAAGGTAAAACATTTATTTTTAATGTCTTTCAGACTGGATGGCTATGTTTATGAGTAATAAGTGCACTCTCAAGGCAGAGGTTCTTGATGAAGAATTGGATCAGTGGAAGATAAAGGAAAGATTCGCTAGAGATTGTCACTGGAAATGTGATAACCTGTTAGAAGAGCAGCATGGAGGCCAGGAGATAAATATGCAGCAAGTAGTAGTTGCACACCAGAAAACCCTATCTGGGGTTGGTGCCCAGGAGCATAATGAATCTGGGAAGGACTGCACTATGAGCTCATCTTTTATTCAAAGTCAGAGAGGTCAGTCTGGCAAAAAAGCCTTTGAGTGTAATGAGTGTGGAAAAGTCTTCTCTAAGAATTCAACCCTTAAAAAACATCAGAAAATCCATACTGAAAAACCTAATGTAAATCTGAAAACTATTAAAGAGAAGCGATATAAATGTAGAGAATGTGGGAAAGCCTTTCACCAGAGTACACACCTTATTCATCACCAAAGAATTCACACTGGTGAGAAACCTTATGAATGTAAAGAATGTGGTAAAGCTTTCTCAGTGAGCTCCTCACTTACTTATCATCAGAAAATTCATACTGGAGAGAAACCTTTTGAATGCAACTTATGCGGAAAAGCTTTTATTCGAAATATACATCTTGCCCATCATCATAGAATACATACTGGAGAGAAACCTTTCAAATGTAATGTATGTGAAAAAGCCTTTGTCTGCAGGGCACATCTTACCAAGCACCAGAATATTCATAGTGGAGAGAAACCCTATAAATGTCACGAATGTGGGAAAGCCTTTAATCAGAGTACAAGTTTTCTTCAGCATCAGAGAATTCACACTGGAGAGAAACCATTTGAATGTAATCAGTGTGGAAAGGCCTTCAGGGTGAACTCTTCCCTTACGGAACATCAGAGAATTCATACTGGAGAGAAACCTTATAAATGTAATGAATGTGGGAAGGCTTTCAGGGATAATTCGTCTTTTGCTCGACATCGGAAAATTCATACTGGAGAGAAGCCATACAGATGTGGTTTGTGTGAGAAAGCCTTCAGGGACCAATCAGCCCTTGCCCAACATCAGAGAATTCATACTGGAGAAAAACCTTACACATGTAATATATGTGAGAAGGCCTTCAGTGACCATTCAGCTCTTACTCAACATAAAAGAATTCATACTAGAGAAAAACCTTACAAATGTAAAATCTGTGAAAAGGCCTTTATCCGAAGCACACACCTTACTCAACATCAAAGGATTCATACAGGAGAAAAACCCTATAAATGTAATAAATGTGGGAAAGCCTTCAACCAGACTGCAAATCTGATTCAGCATCAGAGACATCACATTGGGGAAAAATGATATGAATGCAGTTTAAATGGAAAAGCTTTGAGACTGAGTATGTTAATTACTGAATGTAAGAAAATCCATGCTAGAAAATAACTATGAAAGCTTACAGCAAAATGGTCATTTTACGTACTAAGAGTTAAGCTTCACAACATTGTGCATTTTGAGAATTTGAGAATGGCAAACACTCCTTATTGTTTTTATTGCCTCAATAGAATTAACAGTACTGTTTAATTAGTCTGAATTACCAAGTATCAGAACCAAAACAGAGCTTCACTAAGGACATAGAAATTGGTTTAAGAAAATTATACTTTGACTATTAAGAAAAATTATAAAATTGCAGAAATTAAGGCTGAGAAGCAAAGGGAAATAAAGGAAATGGTCTACAAGCATTTCACTCTACTTCATTCTCTTATATAAGAGGGTTGCTACCTTTAATGAAATTCTTATTTCTCTCCTCACCCACACTCCAGGCATTCAGTTTAAAGAAAGTACAGTCACCCATGTGTCAGCCCAGGAATTACTTTAATTATGTTTTCCACGTTCTACTTCAGTCCGTCTTTTGTCAGATCTCCCTGGTCTGTGTAGCCACTGGCTTCTTACCTGAATTCTTCTGGGACAATTCATCTGAATGGTGTGTTCCTCTGTTAATGTAGCAACTCCTGCCTATTAACATCATGTCCTTTGTCACCACCTCATTTTCTTTGAGGAGTGTGGTAATCTGACTTCATTCACAATCCACGATTCTAGATACAGCATCCAAATTCATCTTTCAAAAATCCAGGACCCCTGCCTAGGGGGCAGAATTTAATCAAAAATCTTGATTTACCCAGTTTCTCTGGGGCTCAGCTTGACTCTGACCCTGGGGTGATACCTACAATAGGGGCCTTAGTCTGTGGTCATTACCTTCCAGTTGTTCCGCACTATAGTTAAGTTCACTGCACAGAGCAGTCAGGGGCATGCTCACCTTCAGGTGTAGGGATACCAACCACCTAGTTGTGGTCGTCTGAGCCACTGGCTACTTCTGCAACCTGTGTTCCTGGTGTACAACTGACATAAGAGGTTAGACCCACAAGGGCAGTTCTCACAGCGCGCTGATCTACTCTGGTTTCTTTGGCTGAACAGACCTCTGTGTCCACTGCATCAGAGTATGTTTGCTACCCACAGAATATTGAAATTTTGCATTCTGGTCCTTGCCCTAACTTTGTCCAGGTTTCTGAACGTATTAAACCCTGTGTTCATAGGAAAGCAGAGAACTTTGAATTTTTGCTTCTTGAGCATAGTGTTCAGGCTGTGGAATGTAAAGAGCTGTATCCTCCTCACTGAGGAAAATGGTTCACATTTGAGAGCATACTCTGTGCCAGATACTGTGGTAAGCGCTTTGCATATATTAACTCAATCTTTACAATTGTATGAGACTGTCAGTACCATCCCTGTTTGAAGATTGAGGAGAGAGATTTAGAAACTGGCCAAAAGTCAGCTGGTAAAGGTTGAATCAAGGACTTTTCCCCAGGTGGCAGAGCTACTGGGCACTTAACCACTGCACTTGGCCACCTCCTTTATGACACATTCTAGAGCACATAGTGAACCACATGGTTTAAGGTGTTGAAGTGGGACTCATGTGCATGGCGGTGGGATGGCTGTGTGCAAAGTCTTCAGTCTTGCAACCCAGGCTTCCTGTCATGGCTTTCCACACATAGGATTGAAGTCTTTTCTTCAAGCCCTAGTTTGTCAAGGTGGAAAGAGTTTAGGTGCTCTTGCTACCTGAAAGTCCAGAATCCATGTGTTCACAAACACTTATCTGAGTCTGACAACACGGTCCTGTGACATCTCATGGGCACAGCCTGAGATAGCCATGACAGGTCCTGGATCCAGGGCAAATGAGAGGGTTATTACTAGGAATACCTATTTTGGAGGCTAGTGGCCAGAGAAAAACAGAGAAGTGGCCATTCATTTATTAAATCATTTCTGTCAAATATAGTATACAGTGATTATATATGCATATAGTTATTCTTCCATGAACCTTAAACCTAATGGGGAAGGCAGGTATTATAAAATGAAGCCAAATAATTTGCAAATAATTGTAGTAAGTAGAATGAGTAGATAGAATAGGGTACTGTGAAAGAGTGTGTCAGGGTCCCAGCTTTAGTTTGTGTGGTTGGGGTAGGCCTCACTGAGGAAATTAACTGATGATGAGACCCAGGATAAATGAGCAAGACAGACACAGAGTTCGGGGCTTTGTAGACAGAGTGATCAGCATGTGGGAGAACTGTGAGGCAGGAACTAGCTTGGGCTGCTTGAGAGACTTTACAAAGGTGTGGGTGGAACCCAAAGAGTCAGAACCTACATGTGCAAGATGAGGTTTGATAGGAAGAGCAAGACCACATAGACCCACTTAGCCCTTGCAGTGAGCTTTGGCGTCATTCTAAACCCAGAGGAAGCTGTTACCAGATTTTAGGTATTTTATTTCAAACTTTCAAGGTACAGATAGTTTTTACGTGTTAAATTTATATAGGAGTGTAAAAAATGGAAAACTTCCTGTTATGAATTGAATTGTGTCGCCCCAAAAATGTATGTTCAAACCCGTGGTACCTGTGAATGTGACTTTGTTTGGAAATGGGGTCTTTGAAGATGCAATTGGTTAACATGAGATCATACTAGAGTAGGGTGGGTTGTAATCCCATCTGAGTGGTGTTATGAAAGAGAAGAGACACAGGCACACAAAGGGAAGACAGCCATATAAAGACAGAGGTAGAGATTTTTCAGTGATGCGTCTACAAGCCAAGGAACGCCAAAGATTGCTAGCCATCACCAGAAGCTAGGAGACAAACATGGAACAGATTATCCCTCAGAAGAAAACACGAATGACACCCTGATTTTGGACTTCTGGCCTCCAGAACTGTGAGAGAATAAGTTATTTTAAAGCCACCCACTTGTGGTAATTTCTTATGCAGCCCTAGGAAACTGATGCGCTTCCCAATTAATTTTCTTTCTTTCCCTATTAATTTCCCTTGCAGCTAAGAAACTCCAAAGTTTGGAAAATCACCCAAAGTTCAATTGCTCTCTAAAACACAAATGTTACATAATGTTGTTTTATAATTTCTGACCATTATAAGAAAAAATAAAGGTGTTACAAACATTTACAACCCCATTGCTGTCAAGTCCATCCGGACTGATAGCAACACTAGGACAGAGTAGAACTGCCCCATGGGGTTTCCAAGGCTGTAATCTTTATAAAAGCAGATTGCCTCTTCTTTCTCCTGTGGAGCTGCTGATGGGTTCAAACTGCCGACTGACCTTCGGTTAGCAGCTGAGCGCTTAACCACTGTGTCACCAGGGCTCCTTTTCCAAATCTTTACAGAAGGGGCTATTTCAGATTCCCCTGGTGAATTGCCCCAGGCTCCTCACCAATCTTCCTGCCTATGGTCTGGTCCCCTCCAGCCCACCTCCCACGCCAGCCGCCAGTGATCTGCCTAACCAGACATAGCACTTGCCTGCTTAAAACCCTTTCTACCCTTTGCCAAGAGTAGAAGAGCTACTCTTCTAAGCAAGGCCTTCAAGGCCCTACACACGTGGATCCACGCAGACCTCTCCAGCCTAACCTCCCACCTCAGCTCCCACAATTTATATTGCAGACACAAGGAAATTGCAGAAGATCCTGGCACCACAAACTGTAATTGTCTGTTTCCCCAGCTAGACTGAGCTCAAAGGCAGAGACTTGGCCCAGTTTAACCCACTGTGCCCAGTACCCAGCTAAAGCTCGGCACATAGTTGATGTCGGTAAATGTGTGTTAGTAAATAAATTAGCCCCAATTATTTCAAACGAATATTTGCTGAGGCCTGTAGAGGATCTGACGCATTTCTTTAAAGTAAAATGCCTTAGTTGTCCTATTGGAAGTTTATAAACAGAGCTTATTTTTCTAGAGGGCTGCATTATAAGGGAAAGTTCTGTACCCTGGGACTTAGGCTGTGGTATAAATGTTGGAGAGGGAAAGGAAGGAGGCATTTGTGGTGGTACCCCCTGAGTGTTATTCAACAGATACATAAATTTAAAATAATGTGGATTTTGGTAGTACACGATACAAACTTAAAAGGAATAAAAGGGTGTACAGTGAAAAATAGGTCTCTCACCTTCCCATGCCCCTGTTACCCAATTTCCCTTGCCAGAGGCAACAACAGTTACCAGAATCCTGTGTGTCCTTCCAGAGATAGTCTGTACATATACAGATGATAGGATATTGGAGTTCCTGGGTAGTGTAAAGGGTTAACATGCTCAACTACTAACTGAAAGATTCGTGGTTAGAGTCCACTCAGAAACACCTCAGAAGAAAGGCTTGGCAATCCGCTTCCAAAAAATCAGTCATTGAAAATCCTGTGGAGCACAGTTCTACTCCAACACACCTGGCATCATCATGGGTAGGAATGCACCTGGTTTTACTGGAAGTAACATTAGATACAATGTTCTGCATTTTGCTACTTTTCTTTAACAACATATCTCAAAGTTCTTTTCATTTCAGTACATATAGAGCTGCCTCATTCTTTGTAATAAGTGCAAAATACTCCATTGTTGAATGCACCATATCGTTGTCATTGTTAGGAGCCATCCAGTTGGTTCCGACTAATAGCGACCCTATCTGCAACAGAAGAAAACAATGCCCGGTCCTGCACCACCTTCACAATCATTGCTGCAATGTTTGAGCCCATTGTTGCAGCCACTGTGTCACTCCATTTCATTGAGGGTCTTCTTCTTTTTCACTAACCCTCTACTTTAAAAAGCATGATGCCCTTCTCCAGGGACTGGTCCCTTCTGATAACATATCCGAAGTACGCGAGACAAAGTCTCATCATCCTCGCTTCTGAGAAGCATTCTGGCTATACTTCTTCCAAGACAGCATAATGTATTTAATATTGGTCCCATTTAATGTATTTATTTTGCTGAAGATCATTGAAAAGTGGTTGCACCAGTACATTGACAGGGAACTGCCAGAAATTCAAGCTGGATTCAGAAGAGAATGTAGAACAAGGGATATCATTGCTGATGTCAGATGGATGTCGGTTGAAAGCAGAGAATACCAGAAGGATGTTTACCTGTGTTTTACTGACTATGCAAAGGCATTTGACTGTGTGAATCATAACAAATTATGGATAACGTTGTAAAGAATGGGAATTCCAGAACACTTAATTGTGCTCATGAGGAACCTGTACATAGACTAAGAGGCAGTCATTTGAACAGACCAAGGGGATGTTGCATGCTTGAAAATCAAGAAAGGTGTGCATCAGGGTTGCATCCTTTCTCCATACTTATTTAATCTGTATGATTTTTGCTGGACTATGTGAAGAAGAATGTGGCATCAGGATTGGTGGAATACTCATTAACAACCTGTGATATGCAGATGATAAAACCTTGCTTGCTGAAAGCAAAGAGGACTTGAGGTACTTACTGATGAAGATCAAGAACTAGCCTTCAGTATAGGTTGCATCTCAACATAAAACAAAAATCCTCACAACTGGACCAATAAGCAATATCATGATAAATGGAGAAAAGGATGAAATTGTCAAAGATTTCATTTTGCTTGGAAACACAATCAACGTCACCATAGAAGCGCAGTCAGGAAACCAAATGACATATCGCATTGGGCAAATCTGCTGCAAAAGACCTCTTTAAATGTGTTAAAAAGCACAGATGTCACTTTGAGGACTAAGGTGTGCCTGACCCAAACCATAATATTTTCAATCGCCTCATATGCATGAGAGAGCTGGACAATGAATAAGGAAGACCGAAGAAGGATTGATGACCTTGAATTATGGTGTTGGTGAAGAATTTTGAATATACCATGGACTGCCAAAAGAACAAACAAATCCGTCTTGGAAGAAATACAGCCAGAGTGCTCCTTGGAAGAGAGGCTGGAGAGACATTGTCTCACATACTTTGGACATGTTGTCAGGAGGGACCAGTGTCTGGAGAAGGGCATCATGCTTGGTAAAGTAGAGGGTCACTGAAAAAGAGGAAGACCCTCAATGAGATGATTGACACAGTGCCTGCAACATGGGCTCAAACATAACAATGACTGTGAGGATGGCACAGGACTAGGCAGTGTTTCGTTCTGTTTTACGTAGGGTCATTTTGAATCGGAATGGACTCGACAGCACCATTCTGACAACAATCGCTGATCCCAAACTGAGGTGCGGTTAGGTTGTTTTCAAATTTTTCATTACTGCAAACAATGCTGCAATTAATATTCTTACATATATTCCATTCCATACTTGGGCAAGTATAGTTTTAGGTAAAATTCCTCAAATTGCATTGCTGGGTTCAAAGAATGGGTGCATTTTTTCAATTTAGAAAGTGCTAACTTTCCCTCCTTAGAGGTTGTGCTAGTGTGCACCTGCATTGGGGGAAGAGACTGTGCCACCCACCCTTGCCAGCACAGAACCTTAGCCAAGTTTTTATACTTTGCTAGCCTGATAAGTCGATGTATCAGGGTGGTTTTATTTTGCCATTCTCTTACTATGAATTAAGTTGAACATGATTTCATATGTTTAAGAGCCATTATATCTCTATTCTTGGCTTGTTGGTTTTTAACAATCGATTTACAGGATCTCTTTCTAGTCTTCCATCATGAGTTTCAAATGTATTTTCTCAGTTTGCCATTTGACTTTGTTCATATGGGTTTGTTGATTCTAGTGCAAAGAGTTTTTATTTTTAAATAAAATTGAATAATCTTTTTTCTTAGACTTCTGGTTTTGTTTTTTAATTGTGTTTTAGGTGAAAGTTTACTGTGCAAATTAGTTTTTCATTCAAAAATTTATATACAGATTACTTTGTGACATTGGTTGTAATCCCCACAATGTGTTAGCACTCTCCCCCTTTCCTTTTCCACCCTGGGTTGTCCGTGTCCATTTGTCCGGTTTTCCTGTCCCTTCCTACCTTCTCGTCTTTGCTTTTGAGGGGATGTCGCCCATTTGGTCTCATACACTTGATTGAACTAAGAAGCACGTACCTGTTTGTTTTATAACCTGTTGCCGTCAAGCCGATTCGACTCATAGCGACCCTACAGGACAGAGTAGAATTGCCTCATAGGGTTTCCAAGGTGCGCCTGGTGGATTTGAACTGCTAACCTTTTGATTAGCAGCCGTAGCTCTTAACCGCTATGCCACCACAGTTTTACAGGCCTGTCTAATCTTTGGCTGAAAGGTAGACTTCAAGAGTGGCTTCAGTTCTGAATTAGCAGGGTGTCAACAGAGCCATAGCCTCAGGGGGTCTCCCAGTCTCCATCAGACCCAAAAGTCTGGTGTGTTTCTTTTTTTTTTTTTGTAAATTTGAATTTTTTCTAAGTTTTTCTCCCACTCTGTCTGGGACCCTCTATTGTGATCCCTGTCAGAGTGGTCAGTGGGTGGTAGCCAGGCACCGTCTAGTTCTTCTGGGCTCAGGCTGGTGGAGGCTGTGGTTCATGTGGTCCTTTAGTCCTTTGGGCTAATATTTTTCTTGTGTCTTTGGTTTTCTTCATTCTCCTTTGCTCCAAACCTAATGGGACCTATAGATGTATTTTAGATGGCTGTTCACAAGCTTTTAAGACCCCAGAAGCTACTCACCAAGACCTCTATGTTTTAAATCATAGTAGAAAGTCCTTACCCGCACAAAGATTACTTTTAAATTGCCCACCTCTTTCTGTTTTTATTTTTCATGTAAAATATTTGATCCCTCGGAATCATTTTGATGTAAGATGTGAGATAACGAAGCCAATTTAATTTTTTTTTAAAGATGGCTACCCAGTTTTCACAATACCATTTATTAACTAAGTCATCTTTTCCTGTACCGATTTGAAATGCCATCTTTTTGTTTCACCACATTCCACATATATCTAGATCATTTATCTGTCCCATCGGTCTATTTATGGTCTATGAGCCAGTACACATTTTGAATTACTGTAGCTTTTAAAAACATGAATTGACCCTTAAATACAGACAATAAAATTTATTTTATTTGTCTAAAGTAATTTCTTCAAATCTTGTTCTTTCACCTTACTTAAGACGATAATTAGAACTTGATTTTAATGCTAGGAAGAATGTCGGTAAACATTTAAGTATTTGCCCATCTCTCCATCATTAACTTTTAAGCCTAATTTTCAATGATGTATTTTCAACCCTTTGTACATGTCCTTTGCCTTCACAGTTAAAGCCCCAGACAACTGGTCCAGTCTAATGAACTTCTGCGAACGGGGCTCAACAGTCACTGCTTTTGGCATGTTTAATGATGTCCACTTTCTTTGTCTCCATTATAGATTTCACCCTTTCTTTTGCTTTTAAATGTTTTGGCTTGAATCATGGGACAAAAAATGTCAGTACGATATAGAAGAATTCAACAGAATGATTAACAAACTTGACCTAAAAGAAATATATATAGAATGCAGCACTGATGTCTGCAGAAAGCTGAATGGCAATGGAAATACTACATATCAAAACTAAAGCAGATCTTTAATACATTTCTATAGTATCCTCGTAACAGAAGATATTTTCAAGCTTGTCTCCTGTTTCTTAGCCATAGGAAGCATGTTGTTTTTTAAATTTATGTCTGATCAGTTCAGTATCTTAAGTCTTTGTGAGTCTTTTTTTGTCATCTCTTGTTTATGCTGGTTCTTATTCATGGTACCTCATTTCCCTTTTGGCTGGATTACTTTTGATACTATATTTTTCCTTATTTTTGAATAACTATATTGAGGAAATTTTTATGACAGGATGAAGGTGCCTTCTTCCAAAGAAGATTTGTATTTGCTTCTGCCACTAACCTCATGGCCCTGCCACTCTGGAAACTTAATTGTATAGCTCGGATATTTTGGAACAGCAAAAAAAAAAAAAAAAACCCAGTGCCCTCGAGGCGACTGTGAACAGCAGGAGATGTAAATTTGACCACACTGAAGCTGTTGTGGTTCTAACTTCTAAGGAACAGATCTGTCTTTGCCTTGATCCACGCTGCACAATGCAGGCAAATGTATCTGCAGTCCTCTGTGTGATGGAGAGAGGCACGGACGAGGTTAATTCTGATTTCTTCCTTACCATGAATGTAGATTTTCTATTAGATGCTCCTAATGTGGTGGCTTTGGGCTTTGAATTCAGTCTGCATTGCCTCAGGAGATTATCAAAAACCAACTTTCAAATTTGCCTTGATCTTCAAATGCCATCAAGAAAAAAGCAGCTTCAGCAGTCACCTCACTGGATCCCATTTTCACTGAAATTTTGGCCTGATAATCCTTACAATCCTTTCAGCTTTTCAATGCTTTTAAGAAGATTTAAAAAATATTTTAGTATGCCTTTTAGTTTCTGAAATCAGGAGAGTTTGGTTTCAGTAAACTTGTTCTCTCCCTTCCCAGAAATAGGACCTTCTGCTCTCTAGAATGCAGCCAGCCAGGTGCCCCCACTATTCTACTGTAACTCTTCTTGACAATGTTATCAGTGACCTACACATTTGCTAAATTTGAGGGTCAATTCTCAGTCCTCTTCTTACATTACTTATTAGCAGCATTTGACACAGTTTACTACTCTAATTTGCTTAAAAATATTTACTTGTCTTTCAGATCAATCCATTTTCTTGAGTTTTTTTTCCCGCTGCTACTGTCCTCCTGCTATTTCTTTGTAATAGTATCTTTTTCTAGTTCATATTCATCTCCCTGACTTCTTAATACTGAGACATTCTACCCTCTGACTTCCTCTCTTTTATCTTCAATCACTCTCTTGGTGATATCATGCAAATGTATGGCTTTAAATACCATCTTTGTATTGAGGCGTGTCCAAAGTAAGCTTACTTACTTTGTCTTTGTCATCAGGAAACACCAATCTCTAGAAAAGATCATCATGTTTGGTAAAATAGAAGGCCAGCAAGACAAGGGAAACCCTCAATGAGATGGGTTGACAAAATAGCTACAATAGATTCAAACACACCAATGATCACGAAGCTGGCACGTGACCAGATACGCGAGGTTGCCGCAGTCCTGGCTGACTCAGTGGCAACTAGGAACAACACATACTAAGGACTCCCAGGCTTATGTGTTCAGTGAAGATGTCTACCATGTAATCCTGATTCATATATGTAACAGCCTATTCAAAATTTCTACTTGGATGTCTAATAGAGGTGTCAATCTTAACATATCCAAAACTGAGCTCTATTTTTCCTCCCCAAACCTGCCTGGGGATGGGGCACAAGAGAACAAAGAGGAAGAAAACTGTGGGGTATCTTTCCTCTCTCTGAGCATTAGGAGACCCCTTTCTTGACCTCAGTCTCTCTGTCAGTGTCTTGTACTCATTTCCAGGTTTCAGGCTGAGGAACAACAGAGAAAAAAACAAGAGGGGGAGGAAAACTTGCTGCCAGTTCAGTGGCTTTCAAATTTTGATCTTCTTTCCCAACCTGCATGCTATCGGTTATATTTCAGAACCCTCAAATAGCTGTTCCATGCATCCTGTCCAGGTTTTATAGAGGCCTTCAGTGGGAGAAGGGAGTGGGTGTCAGTGGGAGAGAGGAGTGGAGCCTGCTTGCTTACTCCATTTTACCCAGAACTGGAACCTTGTATAAAAGTTTTTATTTTTGTACAGCTTTGTGTTTTCCCTAAATTAATTTCCTGTAAGTTTTGCTTACATAAATTCACATAGATCCTTAATTCTCTCCAGATGTTTCATTATGTATATTTACCATCTTCTCTCTTTATTTCACCTGTAGACATCCATTTTGAGCCATTGGTCCTCCTTCAATTTGGGCTGTTTGCTGTCTAAAATTACTGATATCTTTCCAACTCTTTACTTTCTCTTTACTAATTTCTTGGATTGAAGCATTGTTTCCTGGATCCCATGTCTTCATCTTTCTTGGCTTACTCCATTGTTTTGTTGGAGGATATGCTCCAAAAGCATTCTAAGAAAGAAAGCTTATGCCTGAATATGTCTTCATTCTGCCTTTACATTTATTGATAGTTGACTGATTATAGAATTCTAGAGGTGGGTGAGGTGACAAGTTAATCTTTCTGAAAGTAGGCTTTTAAATAATACCCTTACTTCCCTTACTTCTAACCCCATGCCTCACCCTGCCCCCTGCCATGTCTTACGTACCCAATAATCTCAGACTTCCCCAGATACTGTCTCTGAAAAAAACAAACTACCCGCTTGTCTCATCCCTGGTGGGTAAGTGTCTGTTGATGGCTTTCTGTGTCTAGGATGTGAGGGTTCATTGTTTCATGGATGGACTTTCAAAATAACTTCCTGTTTTCTCTGCTCTCCCTCCATTGTCACACACCCCCTCTTCTCTATATCTCCTACTTCTAATCCCTCAGCCTCTTGGGGGGACTCTTGTGCAAATTAGTGCTCTCTGCTTTCTCTTTCCCAAAGTACTCTTGTCCCAAAGTACTCTTGTCTACTTTTCAAAGTACTCTTGTCTACTGTGTCGTTTTTCATATTCTCTTTGTTCGTATGAGTTTATATAATTCATATACTTTTACTATTATTTTAGTGAGGCCTAGCCCTGTGGCGCTGTGGTTAAGAACTCAGCTGCTAACCAAAATGTCAGCAGTTCAAATCCACCCTGCTCCTTGGAAACCCTATAGGGCATTTCTACTCCATCCTACAGGGTCGCTATGAGTCAGAATGAACTCGATGGCAATGGATTTGGCTTTTTTGGTTTTTAATATAGGTGATGGGATAAAGATAAGTGTTTAACTGACCATTTTAAACCAACAGGCTATATCAATTTATTTCAGTAAAAACTATATCAGTTTATGTAGCTACATGACAGGTTAAAAAAAAAAAAACAGGATTTTGATAGAGCTTTTTTATGATTTTAGAATTGAAATTTGTTCTGTATATTCATGTGTACTCTTATTCCTTTCATGACATTCTGATGAAAGTTGAAATGGACATTCATATTTAGGGACCGACATTTAAATCTAACAATCTAGCCAACCAAAAGCTCTCCATAGATCAATACATTATATGAAAATTATCTTTTAGATATAGAATATCCATGATTGTAGTAGAACCAAAAAAAACACACTGCCATCTAGTCGATTCCGACTCATAGTGACCCTATAGGACAGAGTAGAACTGCCCCATAGAGTTTCCAAGGAGTGCCTGGCAGATTTGAACCGCCAACCTCTTGATTAGCAGCCGTAGCACTTAACCACTACACTGCCAGGGTTTCCTGATTGCAGTAGAGTAGTTATAAATAGGTTTTCATTGTAAACTAAAAGATACAAAAACCTGCTCTGTAGGTTATGGGTATCTAGAAAACGAAGGTGTATAATTTGGTTTATAAATTTAAAACAAAGTGTATCTTTTTCTAATATAATGTGGAGTTAAATTTGAATCTGTTCTAAAGGGGATAAAGGTCCCTGGGTGGCACAAATGGTTTGTGCTTGACTACTAACCTAAAGGTTGGCAGTTTGAGCCCACCAGTCACACTACAGAAGAAAGGCCTGGTGATCTGCTTCTATAACGACTACAGCCAAGAGTACCCTATGGAGCAGTTCTCCTCTGTAACACATGGGGTAGCCATGAGTTGGAAGTGACTCAAAGGCAATGGTTTGTTTGTTTGTTTTTTAAAGGGACTAAATTTGATTAGTTAACTATATTGTTCCAGATGTTACTGTAGTATGATTATGAAAGCTTTCATATGAGAAGAATTCTGAAATGAATAAATACTGGATGAGAGTTACTATGCTTTAATGTCAAGATAAATAAGTCCTCCATAATTGATTTTGTGTACACAATAGTATAATTGTTTATACAGTTCAATTGTTGGTCCTTATGCTAAGTTGAACCCATTTTTTAAGGGATGAGAATTGTTGAAAATTGAAGATTTACATTTAATATAGCTAACCCTCATTATTTGTGGTTCCTTATTTGCAAATTCGCCTACTTGCTAAAAGTTATTTGTAACTCAAAAATCAATACATGTGGCACTTTTCCCGTTATTCACAGACATGTGCAGAGTGGTAAAGAATTTGAGTTGCCTGATGAGCATGTTCCCTGCTGAGGTCAAACAAGGCGACACTGTGCCTTCTGGTTTCAGCTGTTATATTGTAAACGCATATCCTTTGCACGACCTATTTAGTCCCACGCTTTTCACATTTTTGTGCCTTCCGTTGGTGATTTAGTTGTTTAAAAAGGCCCCCAAGTGTAGTGTTGAAGTGCTGGCTAGTGTTCCTAAGCTCAAGAAGGCTGTGATGGACCTTAAAGAGAAAATATATGTGTTAGGTAATTTTTGTTCAGGCATGAGTTATACTACTGTTGGCTGTGAATTCAGTTAATGACTTAACAATATATATTACATTACTTAGTGAAACCATTGAGAGCCAGAACTCGACGGGAATGCCTTGTTTTTCTGGGTCTCGAATGTTTTCTACCTTTGACAGGGTGCAGTCGTACCACTTGTCTGTCACTCTCTATTAGTAGAAAATATTTGAGTTTTCCATCTCTGGCAGGTTTCCATCTTACCCAGGTTCCGGCTTTCACAGGTTTTACGGTATATATTAAATGTGTATTTAAACAGAAGCATACATAAAACAAGGTTATAGATTGATAGGTTGATGAAAATGTGACCACAGGCTTGCAGGAACCTAACCCTGTATTTGCCCCTAGCAGCAATGGATCGGTATTTGCTAATTCAGTGTTCACAGCAACTTTAAAGAACATAACTACCATGAATAAAGAAAATTGACTGTATTTCTAAGTTTTTTTTTTTTTCCTGAGATTTCATTATGAATGTTCAGAGTCACCAGGGATTTAAAGAAAAATGTATGAGCCATGAACTATTATAATCCATTTGGCTAGATAAAAATACCAAAAACCCCATTGCCATCGATAGGCTTCCAACTCGATAAAAATAAGTAGCCCCGATACGTGACAAAACTCTGACGAGAGCCATGAGTAGATAAAAACAAACTGCTGTCAGAATTAACAGAAATGACAGCAGTGTTACAAGGGCTTCAGGAAGCTTGGCTGTATACAGTAAGTGATCTCTAAAACTGAAATCACTTGGTAAGGAATGTGAGAGAAGCAATGCTTGGGTATTTTTGAGAAGAGTCATGGTGTATTTGTAGGAATGATAGACATGGAGACAGGGACTCCCATTTTGTTTTTTCCACTTCCTAGCTGTGTGTTGTTGTTGTTAGGTGCTGTTGAGTCACTTCTGACTCAAAGCAACCCTATGTATAACAGAATGAAACACCACCTGGTCCTGCACCTTCCTCACAGTCATTACTATGTTTGAGCCCATTGTCACAGTCTGTGTCAATCCATCTCATTGAGAGTCTTCCTCTTATATGCTGACCCTCTACCTTACCAAGCATGATGTCCTTCTCCAGGGACTGGCCCCTCCTTATAACATGTCCAAAGTATGTGAGACAAAGTCTCTCCAGCCTCGCTTCCAAAGAGCACTCTGGCTGTACTTCCTCCAAGACAGACTTGTTTGTTCTTCTGGTAGTCCCTGGTATATCTGATATTTTCCATAATACAACACCATAATACAAAAGCATCAATTCCTCTTTGGTCTTCCTTATTCATTGTCCAGCTTTTGCATGCATATGAGGTGACTGAAAATACTATGGCTTGGGTCAGGCACACCTTAGTCCTCAAAGTGGCATCTGTGCTTGTCAACTCTTTAAAGAGGTCTTTTGCAGCAGATTTCCCCAGTGCAGAATATCATTTGATTTCTTGACTGCTGCTTCCATGGGCATTGATTATGGATCCAAGTAAAAGGAAATCCTTGACAACTTCAGTATTTTCTCCATTTCTGATGTTGTTTATTGGTCCAGGTGTGAGGATTTTAGTATTCTTTATGCTGAGGTGTAATCCATACTGAAGACTGTAGTCTTTGATCTTCATCAGTAAGTGCTTTGAGTCCTCTTCGCTTTCAGGAAACAAGGTTGTGTCATCTGCATATCACAGGTTGTTAACGAGTCTTCCTCCAATACAGCACCTTCCTAGGCATTCCTAACCATTTAGGTTTTGTGAAGTGTATGACTACAGGGTCTAAGGGTCATATATGACTCTGGTTTTATTTGGGGGGGGCATTTT
The DNA here is from genome assembly GCF_024166365.1 of Elephas maximus indicus. NCBI lineage: Eukaryota > Metazoa > Chordata > Mammalia > Proboscidea > Elephantidae > Elephas > Elephas maximus. Next base: position 200,948,219 of record NC_064820.1, read on the forward strand.
GTGTGTGTGGCATTGTGATTAAAAGGAATGGGGTCTTACCTCTTAATGTAATATAGTCCAGGTCTTAATCCTTGTTCCATTTTTCTTCTCTATCTACCCTGGTGGCGTAGTGGTTAAGTGCTATGGCTGCTAACCAAAAGGTTGGCAGTTTGAGTCCACCAGGCACTCGTTGGAAACTCTATGGGGAAGTTCTACTCTGTCCTATAGGGGTCGCTATGAGTCAGAATCGACTTGACGGCAGTGGGTTTGGGTTTTTTTTGTTGTTGTTGTTATCTACACTCACACTCTTGTTGATCTCATTTAGTCTCACAGCTTTAAATGATACCTATATGTAATGGTATGAATTGTGTCCCCCCAAAATATGCATCAACTTGGTAGGCCATGTGTGGTTGTCCTCCATTTTGTGATTTTCCTATGTGTTTTAAATCATAACCTCTGCCTGTGGTTAAAAGTATTAGTGTGGGATGTAACACTCTTGCTCAGGTCACCTCCATGATCCAGTGTAAAAGGAGTTTTCCATGGGGTGTGGCCTGTACCACCTTTTATCTCTCAAGAGATAAAAGGAAAAGGAAGCAAGTAGAGAGTAGGGAACCTCATACCACCAAGAAAGCAGCACCAGGAGCAGAGCACATCCTTTGGACATGGGATCCCTGCGCCTCAGAAGCTCCTAAACCAAAGAAAGATTGAGAACAAGGACCTTCCTCCAGAGCTGACAGAGACAGAAAGCCTTCCCCTATAGCCAACGCCTAGACTGTGAGAGAATAAATTTCTCTTTGTTAAAGCCATCCACTATGGTATTTTTGTTATAGCAGTACTAGATGACTAAGACACTATATTATAATGATTCTCAAATTCGTATCTTCAATCAGTCCTTTCTATTGAACCCCAACTCACATACCCGACAACCTACTCAGCTTCTTCATTTGAATGGCTAATAGATACATGAAATTCAGTGTATCCAAAACTGAACCCTGTATCTTTCACTCATAACCTGTTCCTCCTATAGATCTCCTTATCTCAGTTTATGGCAATCCATACCTCCTTATACACAAAACCTTAGAGTCATCCTTTAATTCTTTTTTTTTTTTTTTCCTTGTCATTCCTCCCCTGCCTTCTCCTTCAAACAAATCATAAGGAAATCTTGATGTCTCTACATTCACAATTTTTACCTATTCAGACCACTTTTCCTTAACTTCCCTGTTATCACTGTGGTCCAAGCCACCATCACCTTTTGCCTGAGTTACTACACTGGTCTCCTAATTACCTCCAGCTTCTACAATTAGCCCTTATGGTCTGTTTTCAACACAGCAGTCAGAGTGGTCCTTTTAACTTGTCATATCATCTTAATCTTCTCTTAAAAACCTCAAATGTAACCCTTCAATGTCTTCTTATCCTACCTAGAATCAAGGTCCATAATTATAATGGCCTACAAGTCTCCACATTATATACTCCCATTACCTTGTCTACCTTTCTCACACAGTTTCCCTTCCCTTTGTCTGCTCCAGCCACACTAGCCTCCTTGCTGTTCTTCAAACACCCCAGGCACACGTCTTCCCTTGAGCATCTGCACTGGCTACGACATCTGCTCTTCCCCCGGTGATCCCCATGGCTCACTCCCTGTCCCCTGCAAGCCCTGCCTTTTCAATGAAGCCTATCTTGAACCAGTCCATTTAAATTGCAGCCAATATCTTCTATCCTTCCCCCTTCCCCTTTCCCTGCTCTACCATTTTCTTTTTCCACAGCACTTGTCACCTTCTAATGCATTATCTAATTTCTTTTTCTAGTATATTGTTTATTGTGTGTCTACGTTACTAGAATGTAAGTGAATCTAAGCCCCACAAAGGCAACAATCCTTGTCTGTTTTGTACAATGATGTATCCCAAGTGCCTGGTACAGAGTAAGTACTCAATGATATTTGTCAAAACAATAATGAATGAGCAGTCTGTGGGGTCAGTGAACGGGGAGCATAGGTCTGTGATTGGGCCCTGTGATTGTTCTGTTGTGGTGTTTGCTGAATGAGTGGAGTCTGCCTGGGCAGTAATTGGTAGAACTGGGAGTGTCAGTGGTAGGTACATGGGCCAGTGATTTGAGCATCTCTACGGGGTTCAATCGTTAGGGAGATTTTGGCTGTTAGTGACTGTTGGAGAGGCTAATTATCTTGCCCAAGGTCACCCATCTACTAAATGCCAAAGGTAAACTTGATCTCAAGAAATCTTAACCATGATGGTGTACAACTTCAAGATGTGCAAGCTGACTTAAGGAAGTGCAGTGGTAGGAGCAAGACAAGGTCTGTGAACCTGGGAAATTTCCTTGTCCAGAAAATCGGAAGGGTAAAATAACTCAGAACTTCATTCTAAGGATCTATTCAATATTCAAATTCTCTGGTAGAAAAACCCGTTGATACTTAATCTTTCAGATTATATCAGCGAACAGAATCTGAGCCACAATCTCTAGACTAATGTACCCTTCCTGCTGTGTCTGTTTCTGAGTCTGCAGGCAAGTATGAAAAATGAATCACAAGGAAATGGAGGTGCTGAGAGGGGACCAGGCCACAGTAATATTCCTGAAACACGGGGGAACTGGTGTCATGGAAAGATGATTTTTATACTGTGTGTGTAATAGATAAGAGATGGAAGATAGAGGAAGCAGAAAGACTAGTTAGAATCCTAGTGATAGTAATCTATGAGTAAACCAGCAAAATTTAAGATTTCCAATCCAGTCCTTTCACTGGTTTGCCTCCGTACATCCTTGTTTACCTTTCCATTCAATCCTCATCCCCATTCAGAACCTTATCCTTTCTTCACTCCTACTCTTTGTATTTCTTTATCCTTTCTTCCATAGGCTGAATGGTCATCTTTGAAACTTCCAAAGCTACTTGTAATAACTATCAATATTCTGCTTCTGTAGGTCCAACTAGAGCAGTTTTTCCCTCCAAGTCCAAAAGATGGAAAATATTTGCACATAGAATTTTTCCATACTTAGAAATAAAGGTGTCAATATAACAAAGAGTATTCCTTAAGAGGTTTCATTCTATAAAATGCCGATGGAAATATTCACTTGGAATTGTGCATTTTATTCCATTTTAGGAGTCTTGCAAATTGTATAAATAAGCAACAGGAAACCCAAGTCAAACTTTTGGGAAAAGTTACATTTATTTAACAAGATGTCACTGACTAAAGTGAGAGACAATGAGCGTAATTACCTAGGAGAAATTTTCCAAAGAGCGAAAAATGTAATAAATGTAACAAAGCTGTAATAATGGTGTCAGAAAATTCACACTGGTGAGAAAGCATAAGAACTTAATTAATATAAAAAAGCCTTCCTATACAAATCTCAACTCATTGGACACAGGTGAAAAACCTTATGAATAGGTGGGAAGAAGCTTATATCAAAATGTAATCTTATTCTGCTTTTGAGAACTCATACTGGACAGATATCCTGTATTTGTAATAAATGTGGAAAAGCCTCCAATCAAAAGTCCCATTTCCACTGGAACATATAATTCATATTAAGGAGAAATCATTCAAAGGCAATGAATATGAGAAAGCCTTCAGGTATAGCTTGGCCCTTAATTAATATAATAAAAATCATACATGGAGAATGCCTTATAAATTCCACTAATGGGGGGGTGGGGCTTATCCAGAAGTCAAAATTGATTGATAGGACATCAGAGAATTAAAAACTATGAATGCAAAAAAAAAAAAAAAAGAAATGTGGGAAAACCTTCAGGGACTTGTCAACCCCAACTGAACATCATCAAAGAAATGATCAAAGGGAGAAATCTTATGTATATATTGAATGTGAAAAAACACCCCTCTAGAAATCATACCTTTGTATACAGAGAATTCAGAAAGGGGAAAAACCCTATGAACGTGTTAAATATGATAACGCCTTTAGTAATAGAGAATGCCCCCACTGTTCATAATATGATTCATGCTGCAGAGACAACTTAGAAGTGGACTGAATGAGAGAAAGTCCATAAAAAAACAAAACTCACTGTGGTGTGACAGTTAATTTGTGTCAGTTTGGCTAGGATATGGTTCCCAGTGATTTGGCAAACACTAGTCTAGTTGCTGTTCTATAATGTAATTACTTTCCATAATGTAATCTAATACAATGTAATCACCATTCATAACACAGTCTAATGTAATCAATCAGGTGATGTCATACCAGTGTAGGGTGCATCCTAAACCTAGTAACTTCTGAGTTATAAAAAGACCAGAATAGATGCAGAGATACAGGGAGAAAAGACCAATGACAGATACAGATCCATCTACAATGATTGCTGGTAGCTACTAAAAGCTGAAATAGGCAATGAAAGACCTCCCACTACAGCCATGCCCAGAACTGAAACTTCTAGCCTCCTGATTGTGAGAAAATAAATTTTTGTTTTTTAAAGCCACCCACCTGTGGTGTTTGTGTTACAGCAGCACATGGTAACTAAGACACTATGCATCAAGGAATTCACATCAGAGAGATTAATGTATTAAAGAATATATTAAATGTTGTGGGAAGTGTGTGAAGGCCTTCAGCAGGAAGCAAGGACTCTAAGTCAGAAACCTCATCCTGGAAAGAAATTTTCTAAATGCAATCAATTACAATCATGTAGGAATGCTTCTGGTAAGAAATAATCCTAGGTCAGAGTTCAGCGTGGGGAAAAGCACACAAATGTATGTAGATATAGATACAGATATGAAAAAGGCTTCAACTAGCAGTCAAAACTCACTGCACATCAGAGAATTCATACTGTGAAACACAAAGAAAACAATAAATTCAGGGAAACCTTCATCTGGAGATTGGAGAATTAAAAACTATGAGAAAACCTTCAGGGAGTTGTCAACCCCCAAGTGAACATCAAAGAAATGATCAAAGGGAGAAATCTTATGTACATATTGAATGTGGAAAAACACTCCTCTAGCATCATAAAACAAGGCTCCAGGAATTGACAGAATATCAATTGAGATGTTTCAGCAAACAGATGCAGTGCTGGAGGCGCTCACTCCTCTGTGCCAAGAAATATGGAAGACAGCTTCCTGGCCAACTGACTGGAAGAGATCCATATTTATGCCTATTCCCAAGAAAGGTGATTCAACCAAATGCGGAAATTATAGAACAATATCATTAATATTACATGCAAGCAAAATTTTCCTGAAGATCATTCAAAAACGGCTTTAGCAGTACATTGACAAGGAACTGCCAGAAATTCAGGCTTGTTTCAGAAGAGGACGTGGAACCAGGGATATCACTGCTGAAGTCACATGGATCCTGGCTGAAAGCAGAGAATACCAAAACGATGTTTACCTGTGTTTTCTTGACTATGCAAAGGCATTTGACTGTGTGGATCATAACAAATTATGGATAACATTGCGAAGAATGGGAATTCTGGGAACACTTAATTGTGCTCATGAGGAACCTTTACATAGATCAAGAGGCAGCTGTTCAGATAGAACAAGGGGATACTGATTGGTTTAAAGTCAGGAAAGGTGTACATCAGAGTTGTATCTTTCCACCATACTATTCAGTCTGTATGCTGAGCAAGTAATCCAAGAGGCTGGACTATATGAAGAAGAACAGGGCATCGGGAATGGAGGAAGACTCATTAAACAACCTGAGTTATGCAAATGATACAACCTTGCTTGCTGAAAGTGAAAAGGACTTGAAGCACTTACTAATGAAGATCAAAGACCACAGCCTTCAGTATGGATTGCACTTCAACATAAAACAAAAATCCTCACAGCTGGACCAGTGAGCACCATCATGATAAATGGAGAAAAGATTGAAGTTGTCAAGGATTTCATTTTACTTGGATCCACAATCAACAACCATGGAAGCAGCAGTCAAGAAATCAAACAATACATTGCATTGGGTAAATCTGCTGCAAATGACCTCTTTAAAGTGTTGAAAAGCAAAGATGTCACCTTGAAGACTAAGGTGCGCCTGACCCAAGCCATGGTATTTTCAATCTCATCATATGCATGTGAAAGCTGGACAATGAATAAGGAAGACCGAAGAAGAACTGACGCCTTTGAGTTGTGGTGTTGGCAAAGAATACTGAATATGCCGTGGACTGCTAAAAGAACGAACAAATCTGTCTTGGAAGAAGTACAACCAAAATGCTCATTAGAAGCATGGATGGCAAGACTGCGTCTTACATACTTTGACATGTTGTCAGAAGGGATCAGTCCCTGGAGATGGACTTCATGCTTGGCAAAGTACAGGGTCAGTGGAAAAGAGGAAGACCCTCAACAAGGTGGGTTGACAGAGTGGCTGCAACAATGAGCTCAAGCATAACAACGATTGTAAGGATGGCACAGGACCGGGCAGTGTTTTGTTCTGTTGTGCATAGGGTTGCTATGAGTCGGAACCAACTCAATGGCACCTAATGACAATACAATAACAACAGAAATCATATCTTTGTATACAGAGAATTCACAAAGTACAGAAACCTCATGAATGTGTTAAATATAATGCCTTTAGTCATAGAGAATGCCCCCACTGTACCTAAGATGTAGAGATAACTTACAAGTGTACTGAACAAGAGAAAGTCCATAAAAAGACAAAACTCACTCAGAGTTTATATAGGGGAGAACCCTATAAAGTACTGAGTGGAAAAGTCGTCAGCAAGAAAACACCTCATTGTACACCAGAGAACCCACAAAGAAGCCCTAAGAAATAATGATTTGGGAAAGCATTAATCAATAAATGAAACTTTATAATTCATACAAGGAAGAAACCCTATTAATGTAACAAATGTGAGGAAGGAGAATTTGTACACCAAAGATGATATTCTAAGGAGATGCCTTATTTATCTAAGTAGTGAAAAATCCTAGTCTGAAGGTCAAAAGTTATTGTGCATCAAAGAATTTGTATTGGGAAGAGTCTCTATGTTGTATGAAGTGTGCTTAGCCTTTCAAAGTTAGTTAAATACTATAGAATTTATACTGAAAAATTGAAACAGTCAAATTAACAAATTTGCATTCTACCCCAGGGAAACAATATTCTATAACTGAAAAACTTTTTGTAAAAAAGATGACTGACAAACGAACATCCGTTTATCTATAGTCCAAGTATCTTCCTCCACACGCTTCATGCTCTCCTTTCAAAGGAGACTTCCTAGTAAATACTGGGAGAGAAGATTTACTATATTCCTCCTACATTGCTCACATGTCTTTCTTCCCCTGTATGTGTCTCTGTGTCCATTCTGGTCTTTTTGTAACTCAGAAATGATGAGGTGTAACCCACCCTACTCAGTTATGACTTAATTAACAGAAAACTCTAGTTCCAAAGGGGATCCCATCCACAGATATGGACATTAGGATTCCAACACATATTTTTGGGGAACACAATTCAATCCATAACACTCACCATGCACACGACTCTCAGACACTGACCCCAACTCCAAAACAGAACCTCCGCAGTTATCAGAGAAGGGCAAATGCCACTCTGTTCCTTTCTTCTCAAACCACTACCACCACACAGGTGTATGAGATTCACTTAAGGTTTGGGAGTAATTTAAAAGTTTTTATGGATTGAATTGTGTCTCCCAAATAGAAATGTGCAAGTTCTAACCCCTGTACATGTGAATATGAGCCTATTTGGAAGTAGGGTGTTATGGATTCATTTGTGTCCCCAAAAAATATGTGTTATAAATCCTAACCTCTATGCCTGTGGTTATAATCTCATTTGGGAATGGCTTGTGTCTTTTATGTTAATGAGGCAGGATTAGTGTAGGGTGTGTTTTGAGTCAATCTCTTTTGAGATATAGAAGAGATTAAAACAAGCATGAGAGCAGAGATGGGGGAAGACTGATGTCAAGCCACATGGAGATTTCCAAGGAACCAGGAAACAAGCTGAAGAGACAAGGACCTTCCCTCAAAGCCAACAGAGAGAAAAAACCTTCCCCTAGAGTCAGCACCCTGAATTCAGACTTAGCTTCTTAAACTGTGAGAGAATAAATTTCTGATTGTTAAAGCCATCCACTTGTGGCATTTCTGTTATAGGAGAACTAGGTGACTAAGACTTAAGGTTTTTGTTATGTTAATGAGATCACATTGTTAACGAGTCGGGTGGAGACTTAACCTAATCATTTGAGTAGTGTCTTATAAAAAGAGCAGAATAGACGTGGATACACACAGGAGGGAAGATGCCATGTGAAGACAAAAACTGCAGATGCATGTACAAGTCCAGGAATCCTAAGGACTGCCAGCAGCTACTAGAAGCTGAAATAGACAAAGAAGGACCTTCCTCAGGGACGGACCTTCCCCCACAGCTAATGTCCTGAATTCAGACTTCTAGCCTCCAGAATTATGAGAAAATAACATTTCTGTTCTTTAAAATCCACCCACTTGTGGTATTTTTGGTTATGGCAGCAATAGGAAACTAAGACAGGAGTACACATGGGAAGGGGAAACAGAAAGCCGTACTCTACATGTGACACTCCCCAGAGTCCAGGATAAAAGATCCCAAGGAAAATACTTTGATGTGAGTAACCTCATGGGAATGCACCCTAGTTCCTCTCCTTGCTCCTGTGTCCTCATTAGGCCCATCCTCTGCTCACAGCGCTATCATCCAAGGGCCCAGCCTCTGTGCCAAGCCAAATAGTCACCCAAGCCTGAGTTACTCTGTCCAGAATAGAGACCCACAGGTCTCCTCTTGTTGGAGTGCTCCTCTCCCATACCAACCCTGTGTTTCATTCTGGGATCTACCCATTCCTACATGCCGCCCAATCCGCAGGCTAGAGCGCTCAGTTGAGGGATAGAAATCTCACCCAAACTGGGCAAGTCCAGGGCTTCATCATGACCTTTGAACTTCAGAGAGTGTAAATTTGCTCTCTTTAGTGGTGGGGCCCTCTCAGTGGCTATTTTCCACTGTGGGTAAGAAGTCTGGTCTGCATTGAGAAGAATGAAGCTGATATCCAGAGAAAAGTAGGGGTAAAATGTGAAGCATGGGTCCAGTTCTTTCTGAGGGCCAGTCCCTTCCATGGTGGGTGTGACCTTCCTGAACTAAGGTTTGCTCCCTGTCTTTAATGGTTCACTGCACACTTGGGCTTTTTACAACTTCCACATGAAGCAGGAGAAAGAAAAGAGAAGACAAGAGGAAGCAGCAAGTCCCATTCATCCCCAACCCTGCTACTTGGGGTCCTCTGTGCCCTCACCTTTGGGTGGGGCTGCCATTGTGGAGGTCGCTTTGAGGCTTCGCTTCCGCTTCTGCACGTTCTGCTCTGGGTGGAAGAGGATGACATAGGTTTTGGGGACGTAGAGCATGCCAAGGGACACTGATGCGCTGAGGCTCAAGGACACTGTCAGGGTGGTTGTCTGGATGTAGATCTAAGTCATGGAGGAAGGAATGAGATGGGTCTCAGCCCTATGCCCTCCATACCCCCTACACTTCTGTTGCCACATAGACTGGGTGTGAGTCTATGTCAGCTGGGTTAGGAAGGATGAATGGGAATGAGCACTTAGGAAAAGACAGCAGCATAGGGAAGAGCCTGGTGGCATAAAGAGTCTGGTGGTCACCGTGTGCCTCTGGTGTAGAAAGGGAGGTAGGTGAGTGACATGGGACTGAGTGGACAAGTAATTGAGGGAAGGGAGGGGTGAATTAACAGACAGGGAGACCTGGGAAAATCATCTGTAAGCCTAAAACAGGCTAGGGCATGTTAAGTGAATGAATGAACATATTTTCAAATATACAAATGAATGAGTTCACAGACTGAATAAAGGAGCAAACAGGTGAACAAATGGATGACATAGATGGATATTCTACTGTATACATAAATGAATGACTAAATGTTCAAGCAAATGGACCAATGAATTAATGGATTGACAGATAAAGTGTGTAAAGAAATGAAGAAATAATTGAATAAAAACAAGTTAATGGATGGATAGACAAGTGGGTGAATCAATGAATGAGTCAACAAAGGAAGAGGGGAATGACTGAATAAACAAGCAGAGGGATATTGAAAAAACCAATGAATGAACAAGGATTTAAGTGCACAAATGAGTCAAACAACCAAGCAGTCAGTCCAGGAATTAAGCATCTAAATGTACCGCTAAGCTCTTGAAACAATCAGGCCCTTCAGTGGACAGGCAGGAAATAAATGAGGTGGCCAAACTTCCTAGGGGGCCCCAGATTACCTTTTCAGCAGACTGGGCAGTGCCAAAGAATATAGGCACAAAAGCCAGCCAGATGATGCAGGTGGTGTACATGGTGAAGCCAATGGGCTTGGCTTCATTGAAGGTCTCCGGCACGCCACGGGCCTTGATGGCGTACACAGTGCATGTGACCATGAGCAGAAGGCTGTAGCCCAGGCAGCCAATGAGGGATAGATCTGACATGTCGCACTTGAGCACCCCTCTGGCCTGCTCTGGGTCCACTGTCCGCTGCTCTTCAAAGTCGATCACACTATGTGGAGGCTGGGCCCCCAGCCATGCCACCACTCCCACCACCTGCAGGAACCAACACCGTATCAGAGACATATCCTATTCCAGGAACAAGCCCACCCCAGTCCCTGACCTCGGTCTCTGGCAGGATAGGATTTCCCTCAAAGCTTCTGGCCTACCGAGTGGGATTCTCAGGCCTGAGAGAGCCACCAAAAAGAAGGAAGGAAGTCCAGGTAAGAGGGATTGCCTGAGCAGAGGTCTGGGATACAGCCAGGTGGAGAGAAGGGCTGTAGTGGAGGTACGTGTTGGCAACGTCAGGGCTGGTTGATATGTGGCAATTTTTGATGCCCTTTTCCTGCGCTCTTCCCATTACCACCGCCATTGACTAAGCCCCTTCAAGGGGTAGTGAATGCAGGCAAAGGATCTGAAGTCCGACTGTGTGACCCTAAACACAACTTCTCTCTTGGCCTCTGCTTCTCCATATAGAGAGTGGAACCCTCATAATCTCTCCTCAGAATGTTGTTGTGAGGACAAAATGCCATCTTAGGGGGTTACCTGGTACATGTAGCACATATTAAGAATCAGGTCCTAAAGAGACGTTCTGTCTACTTCTCCCAACCCTCCAGGTAGGTGTTATTATCTTATCTGTAGATGTGAACACACACTAGATTGATCACTTCTAAATCCAAAAAGAATCCCAAACCAGTTGCCATAGAGTTGATTTGACTTATGGTCGTCCCGTGTGTGTCGGGTAGAACTGTGCTCCATAACGCTTTCAATGGCTGATTTTTTGGAAGTAGATTGCCAGGCTTTTCTTCAGAAGCACCTCTGGGTGGATGTGAACCACCAACCTTTAAGCTGGTAGCAGAACACCTAACTGTTTGTGACACCCAAGGACTCCCAGTTACTCTCAGCACCATGCAAACCTAGTTCCTGAGCACCCCCTTCCTTGTCCAAATCCAGAAAACTGTTGAGTAAAATGTAACGAAATGATGTGTGAATGCATAGTGATGCTCAAAATAAGGGAACATCTCAGGTAAAATAAACAAAGGAAGCACTTGATAGACAGGGGTGAGAATGTGAGCTGGCCTGGGACATATAAGTGCCAAACACAGGCCCTAATCAATTCCCTCACAGAGATAGGAGACAAGACCCTGATCCAAGAGAAGCTGAAGACTAAGAACTGAGACACCTGGATAAAGGTGGGACCCTCGGAGGGCTGCCCCATACGTGTGTGCAGGTTGCACTCCAGGAGGCAAGTGGCACCTGAAACCCAACCAAAACTCCATGCTGTGCAGTGACCTGGAGCTGGGTGGTGTGACTCTGAAGGAAGGGACACTTTTTATCATTTGTCTGCCCAAAAGGAATACCTTTTTGTGATGCTCACAAGGCAGCAGCTCTGGCGATTGCTCTGTGAGCAAGGGTTGAATGAAATAAACTCCACCCACTGTCTAGGAAGGCAGGAAGAAAGCGCCTCTGTGCCTGGCACTTAGACCTCCCAGGCCAGCTTACATTCTCACTCCTCTCTGTAGGTTGCGGGGAGAAGTCCCCTGTGAGAAACTATCATAAAACTCAGTTATAGTGCACAGAAGTAACAACCAAAATGTACAACACATATTTTGCAACACTTCTAAGTGGCAGAAAAAAAAATTAGTATACATGTATGAACTCCTACAAAATTATAGAAAATGAACAAAAGATAAGAACAAGCAATTCACAGAAGAGGAGATTCCAAAGGCCAACTGTGCTAACAATTAAGTATAGCCAAATTAAAAAAAATGAGATGCTATTTAACATCCATCCTTTTGGCAAAAATACCTACAAAGTTTGAAGAGGTGCATCTTTTAAAGGGTCCATTATATCTGGAAAGGCGGTTGTAATGTGGGGAGTTCAAGCAGGTGAGACCAGGGAGGTGAGCAGATTGGGAAACAGTGAATACAGGCTAAGAATCTCCATCCTGTGGACGAAGGGAACTAGGAAGTATCTGAGACACAGGAGTAGCAAGGTGCCTTCACAGAATATGCTGGGCCTGACAAGGGGAAGTTCAATTCCTGTTAGGGAGGGTGGGAGCACCTTCTACTAATGGGTAATTGCATGCACAAAGGCCTATGGGTAAGAATGAATGTGGTACATGCAGAGCTACATGAGAGAAGGGCTTGTCTGGAGTGGAAATTGTGTCACCTTCCACCTGGCCCTTAGAACATGACTGGCTCTGCAATATTACACCAGTTCCACCACCCCAAGCCATCTGTCTCTTAATACCCTCTGCACATAAACATCTAGAGCTTTCCAGACTATGCAAGTCATTTCCAAAGCTGTAATAGTACTTATATTTAGGGAAAACCACAAAGGAAATCTGTTTTTGATGTACATTACATCATAAAACATCAGCTGTTTTATGGAATTAGACACTGTACTCCACAGAAATTCAAGCAGGATTCAGAAGAGGACATGGAATGAGGGATATCATCGCTGATGTCAGATGGATCTTGGCTGAAAGCAGAGAATAGCAGAAACATGTTTACCTGTGTTTTACTGGCTATGCAAAGGCATTCAACTCTGGATCATAACAAATTATGGATAACATTGCAAAGAATGGGAATTCCACGATACTTAAATTGTACTCATGAGGAACCTATACATACACCAAAAGGCAGTTGTTCAAACAGAACACGGGATTACTGCGTGGTTTAAATCAGGAGTCGTGAGTCAGGGTTGTATCCTTTCACCACACTTATTCAATCTGTATGCTGAGCACATACTCCTAGAAACTGGGCTATATGAAGAAAAACATGGCATCGGGATTGGAGGAAGACTCATTAGCAATATGTCAACATGCAGATGACACAACCTTGCTTGTTGAAAGTAAAGAGAACTTGAAGCACTTAACTGATGAAGATCAAAGACTACAGCCTTCAGTATGGATCATACCTCAGCATAAAGAAAAAAATCCTCACAGCTGGACCAATAAACAACATCATGATAAACGGAGAAAAGATTGAAGTTGTCAAAGATTTCACTTTACTTGGATCCATAATCAATACTCATGGAAGCAGCAGTCAAGAAATCAAACCTTGTATTGTATTAGGCAAATCTGCTGCAAAAGACCTCTTTAAAGTGTTAAAAAGCAAAGATGTCACTTTGAGGACTAAGGTGTGCCTGACCCAAAAGAAAAAAAAAATTCAAGCCATGGTATTTTCAGTGGCCTCACATGCATGGGAAACCTGGACCATAAATAAGGAAGACCAAAGAATAATTGATGCCTTCAGATTATGGTGCTGGCAAAGAATATCGAATGTACCACGGACTGCTGAAAGAACAAACAAATCTGTATTGGAGGAAGTACAGCCAGAATGCTCCTTAGAAGCAAGGACGGTGAGACTTCATCTCACGTACTTTGGACATGTTATCAGGACGGACCAGCCCCCGGAGAAGGACATCAAGCTTGGTAAAGTAAAGGGTCAGTGAAAAAGAGGAAGATCCTCAAGGAGATGGATTGACACAGTGGCTGCAACAATCAGCTCAAGCATAACAATGATGGTGAGCATAGTGCAGGACCAGGCAGTGTTTCCTTCTGTTGTACACAGGGTTGCTACGAGTCAGAGCTGTCTGGACAGCACGTAAGAACAACAACACTCCACAAAAAAATCACTGGACCCTGTACCTCTCATCCAGTCTACCCCAGTGAACTGGCCAGCAGTAACTAGTTTCATGGAAAAAGATACTTTTTTTGAGGAAAATTAGTCAGCCGTCTCTTTTCCTTATGTTTGTATAAGAGCCCAACTGTGGAAGCGCATATTCACTTTATGAAAACAATTTCACTGTTTTACCAAAAATAACTAGACACTCATGTGTCCCACCTTACCTAATTTCCTTCATGGATTGAATGAGGCAGTGGCAGGTGAGGGAAAGGGGAGGAATGGCTTCTCTTAAATGAGTTCTTCTCATTTTCAAGGAAACAGTAGAGCTCTATATCGTGGGCCTATTTTTATTTTAACATGGGAACCAAAAATGGAAAGGAGTGACTCACTCTAGAAATACCACTTCTCTGATTGAAGTTGCGTACAAACCGCCTTTTTATGGACTGAATTGTGTCCCCCAAAAAAGACATGTTGAAGTCCTAAACTTTGTACCTGTGAATATGACCTTGTTTGGAAATAGGATCTTTGAAAATGTTATCAGTTAAGTTAACATGAGGTCATAATGGAGTAAGCTGGATCCTAATCCGATATAAGTGGTGTCCTTATGGAAGAGAAGAGACACAGACATGGAGGGAAGATGGCCATGTGATGAAGGAGGCAGAGATGGAGTGATGCATCTACAAGCCAAGGAGCACTGGGGCTACCAGAAGGTGGGAGAGACAAGAAAGGGGCTTCTAGAGCCTTGGGAGGGAGCATGGCCCTGCTGACATCCTGATTTCAGACTAGCCTCCAGAACTGTACGACAATAAATTTCTGTTGTTTTAAGCCACCCACTCTGTTGTACTTAATTATGGCGTTACTAAGAGACTAATTCACCCCACCCCCAGCCTCCAGAACACCCACCCTGCCACCTTGGGGCTCTTGAGGACCCACCTGCACAGATGTGAGGCTGAAGGTGATGACGAGTTGCGAAGTGGGGCTGATGAAGGGTGGGGGCGTGACTGAGCGCTTCCCCTGCTCAAAGATCCGGTAGATGCGGTTGGTCTTGGTGAGCAAGGCAGAGTAGCTGAGCGTGGTGCCGAGGCCAAGGAAGAGTCTCCGGGCAGCACAGACTGCGACCCCAGGCTCAGCCACCATGAGGAAGGTGATGGTATAGATGAGGAAGATACCCGTGAGCAGGACATAGCTGAGCTCTCGGCCAGAGGCCCGGACGATGGGTGTATTGTTGTGCAGCACAAAGGTGGCCACCACTGTGGTGGTCGCCATGATGCCCAGCATGGCCAGGAGGAGTGGAGGGGCTGCCCAGGGGGAGGACCAGGTAAGGCGCACCACGGGCGTGGGGCGGCAGCCTGTGTGGTTGGGAGTGGGCCGCATGTCCCCAGGACAGGCCTCGCACGTGAACTCGTCCACCTGGAAGCGGTACCCGTCACAGGCTTCACAGTGCCAGCAGCAGGGGACACCCTTCACCATCTTTTTCCGCTCACCTGGCCCACAGGGGAGGCTGCACTGAGATGAGGGCACATCTTGGAGGTCGCCTGACCATTGAAGTGCTTCCACCTGAGACAAGTGAGACACAGGCTTGTGACCCCCTGCTGCAGAATGGTGGGTCCACCTCTCGATGCCAGGGTTTTGTCTGTGTTACTCACGTCCAGCCTGAGGATCTCTGCCCACTGGCCCACAGCCTGGTACCCGCCGCTGCCCACACTGCCGTTGGCCACCTGGTACTGGAAGATGTCGTAGCGCCCGGGTGCGTCTCCATTCTCATTGAACATTACAGGGGTGCCCGCACTGCCTGGAGGAGAGCCCATCATCCTTAGCTGGCCCTCCTGCCCATCAGAGCCACCTCCTAGAGAGGTCACCTGGGCTGGCCAGCATCCAGGGCAAGTAAGATAGAGTCTGACTGCCCAGGCTTGAGGAAGAGTTCAGACCTGGTCCAAGATCTTCATGATAGCATGAAATTGGTACCATTTTGAAGTCAGCTTTGTTTCTTTGAGAAGCTTGTCCTAAAATCTCTAGTGCTGGTCTGGGATAATATTTAAGAAAGCTTGGCAGAGAGAAGGTGCGCAATATATATTTGGTGAGGGAACAGAGTTTTTGGTTTTATGAAGGATAGTATTTACCAAGAGGAGTCCCTGGGTGGTGCAAATAGTTAAGCACTTGGCTGATAACCAAAAGGCTGGAGGTTCGAGTCCATCCAGAGGTGCCTCAGAAGAAAGGGCTGGTGATCTACTTCTGAAAAATCAGCCACTGAAAACCCTAAGGAACACATTATTAGTCTGACAAACATGGGGCTGCCATGAGTCGGAGTCAACTCTCTGGCAACTGGTTTTAATTACTAAGCAGCAAATCTCTCCCCCAAAACCATGAGTACAGCTTGAGTCCATTAGATTCTTTTCAAAAGACATTGTTTTGAGTCCTGACCACAGGCCAGGCCCTCTGCTGGGAGACACAGAAGCATCAGACACGCCCCTTGTCTCAAGCAGCTCCCAGCCTAGCGGCATTTAGAAGCCTGTGACTCAGAGCAGGCAGGTCATCCACAGTGTGGGCCATGCCTTGAGCGGTTTTCACTGTGTCCTCCACACACCCTAGAGTCCAGATGCCTCTCAGCCCTGCACGGTGGAGGGGAGTTATGTGTAACCCGCTGAGTGTGAGGCAGGCAGGGTTGCAGAGAAGCTCCCTAACTCTGAATTTGCAAATTGGGGCACAGAGTGCTGAAGCCTGGGAAGGGAGGGGTGTTAGAAAGGGGGAGCCAGAATTCAGCCATAAAGAGAAATGAGGTTCTGATGCATGCTACGACATGGACGAACCTTGAATACATTATGTGAGAGAAAGAAGCCAGACATGAAAGGACAGATACTGTATGATTCCAGTCATATGAAATATCTAGAATAGGCAAATGCATAGAGACAGAAAATAGGATAGTGGTTATTAAGGGTTGAGGAGAGAGGAAATAGGGAGTTAAGAGGTTTACCTGTGTTTTATTGGCTATGCAAAGGCATTTGACTGTGTGGATCATAACAAATTATGGATAACATTGTGAAAAATGAGAATTCCAGAACGCTTAATTGTGCTCATGAGGAACTTGTACATAGACCTACAGGCAGTTGTTCGAACAGAACGAGGGGACACTGCATGGTTAAAGTCAGGAAAGGTGTGCGTCAGGGTTGTATCCTTTCACCGTACTTATTCAATCTGTATGCTGGGCAAATAATCTGAGAAGCTGGACTATATGAAGAAGAACAAGGCATCAGGATTGGAGGAAGACTCATTAACACCTGCAATATGCAGATGACACAACCTTGTTGCTGGAAGTGAAGAGGACTTGAAGCAGTTACTGATGAAGATCAAAGACCACAGCCTTCAGTATGGATTACACCTCAACATAAAGAAAACAAATATCCTCACAATTGAACCAATAGGCAACATCATGATAAATGGAGAAAATGCTGAAGTTGTCAAGTATTTCATTTTACTTCGATTCACGGTCAACACTCATGGACGCAGCAGTCAAGAAATCAAATGACACATTGCATTTAGCAAATCTGCTGCAAAGGACCTCTTTAAAGTATGAAAAAGCAAAGATGCCACTTTGAGAACTAAGGTGCACCTGACCCAAGCCACGGTGTTTTCAGTCACCTCGTATGCATGTGAAAGCTGGACAATGAATAAGGAAAACTGAAGAATTGATGCCTTTGAATTATGGTGTTGGCGAAGAATACTGAATATACCATGGACTGCCGGAGAAGAATAAACAAATCTGTTCTGGAAGAAGTAAACCAGAATGCTCATCAGAAGCAAGAATGGCAAGACTTCATCTCACATACTTTGGACATGTTATCAGGAGGGATCAGTCCCTGAAGGAGGACATCATGCTTGGTAAAGTAGAGGTTCAGCAGAAAAGAGGAAGGCCCTCAAGGAGATGGACTGACACAGTGGCTGCAACAATGGGCTCAAGCATGACAACGATTGTGAGGATGGGGCAGGACCGGGCAGTGTTCCCTTCTGTTGTACACAGGGTCGATATGAGTAGGAACTGACTTGATGGCACCTAACAACAACACTGCTTAAGGAGTGCTGTGTCTGTTTGGGGTGATGCAGAAGTTTTAGAAATAAGTAGTAGTGATGGATGTACAACATGGTGAATATAATTAATGACACTGAATTGTACACTAAATATAATTAAAATGGAAAATCTTATGTAGATTTTACAATTAGGATTTTTTAAAAAGTGGGGACCAGAGCTTGGCTCAGTTCTCCAGCCCTCAGCCCCAGGTGCCCACTATGCCATTCTGCCTCTCCCTCCTTTCAATCCTGAATCCTCCCATGTCTGGCACAGAAATCTGTCCCAGGGGCCTTCCCCTCACCCACAGGAATGCTAGTATCCACTCACCATTGAAGCGGACTGCTCGAATATACTGCAGCAGTGTCCGCCCATCAGTGGGCTCCATGGCTGGGCACAGACCTCTGTGCCCGGGACAGAGCGCCTGGTGCATGCTGTGGAGGGCGTGGGCAATGGCGTACACAGCATCGATCACAAACTGCACCTTCCCCTCCTGCTCGTAGGTGGAATCCCGGCCAATGCGTTCCTCGCCTGTCCTAGGGATGCCCCACCCCTGAGACCAGGAGCCAGGAAGTGGGCCTGGCCCCCACATGCCTGAGCTGGCCTCCACCTTTTCCCCTACCACCCTCTCCACCCTGGGCAGCGCTCACCTGTACATTTGCGAGTGGAATCATCTGACTGGGTATGCGAGCTGGTCAGTTTGCAGTTAAAATTCTCTTCCCAGAACTCAGCAAACCAGATGTTCCGGCGGTTGTTCTCCAGAGAGCGGGTCATGAAGTACTGGTCAAACCCTGGGAGGTAGGGAAGGAGACAGGAGGCTGCCATGATTCTCCTGTGGGATAAAGGGAGAGCAGGGAGGCAGAGCAAGCCTCATCACTCTCATCGGCAGGATGGTATGTTCCAGATCCTTGATTTTTCTTCCTCCTCCTCCCCACTAAATTAGTGCTTTTGGTAGTACCAGAATACAAGCATGGAATTTTAAAAAATACTAACATTTATTTACCCTGTACAACGGGTATGCTCTTATTCACACGCCATCCCCCTTCAAACATGGCTGTGAGGGGAGTATTCACAGAACTACAGACTCAGAGAATCTGAGAACCCTAGAAGGGACCTGGATCATGGTAACAATTATATATTTTTGTAATTAGCTGCCATCAAGTAAGCCCCCTACTCATGGCAGCCCATGTGCAATAAAACGAAATGCTGTCTGATCCTGTGCCATCCCTGTGAACTGTTTCAGATTGGACCATTGTGATCAATAGGGTTTTCACTGGCTGATTTTCAGGAGCAGATCGCCAGGCCTTTACTCCTAATCCATCTTGGTCTGGAAGCTCTGCTGAAATCTGTTCCGCATCATAGCAACACACAAGCCTCTATTGACAGATGGGTGGTGGCTGTGAATGAGGTGCATTGGCTGGGAATTGAACCTGGGTCTCCCACATGGAGGGTGAGAATTCTAACACTAAACCAATTATACGAATGGGAGAATGAGTGCTCCCAAGAGGGAATTCTGGGGAAGGACAAATGGGGATGGGAGGCAGAATGTGGGAGCCAACACTGCCACTCACCATCAATGGAAGCCCTTTTGGGCAGGATGGTGATGGCGCCCACGGCCACATCCTCTAGGTTCAGGATGGGTGCAGTCTTGGCTCCCCAGCTGTCTGAGCCGACCCACAGGAAGTGGCCCGTTAGGTTGGCCTGGCGTGTGGCCTCCAGGACCCTCCTGGTAGAACAGGGTTGGGAGGTGAGTGAGGCCTGGAATCCTCTTCCAACTTAGCCCTGGCCACTTAGCATTCTTCTTCACCCATCTGTCCCTCTCACATCACTCAGCAGACCCTCTTTACCAGGAAAAACGGGGTGCAGGGTGTTTAGGACACTTAGTAGAATGCCACACCAGGTTCTGACCCCAGACCAGCCCATGTACTCTGTCTGGCCTTTGGAGGTGCTCTTTGAGGAAGATCAAGGCCACTCAGAAGTCCCTCCACCCCCACACCCTGCCTCCAGCACCTCCAGGCTGAAAGAGGAACCTCCACTTGGGCAGGACCCTGCTGATACCCTCCACACTGCCTAGGCTCAGTCCTGACAGCCCCTTCTGCTGACACACGCGCACACACACACACACACACTCTCTCTCTCTCTCTCTTTCGCTCTCTCTCTCTCTCTCGGTTGTAAAAACAGGCAAGTATTCATGTGAGTTTCCCTGGTTGGGCTGGGGCATCTCCACCCAGACCCGGCCGGGATCATTTGGGCAACCAGATGTAGTGATGGCAGCAGGGGATTCAAGTGGGTGGGAGGAACAAGGGGGAAGGAGGAGTATGTGCAAATCTGGTGGGTATGTAAAAATGGGAGGCAGGGCATGCAAGGAGAGCCTCCTCAGAGCAGTAAATGAACCCACGCTGTCCCACCTGATGTCGTCCTCATTGGCAAAGATGATGATGCCCCGGGCGTTGGGTGTCTCCATGAGTCTCCTGATTAACTTGTTGAATTCTCCTGGCTTTGGTTCCCTGGGAATCTTGATGGACTGTGCAATACAGACCCCCCCTCGGTGCCGGGGGTGCCTAAATCAGGGCTCGGCCCCTGTACCCACAGGGGGCCACCACCATAGATGACTGCCTAGCTTGTCATCAGGGGCCTGGCTGAGGGGTGAAAGGGGTGGAATCAAGCCTGGGCTCCACTTGCTGGGCCACATGGCCTGAGGCTGGGTACACCAAAGGAAGGGGCACCCTTTCTTCCACACAAAATGCTGTCTGCCTGCCAAGCCTTGAACCACCCACAGGGACCCATCCAGGCTAATCGCAGCCCTGAGGCCCACCACAGATCCAGTGTCCCCACCCTACAGCTTCCTGCCCCACCCAATGGCCCCTGGCCCACACCCCTGTAGGTTCTTTGGTGCCTCAGACAGCCCCCCACCCCAACTCACCAGCCTCACGGGAGATCTGCACAAAGGCCTCAACCCCACTCTCGCCATAGTTGCCCTCGGAGGCCAGCGTGGACACATAGTTCCATCCTAGTGCTCGCACGATGTCCACCATGGCCTGGGCCTGGTAGGAGTCAGGTGGCACCACACGGGAGAAGAAGTCGTAGCGTGTAGAATCGCTGAGCTCTGGGGCTGTGGAGGCATAGCTGATCTGTGGTATCTGGAAGGGGTAAGAATCCCTGGGCTGTGAATGGAGGGTTAGTAGTGGCCCTAGGGAGGTATGGCTGTGGAGATCCAGGACATGGATGGGAGAATGGAAGGTTTGGGGTAGGGAGCTGGGGGCCAGGTGGAGTGGCTACATGGAGAGGCCAGAAGGTATGGGGAAAGGTCTGCATTTTGTGAAGGGATCTGGTGGGATACGGGAGATGTGAGGGTCTAAGAGAAAGGACAAGGTCGCCCTATACAGTTGTGCAGGGTGTGTCCTGAACACCAACTCTTAAGCAAGAGGGAAGAAGGAACTGAAGTCCAGTCTGTAGCCCAATCCAGCTGCATCCACCTGGGGAAAAGGAGTGTCCTTGTCAGCCCCAGGGGAAAGCACAAAGGGACAGTCTGTACAGGAAGGGTCAGAGCAAACAGGAGTTGGAGGGAAGTGTCTGATTCAAGGCTGTGTCTGGCCCCATGGAGAGGCTTGTTTGAAACTGGGTTTATCTGTGTGCATTGTAGTGATTAGTAGCAGGGATTATAGGCTAAGCTGATCTGGGAGTGGGGTGAGGAGCAAGTTTGAAACAGCAGTGGAGAATGGCAACAGAGGACTGAAGAGGTGGCTGACAGAGAGAGGGTGTGAATCAGAACCACATCACACGGAGCAAAGAGCAAAGAGGGAGCTACATTGGGCACTCCACGACACTTCAGATTAGCAACAACCTTCTCATGCAGGTTTAACCTCCATTTCACAGATGATGAAATTGAGGGTAGGTCAAATCAATTAAAATGTCTGTGATCCCAGTGACGTGGCTGGGAAATGAACTCAAGACCCTCATAGTTTCTTCTACAATAGAAATCGCAAAATGGCCCCCATGAGGCCAAATCTGGCTCATGGTTGTGTTTTGTGCACCATGTTGTATTTTTAATTTTTGAATTAGTAGCTGATGTCCAAAAATAGAATGTTTACATATAAAACCCTATCTGGTCTGGAATCCTGGTCTGGTCTGAGCCAGGCAGCAGTGGGCCCTGGGCTCACAGAGTCCTGCTTCGCTCACTTCCAGTCCCCACCTGGCCCTTGGAGGCCCTTGAGTTTCAGATCCCTTCATTAGACCTAAAGGGCAGAGACAGGGAGAGCAACAGAAACCAGGCTCTTTAGACAGAGCCTACAGATAGCGAAAACGGACACCCCTACACGCACAAACACACAGACACACTAGACAGCCACAACCTCTCTCTGTGCCCGCTAGACAGTGTCGGTATGCCCGGCACCAGTGCTGCCATCCAGAGGACACTGTGGGGAGAGAGAGATTAAATGTGTGCAGATGATGGAGGACCCAGAAAAGATCCTACCCAGAATGCTTGGTGTAGAAACAAGAGACGCTCTCAAGAAAACTCTCAATTAACAGATGGAAGCAAAGCTTCCCTCCATCCACACAGACATGGAAGGACAGAGAGGGACCCTAGAAGAGCCCCAGTAAAGCTATCCCACAAGCCTCTTTCGGTGAATGACTACTATAGAAAACCCCCAAACTATAATGCCAAAGGTTGCCTAATCTTTGATTCCTATGACCCCGATCATTGTCGCCTAGGGCTGCAAGGAACTTGTGTCCCTCACAGAGGACAGTTCTCTAAAGATGAGGGCCCCGCAGGCGGTCCAGGCGTCTCAGGTAGGGCTGGGCAGGGCGCTGTAGAAAAGAAATCCCACTGTCGTCTTGCCTCTTCAGATGGCCATCAAGAGATGATTAAAAGGTGTGTCTACGTCTACGTTGCAGCATTCGAAGGAGGGTCCTGGATCCAGGGAAAACTCAAAGCTCCTCCCACCCAGAGCCCTCCACAGGGCCCAGGGGCAGGCCCACCTTGTACAGCTGTGCAGGGTTTGCATTTGCCTGGGGGAAACCCAGAAGGCAGGTTTTCTTAACTCACACGAGGGGCTGCCAGCCTGGGGGGTGTCAGAATAGACAAGGGGGTCTAGGGGTAGGTGGCTGGATCTGATTCAGGCCTGTGTCTGATCCAACGGAGAGAGCTTCTTTGAAGCTGCTTTAAATCTGTATAAATTAGAGTGATTAAAGCGGAGACCTTTCCGGACTGAGGTAAAGAGAGAAAAACACGAAAGACATCGGCCACCCCAAGGGCGAAGACAGGCAAGAGATGCTGGAACTAAACACGGCCCCGCGGCCCTCACCGCAAAGAGGCGCAGCACGTTGGCGACCATGATGGAGACTGAGCTGGCTGAAGCGCCCACGACCGCCACGACGCGCTCCGGGGGCGCCGCGCGGAGCGGAGGGGCGCCCCCGGGGCACCGCACGCTCGCCTCGTCGCCGTCGCCGCGGCCGCTGATCAGCGCCTGCACGAAGCTGAGCGCCTGCTCCAGCGCGTACGTGTCCCGCGAGCAGGTGTCGAGCAGCCGCGCGCCCAGCCGCACGCCAGGCAGCAGCTCCGGGTCGGCATTGACGCGGTCCAGCGCGTACAGCATGGCCTCGAGCCGGTGCACGCCCTGCTCCTTCTTGAGCTGTCCGCACGCCCGGCCAGCCGAGCCGCGCGCGTGCACCGGGAACAGGCCGCCCAGTGTGAGGCCGCCGGCCAGGCGCACCGAGCCCGCCGCTTGCGATAGGCCTGCCGGCACCAGCCACGCCAGGGGCGGCAGCAGCGCCAGAAGCAGCGGGCGCGGGATGCGCCGGGGCCCGGCCATGGCTCGCGGGCTGCAAGAGAGAAGGCAGATGGGAACAGGTGTTCTGCAAGGAGAACTCTCCGAGAGCCAGGGGCAAAGTCCGGGGGAAAGTCCGGGACAAAGGGAGGGAGTCTTGGGGCCAGGGAGAAGAAAGAAGAGCAAGAAATGTTTGCCGAGTGCTCTGGTAACTAAATGGGATAGGTACCCTGCCAGTCCTCCCGGTCCTCCACCCAGAGTTCCCAGACCAGCGCTCTGAACCTTATAGCACACGTTCCCCTGCCTAACAACTGTTTGCACCCCTCCAGTCTTGGCCCTTCCCAACAACCCTGGACACTGGGCCCCTCTTTCTTGAAGTCCATCCCCAGCGCACCTTCTTGACCACACTCACCTGCGCCAGCCGCTGTTGGTTCAGGACAAGCCTGTGACAGATGCCGAGGGGCTCTGAGAGAGAGGATTTAAGGATTCTAGCAAGGGGATGAGCGGCAGCCCTGAGGGCGGAGACCCCTCCGGAGTACGGACGTGCTGCGCAGAACTGGCTCCCTCTCACTCTCTCCACATCTCCTTTCCCTCCCTCTTCTAGTCCCCCGGTCCGATCCATTCTCTTCTTTTTCCTGTCTTTGGATGTAAGTCCAACTCTATCTCCCTCGGGGGCTGTCTCTGACACTCACACTCTCCTTGTCCTATATCTGTCTTACTCTGTCTTTTGGTCTGTTGGTCTCTGTCTCTCTCTCTCCTTATTTCTCTCATCTCTTTCTGTTTCTTCTTGCCTCTGTCTCTGTGTGTCAATTTCTCTGTCTCCATGTCTTACCCTTCCTTTTTCTGTCTCTTCCTCTCTTTCCTGGCCACCAGTCCTTCTGATTCCACCTGCCTAATGTACATCAAAATGTTCTCCTTGCAAAACCCCACAGTAAACCCACAAGTGGAGGGAGAAAAGAGCAAAGGTTGAGTGAGCCAAGTGACCTGAACTAGTGGAAGGAGGACAAGGCCGGACAGGAAGGACCCACCCGAGAGCAGACCTTAATAATAGTGCGAGCTCTGCTTTATACAACAATCCTGAAAAGAAGATACTTTTACCATCATCCCTGTTTTGCAGAGGGGGAAATAGAGGCCTCAAGAAATTACGTAATTTGGCCAAGGTCACACAGTTGGCACATGTCAGCGTGAGGATTTACTTACGCCTAGCTTGGTGAGAAACTGCCAGGCCACACCACCTTTGATGGAGGGAGGGAGCAGGGCCAGCTCACCCTGCAGTTCCCACCCCTGCTTCTTGCATCTGATGATGGAACCCTAAGGAATTGTTCTTCTGGTCATTTATAAGGTCTTCCTGGGTTCTGTGGTCTGAAGCAGTGCCTTGAGCTGCGACTGACTCATATAATGTGAGGCTCTCTATACCTGAGTTTCCCATCTCACCACTGGCCCCAAGATGAGGGTGCTTGGCCAAAAGATACTCTGACCACCATCCCTGTCTGGAGCCCTGGATTTTGCTCTCTGATGCCAAGGGAGCAACGTGTGCTCTGAGACAGGTGGTGTGCTCCCAGCACAGGGATTAGCAGGCTGGACCTGGGGGCCTGAGTCGACTTGGGCTGCATTAGACAGGGTGGATTAAGGCTCCTGTGGGAATTTGATCAGCCAGCAGGGGGAGTAAGCAGAAGCCATGCCACCCTTCTCTCTTCTCTGGCCACACTAAGAGCTGTCCAGTCACCTCTCTAGCAGAGGCTGGAGTGAGGAGGCCCACATCCAGCTCGACCTCTACACATTTTACAAGTTGGTAAGGGCAGGGCACTTAGCTAGTGCTAGGCAAGGACTGTTTGAGGTGGATGGCCCTTCCCTGCTCATGACTGGTCAGAGTTGCAGCCGTAGGTTCCAGACTCACAGATCAGAGCATCCCACTGGCTCCTGGGTGGAGGATGAACTCTCAAGGAGCTTCAGGGGAAGCTGGGAAACCAACAAGAGGCTCTCACAAGGGCCCAGGGGAGGGCAAAAGCATCCATTCCCAGGGTGGTAATGGCAGCAAAGAGAGAAGTGGGTGGATGTCAGGCCTGGGGTAGTAGACTCAGAGGGGTGGGGGAGAGAAGGCCTTGTGACTGGGGCACCTGGGCAGGGGACAGTATTCCCTGAGCAGGTCGGAGGAGGGCAGAGACCAGTTCAGTTTTGGACATACGAAAGCCAAGAATCCCACTCGAGATTAGAGAGGATAGGTCAAATCTACAGTTGGATTTATGACTCTGGAATTGAGGGACCAGCCAGGCCTCAGTGGCAGGAGATAAAGCTCAGGTGGACTCAGCGAATATATGGTATTTAAAGCCGAGGGATGGATGTGATCACCTTGGCAGACAGTGTGAACAGAGGGTGAGGACGGAGGCCAGGAGACGCTGACATTAAGAAGTTGAGCAGGAGAGAAGGAACCAGCCACCCAATCCACCCCATTCTTCACTCAAAGCCTAAGATTCCGGAGAAACCCTGGTGGTGCAGTGGTTAAGAGCTATGGCTGCTAATCAAAAGGTGGGCAGTTCGAATCCACCAGGCACTTCTTGGAAACTCTATGGGGCAGTTCTACTTTGTCATATAGGGTCACTATGAGTTGGAATCGACTCTACAACAACAGGTTTGGTTCCCCCCACCCCTACCCCATTCCTGCTCTTCCCTGCCAGGTGACCAGACTGCACAAAGACACAGTTTAAGCCATGACCACCAGGTGTGCTGCCACCACCAGATGCCCTGGGGACGGCCGCAGGGACCAGTTTACCCAAGAGTGGAACTGGAAACTGCAAAGGCATGAACTCTTGGAGTCTTGACAGAAAGATGCTCCCAGGCCCCACCCCTCACCTTCTCAGAGCTATATCCAGAGAACCAGCTACCTCTCCAGCCTGACCGCAGTGGAGGAGAATACGTGGCAGGACTCCCAGTCACAGGCCACGCACTGATCACACGGACCACTTGTGCATTAACAAACAGCTGCTTGGACTCAATGACCTAATGCTGAGAAAATGCTTGCTGATGCATAGGATGAAATTTAAAAGGTCTGCTAACAGAAGTCCTGCTTGCTCCCTGACCCCCAAACTCTGACTGGGCCTGAGGCATTCCAGGACATTCAACTTAGCTAAAGCGTAGTGGTTCCAAGCACAGAATCTGAGGCGGGGAAGGCACGGTTTAAATGCTGTCCTGTCAATTTTTACCTGGATGACCTTGAGCAAGTTGCTGTCCTTTTTGTTTTGCTTCATTGTTCATTTCTTTACAGTGGGAAATTTAATGTAGAAAATTATATTATTTTTTACATTTCAGTTTAATGTTTCTAATCCTGCTGTCTAAACGCCCATATATTTCTCTTCTGAGGCTTGTCCTATCCAGAGTAGTAATAAAATAATTGTGAGTGATGAGAGTTCACACTTTACTATGTGACAGATATTAAGAATATATATGTGTGTGTGTATATATATATACACACACATAGGGAGGAGCCCTGGTGGTGTAACAGTTAAGCGCGCAACTGCTAACCAAAATGGCGTGGTTCAAACCCACCCAGTGGCTCTGCAGGAGAAAGACCTGGTGATCTGCTTTCATAAAGATTACAGCCAAGAAAACCCTGTGGGGCAGTTCTACTCTGTCACATGGGGTCACTATGAGTAGGACTCAACTGGATGGCACCCAATAAGAACATATATATAAGGGGTTTGGTGGATCAGCCGAGTACCTGGATGACACAAAAAGTTAAGCACTGGGCTGCTAAGTGGAAGGTTGGCAGTTCGAGTCCACCCAGAGGCTCTTCAGAAGGAATGTCTGGTGATCTACTTGTATAAAATCAGCTCCTGAAAACTCTATGGAGCACAGTTCTACTCTGATGCATATGGATCGCCACGAGTCGATTCCAACTCAACAGCAACTGGCTTGGTTATTTTTTTTAGTGATTCAATGGTAGAATTCTTGCTTTCCATGCTGAAGACCTAGGTTCGATTCCTGACCAACGTACTTCATGCGCAGCCAGACCTGTCTGTCAGTGGTGCTTGCACGTTGCTGTAATGCTGAACAGGTTTCAGCAGAGCTTCCAGACTAAGATGGAATAGGAAGAAAGGCCTAGGGATCTACTTCCAAAAATCAGCCAATGAAAACCTTATGGATCACAACATTCTGATCCACAGCCCATCATGGGGATGGCACAGGACCAGGCAGCATTTTGTTCTCTTGTGCATGGGGTTGCATGGGTCAGGGGCCGAATCTATAGCAGCTAAAAACAATACACATACATACTGTTGAAAAAAATTTGTTCCCTGGTTAAAGGCTTGTACACTTTTTTTTTTTTAACAAACAGTATCTCCTCACTAAGAAACCTGCCACGTAACACAGAACTAATCTACAATATAGAAACATGTGTTGCAGCAGAACAGTTTTTTCACAAATAATTCCAGTAGAGAAAAAAGGAAAACATTTAACAATGCATTCTATGAGATTAATATATAGCTAGTACAAGAAATAAAAATTACAGGCCAAATTCAGGAGCATAGGTTTAAAAATCTTAAACAAAATGTTTGCAAACTGAAATACATAAAAATATCATAACCAGGTCTGGTTTGTCCCAGAAATGCACTTTAACAGATTAAAGACTTAGAAAAGCTATTAACGTAATTCACTGCATTAACAGATTAAAGGGGGAAAAAAATGATTATCTAAATGGATGCAGAAAAAGCATTTGACAACATCCAACATTCACTCATGATAAAAAAAAAAAAAAATTTAGCAATCTAGGGATCTTCTTTAACCTGATAAAGATTTTCTACCAAAAATCTACAGAAAATATTATACTCAGTGATAAATCACTTGAAGAGTTTATTTCCTTTAAAATAAGAACAAGACAACAATTCCAATTATCACTCCCTCTAGGGGGCACTAACCCGTGCCCCCCCACCAAGAAAAATCACAACTGGAATAAACATAACTCTCATCAGTTGCAGATGAGATGATTGGTTACATAGAACACAACATGTAAGAGCAATTCTAAAATCATTTGCCTTTCTATAAACAGAGTTAGAAAATGTAATTTTTTAAGAGATACCATTTATAATAGCTACAAAATATATATGCTATAACTAGGAATCATCTGGAGCTCTGGTGGCGCAGTAGTTAAGCATTTGGCTGCTAGCCAAAAAGTCAGCAGTTCAAATCCACCAGCTGCTCCTTGGAAACTCTATGGGGCAGTTCTATTCTGTCCTTTGAGTGGGAATCAACTCAATGGAAATAGGTAGGAATCATCTAACCAAAGACAGGTAAAATATTTAAGGAAACTATTATGACACTTTATTGAAAGACATAAAAGAAGAAATAAATTGGGAGGTATAAAATGTTCATGGATAGAAAGACTCAACAATGTGAAGGTTCTAGTGGTCCTCAAATTGATCTACAGACTCAGTGTAATCCAAACAATATCCCAAAGGGATTTACCTGGCTAGGAACAAATAGAGCCTAAAATTTATGTAGAAAATCAAAGGGCCAAGGATAATCTAGTGCTTCCTGCAAGATAACACAAGGTGATATACATATATAAAAAATATATATATATATAAATGAAATTTATATATATATATAAATGAAATTTATATTAAAAAAATAGATATTTTACTTTTATTTCAAGAGGGATTATCTTATCTATGAAGGTAGAATTTCCTGACCCAAAATTAATCCACCAGTGGGTTTTTTTTTTACCCCTTATTCACCCAAAATGGCTGTTTCAAAGAGCTGACCAAAACAAAAGCATTAACCGGTGATTGAGAAAGACTGGCTTCTTGGTGGTACAGTGCTGGGCTGCTAACCAGAAGGTCGCAGTTTGAATCCACCAACCGCTCCTTGGAATCCATATAAAAAAAGATAGTCCAATTGTGTCCTATAGGATCGCTATGAGTCAGAACAGACTCAACAGCAGAGTTTAGGTTTTTTGGAGGTCTTGGGATTGCAGGTGTGTGGAGGAGCAAATCTTCCATGAAGTTACTTTTTTTAATATTAACTCATTAAATACTTCATCATCATGGAAACCTATATTCTTTAAGCAAAAGTTACATAACCCTCTGTGAATTTTCTAGAAGCAGTTTCCTCTCACAAGAAGACATTTCTCCAATTTGCAAATTGTTTATTAAATCATAAAGCAATCAAATATTCTTTGAATTAATATATGATTATATATATATATATAAAACAATTTATTGATAAGAATAACTAATAAAAGCTATTTAAGAGAGGAGAGGCCAAGATGGGGGAGTAGTCAGATGCTTCCTGTGGTCCCCCTTACAACAAAGACTTGAAAAAACAAGTGAATCGATTATATATGACAAGCTAGGTGCCCTGAACATTAAAGGCAAAGTTGAAGAATCATAATTTTTTAAGAGATACCATTTATAATAGTGACGAGGAGGGAGAAATGGTTCAGAAGCAGCGAGAAGTTCCCAGACCTGACCCAGCGGGAACTGGCACCCTGCAGGCTGATTCCGCTGGTGCAAGCACAGTAACACAAGCAGTCATGTTTGGAATGATTTTCCACATTGGAAGAGAATAAGTGGCGAAGTGTCTGCTCAACCTTCCCGAACAAGCGAGAAGCTGCCCTAAGTCTGCAACAGACCTGTGTTTAACCTTCTGAGCAGATCCAAAAATACCCCTGTGGGAAAAACCTCTCTCCCACTTACCTGCTCCCTGCCCACCCTGCAATGGGTTCCAGCTGGCTACATCCCCTGGGCCTGAAGAAGGACCCTGTACTCACCCTTAGCCATTCTCCTGGCCTTGGAGAGGGAACCAATTAACAAACGGGGAAAAAACAACCTGCTGGTTCCTCTAAGTCAGGAACTTAGGACACTACAACAGGGTATATAACTGAAGTCTAACTTGAACTGTTTCAGCTACATGTGGACAGGCAGGTTCATGACACTTGATACCACTCTGCCTATTAAACAGAGTCCTCACCTACCCACATTAGGGGCCTGAAGACTGGTGACTCCACCCACGCCACCTAGCCACTTGTGACAGGGGTCCAAGAATAAGTGTTGTCTGCCAGTCCTTACAGCCAACAGCATTGGGTGCCTGTAGTCTGGCTGAAAAACCCACCCACCTACGTGCTTTAGGGAACAGGGACACTCTTTCCTCACAGACACTCAGGGGCAGTTATCAGCCCTCTGCCTTGCTTAGCACATGACCCCCTACTGCAGCCAGATGCTTGTGCCTACACCAATCACCCCTGCTAGTCTAGGACTCTAGGTGAGAATCTGCACCACACACTTGGTGACTGACTACCTGGACACCTGAGCTGAATCCATATGAGAAAAGTGAATGGATTCCTGGGGTCACATACCTAGTAACAGGTCTAACCACCTGGTGACAGGACATTAGAGCTTCAAAGATACCAATAATCAAACTAGCTCAATCAAACAGCCTTTTTGGGCATAACAAAACAAGAAGCTAGGACACAGTAAGCAAACTTAAAATAAATACAACAACTTATTGATGGGTCGGAGACAACAGTCAATATCAAATCACATAAAGAGGAAGACCACGATGTCTTCAGCAAGCTCCCAAAACAAAGAATTAAGAAATCTTCCAGATGAACAGAATTTCCTGGAACTGCCAGCAGTAGAATACAAAAGATTAATATACAGAACTCCTCAAAAGATTAGGAAGGAGATCAGACAAAACTCAGAACAAGCCAAGCAGCACACAGAAAAAACATTAGAGGACCTTAAGCAGATTAGACAAGAGCATAATGACAAATTTAATAGGCTGCAAGAATTCATACAGAGACAGCAAACAGAAATTCAGAAGATTAACAACAAAATTTCAGAAAAATTAGACAATTCAGTAGAAGGTCATAGGAGCAGAAACGAGGCAATGGAAGTCAGAATTAGTGAGATTGAAGATAAAGCACTTGGCACCAACACATCTGAAGAAAAATCAGACAAAGAGTTTTAAAAAAATTGTAAAACGACCAGGCTTAATGGTCTGACTGAGACTAGAAGGATCCCGGTGGTCATGGCCCCCAGACCTTCTCTTGGCCCAGAACAGGAACCATTCCCAAAGCCAACTCTTCAGACAGGGATTGGACTGATCAACGGGTTAGAGAGGGCTGCTGGTGAGGCGTGAGCTTCTTGGATCAGGTGGACACCTGAGACTATGTTGGCATCTCCTGCCTGGAGGGGAGATGAGAGGGTAGAGGGGGTTAGAAGCTGGCGAAATGGATATGAAATGAGAGAGTGGAGGGAGGGAACGGGCTGTCTTATTAGGGGGAGAGCAATTGGGAGTATGTAGCAAGGTATATATAAGCTTTTATATGAGAGATTGACTTGATTTGTAAACTTTCACTTAAAGCAAAATAAAATTTTTTTTTAAAGTTTTAAAAAATGAAGAAACCCTAATAATTACGTGGGACTCTATCAAGAGGAATAACCTATGAGTGATTGCAATTCCTGAACATGGGAGGATAACACAAAACACAGAAAATTGTTGAAGATTTGTTGGCAGACAATTTCACTGACATCGTGAAAGATGAGAAGATATCTATCCAAGATGCTCATTGAACCCCACACAAAGTAGATCCCCCCCCCCCAAAAAGCCACCAAGATGTATTAGAATTAAACTTGCCAAAACCAAAGATAAAGAAAGAATTTTAAGAGCAGCTAGGGATAAATAAAAAGTCATCTACAAAGGAGAGTAAGACTAAGCTCGGACTACTTGGCAGAAACCATGCAGACAAGAATGCAGTGGGATGACATATATAGTCTTGAAGGAAAAAAATTGCCAGCCAAGAATTATATATCCAGCAAAACTGTCTCTCAAATATAATAGCGAAATTAGGATATTTCCAACTAAACAGAAGTTTAGGGAATTTGAAAAAAAAAAAAACCAAAATTACAAAAAATACAAAAGGGAGCCCTCCTGATAGAAAGTCAATTACGTCTGATAACAACCCAAAACTAGAACACAGGGCAGAGTAACAGGGTATCAACCCAGATAGGAAAATCACAAAAATAAATCAAAGCTAAAATGCTCCAAACAGGGAAACAGACATCATTATGTAAAAGATTACAAGAGACAAACTAAAACTCAAAGGATGGAAAAAAATATATCAAGCAAACAACAACCAAAACAGAGCAGGAGTGGCAATATTAATTTCTGACAAAATAATCTTTAAAGTAAAATCCACCACAAAGGATAAGGAAGAACACTATATAATGATTAAAGGGTCAGTACACCAGGAGGACATCACCATAATAAGTATTTATGCACCCAAAGACAGTGCTCCAAAATACATAAAACAAACTCTAACAACATTGAAAATAGAGAGAGACAGCTCCACAATAACAGTAGGAGACTTCAACACACCGCTTTTGGTAAAGGACAGAGCATCCAGAAAGAAGCTTAATAAAGACATGGAAGATCTAAATGCCACAACCAACAAACTAAAAGTCATAGACATATACATTTCCTTTATACATAGCCAAGTATGCTTCCTTTTCCAATGCACATCAACATTCTCCAGAATAGACCACATATTAGGCCATAAAGCAAGCCTTAACAAATACAAAAACACCA
Organism: Elephas maximus indicus; assembly: GCF_024166365.1. Lineage (NCBI taxonomy): Eukaryota > Metazoa > Chordata > Mammalia > Proboscidea > Elephantidae > Elephas > Elephas maximus. Next base: position 200,981,649 of record NC_064820.1, read on the forward strand.
AAATATTGCAATGCATATTTTCTGACCATAAAGCCATAAAAGTAGAACTTAATAACAGAAAAAGCAAAGAAAAAAAACAAACATATTGAAACTAAACAACACCTGGCTCAAGAATTATTGGGTTATAGAAGAAATTAAGGACAGAATAAAGAAATTCATAGAATCAAATGAGAATGAAAATACATCCTACCAGAACCTTTGGGACAGAGCAAAAGCAGTGCTCAGAGGTCAATGTATATCAATAAATGCACACATCCAAAAAGAAGAAAGGGCCAAAATCAAAGAATTACCCCTACAACTCGAACAAATAGAGAACACCAAAAGAAGCCCTCAGGCACAAGAAAGAAGAAAATAATAAAAATTAGAGAGAAATTAAATGAAATAGAAAATAGAAAAACAATTGAAAGAGTTAACAAGACTAAAAGCTGGTTCTTTGAAAAGATCAATAAAATTGATAAACCACTGGCCAAACTGACAAAAGAAAAACAGCAAAGGAAGCAAATAACGCAAATAAGAAATGAGATGGGCGGTATGACAACAGACCCAATTGAAATTAAAACAATCATAACAGACTACTATGAAAAATTGTACTCTAACAAATTTGAAAATCTAGAGGAAATGGACAAATTTCTAGAAACACATTACCTACCTAAACTAACACAAACAGAGGTAGAACAACTAAATAAACCCATAACAAAAGAAGAGATTGGAAAGATAATTTTAAAATGCCCAACAACAACAACAAAAAAAACCCTGGCCCTGGCGGCTTCACTGCAGAATCCTACCAAACTTTCACAGAAGAGTTAACACCACTACTACTAAAGGTATTTCAGAGCATAGAAAAGGATGGAATATCCCAAACTCATTCTATGAAGCCAGCATATCCCTGATAGCAAAACCATGTAAACACATCACACAAAAAAAGAAAATTACAGACCAATACCCCTCATGAACTTAGACGCAAAAACCCTCAAGAAAACCCTAGCCAACAGAATTCAACAATATACCAAAAAACAAAAATTTGCCATGACCGAGTACACTTCATACCAGGCATGCACCGATGGTTCAACACTAGAAAAGCAATCAATGTAATCCACCACATAAATAAAACAAAAGACAAGGACCACATGATCTTATCAACTGATGCAGAAAAGGCATTTGACAAAGCCCAACACCCATTCATCATAAAAACTCTCAACAAAATAGAAATAGAAGGGAAGCCAACAGCCAGCATCATCCAAAATGGAGACAGTCTGAAAGCATTCCCCTTGAGAACGGGAAAAAGATAAGGATGCCCTTTATCACCACTCTTATTCAACATTGTGCTGGAGGTCCTAGTCAGAGCAATTAGGCTAGGAAAAGAAATAAAGGACATCCAAATTGGTAAGAAAGAGGTCAAACCATCTCTATTTGCAGATGATATGATCTTATACACAGAAAACCCTAAAGAATCCTCAAGAAAACTACTGGAACTAGTAGAAGAGTTCAGCAGAGCATCAGGATACAAGATAAACGTACAAAAATAAGCTGGATTCCTCTACACCAACAAAGAGAACACCAAAGAGGAAATCACCAAATCAATGCCATTTACAATGGCCCCCAAGAAGATAAAATACATAGGAATAAATTAAGCAGAGACATAAGAGACCTATACAAAGAAAACTACAAGGCTCTACTGCAAGAAACCAGAAGGGACCTACATAAGTGGAAAACCATACCTTGCTCATGGATAGGAAGACTTAACATTGTAAAAATGTCTATTCTACGAAAAGCCATCTATATATGCAATGCGCTTCTGATCCAAATTCCAAAGACATTTTTTAATGTGATGGAGAAACAAATCACTAACTTCATATGGAAGGGAAAGAAGCCCCGGAAAAGCAAAGAATTACTGAAAAAGGAGAACAAAGTGGGAGGCCTTACTCTACCTGATTTTAGAACCCATTATACAGCCACAGCAGTCAAAGCAGCCTGGTACTGGTACAACAACAGATATATAGACCAATGGAACAGAATTGAGAATCCAGACATAAATCCATCCACATATGAGCAGCTGATATTTGACAAAGGCCCAGTGTCAGTTAATTGGGGAAAAGATAGTCTTTTTAACAAATGGTATTGGCATAACTGGATATCCATCTGGAAAAAAAAGAAACAAGACCCATACCTCACACCATGCACAAAAACTAACTCAAAGTGGATCAAAGACCTAAAGATAAAGTCTAAAACGATAAAGATCATGGAAGAAAAAAAAAAAGATAAAGATCATTAGGAGCCCTAATACAAGGCATAAACAGAATACAAAACATTACTAAAAATGCAGAAGAGAAACCAGATAACTGGGAGCTCCTAAAAATCAAACACCTATGATCATCTGAAGACTTCACCAAAAGAGTAAAAAGACCACCTACAGACTGGGAAAAAATTTTCAGCTAGACATCTCCGACCAGCACCCAATCTCTAAAAGCTACGTGATTCTGCTAAGACTCAACTGCAAAAAGACAAACAACTGAATTAAAAAATGGTCAAAGGGGAGGCGGAGCCAAGATGGCGGAATAGACAGGCGCTTCCATCGAGCCCTCTTTACAACGAAGACCCGAAAAAACAAGTGAAACGAGTATATTTGTGACAAGCTCGGAGCCCTGAGTATCAAAGGCAAGCTTAGACAATAATCTGGGGTCAGGGTAGGAACAGGTCATTCAGAAGCGGAGAGCAGTTACCGGACCTGAATCGCGGGGAGCCCTCAGGCATCATTCCCGGAGCAGTGGCGGCAGCGGCGGGGCAGCGAGCTGGTACTAGCATTGGGCCGCAGTTTCCTTAGGGAGAAGCGGCCAGCCACGTGGCCCACCCACACCTCCAGAACCTGAGAACGGCAAGCTCCAGGCAAAAGCTAAGTACTTCCGTACATTTTACCACGCCCCCCTCCCACCCCCAGGCCAGCTTGGGCTGAATCCCTGAGCCTGAGATAGACCCTGGTGAGCACCTGGAGCCATCCTCCCAGCCTTCGGGAAGGAAAAAATTTGCAACTGGGGGGAAAAGATAATTTGCTAGCTCCATTAACTGGGGGAGCTCAGGACAGAAGTGGCTCCCGTCCAAGCATAAACCGTCTGTCGACCTTGAGCACCTTTCCCTTCTGCATGGACCTGTGTGGGCCTATTTCGGGAGAATAGGCCCTTGTTGGCAAACTCCAATCGTTTCAGCTGTACGGTGGAGAGATGGGTGTTTGATGTTTGACATTGCTTTGCCTATTAAACAAAGTCCTCACCTACCCACAACAGGGACCTAAGGACTGGTAGCTCCACTCAGGTAACCCAGCCACCCGCGACAGAGGTCCAAAGATAACTGGTACCTCCCAGTCCTTACCACAAAAACTTTGGGTGCCCATGGTCCCTTTGCAGAACCCACTCGCCAGCACACTCTAGGGAACAGAGATGCGTTCTCCTCAGAGACACTTGGGGGTCGGTTCTCAGGCCCCTGCATTGTTCAGAGTGTGACTCCCTGCTGCAATCATGTACCAGTATATACGCCAATTAGCCCTGCCCCTCTAAGACTGTAGGACAGAGCCTGTACCACACACTTGATATGAGCTACCTGAAAACCTGAGCTGAATTCATAGAAGAAAACTGAAGGGACTCTTAGACTGATATACCTGATAACAGCTTTAGCCAGCTGGGGGCAGGACACCAGAGCTCCAAAGGCGAAAATAATCAAGCTAGCTCACTCAAGCAACCCACAGGGGTATACCAAAACAAAACAAGGCAAGCAGTTATGACACAGTAAGCAAGCATAAACGAATACAATAACTTATAGATGGCTCAGAGACAACAATCAATATCAAGTCACATAAAGAAACAGGCTATGATCACCTCAACAGGCTCTCAAAACAAAGAATCCAGGGAGCTTCTAGATGAAAGTGCATTCCTGGAATTACCAGATGCAGAATACAAAAGTTTAATATACAGAACCCTTCAAGACATCAGGAAGGAAATGAGGCAATACGCAGAACAAGCCAAGGAACACACAGATAAAGCAACTGAAGAAATTAGAAAGATTATTCAGGAACATAATGAAGTTTAATAAGCTGGAAAAATCTATAGACAGACAGCAATCTGAAATTCAGAAGATTAACAATAAAATTACAGAATTAGATAACTCAGTAGAAAGTCAGAGGACCAGAATTGAGCAAGTAGAAGATAGAATTTCTGAATTCGAAGATAAATCACTTGGCACTATATATTTGAAGAAAAATCAGATAAAAGAATTAAAAAAAATGAAGAAATCTTAAGAATCATGTGGGCCTCTTTCAGGAGAAATAACCTACGAGTGATTGGAGTACCAGAACAGGAAGGGATAACAGAAAATACAGAGAAAATTATTGAGGATTTATTGGAAGAAAACTTCCCTGATATTGTGAAAGATGAGAAGATATCTATACAAGATGCTCTTCGAACTCCACATAAGGTAGATCTTAAAAGAAAGTCACCAAGACATATTATAATCAAGCTCGCCAAAACCAAAGATAAAGAGACAATTATAAGAGCAGTGAGGGTTAAAAGAAGTTGCCTACAAAGGAGAACCAATAAGAATAAGCTCAGACTACTCGGCAGAAACCATGCAGGCAAGAAGGCAGTGGGATGACATATTTAAAAAATTGAAGGAAAAAAATTCCCTGCCAAGAATCATATATCCAGCAAAACAGTCTCTTAAATATGAAGGTGAAATTAAGACATTTCCAGATAAACACAAGTTGAGGGAGTTTGTAAAAACCAAACCAAAAGTACAAGAAATACTAAAGGGAGTTCTTTAGTTAGAAAATCAATAATATCGGTTATCAACCCAAGACTAGAACACTGGGCAGAGCAACCAGAAGTCAACCCAGACAGAGAAATCCAAAAAAACAAAGCAAGATAAAAAAAAAAAAAAAAAAGCCCAACACAGGGTAACAGCAATGTTATTATATAAAAGAAGACAACGTTAAAATAATAAAGAAGGACTAAGAAATGTAATCATACATCTTCCATATGGAGAGGAAGATACGGCGATACAAAGAAATAAAAGTTAGTTTTAAATTTAGAAAAATAGGGGTAAATAATAAGGTAACCACAAAGGACACAAACTATCCTACTCATCAAAATAAAATACAAGCGAAAAATACAGGCTCAGCAGAAACAAAATCAACAACGAATATGAGGCAAGGACAATATATAAAGAAAATCTACTCAGTACATAAAATCAAGTGGGAAAAAGAAACTGTCGACACACAAAAAAAGACATCAAAATGATAGCACTAAATTCATACCTATCCAAAATTACCCTAAATGTAAATGGACTAAATGCACCAATAAAGAGACAGAGAGTGGCAGAATGGATTAAAAAACAAGATCCGTCTATATGCTGCCTACAAGAGACACACCTTAGACTTAGAGACACAAAGAAAATAAAACTCAAAGGATGGAAAAAAATATATCAAGCAAACAACAATCAAAGAGCAGGAGTGGCAAAATTAATTTCTGACAAAATAGACTTTAAAGTTAAATCCATCAGAAAGGATAAGGAAGGACGCTATATAATGACTAAAGGGACAATACACCAAGACGATATAACCATATTAAATATTTATGCACCCAATGACAGGGCTTCAAGATACATGAAACAAACTCTATCAGCATTGAAAAATGAGATAGACAGCTCCACAATAATAGTAGGAGACTTCAACACACCACTTTTGGTTAAGGACAGGACATCCAGAAAGAAGCTCAATAAAGACACGGAAGATCTAAATGCCACAATCGAACAACTTGACTTCGTAGGCATATACAGAACACTCCACCCAACAGCAACCAACTATACTTTCTTTTCTAGTGCACATGGAACATTCTCTAGAATAGGTCATATATTAGGTCATAAAGCAAGCCTTAGCAGAATCCAAAACATTGAAATATTACAAAGCATCTTCTCTGACCATAAGGCCATGAAAGTGGAAATCAACAGGAAAAGCAGGGAAAAGAAATCAAACACTTGGAAACTGAACAACACCCTGCTCAAAAAAGACTGGATTATAGAAGACATTAAGGAGGGAATAAAGAAATTCAGAGAATCCAATGAGAATGAAAACACTTCCTCTGAGAACCTTTGGGACACAGCAAAAGCGGTGCTCGGAGGCCAATTTACATCAATAAATGCACGCATCCAAAAAGAAGAAAGGGCCAAAATCAAAGAACTATCCCTACAGCTTGAACAAATAGAAAGAGAGCAACAAAAGAAAGCCACAGGCACCAGAAGAAAACAAATAGTAAAAATGAGAGCTGAACTAAATGAAATAGAAAACAGAAAAACAATCGAAAGAACTAACAAGACCAAAAGCTGGTTTTTTGAAAAACTGAACAAAATTGATAAATCATTGGCCAAGCTGACAAAAGAAAAACAGGAGAGGAAGCAAATCACCCAAATAAGAAATGAGATGGGCAGTATTACAACAGACCCAACTGAAATTAAAAGAATCATGTCAGAGTACTATAAAAAACTATACTCAAACAAATTTGAAAACTTAGAAGAAAAATGGATGAATTCCTAGAAACACACTACCTACCTAAACTAACAGAAACAGAGGTAGAACAACTAAATAGACCCATAACAAAGAAGAGATTGAAAAGGTAATCAAAAAACTCCCAACAAAAAAAAGCCCTGGTCCGGACAGCTTCACTGCACAGTTCTACCAAACTTTGAGAGAAGAGTTAACACCACTACTACTAAAGGTATTTCAGAGCATAGAAAAGGATGGAATACTACCAAACTCATTCTATGAAGCCACCATCTCCCTGATACCAAAACCAGGTAAAGACACCACAAGAAAAGAAAATTATGGACCTTTATCCCTCATGAATGTAGATGCAAAAATCCTCAACAAAATTCTAGCCAATAGAATTCAACAACATATCAAAAAAATAATTCACCATGACCAAGTGGGATTCATACCAGGTATGCAGGGATGGTTCAACATTAGAAAAACAATTAATGTAATCCACCACATAAATAAAACAAAAGAATCACATGATTTTATCAATTGATGCGGAAAAGGCATTTGACAAAGTTCAACACTCATTCATGATAAAAACTCTCAGCAAAATAGGAATAGAAGGAAAATTCCTCAACATAATAAAGGGCATTTATACAAAGCCAACAACCAACATCACCCTAAATGGAGAGAGCCTGAAAATATTCCCATTGAGATCAGGAACCAGACAAGGATGCCCTTTATCACCACTCTTATTCAACATTGTGCTGAAGTCCTAGCCACAGCAATTAGGCTAGATAAAGAAATAAAGGGCATCCAGATTGGTCAGAAAGAAGTAAAAGTATCTCTATTTGCAGATGACATGATCTTATACACAGAAAACCCTAAGGAATCCTCCAGAAAACTACTGAAACTAATAGAAGAGTTCAGCAGAGTATTGGGATACAAGATAAACACACAAAAAAGAGTTGGATTCCTCTATACCAACAAAAAGAACATCGAAGAGGAAATCACCAAATCAATGCCATTTACAGCAGCCCCCAAGAAGATAAAATACTTAGGAATAAATCTTACCAGAGATGTAAAAGACTTATACAAAGAAAACTATAGTACACTTCTGCAAGAAACCAGAAGAGACTTATATAAGTGGTAGAACATACCTTGCTCGTGGATAGGAAGACTTAACATTATAAAAATGTCTATTCTACCAAAAGCGATCTATACATTTAATGCCATTCCGATCCAAATCCCAAGGACATTCTTTAATGAGATGGAGAAACAAATCACCAATTTCACATGGAAGGGAAAGAGGCCCTGGGTAAATAAGGCATTACTGAAAAAGAAGAACAAAGTGGGAGGCCTTACTTTACCGGATTTTAGGACCTATTATACCACCACAGTAATCAAAACAGCCTGGTACTGGTACAACAACAGATACCTGGACCAATGGAACAGAATTGAGAATCCAGATATAAATCCATCCACATATGAGCAGTTGATATTTGACAAAGGCCCCAAAATAGTTAAATGGGGAAAAGACAGTCTTTTTAACAAATGGTGCTGGCATAACTGGATATCCATCTGCAAAAAAATGAAACAAGACCCATACCTCACTCTATGCACAAAAACTAACTCAAAATGGATCAAAGACCTAAGTATAAAATATAAAACAATAAAGATCATGGGAGAAAAAATAGGGACAATGTTAGGAGCCTTAATACATGGCATAAACAGTATAGAAAACATTATAAAGAACATAGAAGAAAAACTAGATAACTGAGAGCGCCTAAAACTCAATCACTTATGCTCACCCAAAGACTTCACCAAAAGAGTAAAAAGACTACCTACAGACTGCGAAAAAGTTTTTAGCTATGACATTTCTGATCAGCGCCTGATCTCTAAAATCTACATGATACTGCGAAAACTCAACTGCAAAAAGACAAATAACCCAATTAAAAAATGGGCAAAAGATATGAATAGACATTTCACTAAAGAAGACATTCAGGTAGCTAACAGATATATGAGGAAATGTTCACCATCTTTAGCCATTAAAGGAATGCAGATCAAAACTACAATGAGATTTCATCTCACTCCAACAAGGCTGGCATTAATCCAAAAAAACACAAAATAATAAATGTTGGAGAAGCTGTGGAGAGATTGGAACACTTATGTACTGCAGGTAAAAAAAAATGGGTGAGAATGTAAAATGGTACAACCACTTTGGGAAACAGAACTACCATATGACTCAGCAATCCCACCCCTTGGAATATATCCTAGAGAAATAAGAGCCTTTACATGAACAGATATATGCACACCCATGTTTATTGCAGCACTGTTTACAATAGCAAAAAGATGGAAGCAACCAAGGTGCCCATCAACAAATGAATGGATAAATAAATTATGGTATATTCACACAATGTAATACTACACATCGATAAAGAACAGTGAGGAATCTGTGAAACATTTCATACCATGGAGGAACCTGGAAGGCATTATGCTGAGTGAGATTAATCAGTTGCAAAAGGACAAGTATTCTATAAGATCACCATTATAAGAACTTGAGAAATAGTTTAAACTGAGAAGAAAACATTCTTTTGTGGTTACGAGAGGGGGGAGGGAGGGAGGGTGGGAGAGGGGTATTAACTAATTAGATATAAGAACTACTTTAGCACAATACAGGGGAAGTCAGCACAATTGGACTAAACCAAAAGCAAAGAAGTTTCCTGAATAAACTGAATGCTTCGAAGGCCAGTGTAGCAGGGGCAGGGGTCTGGGGACCATGGCTTCAGGGGACATCTAAGTCAATTGGCAAAATAAAATCTATGAAGAAAACATTCTGCATCCCACTTTGAAGAGTGGCGTCTGGGATCTTAAATGCTAGCAAGCAGCCATGTAAGATGCATCAGTTGGTCTCAACCCACCTGGATCAAAGGAGAATGAAGAACACCAAGGACACAAGGCGATTATGAGCCCAAGAGACAGAAAGGGCCACATGAACCAGAGACTACAACAGCCTGAGACCAGAAGAACTAGATGGTGCCTAGCTACAACCGATGACTGCCCTGACAGGGAACACAACAGAGAACCCCTGAGGGAGCAGGAGAGCAGTGGGATACAGACCCCAAATTCTCATAAGACCAGACTTAATAGTCTGAATGAGACTGGAAGGACCCCGGTGGTCATGGCCCCCAGACCTTCTGTTGGCCCAGGACAGGAACCATTCCCGAAGCCAACTCTTCAGACATGGATTGGACTGGACAATGGGTTGGAGAGGGATGTTGGTGAGGAGTGAGCTTCTTGGATCAGGTGGACACTTGAGACCATTATGGCATCCTGCCTGGAAGGGAGATGAGAGGGTCGAGGGGGTTAGAAGCTGGCGAAAATGACACGAAAAGAGAGAGTGGAGGGAGAGAGCAGACTGTCTCATTAGGGGGAGAGTAATTGGGAGCGTGTAAAAAAAGAGTGTGTAGCAAGGTGTAAACGGGTTTTTGTGTGAGAGACTGACTTGATTTGTAAACTTTCACTTAAAGCACAATAAATATTATTTTAAAAAACAGAAAAAATAGGCAAAGGATATGAACAGCCACTTTACTAAAGAAGACATTCAGGTGGCTAACAGGTACATGAGGATATGCTCACGATCATTAGCCGTTAGAGAAATGCAAATCAAAACTACAATGAGATTCCACCTCACTCCAACAAAGCTTGCATTAATCCAAAAAACACAAAATAATAAATGTTGGAGAGGCTGTGGAGAGATTGGAACACTTATGTACTGCTGGTGGGAATGTAAAATGGTACAACCACTTTGGGAAGCAGAACTACCATATGACTCGGCAATCCCACTCCTTGGAATATATCCTAGAGAAATAAGAGCCTTTACACGAACAGATATATGCACACAGATGTTTATTGCAGCACTGTTTACAATAGCAAAAAGATGGAAGCAACCAAGGTGCCCATCAACAGATGAATGGATAAATTATGGTATGTTCACACAATAGAATACTACGCATCAATAAAGAACAGTGAGGAATCTGTGAAACATTTCATACCGTGGAGGAACCTGGAAGGCATTATGCTGAGTGAAATTAATCAGTTGCAAAACGACAATTATTATATAAGACCACTATTATAAGATCTTGAGAAATAGTTTAAACTGAGAAGAACACATTCTTTGGTGGCTACTAGAGGGGGAAGGGAGGGAGGGTGGGAGAGGGGTATTAACTAATTAGATATTAGATAAGAACTACTTTAGGTGAAGGGAAGCACAGCACTAAATACAGGGGAGGTCAGCACAGCTGGACTAAGCCAAAAGCAAAGAAGTTTCCTGAATAAACTGAATGCTTCAAAGACCAGTGTAGCAGGGGCATGGTTTCAGGGGACATCTAAGTCAACTGGCATAATAAAATCTATGAAGAAAACTTTCTGCATCACACTTTGAAGAGTCGAGTCTAGGGTCTTAAACGCTAGCAAGCGGCCATCTAAGATGCATCAATGAGTCTCAACCCACCTGGATCAAAGGAGAATGAAGAACACCAAGGACACAAGGTAATTACGAGCCCAGGAGACAGAAAGAGCCACATGAACCAGCAACTACATCATCCTGAGACCAGAAGAACTAGATGGTGCCTGGCCACAACCAATGACTGCCCTGACAGGGAACAAAACAGAGAACCCCTGCGGGAGCAGGAGAGTAGTGGGATGCAGACCCCAAATTCTCATAAAAAGACCAGACTTTATGGTCTGACTGAGACTAGAAGTACCCTGGTGGTCATGCCCCCAAACCTTCTGTTGGCCCAGGACAGGAACCATTCCCAAAGCCAACTCATCTGACAGGGATTGGACTGGACAATGGATTGGAGAGGGATGCTGATGATGAGTGAGCTACTTGGATCAGGTGGACACTTGAGACTATGTTGGCATCTCCTTCCTGGAGGGGAGGTGGGAAGGTAGAGGGGGTTAGAAGCTGGCAAAATGAACACAAAAAGAGAGAGTGGAAGGAGGGAGCGTGCTGTTTCATTGGGGGAGAGTAGTTGGGAATATGTAGTAAGGTGTATATATGTTTTTATGTGAGAGACTGACTTGATTTGTAAACTTTCACTTAAAGCACATTAAAAAATATTAAAAAAAAAAAAAAAAAAAGCTAGAAATAGAAGTACCATAGGATCCAGCAATCCCACTCCTTGGAATATATCCTAGGGAAATAAGAGCCTTCACACAAATAGATATACGCACACCCATGTTCATTGCAGCACTGTTTCCAATAGCAAAAAATAATAGATACAATCAAGGTGCCTATCAAGGATGAATGGATCAACAAATTATGGTATATTCACTCAGTGGAATATTACACAATAAAGAACAACAATGAATCAGTGTAACATCTCATCATAACTTGGAGGAATCTGGAAGGCATTATGCTGAGTGAAATCAGCCAGTCTCAAAAGGACAAATATTGTATGAGACCACTATTTGTAAGAACTCCAGAGAATGTTTAAACACAGAAGAAAACATTCTTTGATGGTTAAGAGGATGGGGAGGGAGGGAGAAGGGTATTCACTAATTAGATGGCAGATAAGAATTATTTTAGGTGGAGGGAAGGACAACACACAGTACAGAGGAAGTCAGCTCAACTGGACTAATTCGAAAGCTAAGAAGTTTTCTGGATACAATCAAACATTTTGAGGGACAGAGTAGCAGGGGCAGGGGTCTGGGGAATCATGGTTTCAGGGGACATCTAAGTCAATTTGTATAACAAAGTGTATTAAGAAAACTTCTGCATCCCACTTTGGTGAGTGGCGTGTGGGGCCTTAAAAGCTGGAGCAAAGGATAATGAAGAACACAAAGGACAGAAGGAAAATATGAGCCCAAGAGAAAGAAAGGGCCACATAAACCAGAGACTCCCATCAGCCTGAGCCTGAGACTGGAAGAACTAGATGGTGCCTGGCTACCACCAATGACTGCCCTGACAGGGAACACAACAGAGAACCCCTGATGGAGCAGGAGAACACTGGGATGCAGACCCCAAATTCTAGTAAAAAGACCAGACTTAATGGCCTCACTGAGACTGGAGGGACCCCAGATGTCATGGCCCCCAGGCTCTCTGTTAGCCCAAAACTAAAACTATTCCCAAAGCTCACTCTTCAGTCAAAGATTAGACTGGACTAAAAGACATAAAATGATACTGGTGAGGAGTGTGCTTCTTACCTCAAGTAGACACATTAGACTATGTGGGCAGCTCCTGTCTGGAGGCAAGATGAGAAGGCAGAGAGCGACAGGAGCTGTTTGATTGGATGCGGGAAGTACAGGGTGGAAAGAAGGAGTGCGCTGTCACATTGTAGGGAGAGCAACTAGGGCCACATAACAATGTGTGTATAAGTTTTTGTATGAGAAACTGACTTGAATTGTAAACTTTCACTTAGAGCACAACAAAAAAATTTAAAAAAACTATTTGATATCTAGTTGGTCTCCAAATAGACAAGATCTTTTTATGTTTTTTTCAATGGCATGAATGACACAGGAGATACTGCATTTGAGTGGCAAAAGTATTTTAAACTTTTGACTATCAAGAAAGAATATAAGCAAAATTAAAAGACTAGTAAAACATTTGCAATAAAAATATACAAAAATTGGAAAAAATCAAAAAGGCTTATTAAAGAATAAGTAAAGAAAAATGGTAAAATATATTTAAAAAAATCTCTGTTGCAGAAGGCTTGGATGCAAGTTGTTACGCTACAGTATGAGATACAACAAAACCAAAAAACTCATTGCCGTAGAGTTGATTCCAACTCATGGTAACTCTATAGGGCAGAGGAGAGCTACCCCATACAGTTTCCAAAGAGTGGCTGGTGGATTTGAACAGCTGACCTTTTGTTTAGCAGCCGTAGCTCTTAAACCACTGTGCCACCAGGGTTCCAAAGGTATCTCAAATATCTTCTCAGGAAAGAAGGGTGAAAATCAGATTACTTGGGTAAAGTTAAATTCTTTACACAAGGTAAACTTCAAGTGAGCCCATGGTTAACAAATGTCATGTCACAAAGGGGGTTTGCCTGATTCTATGATTATTTGTGTCTCCTTTGTATCAGTTTTTGGATACATTCCACATTGGTCAATGACCTTTGAGAAATTTCCTATGCATTTAGAGGAATCCGTTAATTTGAGTCTCAGTTTTTTTTTTTTTTAAACACACCTAATGTCCCTTTTCTGTTCTAGGATCCCATCCAGGATATCACTTTGCATTTGTCATGTCTCCCTTAGGCTCCTCTTGGCAGTAAGTTTCTCAGACTTTCCTTGTTTTGATGACCTGGACAATTTTGAGTTGTACAGTTCAGGTATTTTTTAGAATGTTCCTCTACTGAGAATTGTCTGATATTTTTCTCACTATTAGACTGGAGTTATCGTTTTTTGGAGCAATGGCGCAGAGATAAAATTTCATTCTCACCACATTATACATCATGTCAAGCTACATATTATCAATATGACTTCTCACTGTTGATGTTAACTCGTTTACCTGGCTGAGGTAGCGTTTGTCAAGTTTCTCCACTATAAAGTTACTCATTTTTTTTCTGCCTTCTCATGCTGTAATTTTTGGAAGGAAGTTGCTATGCACGGACCACAATTAAAGAGTGGGGAATTATGCTCCACCTCCTTGAGGGAAGACTATCTACTGAGAGACTGAATGAACAAGAACAATGGCCAGGCCATATACGAAAATAGAACTCTGACCCACCATCTGCAGCGCCATCCCAGGAAGTCAAACCACTATCTGCAGCTATCAGGTCAGGAAGCCAAACAACAATCCTTGTAACAGTAGGCCCAAAATGACCAAGACTTGATCAATAACTGACTACTTCCCTAATTTTTGCCCTTGCTCCTAACTTATACCAACTGAAGAAGGCCAAATATGCACCCCTGACCAATCACATAGGATAACTCACACCTTCAGCATTCCCATGCCAACATCCTCCAATCAGGGCATGCCTGAAGCCTTCCCTTTTTTTCACTTTAAAGGTTTCCCACTCCCTTTGAGTCTCTGTCACATGAAAGTGATGATGGATGACTCCTTTGCTATATAGCAAGCTCCGAATAAATAGACTTTGTTAATTCTTATTTGGGTGTTTTTCATTTATTTCCACACTACACAAATTATTTGGAATTTTTTTGCAAGGAAGATTTATTATCTCAGTTATTTGTTTTTTCATTGATTTACATCAGTAGGGACTCATCAATATTTATTTTATACTTTGGGTTATAATCCAATGCCACTTTTTTTGCTCAAATTTTTCCTGGTTTGGCCATTAGGAGCTCTTTCTATTTGCTCTTTGTCCCTATATATGCCCCAATCAGTGGTGTCACTAGGGGGATGTGGGGGATGCAGACCACACCAGATGACACTGTCAGAAGGTGTGACACCAAAGTGACTGCCTATAAAAATATCACCGTAGGTAGCTATAAAGACAAAAACATTTTTTGTAAGCCCAGCTCACAGGTGTAAATGTACCTACCAACCAAAACCAAACCATTGCGGTCAGGTTGACTCCGACTCATACCGAACCTATGGAACAGAGTAGAATTCCCCCATAGGGTTTCCGAGGAGCGGTTGGTGGATTGCAACTACCGACCTTTTGGTTAGCAACACAGCTCTTAACCATCGCGTCACCGGGACTCCTCAAGATACCTACAAGGCTAAAACTCAAAGCTAATTTACTTTTTGAACCTTCTAACGTGCTCCGGTCAGAGCTGTCATTATTACTCAATTACAACGACTCTTTGAATCACGTGGTTTTGTCTGCACACACTGCAAGCACTCGCTGTTGTTCTCCTTGTTGCCCGTGTTTTTACAGTGGCTGATTTTGTCAAATTTTCTCATATTCTACTTACAATATTGTAGTAATTAGCATTTGTGAACCTATATCAATAATTTTTTTGAGAATGAAGTAGTAATTAAAGGAAAAGAAGGAGTGATATACAGAAATCACGATTTTTGAGTAACAGTACAAAAAAAACATTACTAAGGATTCTGCATGGTCTGACAGGGGAGGAGGGCCATGAGACGGTTGACACCATGTCACACTGGGTGACACCAATCATAGTGATGCCACTGGCCCCCAATACTTGTTTGTTTTGTTTTGAGCACTTCCTTACTTTCTGGCAATACCAGATGCTCCAGACTCATTTTGTATATTTCGTGGCCTAGTCCTATAGGGTCGCTATGAGTCGGAATCGACTCCACGGCACTGGGTCTGGGTTGGGAGTCCTAGAATCAGCTATTTCCCCAAGGAGCCCTGGGTTTTTGTTTTCTTTTTAATTGGAGAATGGTGTTAGAAAACAAGATATGGGTCCTACATTTGCTCCTTGCAACTGCGGTGTCTTTGCTTTTAGACCCTCTCAGCTGACAGAGCAAGAAACCCATGTATATACACTACTAACCTGTGTATATACACAGATATTTATGAATATTTCTATATGTAACCATCTGTTATGGATTGAATTGTGTCAGCCCAAAATATGTGTTGAAATCCTAACTCCTGTACCTGTAAATATCACCATGTTGTGGAATAGGAGTTATCTTTTGTTATGTTAATGAGGTCATATCAGAGTAGGGTGGCTCCTAAACCTAGTCACTTCTGAGTTATAAAAAGAGTTGAATTGACACAGAGATGCACATAGAGGGAAGACAGATGGCATGTGAAAATCCCCTATAAGGAAAGGAACGCCAGCAGTCACCAGAAACTAGGAGAGAGGCCCATTGAAGGAATCAACATAGTTGAGACCCTGATTTGGACTTCTAGCCTTCAAAACTGTGAAGAAATACATTTCTGTTCTTTAAAACCTCCCACTTGTGGTATTTGTGTTACGACAGCACTAGGTAACCAAGACACCACCTCTATCTATGTTAAGCCAAACACGAGTCCATACTGATGTCTCCAATTCTAATCCATTACCACACAGATCATTCTAGCCTTCTTCCCTTGCTTATCTGTAACCTTCCACTCCAGCAGTGACAAACCTGGCTCCTAACATTTGCCACTTACTTAATTATTCAATTCCAGTATACATGTATAGTGGTTTCAGAACTGTTGACCTGTACGCCCATGGGAAACAACTTTATGAAACAGATGGAATACAGTGCTTATATAGTTTCTTTTGCCTTCAGTGTTGCAGACTTCGCTCATTTACAAAGGTAGTTGGGTCTGCACTCCCTGCCCCATTTCAGTGAGGTTGTTTCACATATTTGTATTATACTTAGATTCTTTGCTACATTCTGCATTCCTTTCTGGACTCCCCAGATTTCTTACGTGATTTTTTAAAATTTGTATATATTAAGGTTCACTCTTCGTGGTGTAAAGTTCTACGGTTTTTGACAACTGCATAGTGGCATGTATCCACCAATACAGTTTCATACAGACTATTTTCACTGCCCTAGAAAATACTCTGTACTTTATCTATTCAACCTTGCCCTCTTCTGCCAAACCACTGGCAACCACTGATCTGTTTACTGTCTCTGTAATTCGGTCTTTTCCAGAATGCCATATAAATGGAATCAGAGTATGTAGCTTTACCACACTGGCTTCTTTGGCCTAGCAATTTGCGTTTAAGTTTCATCCAAGTCTTTGCATGTCTGGATAGCTCATTCCGTTTTATCACTGACTAGCATTCCATTATATAGATATATCACAGTTTGCTTATTCATTCACCTTGAAAGACATTTTGACTGCTTCCAGTTTTTGGAGATTATGAATAAAGCTGTTATATACATTGGGGTGCAGGTTTCTCTACAGACATAAGTTGCCAAGTTAGTCGGGTAATACCTAGGAGTGCAGTTACTAGATCACATGGAAGACTGTGTTTAACTGTCTTCCAATGTAGGTGTACCATTTTGCATTTTTACTGGTGGCGAATGAGAGTTCGTGTTACTCCACATCCTCGTCAGCAATTGGTATGGTCAGTTTTGGATTTTAGCCATTCTAATAGGTGTGGAAACCCTGGTGGCGTAGTGGTTAAGTGCTACGACTGCTAACCAAAGGGTCGGGACTTTGAATCCACCAGGCACTGCTTGGAAACTCTGTGGGGCAGTTCTACTCTGTTGCTATGAGTCGGAATCAACTTGACAGCACTGGGTCTGGGTTTAATAGGTGTATAGTGGTATTGCTAGAGTTCATTTTGACTAATTCAATCTCAAACAGGCAGAAAATACAAGACACAAAGACAGAGAAATCTACAGTTCAAATGCAATATCCAAACAGTTCTCAGAGTTTACTGGCACTTCTTTCTGTACTTGGCCTAAAGGTAGAAAAGTAACTCTCAGAGTAGTAGCAAGAAAATCCTATGGCTCCATAAACTAACCCTTATGTGAGCACCAGTATCACATGATAAAAAAAAAAAAAAATAGAATATTTCCATTTAGATTTCTCCTTTGGAAAGTGATTCTCCAAATCTTTTGCTTATTTTTTCTGTATGTTGCGTTGCCTGTTTTTTTTATGATTGATTTTTAGGGTTTACTTTTTTTGGATATGACTATTTTATTACTTATTGCAATGATGTTTCCTCTTTCTCTGGCTCGTTTTCCCCATCTTTATCATGTATTTGATGAACATAAGTTTTTATTTTTAATGTAGTTAAATTTATCAAACTCTTCCTTCTTTTGTGCCTTAAGAATTCCTTCATGACTCCAAAGTCCTAAGATATTGTCTTTTAAAAGCTTTGTGGTTTTGTTTTTCACAGTAGGTTTATAAGTCACTTGAAGTTGACATAAGTATGGTGTAAGGTAGTGATTTGTGGTAAAGTACATCACCGCTAAAAATATTCTCGGCCTCTCCTTACAGGCCCTTCCCAAAGGAGACCCTCCCTGTCAGGGGAGTCTATGTCCTGACCCATAGCCATCAGTTTGGCCATTTGACTTGCTTTGGTTAATTAAATATGAGTGAAACAGTGTGTGCCACTTGAGCAGAAGCTTTAAGAACGCGGTACTACTCAACTCTCCTCTTTTCTCTCCACCTCTAACCTGGCATATCCCAAATAGGCTGCTTTTTTGCTCTGATCCCAATTAAAGACACCACAGACCAGAACTTTAGCTGACTTGCAAAGGACAAGTAACATCACTGAGAAATAAAACTGGCTTGTGAGCCAGTAGTCCTCAAAGCATCATTCCTGAACCAGCAGCATCAGCATCAGGGAACTTGACAGAGATGCAAATTATCAGGCTCACCCCATCCTGAAGCAGAAACTGTATGGAGAAGCTGAGAAGCCTGTGTTTCAACAAGTCTTCCAGATGATTCTTCTGCATATTAAAGTTTGACAACCACTGGAAGCCCTGGGTGGCACAAAGAGTTAAGCGTTTGACTACTAGCAAAAGGTTGATGGTTCAAACCCATTCAGAGGTGCCTCAGAAGACAGGTCTGGTGATCTGCCTTCAAAAGGTCACAACCTTGAAAACCCTATGGAGCCCTTCTACTCTGCACACATGGGGTCACCATGAATCAGAATTGACTGGGCAGCAACTAACAACATCAACAGGTCGTAAGCTACAGAGATTTTTGCGTTTGTTAATCACAGTATAACTTAATCTAAACAGGCTAATATAGTTTAGATCCAGTTTCTTTTTTCTTTTCCTTCTCTATATGGTAACTCTACAGGGCAGTTCTACTCTGTCCTATAGGGTCACTATGAGTCGGAATCGACTCGATGGCACTGGGTTTATATGGTATCTAATTTTCTAAATTCCATTTACTGAATAACCCAGGCTTTCCTCACTGATATGCCGTGCTATAACTGTCATGTATTAAGTGGCCAATTACACTTTGGACTTTGTTTGGGTTCCAGTGGTCTGTTTATCTAATCCTGCACTAACACATGTCATAACTATAACCTTTTTAATAAGCCTTGGTGTCCGAGAGAACAATTCATCCCATTTACTATTTCAATATTGTCCTTGCTACTCTTGGCCCCATCCGTATACATTTTAGAACAACCCATTAACTTCACCAAGATAACCTGTTGGAGTTGCACTGAAAATAAATCATCTTGGGGTAATTGAAAAAAAAAAAAATCAAACCCATTGCTGTCGAGTCGATCTTGCCTCATAGTGACCCTTTACAATTTTAGTTTTTTTATTCATGAACATGGACTATCTTTCCATTTATTTAAAATTTTAATGCCTGTCCATAAAGTTTTATAATTTTATTAATTGAGATCTGACATATGTTTGTTAGGTTTATTCCTAGGTACTTCACATTTTTGATGCTATTTTAAATGGTATCTCTTTAACTTCAATTTTTAATTGTTTGTGATTAATGAATCAGAAAATAAATTATTTCATATTAATTTTATACCCAGCAGTATCACTGAACTCTTTTATTAATCCTAATAATTATATCTGTAGAATATGTCAGGTTTTCTCTGTATAGGAGCATGTTATTTGCAAATAATGGGAGTGTATACTTTTTTTTAAATACTTATGACTTTGTTTTTTAACTACTCTCGGTTGTTTAGAACATCTGAAAGAGTGAATAAAGTGAGTGATACCAGGACCATTGTTCTGTTCCTGATCTCAAATGGAAATTTTTTCATTATTTCCTCTTTAATAATGGCGGTTTGCTGGAGGTATGTCATAGAAATCCTGTAACAGATTAAGGGCATTCCCTTATATTTTTTATTTTCTATGAGCTTTTATTATTATTGGATGTTGAATTTCATAAAATTCTGCATCTATTTAGACGACCGTGTGATTCTTCTCCTTAATCCTTTAATATGGTTGATTACATTGACTGATTTTTTTTTTTAGGGATGCACTATTTTAAAATTCACGTTATTGAAGTATAATTTACATACATGATATACAGTATTAGATATACAGTTTGATGGATTTTGGCAAATGCATACAGTCATGTAACCACCAGCAACATTGAGATATAGGACATTTCCATTAACACGCAAAGGCTCCCTTGAGACCTTTTGAAGTAGTAAATCCCTCCCAACTCCTTACCCCCTGCTCCAGGGGATCACTGGTTTGATTTATGTTTCTATAGTTTTGCCTTTTCCAGAATGTTGTATGAAGGGAATCAGACAATATGTATGCAACCTTTTGTGTCTAGCTTCTTTCACGTATCATAATGCGTTTGAGAGTCACCTATTTTATTGCATGTGTCAGTAGTTTCTTCTTGCTTCATGGAGATACCACAATTTGTTCATCTATTTACCAGTGGACGGACATTTGTGTTTCCAGTCATGGGTTATCAGTGATTAATATTGCTATAAACATTTTCATACAGGTTTTTGTATGGACATAGGTTTTCATTTCTCTCTCGCGAGATTCACCTGGGAGTGAGATTGGTGAGTCATATGGTAATATATGCTTAACTTTACTTTATAAGAAACCAAAAAACTGTTTTCCAAAGTATAAAGTTATGCCTGCTCCACTTTTTTGCCAGAATTTTGTATTATTTTTTTTTAATTATTATATAAATCATTGTATTAGGTATTGCCTTAGTATTAGTGCTGCTACAATAGAAATATCACAAGTGAATGGCTTTAACAAACAGTTTATTCTCTCACAGTCTAGTAGGCTGGGAGTCCAAATTTAGGGCGCCAGCTCCAGGGAAAGGCTTTCTCTCTCTGTCGGCTCTGGAGGAAGGTCCTTGTCATCAACCTTGCCCTGGTCTAGGAGCTTCTCAGCACAGGGACCTTGGATCCAAAAGACACACTCTACTCCTGGCATTGCTTTCTTGGCGGTATGAGGTCCCCCATCTCTCTGCTTGTTCCTGTCTTTTAAATCTCAAAAGAAAATGACTCAAGATACAACCTAATCTTGTAGATTGAGTCCTGCCTCATTAACATAGCTGCCTCTAATCCTGCCTCATTAACATCACAGAGGTAGAATTTACAACACATAGGAAAATCACATCAGATAACAAAATGGTGGACAATCACACCATACTGGGATTCAGGGCCTAGCCAAGCTGATACACATTTTGGGGGGACACAATTCAATCCATAACAGGTATATTGGGGACGGTGGCAGTGCTTCCAAACTAAGATGGGCTAGGAAGAAAGGCCTGGCAATCCACTTCTGAAACTCAGCCAATGAAAACCCTATCTGCAATCACATCTGTGTAAATGGTCTAGTAGTATTAGTAGTAGTGTCAGAACCTGTCTAATTTCAGGGCAGATTTTTTTTTTTTTAATGATGGCTCAGCCCAAATCTGATTCCCATGAGGTGGAGGTCAGACATACCCCCACTCTCCAAATTTTTTACCAACTCTGACACCAGTCGTCCCTCCCAAGGCACTCTCTACTTCTCTTCT
This sequence comes from Elephas maximus indicus, assembly GCF_024166365.1. Classification (NCBI taxonomy): domain Eukaryota; kingdom Metazoa; phylum Chordata; class Mammalia; order Proboscidea; family Elephantidae; genus Elephas; species Elephas maximus. The sequence goes on from NC_064820.1 coordinate 201,003,468, forward strand.
GGGTTTGATAATCCATTGCAATGGCCACACAGAATTCACAGATCATACTATAATTAAGTGGTTTATTAAGGAAGCAACAGGGTACAATTCAGAATCATGATCAAGAGGCTACAACTCTGGATCAGGATTAGGAAGCATGTATGCAAAATCTTTCTTCTTCAGTGCAGGACAGCTCTCTCAGCTCCTCTCAGCCATGTAGGCTTCCTCTCAGCCTCCTCAGTACAGGCCTCCTCTCTGCTCCCTGAAAAAAGGCTCCTCTGGGCCCTTTGAGGACAGGCTCCTACCTGTCCCTTCAGGAAGGCTCTTCTCGGCCCCCTCTCGACAGGATCCTCTGGGCTCTGTCTGTCACCACTAACTCTGCTGCAGGGCCCCTTCTGGGCTTCTCACTGTCTTCAAGTGTTGAAGCAGGCAGTCATGAAAGGGTTATTAACCATCCCATAAAGTTGTTTTTCAGAAAAGTCTACTTTGGTACATTTTTGTTACAACTTTTACAGCACTTCACCATGAGTGGTCGAATCCACAGGTTTCTTCCCTTCTCCTGGCAGGAGCCTGAGGGGGAGGCACACTGACTCGCAATTTACTGACTATATGACCTTCCTGGTGTTGCCGTAGCGCCAGTAGCAAGTCATCGCCATTTTTAGAGCCGTGTGCAGTATTTTTAGAGCCACAAAAACTCATTCACTAAAATTATGTGGACTGCCCTCGCATCACAACACTGAAGATCCTCCCCTCACTGTTCACGCATATGTATGTCACTCCCTATAAAAGGAGCAAATCTGCCCTGGTTCAGGGAGCTGGCAGTTTTAGGTCACAAGACCCTGCCTATCTCCTGGTTTGGAAACTATGAATAAACCTTTTCATTCTTCCAACCCTGCATCTGGCTGACTTCAATTCACTAGTCTGCTTGACAAGAACCTATTAGTTGATGGCTTCAGTTTTGCAGCCCTTCACCTATGTTATAGCCCTTTCAGGAGGTTTCTTGCCTCCTCTCTCTCTGTTTCTTCTCTCATCTTTCTGCTTCTCCCTGCTGCTCCTCTTCTTACTCCTTTGTGTCTGAAAAACCTCTTTGGGGTTGGCTGGCTGCATAGATACACAAACTCCTGGTCAATTTCAAGGCATGACCCTCCCACCAGGACCACAAACAGACTCAGTAGGCCACAGATGTTTCATTTGCACAGTAGGCTACAAACACTTCATTTCCATAGTCTTGACCAGTCCCTGCAAGGTGCATACCAATCACAGGGGAAGCTGCATTCCCAGGACCAGACAAAAAGTATCAAACCACAAGTTGTTTACAGCTTACCAGGAAATGTCAATCAACCTGGACAAAAGTAACAAACCCTCTGGGGTAGAAAACTAGGGCAAAGGTAACTCCTCAGGATTTAGGGGAAAATCTCTCAAGCTGTTTTTCCGAAGAACCAGGGCAGAAGGCCACGTAAACTCATTTCACCACAGCAGCCCATGGTGTATGGGATTAGTCTGTGTCGGGGGGTGACTCAACAGCAGGTCACAACAACAACAACAGAGGCTGCGTGAGTTCTTTGGTTTGTGACTCCTTTCTTCAGTCTTCAGATCTTGCAGTGTAGCATCAACAAATCTCTTTCTGCTTCAGTCATCACATTACCTTCTGTCTGACTCTAACTCTTCCTGCCTTCCTCTTATAAGGACCCATATGATTACGATGGTCCTCCCACTCCTGGATAATCCAGAATAATCTTCCCATCACAACAAAAAAGTCCCTTTTCCACATCAGGTAAGATTCACAGGTTCTGGGGATTAGGATGTGGTCATATTTGGGGACCATTATTCCTCCTGAGTCAGGATTAGGCTGGACCAGGGCTGGTTGGGCCCTCTGCAAATAGGCCGGGAAAAGGTCCAACAGGACAGAGAGTAGAATAAACAACCTGACCTATTGGCACTGTGCAACCATAACCCACCTCCTGGAGATTAGAACAGAACGCACAGGCCCTGGGGGGCAACATGTTCCAGCTAGGGGGTGAAACAGCCTGAAATGTTCTAGGATGTTGTGAATAAACTATTGACGTAGCTCTTGCAGTTCTCCACGGGTACAGAGCATGTGCAAAAGAAGTAAAAGCCACCGCTGTTTGACCTTCCCATGCCCGCAGAAGGGGGAGATGTAACAAAGGGAACCAGTGTGCCTGCATCATATCCCATATTCAGTTATGTCCAGGTGAACCAAAGGACTTCCATCCTGAAGAAATCCTGCGTGCAAACCTGCATTTACAAAACCCAACCCCTTTTCAGAAATCTTTGCCTCCTCCCTGAAAACCTCATGAATAAACATCAAGACCCCTGCTTGTCAGAACCCTTAAATGCTTGGCTCTTAGGCAAATTGGGGAGACAGTCTCTCTGACAGTTCTAGTCCTTACTGTCTCCTTTTGCTAGCTGCTGGCAAAATAAATTTGCTTGTGTGACTCCAGGCCGCCTTGATAGTCTTTTTTGGACGGCACAAATCCAGTTGGATTCTACCAAGTAGGGGCCCTCGGTAACAAACCGACCATAGTAGGTGTGCAGTGGTATCTCATCGTCATTTGCATGTGCGTTTTCCTAATGACTAATGGTGTTAATTAAAAAATTTTATGCACTTATTTGTCATCCTTATGCCTTCTTGTGTGAAGTGACTGATCGAATATTTTGCCCACTTTTATTAGGTTATTTGTTTGTTTTAGAGCTTTGAGAGTTCTTTATTTACTGTAGATATGTTATCGCAAATTGCAGGTTCAAGCCACCTGCCCCAAAGCCAATACTGAGACAGGAGGAGGTAAGCAGTAAGAGGGCTTTATTGAATACCGGTATTCAAGAGACAGAGGGGGTTAAATTTTTCCCAGATTCTGTCTAATTCTAAAGAGCTAGCAGGAGAGTTTTATAGGGGGAAGATCAGGGTTACCTAATGTTTTGAGCAGGTAGTCCACAGATGGTTGTATACATCACAAAACAGCTACGAGAAACTCTTTATTAAACTAAAGATATGTCTGTCGGACATCTGGACTCTAATCAGTATGTTTGTAACAGGCTGAAAAAAATCACATGAGAATCTCTTGGCTAGTGGAACTGTTTTGCCAAGTCCTCTCTGGCTGAGATAGGGAGCAAGAAAGAAAGTTGTAGATTAAAAATGTCAGGAGCCTTTTCTAGCTGCCCTCTTACAAGCTGAAGGCCATTTCTCAAGAGAACAAAGAAGAGAAGAGAGACCAAGGCCACAGGAGCTGAGAGAGTTCTGCACCCTTTTGGAAGAGACCGGTGCAGCTGGTGCAATAAAAAAATGTTTTTAGAGATTACTTAAAGCATCATTATGGCGTTAGTTATGTCAAGTTCGCAATCAGCCATTGTGAATAGGAGAAAACATATTGTAAGGTATTAGGGTATTTGTTATGTTTAAGTATGCAACAGGCTGTTCAGCCATATCTTTATCAGAACCTGTGCCATTTTCTAAAGACTAGAGAATAATCACAGCTTATACAGCTATACTAAAACAAATGAAATATATTCTTTCTACTTTAATATTAAACACTGGAGAAAATGTATTTTCTCTACTTCAGATACAAGTCCTTTATTAGGTAACATACTTTCCAAATATTTCTCCAAGTCTGAGGCTTGTCTTTTCATTCTCTTAAGAGTGTTATTTGATTTAAAAAAAGTTTATTTTGATGAAGTCCAACTCATTTCTTTTATGAATCATGCTTCGGTGTCAAATTTAAGAAATCTTTGCTTAACCCAAGTCACAAAGCTTTTCAAACAGCAGTGGCTCTTACTTCTTTTGCCCGTGCTCTGTACCCGTGGAGAACTGCAAGATCCATGTCAACAGTTTATTCACAACATCCAAGAACATTTCAGGCTGTTTCACCCCCCCAGCTGGAACATGTTGCCCCCCAGGGCCTGTGCGCTCTGTTCTAATCTCCAGGAGGTGGGTTATGGTTGCACCAGTGCCAATAGGTCAGGTTGTTTATTCTACTCTCTGTCCTATTGGACCTTTTCCCGGCCTATGTTGGAGGGGGGGAGGGGGGAGAGGGGAGGGGGGTGGGGGGAACCGACCTGCTCCAGCCTAATCCAGTCTCACTATTGTAAAAGGTTTTACTTTTGGAATTTCAATTTATGATTGCTCATTGCTAGTAGGAAATACAACTGATATTTGTATATTGATCTTGTATTCTGCAAACTTGCTGAACTTATTTTTTAGTTATATTTGTCCTTTTGCGGATTCCATCAGATTTTTCTACATAGAAGATTGTGCCATTTGTGAATAGAGATAGTTTTACATTTTCCTTTCCAATATGGTGAAACCCTGGTGGCATAGTGGTTAAGAGCTATGGCTGCTAACCAAAAGTTTGGCAGTTTGAATCCACCAGGCACTCCTTGGAAACCCTATGGGGCATTTCTACTCTGTCCTATAAGGTCACTATGAGTCAGAATCCACCCGACGGCAGCAGGTTTGTTTGTTTTTTTTTTCTTCTTTTTCTCCAATATGGATGCCTTTTCTTTCTTTTTCTTGCCTTATTGCACTGGCTAGAACCTCCAACTCAATGTTGAATAGAAGTTATGAGGGTGATTTCTCTTAAATACTTAATAAATATATTAAAAAAAATACATCTTAACTAAATTGGTATCTATATTCTCTTCCTGAACAAGACAAGAACCTTAGCAGGTTATCATGTTATCTCTTTCCTCATTGCTACTCTCTTTTGTGATCTAGGTTTTTAGTATTGTTATTAAATTATCTTTATAATGTTCTTCTAGAGTAATTTTGACTTAGATATGTTTTGCTGGTTAATTCACTTACTATTGTTTCTTGCAATCATACATTTTACTTTCTTGTTTTTTTTAATGAATTATATTCATTACTTATTCTAATAGAGATATTCTATGGGTTGCAATCTATCTAAATCCTTTCATCCTCCAAATGCCTTTGTTTCACTTAGAATTGAATGCTAGTTTGGAAGGTTATAGAATTCTAAGTTCTAAATCATTTTACTTTAGAAGTATGAGGATATTGCTTCATACTGTCTTTTAGGATCCAGGGTTGCTGGTAAGAAATCTGGGGAGCAGCCATCATCTTTGTTTTGCCTGTGACATGAACATTCTTCGTTTTCCAATATTCATTCCTCCCCACATCCAATTTCCCAACAGAACCTTGATTTTGTTTATGTATCCACATTATACCCAGTTCCTGAGGAGCACAGTGGAGAGAAGGAAAAACTTGCTTCTTTGCTGATATCACTGAACCACGGATTCTACTATACCTGGAATCAGCTCCATGGATTATGCCTTTATCATTTCAGTCAATTTGAACAGTGCTTTCTTCTACTACTTGTAGCAAGTGATACATAGGAATTTTTTATTTTCTTATTCTTCATGGTCACTTTTAGGATTTTCTATTCTTTGGTGTCTGTGGGCTTTCCTCTCCCCATTAATTATGCTCAACAGCATATGTATATGTATGTATATAAATATGCTTTTGTTATTTTAAGGAATATTAAGGGAGAGAGAGAAAGGGAAGGAATCATATATACTCAACCTACCACCTTATTTTTACTTTGAAAATCTCAATGTTATATTGTTTTGCCACTAGTGGTTCACACACACAACTGTTTTATCTTTATTTTGTATTGTTATCTTTTATCAGTATAAAACAACCTATATTGTCCAATTTAATTTATTTTTTAATTCAAAATAATATTTATCTTACATTGTAATCCTATATTTCGTCTTCATATTGTTTACTTTGCATATCTTAATTCATCCCTTTATTTTCAGTCTTAACCATCCTTTGTCAAATGTAATGTCGTATTTAATATATACAAATAACCACCATGCATCTGTCGGTTTGTTGTACTGGTGGCTTGCATGTTACTGTGATACTGGAAGCTTTGCCACGAGTATTTCAAATACCAGCAGGGTCATCCTTGGTGGACGGGTTTCAGGAGAGCTTCCAGACTAAGGCAGACTAGGATGAAGGACATGGCAGTTTACTTCTGAAAAAATTGACCAGTGAAAACCTTATGAATTGCAGTGGAACACTGATGATATACTGCCAGAAAATGAAATCTTCAGGTTGGAAGGCATTCAAAATACGACTTTGTAAGAGCTGCCCCCTCAAAGTAGAGTTGACCTTAATGACGTGGATGGAGTCAAGCTTTTGGAACCTTCATTTGCTGATGTGGCATGAGTCAGAATGAGAAGGTACAGCTGCAAACATCCATTAATAATTGGGATGTGGAATATACAAAATATGATCTAGGAAAAAGTGGAAATCATTAAACATGGAATAGAATGCATAAAGATCTATATATCCCAGGCATTAGTGAGCTGAAATAGACTGGTATTGGCTATTTTGAATCAGACAATCATATGGTCTACTATGCCAGGAATGATAAATTTGAAGAGGAATGGTGTTGTGCTTATCGTCAAAAAAGAACATTTCAAGATCTATCCTAAAGTACAATACTGTCGGTGATAGGATAACATCCATATGCCTACAAGCAGACCAGTTAATAGGGGTATTATTCAAATTTACCCACGAACCAGTAATGACAAACCACTTCTGCAGTCTGAAATTGATCAAACATGCAATCAAGATGCATTGATGATTACTGGTGATTGGAATGTGAAAGTTGGAAACTAAGAAGGATCAATAGTTGGAAAATATGGCCTTGGTGATAGAAACAATGCCGGAGATCACATGATACAATTTTGTAATACCAACAACTTCATTGGAAATATCTTTTTTCAGCAACATAAACAGCAACTGCATACATGAACCTCACTAAATGAAAAACACAGGAATCAAATAGACTACATCTGTGGAAAGAGACAATGGAGAAGCTCAATATCATCAGTTAGAACAAGGCCAGGGGCCGAACAGATCATCAATTGTTCATATGCAAGTTCAAGCTGAAGATGAAGAAAATTATAGCAAGTCCATGGAGCCAAAGTATGACTTTGATTTTATCTCACCTGAATTTGCACAGCACCTCAAGGATAGAATTGATTCATTGAACAGTAATGACCAAAGACCAGATGAGTTGTGGAAAGACATCAAGGACATCATACATGAAGAAAGCAAAAGATTATTAAAAAGACAGGAAAGAAAGAAAAGGCCAAAATGGATGCCAGAAGAGACTCTGAAACTTGCTCTGGAATGTAGAGTAGCTAAAGCAAATGGAAGAAATTATGAAGTGAAATAGCTGAACAGAAGCTTTCAAAGGGTAGCTCGATAAGACAAATTGAAATATTATAATGAAATGTGCAAAGACCTAGAGTTAGAAAACCAAAAAGGAAGAACACACTGGAAAAAAAATTTGAGCCTCGAGCTGCAATTTTGAAGGATTCTATGGGGAAAATACTGAATGATGCAGAAAACATCAAAAGCAGATGGAAGGAATACACAGAGTCTGTGTACCAAAAGAACTGGTTGACGTTCAACTGTTTCAGGAGGTAGTATATGATCAAAAACCAATGGCACTGAAGGGAGAAATCCAAGCTGCACTGAAGGCATTGGCGAAAAACAAGGTTCTAGGAATTGACAGAATACCGACTGAGCTGTTTCAACAAACAGATGCAGTGCTGAGGCGGTCACTCATCTGTCTGTGCCAAGAAATTTGGAAGACAGCTACCTGGGTCAATGGACTGGAAGAGATCCATATTTGTGCCCATTCCAAAGAAAGGTGATCCAACAGAATGCCGAAATTATCAAACAATATCATTAATATCACACACAAGTAAAATTTTGCTGAAGATTGTTGAAAAGTGGTTGCAGCAGTTCATCAACAGGGAGCTGCCTGAAATTCAAGCCAGATTTAGCAGAGAATATGGAATGAGGGATATCATTGCTGATGTCAGATGGATCTTGCCTGAAAGCAGAGAACAACAGAAAGATGTTTACTTGTGTTTTATTGACTCTGCAAGGGCATTTGACTGTAAGTATCATAACAAAGTATGGATTATATTGTGAAGAATGGGGATTCTAGAACACTCAATTGTGCTCATGTGGAACCTGTACATAGACCAAGAGGCAGCCATTCAAACACAGGAAGGGGATACTGCATTGTTTAAAATCAAGAAAGGTGTGTGTCAGGGTTGCAGCCCTTCACCATACTTATTCAATCTGTATGCTGAGGAAATAATCTCAGAAGCTGGAGTATATGAAGAAGAATATGGTGTTAGAATTTGAAGAAGACTCATTAACGACCGTGATATGCAGCTGACACAATCTTGCTTGCTGAAAGCAAAGAGGACTTGAAGTACTTACTCTTGAAGATCAAAGACCACAGCCTTCTGTATAGATTACTCCTCAACATAAAAAAAAAAAAAACTTCACAACTGAATCACTAAGCAACATCATGATACATGCAGAAAAGATTGGCATTGTGAAGGATTTCATTTTAATCGATCCACAATTAACATCCTGGGAAGCAGCATTCAGGAAATCAAACGACCAATTGCATTGGGCAAACTTGTTGCGAAAGACCTCTTCAAAGTGTTAAAAAAAGCAAAGGTGTCACTTTGAAGACTAAGTTTTGCTTGACCCAAGCCATGATATTTCCAATCACCTCATGTACATGCGAATGCTGGACAATGAATAAGGAAGATCAAAGAAGAATTGATGCCTTTGAATTATGGTGTTGGTGAAGAATATTGAACATACCATGGACTGCCAGAAGAAGAAACAAATCTGTCTTGGAACAAATACAGCTAAAGTGCTCCTTGGAAGCGAGGATGGTTAAGACATCCTCTCTTGTACTTTGGATAAGGACATCACGTTTGGTAAAGCAGAGGGCCAGCGAGATAGAGGAAGACCCTCAACGAGATGGATTGACACAGTGGCTGCAACAGTGGGCTCAAACATAACAATGATTGTGAGGACGGCACAGGACCATGTTTTGTTCTGTTTTATGCATGGTCGTTATGAGTCTGAGCCAACTCAACGGCACCTAACAACAACAACGATATATGTTTATTCAACACTTATTGAGCACATGGTATTTACTATGTACAGTGCTGGTCACTGAGGATGCAGTTATGAGGGAGATTATATTCAATATGGAAGGCAGTGTCTCAGGAAAATAAAACTTTCACTGCAGTCAGTGAGACAGAGGCATAATATGGTGACCATGCTATCTAATTTTAATCTGGATTTCTAGACTAACAGCTATGTTATTTGAGAAAAACATGTTTTTCTTCAGTGGTCAAAAGCAGGATGTGAAACCATATGCCCCAAGTGGTTTTAACCAGGTGATCACCTTCACCCCTCAAAATACACACACTCAGGAAGAGTGCTATCTGGGTGCTGTTGCCAATAAGATATTTTTGCAAGCCAGGCAAAGAAAATACATGTAAGCTTCTTGTGACCATGATCTAAGCATCCTGTGAAACCATCTGTAATCACTAACTATGCTATTAATAATCAGTAACAAATTTTTTAACCAATCAGAGTGTGATTATTATAATATTCATTGATTTTCCTGTGATTGCCCTCCTTATGGTTTGGTTTCTCTTTTTATACCGTAAGAATACTTGTGTAACGTAACTCCCCAGGGACTACTTGGTTCCATTTTCGATGGGCTAAGTAGTTCTCCAATTGCAATTGTTTTAAACTCTTGATAAACCTCTCTGTATCAACTTGAAACAGCTTTTAAGTTTTTCTCTACAACAGCAGTCTTTAAGATTAACAGCTATTTTGAAAGAAATAATGCGTGTCATGAACAGGAAAAGACTTGGTTTATGCTTTCGTTTTTATTCGATGTGAGTGGCAATTAAAAACGTATCTTTTATAGATTACAAAATTCAGAAATGTATTTTTTAATTAAAAAATTTGAATATAGATTGTAATATTTCTATCTCATCATCCAAGAATAATCTGCAGTTTTAGGCATCATCAAGTCAATTGTGACTCATAGAAACCCCATGAGACACAGTAGAACTACCACATTAAGTTTCCTAGGCTGTAATCTTTATGGGAGCAGATTGCTAAGTCTCTCATGCTGAGCCACTGGGTGGGTTCCAACAACCAACTTTTCAGTTAGCAGCCTAGTGCTTAACCATTGTGCCATCAGGGCTAGTCTTCCATATTCTTAAATACATATTCACTTTTCTCTTTTATTTGTAATTATTATTTATCATTGTTATTACATACAATAATTATACATATTTTATTATTTATGAAAAAATGGGTTCATGAGATGAGGAGAAGTGCTAGGTGTTCATGCTGAGAAACATGGCTTCCCCCATGTCATGGACTGAGTTGCGTCCCCCAAAAGATGTGTGTCAACTTGGCTAGGCCACGATTCCCAGTATTGTGTGATTGTCCACCATTTTGTTATCTGATGCAGTATTCCTGTGTCTTGTAAATCCTGTCTCTATGATGTGGACGAGATGTGATTAGTGGCAGTTATGTTAATGAAGCAGGACTCAGTGTACAACATTAGGTTGTGTCTTAATTCAATCTCTTCTGAGATATAATAGAGCAAAGCAAGCAGAGAGACATAGGGACTTCATACCACCAAGAAACAAGAGCCAGGAGAATAGCACGTCCTTTGGACTCAAGGTACCTGCACTGAAAAGCTCCTAGTCCAGGGGAATATTGATGACAAGGACCTTCCTCCAGAGCCAACAGAGAGAAAAAGCCTTCCCTTGGAGTGGGATTTGAACTTCTAGCCTACTAGCTTGTGAGAAAATGGATGTCTCTTTGTTAAAGCCATCCACTTGTGGTAGTTTCTGTTATAGCAGCGCTAGATAACTAAGACATACGACTAATCTGTCAGTTTGTAGTACTGTGGTGGCTTGTGTGTTGCTATGAAGCTGGAAGCTATACAACCAGTATTTCAAATACCAGCAGCAGAGCTTCCAGACTAAGACAGTCTAGGAAGAAGGACCTGGCAATCTACTTCTAAAAAAATTGCTCAGTTACTCGGGGAGCCAGCACAACTTGCCCAAGGCAACATCATGGACGCTCCATAGATAACATCCAAACTCCCCGAGGGACCAAATTATTGGGCTGATTGCTGTGGGGACTATGGTCTCGGGGAACATCTAGCTCAACTGGCATAACATAGCTTATAAAGAAAATGTTCTACATTCTTCTTTGGTGAGTAGTGTCTGGGGTCTTAAAAGCTTGTGAGCAGCCATCTAAGATACTCCACTAATCTCACCCTGTCTGGAGCAAGGGAGAATGAAGAAAACGAAAGACACAAGGAAAAGATTAGTCCAAAGGACTAATGGACTATAACTACCATGGCCTCCACGAGACTGAATCCAGCACAACTAGATGGTACCCAGTTATCACCATTGACTGCTGTGACAGGGATCACAATAGAGGGTCCTGGACAGAGCTGGAGAGAAATGTAGAACAAAATTCTAACTCACAAAAAAAGACCAGACTTACTAGTCTGACAGAGACTGGAGAAAGCCTGAGAGTATGGTCCCCGGACACCCTTTGAGCTCAGTGCTGTAGTCACTCCAGAGGTTCATGCTTCAGGCAAAGACTAAACAGGTCCATAAAACAAAACAAGACTAAATGAGCACACCATCCCAGAGGCAAAGATAAGAAGGCAGGAGGGGACAGGAAAGCTGGTAATAGGGAACCCAAGGTTGAGGAGGGAGAGCGTTGACATGTCGTGGTTTGGCAACCAATGTCACAAAACAATGTAATAATTGTTTAATGAGAAACTAGTTCTGTAAACTTTTGTCTAAAGTACAATAAAAAAAATTAAAAAAAAGAATCCAATATTCAGAAAGGAGGCGTATATATATATATAATTTTTGTTTTCTGGGATATGTATATATATATATATGTCAGTGAAAACCTTATAACTAGCAGGGGAACACTGTCTGATATGGAATCCCTGGTGGTACAGTGGTTAAGAGTTTGGCCACTAACCAAAAAGTTGGCAGTTCAAATCCACCAGGTGCTCCTTGGAAACACTATGGGGCAGTTCTACTCTGTCCTGTAGGGTTGCTATGAGTCAAAATCAACTCGATGGCAATTTTTTTTTTTAATTGTGTGATACAGTGCCAGAAGATAAGTCCTCAGATTGGAAATCACTCAAAATACAACTGGAGAAAAGCTGCCTCCTCATTAACCCTAATGAAGTGGATGGATTAAAACTTTCGGGACCATCTTTTGCTCATGCAGCATGACTCAAAATGAGAAGAAACAGTTGCAAATATTCATTAATAATCAGAACATGGAATGTATGAAGTATGAATCTAGGAAAATTAGAAGTTGTCAAAAAATCGAATGGAAGAAATAAAGACTGAGGCATTAATGAGCTGAAAGGCACGGGCATTGGCCATTTCTAATTGGACAATCATATGGTCTATTATGCTGAGAATGACAAATTGAAGAGGAATGGCATCACATTCATTGTCAAAAAGAACGTTTCAAGATCTATACTGAAGTACAACACTGTCAGCGATAATATCCCTATACCTACAAGGAAGACCAGTTAGTACGACTATTCAAATTTACACACTGACCACTAACACCAAAGATGAAGAAATTGAAGATTTTTACAAACTTTTGCAGTCTGAAATTGATCAAACACTCAATCAAAATGCATTGATAATTACTGGTAATTGGAATGTGAAAGTTGGAAACAAAGAAAAAGGATTGGTAGTTGGAAAATATGGCCGTGGTAACGGAAAAGACACGGAGATCACACGATGTTATTTTGCAAGACCGATGACTTATTCATTACAAATACCTTTTTCCAGCAATATAAACGATGACTATACACGTGGACCTCACTGGCTGGAATACACAGGAATCAAATCAACTATATCTGTGGAAAGACACTATGGAGAAGTTCAATATCAACAGTCAGAACAAGGCTAGGGGACGACTGTGCAACAGACCATCAATTGCTCATATGTAAGTTCAAGCTGAAGTTGAAGAAAATTACAGCAAGTCCACAAGAGCCAAAATATGAACTTGAGTGTATCCTACCTGAATTTAGAGACCATCTCATCTCAAGAACAGATTTGATGCATTGAACACTAATGACCAAAGACTAGAGGATTTGTGGGATGACATCAAGGACATCATACATGAAGAGTGCAAAAGGTCATTAAAAAGACAGGAAAGAAAGAAAAGACCAAAATGGATGTCAGAAGAGACTCTGAAACTTGCTCTTGAATGTCTAGTAGCTAAAGTGAATGGAAGAAATGATGAAGTAAAAGAGCTGAAGAGAAGATTTCAAAGGGCAGCTCAAGAAGACAAAGTAAAATATTATAATGAAATGTACAAAGATATAGAGTTTAAAAAAGAAAACTAAAAGGGAAGAACATGCTAGGCATTTCTCAAGCTGAAAAACTGAAGAAAAAATTCAAGCCTCGAGTTAAAATTTTGAAGGATTCTATAGGCAAAATACTGAACAATGTGGGAAACATCAAAAGAAGGTGGAAGGAACACACAGAGTCACTGTACCAAAAGGAATTGGTAGACGTTCAGCTGTTTTAGTAGGCCGCGTATGATCAAGAACCCATGGTACTGAAGGAAAAAGTCCAAGGTGCATGGAAGCCGTTGGCGAAAAACAAGGCTCCGAGACTGACGGAATACCAGTTGAGATGTTTCAACAAATGAAAGCAATGTTGGAAGCACTCACTCATCTATGCCAAGAAATCTGGAAGACAGCCAACCAACTGGAAGAGTTCTATATTTGTGCCTATTCCAAAGAAAGGTGATCCAACAGAATGCGGAAATTATCAAACAATATCATTAATATCACACACAAGTAAAACTTTGCTGACGATAATTCAAAAGTGATTGTAGCAGTACTTCGAAAAGGAATTGACAGAAATTTAAGCTGGATTCAGAAGAGGACATGGAACAGGGATATCATTGCTGATGTCAGATGGATCGTGGCTGAAAGCAGAGAATACTAGAAAGATGTTTACGTATGTTTTATTGCCTATGGGAAGGCATTCGACTGCGTGGATCATAACAAATTATGGGTAATATTGCCAAGAGTGGGAATTCCAGAATACTTAATTGTGCCTGTGAGGAACCTGTACATAGACCAAGAGGCAGTCGTTGGAAAACAGGAGGGTACTGTGTGGTTTAAAATCAGGAATGGTGTGCCTCAGTGTTGTATCCTTTCACCGTATTTGTTCAATCTGTATGCTGAGCAAAAATTTAGCAAATAATCTGAGAAGAACATGGTATCAGGATTGGAGACTCAGTAATAACCTGCAATATGTGGATTATACAATCTTGCTTGCTGAAAGTGAAGAGGGCTTGAAGTACTTACTAACGAAGATCAAAGACTACAGCCTTCTGTATGGATAACATCTCAACATAAATAAAACAAAAATCCTCACAATTCAACCAATAAGCAACATCATAATAAACTGAGGAAAGTTTGAAGTTGTCATGGATTTTGTTTTACTTGGATCCAAAATCAATACCCATGGAAGCAACAGTCAAGAAATCAAACAACTTATTGTACTGGTCAATTCTACAGCAAAAGACCTCTTTAACTTGTGAAAAAGTAAAGATGTCACTTTGAGAAATAAGTGCACCTAACCCAAAACCACTGCCGTCGAATGGGTTCAACTCATAGCCCCTGACCTAAACAATGATATTTTTAATTACATCACAAGCATTCGAAAGCTGGACAATGAATAAGGAAGACCAAAGAAGAATTGATGCATTTCAGTTATGATGTTGGCGAAGAATATTTAATATTCCATGGACTGCCAGAAGAAGGAACAAATCTGTGATGGAAGAAGTGCCGCCAGAGTGCATTTGTATCTTGGAAGCAAAGACGGAGAGACTTTGTCTCATGTGCTTGGGATATGTTATCAGGAGCGACCAGTCCCTGGAGAAGGACATAATACTCCACAAGTCCGAGGGTCAGGGAAAAAGAGGAAGACCCTCAGTGAGATGGATTGATACAGCGGTTTCAACAATGGACTCAAACATAGTAGGTATTGTGAGGCTGGCCCAAGACCCGGCAGTGTTTCTTTGTGTTGTACACAGACAGGGTCGGTATGAGTCGAAACCGAATGGACGGCACAACAAACAAAAAACAACATCGCTTTTCTCTTTTCTCCTAGTTACTATAATTATGAAAAAAAAATGTGTGCACAAGAGGAGGAAAAAAGACACGGTCTCAGCTCGCCTCTACTCCCGTTAACACCGCTTTCTCTAGCCTTCCTTGATTTGGCTCTTCTCGGACTCCATGGAGGTACTTGCCGCAGCGATTCCTGGGAAATGCAGTCCGAAAGTACAAGACTTGCAGGTCAGCCGTGGGACCCGGTGGTTCTGCAGTGTACAGGCGCACTTGCGCCGGGCGGCCTGGAGGCGGTGGTGGCTATTGTACTGGCCCAAGGTGTTAAACGATCCTCTCAAGTACGGTCAGTACCTCCGCATCACCACCGCGGCGGGCCCAGGTACAGGCTGGCGGGGATGGCTGGACCGGGACGTGCCGCTCCTACGGCGGAGTCGAGTGCAGACGGCTGGCCGCTGCGCGAGTCCCGCCGAATCCCCGCGCCCCTGCGGCCTGGGCAGGTGGACGCGACCCGGGTGGGGGCATTGCTTGGGGAGTCCCCCATGGAAACCAGAAAAGGGAGCTGCCGCCGCCAGATCCCTGGACCCTCAGCTCTGATCAGGTTCCTGGGGGATGGGCCCCAACAAGTAGATCGGATAGAACTCTGGCTTGTTTCGGGGTTCTTGAACCCTGGGGCGGTTTTTGGCTTTTAGGGTTTGTTCGCTCACCCCTCCCCCCAGTTTAAACTTTGTTTTTATTCATTTTTGTCAGCCTTACTTGTTTGGCAGTGTTTTCCTAGAGTGAATCCGAAAGTGATTTAGCTGTTTTCTTTGGAGTAATTTTGCCCGCTTGCTAAGTTAGTTCTCTTTTCTCTAAAATTTGAAGTCACTTCTGGCTAATGATACTATATTCCTTTTCAGCCGCTTTTTTTGGGAGGGAGAGATTGGGAGTAGGTAATGCTTCTTTTACGTGTAAGCAACTCGGAGAACTCTTTTTTTCGTAAAGGAAACAAAACTTCCATTAGGAAGAAAGGAGAGTTTAGGTTGGCTGCAGTGGGTTGGGTCCTTGAAAAAGGACACCAATTCTTCATATGGTGATTTTCATGTAGAAATACCAAATGCAGATGTATGGAATATGTGTGTCATATCTCACTAATTTAGCATCTCCTTTAATCCCACGTGGCTATGTCCTTTACTCTGTTAATGCAATCAGATGGTTACAATCTTTGTTCAGAATCTTTGTTCACAAACAGCTGGCTGGAAAGTGTAGGGGAAGAAACGTCACAAAGTTTAGTAAAACAAAAAGAAAGTTTTATTTGGCATATATTCAAAAAGGCAAAAGTGGGAAGTGGACAAACATGCACCCAGAGCTAGTGTCTGCCCAAATCCAAGGAAATATTACAGAATAAACAAGAACAGGAAAATGGACAAGCATGCTGCCATAGCCATGTCTGCCTGAGTCCAGAGAACATTACAGAGTCATCAGTATATATTAACACTGCAAATGGGCAAAACTATTGAAAGCTTCACCTTTTAACAGATTGGCTAGGAACTGTGATCTTACATTTTGAATCGTTTTTCTTAACGATCATTGGTGCAGGTTTCAGTAACCCACAGTTAGGAGGGTCTTCATTGGTCCAAAAAATTTTCTATTCACTAAATGTTAATAGAAAAAGAGATAAGAGTGGAAAGTCTTTTTTGTTCTGTTTGATTGGCTTTATGTGAAAAGTTCCCTAAAGGATATTTTTCTTCCATAAAAGATAATTTCTAAGATTGTCCCATCTATTGTCTTTATCTCAGGGCCCAGTTAATAGGTCCTTGTGAGTCCTTGTGGGCCCACCTTCAGCTGGGTCACATTTTCTTCCCTCAAGGATAGGGAATAATGACTCCAATATTATTTCTTAAATCAAAGGTCACTGGCCCTGTGACTAGAGGTGTGCTTGCCGCATACGCCTTTGGTTTTGGTGTTCACATCCTTGAGTGCCTGGGCTGCATCAGATTCTCTCTGGCTTCCCTCTCTGTCAGGTGTGCAGTGAGTGGAGATTTCGAACCTGGTCTGGCCTGATGAGGATGGGAGTGCAGGCAGAGAGGCCTCACAGCTTCTTTCTCCATTCCAGGTGACTCTTAGCACTCTGCCCTTCTCCAAGAGGGCCAGGGGGAGGGAGAAATGGCCACAAGGTTGCTGCCAGCCCAGGCACAGGTGAGTGGAGGCTTCTTTCTTGAATTGCCTTCTGGGTTCAGAGGTGGTGAATATGTTTCCGTCCATTGTTGTGAAGTCCGTGGAGGGACTAGAGGGCCTGGTGGGTGAGAAACTTTTTTTTTTTCATTGAACTTTAGATGAAGGTTTACAGAACAAGCTAGCTTCTCATTACACAGTTAGTACACATATTGTTTTATGACATTGGTTAACAACCCCACGACGTGTCAACACTCCTTTCTTGACCTTGGGTTCCCAATTACCAGCTTTCCTGTCCACTCCTGCCTTCTAGTCCTTGTCCCTGGGCTAGTGTGCCCCTTTAGTCTCATTTTGTTTCATGGGTCTGTCTAAACTTTGGATGGAGTGTAGACCTCAGGAATGACTTCATTACTGAGCTAAAAGGGTGTCCGGGGACTATACTTTGGCAATTTTTCCAGTCTGTCAGGCTAGTAAGTCTGGTCTTTTTTTGTGAGTTAGAATTTTGTTGTACATTTTTCTCCAGCTCTGTGGGACCCTCTGTTGTAATCCCTGTCAGAGCGGTCATTGGTGGTAGCTGGACAGCATCTAGTTGTACTCGGTCGGCGGGAGGGGGGAGGTGAGGAACTCTTGAAGGAAGGCATTTCCCTTGCCTCATGGGTAGTCTCATTGTGAATTTTCCACCCAGTTAAGTACTTGTTGAACAGGAATTAAAATGGCTTTGAACCCTTGCTCACTGCCACACCCGGAGGTTTGTTAGGGTCAGGAATCTTAGGTGTTCTTTTGCCCTGTGGAGGGCAAAGACATGGAAGAGTCATATAATTTCTTTGTGACACCAGGGATACAAAGAAGAAAGGCACCATCTCTGCCCTCCAGGAACTGAGGACCATCAGTGTAAGGGAATACATGGTAAGGGTCCAGGGGATTTCCTAGGAAGATCTAAGACCTCAGTGCCAGCTGGTGTGGTCTGGGAAGACTCCCTCGCAGTGGAGTGATCTCCAGCTTACACTGAGGACAGGCTCATAGAAGTGGTGAACAGAGACCATCCACAAGTCCCAGCCTGGGTAGTGGTTCCAAGGGACAGATTTGGGGAGGAGAGAGCCTTCCCTGAGGTGGGAAGTGATTTCTTCCCCTTCCTACCCTGCTCTTTCATGGCATTTACTCTCTGTCTTTGATAGGTCAGGGAATATCCCTGGCCTTGTGACCTCCCTCTGGGTTTATGGGGATGGGCCCCTGGATGGTGCAAACAGTTTACTCTCAACTGTTAACTGAAAGGTTGGCAGTTGGAACTCACCCAGCAGTGGCACTTGGCGATTTTCTTCCATAAAGATTATAGCCAGGAAAACCCTATAGAGCAGTTCTATTCTGTAACACATGGGGTTGACAAAGTCAGAAATCAACTCAACAGCAAGGAGTTTGGTTTGGTTTTAACCTTGAGGCAGTGGTGGTTCAGTTGTAGAATTGCTGCCTTCTATGCATGAGACCTGGGTTCAGTTTCTGGCTGATGTACCTCATGTGCAGCCACCGCCTATTAGTGGAGACTTGCGTGTTGCTATGATGCTGAGCACGTTCAGCAGAGTTTCCAGACTAAGATGGACTAGGAAGAAGGGCCTGGCAATCTACTTCTGGAAATCAGCCATCAAAAACCCTATATGAATCATTTACAGTCTGATCTGCAACCAGTCATGAGGATGGTGCCAGGACCAGGCAGCGTTTTGTTCTGTTATGAATGGGGTCGCCATGAGTTGGGGCCAACGTGATGGCAGCTAACTGTAACAACCTTGGGAATGATATACCTCTAGAAATGTACCCTAAGGAAATATACTTTGTACTTTTGTCTGATGATGTACAGGGACATTCAGCCCATCATTTTTTTGAGTAGTGAAAAAGTCAAAATAACCTAAAGGTCCATCAGTAGAAGATCAGTTAAACTGGTTCATCCATACAGTAAAATATTGGGCAGCAATTAAAAAATGTTGAATGAGAGGTGGTTGTCTGTGTAATATGATTTTATTTTTGTTTAAGTACAGTACTTAATATTTGCACGTGAAAACTCTAAAAGAACATACAGCAAAAAGTTAACAAGGTTTGTTTCTGGTGGTAGAAGTTAGATTGACATTTCTTGCGTTTATTGGTCTTTCCAATTTTTTTTTTTTTTTAACACAGTGATCCTTAATAAGAAAGAAAAGGAGCTACTAGTTTAAAAGAGGTGGCTTGTGGTCCAGTGAGACAGGAGAGAAATAAAAGGCTTCCTGGAGGGAGAGGGAGCATCCTGACTGCCACCTTCTCAGCTGGCTCTTGTCGAGAGGATATACAGCCCACCACTGTCTACCCTCTCCTGACAAGGCCAAGTCTGGGGCATTCTCAGAGCTTCTCCTTACTGTGAATGTCAGTGTCTTCTTCCCCAGGGCACAGAGGTTGCCTAAGGTGATGACAAGGCTGACCGGTCTTTCTCCCAGGCACCTCCTCCCTGAGTGGTATTCTGGAGCCTCCTAAAACCTGATTCTCATGGTCTCATCTATAAAATAAGTTTGGTCTAGGTGATTGTACACTTCCAAGTCTAAAGTTCTGTGCTTCTCTCATTCTGGTTTTGTTTAATAGTTTCGGGTGGCTGCTTCATCTGGTTGTGAGTTTAAACTTTCTGAGGCCACAGTGCTTCACTCAACAGTGGGTATGTGATAAATGTGCACCCAGTTAACTGAGAGATTGTCGGGAAATATTTGACATGAAACACTCAGAACCCTGAGTTATGACAGGGTTGCATCTCACTGTGGCGATGGCCTTTGGTGAAGAGGAATGGGTTTGTCATTACAGGAGTTTGTGATGTTCAGGGATGTGGCCGTGTTCTTCAGCCAGGAGGAGTGGGGACAGCTGGACACTGCTCAGAGGGCCCTGTACCGGGAAGTGATGCTGGAGAACTACAGCAACCTGGTCTCACTGGGTAAGGAGTTTTCCTTGTGAGGCAGAATGTGCCGTGGGAACATCCTAGTGCCCTCTCCAAGGAGGAGGGGCTTGGCCAGGCTCATCTGCAGGTGGACTCAGAGTGCCAGTTGCTGTTCTGCTCAGTTGCTGGGGTGGGTCTCGGCTTGGTAGAGTTGGCAGTGAGCATCTTTACTGTGCTTTTTCTGTCTCTTGCTCCTCCAGTTCTGTCTCCTGGACCTCCCAGGGGTCTCCAGCATAGAGGGGTGCACAGCCAGAATCCTAACTTTCTTTCCAGGAGCACCTCCCGACCATCCCCCAGGTGCCTGGTTTTAAGCCCCTCTCAGAACACACCTCTTTGCATCCTTGGACTATTTCTCTGCACTGGAGATTCCGGGGCTGATCTGAGGGCAGGATGGCTGCTCACGTGTGCAGCCTGCATTCAGTTTCTTTTTCTTGTACGTGAACAGGGATTCCGTTTTCCAAACCAAAGGTCATTTCCCAGTTACAGCAAGGAGAAGACCCCTGGATGGTGGACAAAGGAGTTCCTCAAGGTGCCTGTCAAGGTGAGTGACAGAGCAACGGGAAGTGGGCGTAGTGCATTCTGATGGCCTGGGCGTTGGTCAGTGAGGTGGCTGCACTCAGGAGACACTGGCAGGAGCTTCCTTGATGTGCCCACCAGGTGGAAAGTGCTGGAAAGAGCATCTCTCTCGCTCTACCTCTTTAATTACTTGGTCCATCAGATTCAGGGGGAGAGTTGATTTCTCCTAATATGGGTGCACCTTAGTCAACTTTCTCCTGTAACTTCAGTGCAGAATATGTAGTGCAGTGTATAATGGGTAAAGGTTTGTGATTCTCATATCTTCCATTTTTTTTTTTCTTGCTTTAACTGGCTTGATCATTTTCTTAAATTATGTGCCTTTAGTGGCTTGAACTACTTTTTAATCAGCATAAAACATCCCTCATTGTTCCATATTGGGCTTTGACTTTGGCTTTGTTGTCTGCTATTCACGTTGCCACACTGTTTTTTTTTCTTTCGTGTTCTTTTTTTTATTATTTGCATGCTATATCTTTGTCTGTTTGCTTAATTTTCAGATTTCCTGACAATGTATTTTAGCATTTTTTCTTCTAAACATCATATAGCAGGATATTTAATTTTAAAAATGCAATTGTTTAAATTTTAATGTGGATATTGAACCCATTTGGATTCATTGTAATCGTTCTTGTATTTGTTCTTATCACTGTCTTTTTTTTGTTTTCTATTTATTATGATTGGATTTTCTTTGTCTTCTATCCTTTTATCCTAATTTTTCTCTATTGTGTACCCTAAAATTTTTGACATTTAATTTGTTTTTTCATGGCAATGTCAAGAATTAATCAGTATCAGTAACTCTCCTCCTCTCTCAAAAAAGGCAAGCCTTTTTTATTTTAGCATACTGCGGAAACCCTGGTGGCATAGTAGTTAAGAGCTCAGCTGCTAACCAAAAGGTCGGCAGTTAAAGGCCAGCAAGTTCTCCTTGGAAACCCTATGGGGCCTTTCTAACTCTGTCCTATAGGATCGCTGTGAGGCGGAATCTACTCTACAGCAATGAGTTTTGTTTTTTGTTTTTTTTTTTTTAGTATAACTGCACTGCTTCCTATTTTGTATCCACCACCCAATCTATCTACCCTACTGCCGCCCCTCCTTCAAGCTGAATACTATAGCTAAACAAGCTAAAATAATTTAAATTTCATTTTATGCTTTACTGCTCAATTGTTCACTAGGTTTTTTATATATCACATCTTCCTCTCCCTTAAATTTTTCTTTCTCTATCTCTCTTAAAATCAGATGGATTAGATTTTTCTGAAAGTTTAAAAAAAAATCAGAAGACTATCAACAATAATCAATATCAATGGACCCAAGGCTCAAAGTTAAAAAATGATAAAATCTAAAGCAAAAAAATTATTTTTAAATAAAAAGGACAGATAAAATTAAAGTCCTCTGTTTCCACCCTTCTCAGTTCCATTTGCTCCTCTCCAGAGGTATCCAGTGACATGACTTGGGTATATATTTACTACATGTTTTTTGAAAATAATATACACAAACACACATATATTCATATAAATGCACACAAACACATGTTGTTGTTGTTAGGTGCCATCAAGTTGGCCCCTGACTCATGGTGACCCCACGTACAACATAAAACGCTGCCTGGTCCTGTGCCACTCCCATAATAATTCCAAATTGGACTGTCGTGATCCATAGTGTTTTCACTGACTAACATTCAGAAGTAGATTATCAGGTCTGTCTCCCTAGTCAGTGTTGGTATAGAAGCCCTAGTGACACCTGTTCAGCATCACAGCAACATACAGCCTCCACTGATAGATGGATAGTGGCTGCACATGAGGTGCATTGGCTGGGAATCAAACCCATGCCTTCTGAATGGAAGGAAAAAATTCTACCACTCTCTTACCACTGAACCGCTACTACTGCTATTACTACTACTACACACACACACACACACACACACAATTGATAATATTTTTGTATTCTAATTTTTATTATGAAATATTTTAACATTAAAAATAAAAGAATACAGGTGGGGCCAAGAAGGCAGAATAGCCAGACACTTCCGGCGATCCCTCTTACAACAAAGACCTGAAAAAACGAGTGAAACGATTATATTTATGACAAGCTAGGAGCCCTGAACATGAAAGACAAAGTTAGAAAATGGACTGAGTGGCAGGGGGTGGGAGAGCCGGTTCAGAAGCAGAGAAGAATTGCTGGACCTGAATCGCTGGGATCCCTCAGGAACTGTTCCCAGTAGCAGCTGTTTCAGGCTGGTGGCAACATTCGGCTGCAGTTTCCGCAGGGAGAAGCGGCCAGCCGCACAGCCTACTCACACCTCTGGAACCAGAGAAGAACTGTGCGCTCATCAAAAGCTAAGTACTTGCGTATATTTTACCGCACCCTCCACCCCCAAGCCGGCTTCAGAGGCTGTTGATTTCCCTGGGCCTGAGATAGGCCCTGCTGAGCACCTGGAGCCATTCTCCCAGCCTTGGAGAAGCAATAAATTCACAACCTGGGGAAAAGATAATTTGCCAGCTCCGCTAACCTGGGGAGCTCCAAACAAAAGCGGCTCCTGTCCAGGCATTAACAGACTGTGGACTTTGAATACCTTTCCCACTGTGTGGACCTGTGTGGGCCTGTTTCAGGAGAATACACCCTTGTTGGTAGACTGCAACTGTTTCAGCTGTGTGGTGGAGAGGTGGATGTTTGATGATTGACACCACTTTGTGTATTAAACAGGATCCTCACCTACCCACATCAGGGACCTAAGGACTGGTGGCTCCACTCAGGTCACCCAACCACCTGTGACAGGGGTCCAAAGAAAACTGGTATCTCCCAGTCATTACAGCCAAAAGCATTGGGTGCCCATGGTCGGTCTGTAGAACCCACACACCTGTATATTATAGGGAAGAGGGACGCATTTCCTGAACAGTAACTTGAGGGATAATTCTCAGCCCCCTGCCTTGTTCAGAGTGTGACCCCTGCTGCAATCAGATACCGGTACCTACAACAATCACCCCTGCGCCTCTAAGACTGTAGGACAGAGCCTGTACCACACATTTGATGATCAGCTATCTGGACGCCTGAGCTGAATTCATACAAGAAAAGTGAAGGGACTCCTAGACTGATACACCAGATAACAGCTCTAACCATCTGGTGACCGGAAGCTAGAGCATCAAAGGCGAAAATAATTGAGCTAGCTCTCTCAAGCAACCCATTTGGGCATAACAAAACAAAACAAAGCAAGAAGCTAGGATGCAGTAAACAAACATAAAAATACAATAATTTATAGATGGCTCGCAAACGACAGTTAATATCAAATCACACAAAGAAACAGACCATGATCGCTTCAACAAGCTCTCAAAACAAAAATCAAGGGATCTTCTAGATGAAAGTGCCTTCCTGGAATTTCCAGATGCAGAATACAAAACATTAATATACTGAACCCTTCAAGACATCAGGAAGGCATCAGGCAATACACAGAAGAAGCCAAGGAACACACAGATAAAAGACTTAAAGAAATTAAAAAAGTTATTCAAGAACATAATGAAAAACTTAATAAGCTTCAAGAATCCATAGAGAGACAGCAATCAGAAATTCAGAAGATTAACAATAAAATTACAGAATTAGATAACTCAGTAGAAAGAGGAGCAGAATTGAGCAAGTGGAAGGCAGAATTTGTGATCTTGAAGATAAAGCACTTGGCACCAATATGTTTGAAGAAAAATCAGATAAGAATTAAAAAAAATGAAGAAGCCTTAAAGAATCTTGTGGGACTCTATCAAGAGAAATAACCTACAAGTGACTGGAGTACCAGAACAGGGAGAGATAACAGAAAATACAGAGACAATTGTTGAAGATTTATTGGTAGAAAACTTCCTTGATATCGTGAAAGATGAGAAGATATCTATCCAAGATGCTCATCAAACTCCCATAATGTAGATTTTAAAAAGAAAGTCACTAAGACATATTATGATCAAACTTGCCAAAACCAAAGATAAAAAGAATTTTAAGAGCAGCTAGGGGTAAATGGCAAGTCACCTACGAAGCAGAGTCAATAAGAATAAGCTTGGACTACTCGGCAGAAGCCATGCAGGCAAGAAGACAATGGGATGACTTATATAAAGCATTGAAGGAAAAAAATTGCCAGCCAAGAATCATATATCCAGCAAAACTGTCTATCAAATATGAAGGTGAAATTAGGACATTTCCAGATAAACAGAAGCTTCAAGAATTCGTAAAAAACAAATCAAAACTACAAGAAACATTAAAGGGAGTTCTTTGGTAGAAAATCATAATATCAGGTATCAACCCAAGACTAGAACACTGGACAGAGCAATCAGATGTCAGCCCAGACAGGGAAATCACAAAAATAAATCAAGATAAAAAGACGCTCAAAACAGGGAAACAGCGATGTTATTATGTAAAATGAGACAACATTATAACAAGAAAGAGGGACTAAGAAATGTAGTCTTAGATCTTTCAAATGGAGAGGAAGACAAGGCGATATAAAGAAATAAAAGTTAGGTTTAAAGTTAGCAAAATAGGGGTAAATGTTAAGGTAACCACAAAGGAGACTAACTATCCTACTCATCAAAATAAAATACAAGAAAAAAATAGAGACTGAGCATAAACAAAATCAACAGCAGCAAATAAGAGGAAAATGCGATATATAATATAAAGATAAATCACTCAGCACAAAAAAATTAGTGGGAAAAAGAAACTGTCTACAGCACACAAAAAAAGACATCAAAATGATAGCACTGAGCTCATACCTATCCATAATTACACTCAATGTAAATGCACTAAATGCACCAATAAAGAGACAGAGAGTGGCAGAATGGATTAAAAAACGACCCGTCTATCTGCTGCCTAGAAGAGACACACCTTAGACTTAGAAACACAAACTAAAACTCAAAGGATGGGAAAAATATATGAAGCAAACAACAATCAAAAAAGAACAGGAGTGGCAATATTAATTTCTGACAAAATAGACATTAAAGTTAAATCCACCATAAAGAATAAGGAAGGACACTATTTAATGTTTAAAGGGATAGTATACCAGGAGGATATTACCATATTAAATATTTATGCGCCCAATGACAGGGCTGCAAGATACATAAAACAAGGTCTAACAGCATTGAAAAATGAGATAGACAGCTCCACAATAATAGTAGGAGACTTCAACATACCACTTTTGGTGAAGGACAGGACATCCAGAAAGAAGCTCAATAAAGACACGGAAAATCTAAATGCCACAGTCAAGCAACTTGACCATACGGACATATACAGAACACTGCACACAATGGCAGCCAAGTATACTTTGTTTTCTAGTGTACATGGAATATTTTCTAGAATAGACCACATATTAGATCATAAAGCAAGCCTTAGCAGAATCCAAAACATTGAAATATTACAAATCATCTTCTCTGACCATGAGGCCATAAAAGTAGAAACCAATAACAGAAAAAGCAGGGTAAAGAAGTCAAACACTTGGAAACTGAATAATACCTTGCTCAAAAAAAGACTGGGTTATAGAAGGCATCGGCTAAGTGCTATGGCTGCTAACCAAATGGTCGGCAGTTCAAGTCTGCCAGGCGCTCCTCGGAAACCCTATGGGGCGTCGCTGTGAGTCAGAAACGACTCGATAGCACTGAAAAAAAAAAAAAAGGATGGAATAAAGAAATTCATAGAATCCAGTGAGAATGTAAAAACTTCCTATCAGAGCCTTTGGGACACAGCGAAAGCAGTGCTCATAGGTCAATTTATATCAATAAATGCACAGATCCAAAAAGAAGAAAGGGCCAAAATCAAATAATTATCCCTCCAACTTGAAAAAATAGAGAGCAATGAAAGAAACCCTCAGGCACTAGAAGAAAGCAAATAGTAAAAATTAGAGCAGAATTAAATAGAAAAAGAATAGAAAGAATTAACAAGACCAAAAGCTGTTTCTTTGAATAAATTAACAACATTGATAAAACATTGGCCAAACTGACAAAAGAAAAGCAGGAGAGGAAGGAGATAACCTGAGTAAGAAATGAGATAGGCAATATCATAACCCCCATTGCCCATCATGTCGAGTCATAACAGATACATAGACCAATGGAACGGAATTGAGAATCCAGTCATAAATCCATCCACATATGAGCAGCTGACATTTCACAAAGGCCCAAAGTCAGTTAAATGGGGAAAGACGGTCTGTTTAACAAGTGGTGCTGGCAAAACTAGATATCAATTTGCAAAAAAATGAAACAAGACCCATACCTCACACCATGCACAAAAACTGAATTAAAATGGATCTAAAACAATAAAGATCATGGATGAAGAAATAGGGACAATGCTAGGAGCCCTAATACATGGCATAAACAGTATACAAAACATTACCAACAGTGCAGAAGAGAAACGATAACTGGGAGGTCCTAAAAATCCAACACCTATGCTCATCCAAAGACTTCACCAAAAGGGTAAAAAGATTAACTCTAGGCTGAGAAAAAGTTTTTAAATACGACATCTTCCTATCAGCACCTGCTTTCTAAAATCTACGATACTGCAAAAACTCAACTACAAAAAGACAAATAATGCAATTAAAAAATGGGCAAAAGATATGAACAGGCACTTCACTAAAGAAGACATTCAGACAGTGAACAGATACATGAGGAAATGCTCACGATCATTAGCCATTAGAGAAATGTAAATCAAAACTACAATGAGATTCCATCTCATTCCAGCAAGGCTGGCATTTATCGAAAGAACACAAAATAATAAATGTTGGAGAGGTTGTGGAGAGACTGGAACACTTATACACTGCTGGTGGGAGTGTAAAATGATATAACCACTTTGGAAATCGATTTGGCGCTTCCTTAGAACCACCATTCCATCCAGCAATCCCACTCCTTGGAATATATCCTAGAGAAATAAGAGCCCTTACACGAACAGATATATGCACACCCATGTATATTGCAGCACTGTTTACAATAGCAAAAAATGGAAGCAACCAAGGTATCCATCAACGGATGAATGGATAAATAAATTGTGGTATATTCACACAATGGAATACTAATACTATGCAGTGATGAATAACAATGATGAATCAATGAAACATTTCATAACATGGCAAACCTGGAAAGCAGTCTGCTGAGTGAAATTAGTCATTTGTAAAAGGACAAATATTGTATATGAACGCTATTATAAGAACTTGAGAAATAGTTTAAATAGAGAAGAAGATATTCTTTGATAGTTATGAGAGTGGGGAGGGAGGGAGAGGGGTTTTCACTAAGTAAGTAGATAGCAGATAACTAATTTAGGTGAAGGGAAGGACAACACAATACAGGAGAGGTCAGCACAACTGGAGTAAACCAAAAGCAAAGAAGTCTCCTGAATAAAGTGAACCCTTCAAAGACCCACGTAGCAGAGGCGAGGATTTGGGGACCATGGTTTCAGGGGACATCTGAGTCAATTGGCATAATAAAATTTGTTAAGATAACATTCTGCATCCCACTTTGGACAATGGCATCTGGGGTCTTAAATGCTAGCAAACGGCCATCTAAGATGCATCAATTGGCGTCAGCCCACCTGGAGCAAAGGAGAATGAAGAACACTGAAGACACAAGGTTCTTATGAGTTCAAGAGACAGAAAGGGCCACATGAACCAGAGACTACATCATTCTGAGACTAGGAGAACTAGGTGGTGCCCAGCTATAACCAATGACTGCTCTGACAGGGAACACAACAGAGAGCCCTTGAGGAAGCAGGAGAGCAGTGGAATTGCAGACCACAGATTCTTGTAAAAAGACCAGACTTAATGGTCTGAAGGAGACTAGAAGGACTGTGGTGGTCATGGCCCCCAGATCTTCCATTAGCCCAAGACAGGAACCATTCCTAAAGCCAACTCTTCAGACAGGGATTGGAATGGTCTGTGGGATGGAAAATGATAACTGGTGAAGAGTGAGCTTCTTGGATCAAGTAGACACATGAGACTATGTGGGCATCCCCTGTCTGGAGGGAAGATGTGAGGGCAGAGGGGGTCGGAAGCTGGCATGAAAAGAGAGCGGAGGGAGGGAGTGTTGTGTCTCACGGAGGGGCGAGCATTTAGGAGGAGTATATAGCAAGGTGTATATAAATTATTGTATGAGAGACTGACTTGATTTGTAAACTTTCACTTAAAGCACAATAAAAATTAAAAAAAGAATGCAACTCATGTATTCATCACTGAGACTTAACTAATGTTCAGTTTATCCTTTTTTGCTTAACTTTTTTAAAATAAAAACTTACAGATTTTCTTATTTGCTTCCTTCATGAGATGTAACCCTTGTTCTTTACGTTTGCTTGTATCTTTATTGAACATGATTTTATACCATTACCATGTATGTATGTTCCCAATACCAACATAATAATTTTGCTTTTTGTTTTTTAAATTTACATATATGGTATTACAACTTTTGCAACTTTTAAAAGTCTTAGTAGGTGTTTTTTATTTAACTCCTCTTTTACCTTTATTTTTGTTTCCTGCCCTATTGATCCAATTTTATTTATTCCTCCTCTCTGCCCCCAAATTGTTTAGAAATTTTACCTTCAGTTCGTACTCTGTTTATAACTGCCCTTAAACCAAATATGTAATATGTGTTGACTTGATTTCACTGAATATAAAATTATATTAGGGCCCTGGTGGTGCACTATGGCGTGCTATGGTAGCTAACCAAAAGTCAGCAGTTCACATCCACCAGCTGCTCCTTGGACACCTTGTGGGGCAGTTCTGCTCTGTCCTGTAGGGCTGCTGTGAGTCGGAATCAAATCGATGGCAACAGGTTTTTGTTATGTGTGTCACTGTTGTCTAGTATTTCAGTTTTATCTTTTTAAAAAAACCAAAAATTACTTAAATTTCAAAATTGTCGATACTTTTGTAGCTTTGTTTATTAGTTGTGTCATCACAGTTGCTTTTGCAATCTACTTCATCCATTTGGGCTGAAGTTCCTTCTTCCTTTGGTAGGTCTTTCAGGCAGGGTATATGAGTGATAAGCTCTTTTAGTCTTTATTTGTCCAAATGCATTTTACCCTCATTCTTGAATATTGAATTCTAGGGTCATAGTTATTTTCTTTCATCACTCTGAAGCTATTAATCTTTTGGTTCTGTAATTGTTACGACGTGCATCCTAGCAGTCTGATTGTTACACCATTATGTTCTCTTTGTCTTTGATGATCTGTGCTTTTTCCGTGATGTATTTGATTGTGAATTTGTATTTATTTATCCTACACATGCTTTTCAGGAATCTGAGGACTCATGTCTTCTAGTATGGAAAATTTTAGCTATTATTTTTTAAAATACTACTAAACCTCTTCTGCCATTCTCTTCTCTCCTTCTGGAGCCTCTCTTAATGGGCAAGTTGAGCTTTTTCCAGGGCTTTGAACTGGTTAGTTCGTACTCAAACCCCTGCTGAGAATTTGCATTTCTGACAAGTTCCCAGGTGATGCCAAAGCTGCTGATTAGGAACAATTCTGAGAACTACTGGTAGAGCAGTGGTTCTCAGAATTTATTATCATAAGAATCAGCTGGGGAGCTGGTTAAACTGTAGATTCTGATTCATTGTATCTGAAATGGAAATATAAACTCTCAGCAGGGGTTTGAACTGGAATGAACTGGTTTGAAGCCTTGACCATTTCATTTTATCCTCCATGTCTTCTAACTGCCTTTTTTATATTTGTCATTTATTTATATTTTGGGCTCCATTTTGGGCATTTTCTTCAGATCTTTCTTCTAATTCATTCTCATACCTGTTTCTAAAACATTGTTTAACCTGTAAATTGAGTCTTCAATTTTTGTTTTTTATTTCTTGATTGGTTCATTTTTAAAATATGTCATTTTTCCAAGTGTCTTCCTATTTTTTCATTTTTTTCTGTTCCTTTAATCCTTTAGTCATCATAAACATTAATATATTTTGTCCATTTTCATTTTGTCCTGTTTTGCCAGTTTGGGGAGTATTGATACTCCAGCTTAGTGACTGCTGACCCTCATTCTTTGTTGACTAAGTCCTTGTGTGATCTGCAACTCAAAACAAAACATTATGAGCATATCTTTAAGCTTATTTATTCTTGTTTATTTCTACAACAATCTTATTTGCCTTGATTTATGAAAGTGTTGATAGACTCGTTTTCTGTTTACTTTTACCAGGGTCCTACCAGTTTTAATAGCCTTGAATCTTATTTTTATTTATTTTTCCTTTGAAGGTGTAAATTCAGACTCTGGACTTATACATGGTACAGATCTGAGGATTCACCTTCTAATTGGTGACTTTTTTCCACCATGGCTCTGAATAGATAAACAGCTTTCTTGTTGCTTTCCCAGGTCAGTGGACAGTTTTTTAGGTCCATTTTCAAATAATGTAAGTTCCTCAGGGCTGTAAGCTTCATGCTGGGGGCTCAGTTCCAGATATATTTTTACATGGGCTGGCAACCACATCTCCAACCCACAAGAATGTTCTTATACTTAGGATACGCATGCTGAAGTATTTAAGAGCATAATGTCCTGATGTCCGCAAGGTATTACAGGTGGTTCAGCAGAAAAGAGAAAGTATCTGTGCATGGATGCATAGACATATAAAAAAAAAAAAAAAATTTTTTTTTTTTTTTATATAGGAGAGAGAAAAAGCAGGTGTGGCAAAATCTTGAATATAGGCAAGTTTGCAATATTCATTATGCCATTCTTCTAATAAATTTCAAAATAATAATGTTCCAGACCCAGCTGCAAGGACGTAGATCTGTCTCTAAAACCACTGTGGGTTATTGTATCATGAGATCTCACTCTCTGTTCTACTTTGAATTCCTTTTTTATTTCTGGCATCAGAGGGTTGCCTCTCTCTTCAGTGTGGCTGTTTATCAAGTATTTATTCTCCATGTGACAGGAGATGGGCTTTCTGCATCAGCTCAGTGTTGTTTCCATTCATGAACTTGCTTCATATTTTTTCTTTGGTGTGGCTGAAATCTTTTCTTGAGTATTTTTTTTTTCAGAAGGGTCCATGTGTGCTATATTTGGGCATGCCTAGAGTCAATTTTTTATCTCTCCTGTGAGAATTAAGTTTTGGGTACAGAATTCTGGCATCCTTTTTTTATCCCCTCACAAGTGTTCAAACTTCGCTTCACTGGCTTCAGGTACTGAGTATTGCTAATAAAAAGTCCCATTTTAGTCTGATTCTATCTCCTTTGTAGATAACCTATTATTTTTTTTCTTTCAGTCTTTTTTTCCCCCTTCTGCCTGCAGTGCTACAGGATATCCTGTTTATCCTTGAAATTCAGACAGTTCATTAGGTTGTAGTAAGAAGTATGTTTTTCTTTAAAGTTGTTATCTGGCACTCACTGGGCTCTTTGCTCTGAAGCTTTTTTTTTCTGTTCTTTTCAGGGATATTTTTTCTATTGCATATAGAAAATATACAATATATTTTATTTTATGTATACACACACACAGATATGCTCTTTCAGATTTCACTAACAACTTGAGGGAGTGGGCTGTGAGAGTAATGAAATAATAAAACAGGATGTAATATACTATAAAGAATTATCTAAATTCATGAGGGATTAGAATCAGGATCAGCACAAATCTAGCTCCTATGAGGTGGAAGTCAGGTATATCTCCACCTTCCCTCTTCATTATTTCTGACATCAGACACTCCACCTATGGGATTCTGTACTTCTCTGCAGTGTTCAATAATTTGTTGCAGTGGCCACACAGAACACACAGACCATACTCACAGTTCTGTGATTTATTAGGGAAATAATAAGCTACAACTTGAGATCAGGATAACTTGGAAGTAAGAGAAACAACTTAAGCTCAGAATCAGGAAGGTACACGGGCAAGGTCTGGAAGTGTCCCCGAAGTGAAGAGCACATCCTTCCCTCCCTTTTTCAGTGTAAGACAATTTCCAACCGGTCTAGCTCTCAAAGCAAAAAGGCTTATGGAACAGAACAGCTCTAAGATGGTTCTTGGCCACCGCCACTGCCCTCAGCCAGTGATCAGCAGGTGCAGCATCTCTGCTGGGCAGCTGCCTTCTCTGCCAGCTGGGTGCCCCAACCCAACTTCTCTGCCACGTGGCTCCCTCCTGTGCTGGGCAGACTTCTCTGCCATTGGGCTCCCTGCTGTCAGCCTCTTTCCCATCCTTCTCTCCACTGCTAACTGGCCGAACTCATAGTATAACAGCTTGCTCAGCTTTCTTGGGTGTTCTCTGCTGTCGGGCCTCTCCACTGTTGGCTCTCTGCTGTCAGCCTCTCCAATGCTCACTGGCCCAGCGTCTATCTAGTGTAACAGCTTGCTGAGCTCTCTTAGCTGCTCTCTGCTGTCAGCCCTCTCCACTGTCAGGTTCTCTTCTGTTGGCTTCTCTGCCAGTTCTCTCGGCTGCAGCTTTTACAGCTAATCAGCCCAGCTCTTAACCAACAGCTCTTTCAGATGCAGCTTTTTTTTTTTTTTTTAACCCAGGCCTGGGAGGAACCCAAAGGACATATTTCCATCCCTACTTCTGTCAAGCAGGAGATCTTGGCTTTTCAGCCCTCTATATATACCAGTCCTCATCAGTTAAAAGGGGGTCTTCCTCAACATACCAGAGTTCAACCAATCCTCAGTTATCCATGAGATGTCAATCAACTCATGTCTTGTACGAGTGTTTCTACCCTTTGGGGTAGAAAGCACTCTGGGAGGTCCCTCAAGTTGCATCTTCAAAGAATTAAGGAAAAGGTAATTACTCCTCAGGGCTTAGGGGAAAAATCTCCCAAGCTGTTTTACAAAGCACCAAGTTGACACATAACCTTAACGATCACATTAAACAAGATCACATTAGTCCTTAGTAAATAGAGGCCTATCACATTGATACCTGGCAAGTATTCTGTTGTATGATGTATTAGTTTCCTAGGGCCACTGTAACAAAGTACCACAAATTGTACGGTTTATAAACCCATCAATCCAAACCCACTGCTATCAGGTTTATTCTGACTCATAGCAACCCTATAGGACAGAGTAGAACTGCCCCATAGGGTTTCCAAGGAGTGGCTGGCAGGTTTCAACTGCTGACCTTTTGGTTAGCAGCCAAGCTCTTACCTTTTGGTTAGCAGCCAAGCTCTTAACCAGTGCGCCACTGGGGCACCATGGCTTATAAGAACAGAAATTTACTATCTCACAGTTCTGGAGGCTAGAAGTCCAAAGTGAGGATGTCAGCCATGACTTAGCTTCCTGAGGGCTTTGAGGGAGAATCTTTTTCCATGCCTCTCTCCTAGCTTCTGGTGATGGCCAGAAGTCTTTGATATTTCTTGGCATATAGATGCATCACCCAGTCTCTGCCTCCATTTTTGCATGGCTGTTTTCCTTCTGTCTCACTCTTTGTGTCTCTTCTCTTTTATAAGGACACGACTATACTGGATTAGAACCCTTCTTTCTCATCCTTACCCCTACCCCTGGTTCCAGTGTGATCTCATGTTAACTGATAACATGTTGAAAGACCTTGTTTCCAAACAAGGTTGAATTCACAGTGTCAGGGGTTAGGACATCAACGTATCTCCTTGAAGGATACGATTTATATGAATACTTATTCATATAAATAGGCCATAATTTTATTAAACAGTTTTTTAGAAATTTTAGTTTCCAGTTTTTCTCTTTCATTAATGTGATGGCTATAACAATACAAATGTATAAAGATAAAAAGATTTACAAGTCCTAAAAAGTAAGTAAGTACAGTATAAAGGGATGAGTGTTATGATTGAAAAAAGCAAGGAATATGAATTGAAAATCTAGGAAGGAATTTTTGCAAAATATTCAACATCATTATAATCAATGAAATTCAAATTAAAGCAGTGGGATACCATTGTTCTCTTACTAGCAAAGATTAAGACATACATGTCCAATGTTTTGTTAGTATTCCGAATAATAAGCAGTATCACAAGTGGGCACAGTCTTTCTGGCGGACAGTTTGTCTGCATTTTTTAAAATGATTCCCATATTTAGACATTTATCTGACAATAATTGCATAATTTTGCAGAGTTACAAAGATAGTGTAGGTGTAAAAGAATGTTTGTTTTAGCACAAGGATTACTGAGGAAAAAGAAAACTAAATCATTCTCAGAAGGGAAATTACGATATGTTCATACATTGGAATATTATTTAGCCATTAAAATGTTGATTTCAACCTATATTTTTTGACTTGGAGAGAAGCCCACAATGGTTTTATGTGAAGTGGGGTAGAGGGAAAGTTAGTTTCAATGCTTTTTTAAAAATATTTTTTAATTAAATACAGAAAAATTTTGATGGGCTAAATGCTAAATTTAAATTTAAAGTGGAAAAGAGGAAGACCCTCAACAAGGTAGATTGACACAGCGGCTGCAACAATGAGCTCAAGCATAACAACGATTGTAAGGATGGCTCAGGACCAGGCAGTGTTTCATTCTGTTGCGCATAGGGTCGCTATGAGTCGGAACCGACTCGACAGCACCTAACAACAACAACAAATGGTAAATATAACAGTGACTCTATTTGCACAGTCTGCATATGGGTAAATTATATTTTCTTAACTTTTCTGTATTTTCTTACAATGATATTTTTCAGTCAAGAGGTTGAATATCTTCTAAAATGTACTCTTTTGCTTTGAATCAGTTATTCCACTTCTTTTAATGTATCCTAAATAATCCAGAGAATAGACAAAATATTATTCTGAATGATATACTCCTCTTATTCCTGTCCCAGTACTCACCATTATATGACACCCATCTCTATCCAGTTGCCCAAGCCAAAATAATTTTTGATTCCTTTCTTTCATTACTCTGTACACCCTATTTATTGAAGATACCCATCAACTCTACTTCCAAAACATTCCAAATATGCCCACCTCTTTCCATTTCCACTACTACAATACCAGTCCAAACTGTCAGCATTGCCACCTGGTAATACTGTATAGCCTCCTAATTAGCTATTCTACGTCTGCCCTTGTCCTCTTCCCCACCGCAAATTACAGCCCATTTGTCACACAACTACCAGAGTGATCTATTAAAACACAAAACATATAATAGCGTGTCCCTACTGGCTTCTAATGATGTTTAGAAGAAATTTGAAACTCCTTCTGATTGCCTGTATAAGACCCTACATGATATAGCACTAC
The DNA here is from genome assembly GCF_024166365.1 of Elephas maximus indicus. Lineage (NCBI taxonomy): Eukaryota > Metazoa > Chordata > Mammalia > Proboscidea > Elephantidae > Elephas > Elephas maximus. Next base: position 201,039,233 of record NC_064820.1, read on the forward strand.
CTACCGCTTTTCCTCAGCTAGTAACACTGTACGCTTATTCACTCTGCTCAAGCCACACTGGACTTCTTTTATGTTCATGGATCACAGACAGCTTGTTCTTGCCTTTGGGCCTTTGTGTTAGCTGTTCTTTCTGACTGAAATAATGGTTATCCCCACAGTTTTGCATGGCTAGCTCTTGTTAGTTATATCCCATCTTCAATTTCATTTCCTCATCACCCAGTTTAAAATACCAGCCTGTTCAGTACTAGTACACATCACCATGTTATTGTTTTACATTTCTCATTACTCCCTAGTACTTCCTTCTTTATTTGGTTATTTGGTCATCGTCAGCATCCTGCTACTAGAATGTAAGCCTCACGAGAATAGGATCCTTGTATGACTTATTCCTTGCAGTCCCCAGGGTTTTGACTTTGTGTAGTGTGTGGTGGCCACTCAGTAAATATTGCTTAAGTGAGTGAGTATCCATTGCAACATTATTTGTAGCACTCAGTTCGATGAGTCCCAAATCAGCACCACTTGATACCCTGTGTTTCATGGAGCTTTTTAGGGCAACAGCTCTTCTACTTTTTAGTTATAGCCCCTCTGCATTTTTCCATGAGGATTTACATGAGTACCCTGGTGTTGACCTGGGAGATGAAGCTGAGTATTAAGACATCCTGCTGTGTAATCAGAAATGCTCTACTCCCTGAAGACATGCTTTGTTATTAGATCAAGCCTAGCTCCTCCTCCTATTGGGAAGAGGTTCCCTTCGAGTTTCTCAGCTTGTCGACTAATACTTTTTTTTGACCCTTCCCACTCATGCATGTTTTCCATCCTACTTCCTTCTCTTACCCTTTTTTTCCCTGTCCTTTCCTATAAGATTCTCAGGACATATTTGTTAGCTAACCTTGTATACTTTGCTGTCACTTTTCGTTTTTTCCAGTGCAAAAAGGTTTACATGTTCTGTTCATTTTAGGATGGAAGAGCTTCCTGGAAACCACAGTTTCTGAAGGAGAAACTCAGGAAGTGATAATGAAAAAGCTCATAGATGGAGGTCCTTTTAACTTCAAGTTGGGAAAAACCTACATATATGAGGGCAAGTTAGAGAAGCAACAAGGCAAAAATAAACCTTTCAGGAAAGTCTTAGTTACCTTCAAGAAAACGTATGTGAAGGAGAGAAGCTTTAAAGGTACTGAATTTGGGAAAAATCTTGGTCTGAAGTCACCACTTATTAGAGCACCCAGAATCATATCCAGAGGACGGAAACCCTATTCACAACAGTATTCAACTGTACTTAAACAACTGGGAATCAGCACATGGCGTAAATGTTATAAATGTAATGTCTGTGGGAAAGTCTTCCTTCATAGTTCTTCCCTCAGTAAGCACCAGAGAATCCATACTGGAGAGAAGCTCTATAAATGTAAGGAATGTAGGAAAGCTTTCAGCCAAAGCTCATCCCTAACTCAGCACCTAAGAGTTCATACTGGAGAAAAACCTTACATATGTAATGAATGTGGGAAAGCCTTCAGTTTCACCACATCTCTCATTGGACATCAAAGAATGCATACTGGAGAGAGGCCCTATAAATGCAAAGACTGTGGAAAAACCTTTAAAGGTAGTTCATCCCTCAATAATCACCAGCGAATTCATACTGGAGAAAAACCCTATAAGTGTAATGAATGTGGGAGAGCCTTTAGTCAGTGCTCATCTCTTATTCAGCATCATAGAATCCATACTGGAGAGAAACCATATGAATGTAGTCAGTGTGGAAAAGCCTTTACTTCAATATCGCGGTTAAGTAGACACCACAGAATTCATACTGGAGAGAAACCCTTTAATTGTAGTGAGTGTGGAAAAGTCTTTAGTTACCACTCGGCCCTAATTATACATCGGAGAACTCACACTGGTGAGAGACCTTATGCATGTAAAGAATGTGGGAAAGCCTTCAGCCAAAGCTCAGCTCTTATACAGCATCAGAGAATTCACACTGGAGAAAAGCCTTACAAATGCAATGAATGTGGGAAGGCCTTCTCCTGGATTTCACGGCTTAATATACATCACAGAATTCATACTGGAGAGAAACCTTACAATTGTAAAGAATGTGGAAAAGCTTTCAGCTCCCACTCAGCAGTTAATACTCATCGGAAAATTCATAGTGGAGAGAAACCTTACAAATGTAATGACTGTGAAAAAGCCTTCAACCAAAGCTCAGCTCTAATTCAGCACCAGAGAATTCATACTGGAGAGAAACCATTTAACTGTAAAGTATGTGGGAAAGCCTTCAGACAAAGTTCATCTCTTATGACACATATGAGAATTCATACTGGAGAAAAGCCTTATAAATGTAGACAATGTGGAAAAGCATTTAGTCAGAGTTCATCCCTTACTAATCATCAGAGGACTCATACTGGAGACAAACTGTGAAAACAGAATGCATGTGGAAAATCTTCCAACTGAAGTTCATTCCATATTGAATTTTATAGAATTCATCCTAGGGAAAAGTGATAAATTGTCATTAATTGTGGGGAAAACATCAGAATTTAGATCTCATCAGATACCAGAGACTTCGTAATGCAGGGTAACTGGGAAAATTAGGATAGCCTCTACAAAATGTTTTTTGTATGTCCTGAAGTTATTAGATGATTGCCAGAAGAACAAACAAAACTGTCTCGGAGGAAGTACAGCCAGAATGTTCCTTAGAAGCGAGGATGGCAAGACTTTGTCTTACGTACTTTGGACATGTTATAAGAATGAACCAGTCCCTGGAGAAAGACGTCATGCTTGGTAGCGGGTCAGTGAAAAAGAGGAAGACCTTCAATGAGATGAATTGACACAGTGGCTGCAAAAATGGGCTCAAACATAGCAAGGATTGTGAAGATGGTGCAGGACCAGGCAGTATTTTGTTCTGTAATACATAGGGTCACTGTGAGTTGGAACTGACTCAGTGGCACCTAACAGAGTTATTAGTGACTATGATATTGAGTAAATATTATATTATTACATATTATTTATTTGGATCCAAGATCAATGCCCATGGAAGCAGCAGTCAAGAAATCAAACAATGCATTACATTGGGCAAATCTGCAAAGCACCTTTAAAGTGTTAAAAACCAGAGATGTCACTTTAAGGACTAAGGTGGTCCTGACCTAAACCATGGTATTTTCAGTTCTCTTATATGTATGTAAAAGCTGGACAGTGAATAAGGAAGACTGAATAATTGACACCCTTGAATTATGGTACTGGTGAAGAATATTGAGTATTGTATGGGCTGCCAAAAGAATGAACAAGTATGTCTTCTAACAAGTGCAGCCAGAATACTTCTTAGAAGCAAGGATGGTGAGACTTTGTCTCACATACTTTGGGCATGTTATCAGGAGGGATCAGTCCCTGGAGAAGGACATTATGCTTGGTAAATTACAGGGTCAGTGAAGAAGAGGAAGACCTTCAATGAGATGGATTGACACAGTGGCTGCAACAATGGGCTCAAACATAACACCAATTATATGGATGGCACAGGGCTGGGAAGTGTTTTGTTCTGTTATACATGGGGTCGCTATGAGTCAGAACCAACTCAATGGCACTTAGAACAACAACAAAATATTAAGAATTTGTAAGATCAAGGTGTTGTATTTATTTTCTTCCTAGTGACGTATGGTAACAGCCAACAAGGTATACAGACATCACTGGGAAGCATGCTGGTTTATTTAAAAGTGCAGCCATAAAATCCAGACCAGATAAATCTAGGAATCTATTTTTTAAAACTGAATTTAAGTGTTATGCAAGCCAGTTGTACTTAAAAGAATATTTTAGAGAAATGTATGCGGGTGACCTGTAGCTACCTCACTGTTAGTAACATTTGCTTTTTTCATAGTCTGAAAGCAAATTATGCATTTGCTTGTTAAAATTTTTGGGTTGTTTCTGTTTTCTAAGCTGTTCACCTGAAAAGAAATTCACTCTGTAAAGTATACAAATTTACAGTCCTGTGAATTTTCTCAACTCTCTGTTCCAAACTTTGAATCAGATCTAAAGTCACTTTATTTTCAATCACAAAATGCATGGTATTTCACTTCTTTTTTTCATAAAGTGATTACCTTTTCTATATTAAACTGAGAAAGTTTATTCAGACAACTACTGTTTTTGTAATTTCATTTACTGATAAATGGCATTAAAAATTATTTCACAGTTTAGCAACAGGGAGCTCAACTCTTGCTCCCATGCAGTGTGTATTGCTTTGAGTTTGTTACCAGTCACCAAGAAGGCCTAGGAACAGTATGAGACTCAGGTTGTCCTCCCTGTGAGTAAAGTGAGTCAGGTGATTGTCTTAGTCATCTAGTGCTGCTATAACAGAAATACCACAAGTGGAGAACTTTAACAAAGAAATATATTTCCTCACAGTAAAGTAGACTAAAAGTCCAAATTCAGGGTGTCAGCTCCAGGGGAAGGCTTTCTGTCTCTGTCAGCTCTGGAGGAAGGTCCTTGTGCTCAATCTTACCATGGTGGAGGAGCTTCTCAGGTGCAGGGACCCCAGGTCCAAAGGATGTGCTCTGCTTGCAGTGCAGCATTCGTGGTGGTATGAGGTCCCCAACTCCTGAGAGATAAAAGGTGGTACAGGCCACACCTCAGGGAAACTCCCCTTACATTGGATCAGGGAGGTGACCTGAGTAAGGGTGGTGTTACAATCCCACCCTAATCTTCTTTAGCATAAAATCACAATCACAAAATGGAGGACAGTCACAATACTGGCAGTCATAGCCCAGCCAAATTGATAAACACAGTTTTTGGGGGACATAATTCAATCCATGACTGATGTTTACCCTTCCATTTCATCTTCACCTCTATTAGATGACACTCCTTCCCTCTGCACATTCTGAGGGCCACTAGGCAAAAACTCAGGCTCTGGGTTCACAGGTCTGAGTGAGTTTAAATGCTTTCTCCTCCAAAAACAGATTATTATATCCTTCAACAAGTTATTCTGGCATTTCTAAAATGCGACTAATAATACGAGTACACTAAATAAAACAGTCATCTCAAAAATCAAACTAAACTTATTGAGCATTAAAAAGCCTAACCTCATCTAATTTTCACCAGCTTATCAGGAGTAAGCAAACAGTGGCTGAAATGCCCGTTCTATAAAACAAAGCATTAGTGTCTTCCCCTGTACCCACAAGATTAAAGAAAAGGAAACAAAAAAATTCCAGAAAAGATGTTGAAGGCTAAGCAAAGCAAAAATCATTGAATTCAGCTTTTTCCTCCCAGTATTAGTCAGTCTCATTGTTTCAGACTTGTGAGTAGCAAATTTTTCTGGGTCACTTAATGCTCCTTTCTCCATAACCATTCTTCTAAGCTTTTCTATCTCTAGTCTCTAAGAAGGGAAAATCTCTAGGAAAATACAACTTCCCCAACATACGAAAATCATCAGTAGTTCTTAAATCATCAAAAAGAATTTATCTGATGATACGGATTGAATCGTGTCATCCATAACTATGTGCTGTAAAACCTCTATTCCTGTGGTTATAATCCCATTTGGGAATGGGTTGTCTTTGTTGTGTTAATGAGGCAGGATTCATGTAGGGTATATCTTGAGTCAGTCTCTTTTGAGATATGAAAGTGATTGAACACAAGCTAGCAAGGACAGGGGTAGGAGGGAAGACACATGCCAAACCACATGAAGATCACTCAGGAGCAGAAGCTCAAAAGACAAGGACTTTCCTCCAGAGTTGACAAGGAAAATTTTCCCCTAGAGCCTGCACCCTGAATTTGGACTTCTAGCCTCCTAAAGTGTAAGAAAATACATTTCTGTTAAAGCCATCCACTTGTGTTTCTCTAACAGCAGCACTAGATAACTAAGAATTTGGTACTGGAAGAGTACTGCTCTAACAGATAGATAAAAAGTGGAAGTGGTTTTGGAATTGGGTAATGGGCAGAGGCTGGAAGAATTTGAAGGGGCCTGATAGTAAAAACCTAGATTGCCTTGAAGAGACTGTTGGTAGTATTATGGATAAAAATGGCAATTCTGGTGAGGACTCAGAAGTGAGGAGTGCTATAGAGAAAGTTGCTATTGCCTTAGAGAATATATATGGTGCCAGCACCAGAATGTTGCTAGAAATATGGATGTTAAATGTGGTTCTTCTGAGGCTTTAAAAGAAAATGATAAATGTGATTGGACAATGGAGAAAGGATGATGCTTTTTCTGCAGTGGCCAAAAAAAAACTTGTCTCAATCATGTTCAGATGTTTGATGGAAGGTACAACTTATAAGTGATGAACTTGAGTTTCAACCTATTGAGATTTCTAAGCAAGATCTTAAAGGGCCGTGTGGTTTCTCCTTACCACTTACAGTGAAATGGGAGAGGAAGGAGATGGACTTAAAAATGAACTGTACAAAATGAAAACAGAACTTAAAAGATTTGGGAAATTCTGTTATACAAACTAAGGACATGTGTCCTAGAATGTTCACCAAGGACATGGCTACACAATCTTTTGTTAAAGTGATTAAGCCTGTGACTGATGGATCTAACCAGCTACCATAGCAGAAAACCCATCAGCTTAGACTGAATGAGACAGAAAGAACAAAGGGAAGAATGCTGTTTCCCTCTTGGAATTCTTATAGGGAGGAAACAGGCAAAGGAGCTACATCTGTTGTCCCCCAAGAAAAGAAAAGGGATCATCCCTGGAGCAGCTCTGAGATCAGCAGACCTGTTGGAAGGAGCATGGGAAGCAAGACCTCAGTTTCAAAGGCTGTGGCCATGATCTCCTGGAGCTCAAAGTTTTGGGCTACAGCTTCCTAGGTTTCAAAGAGTTGGATCTTCACCAGTTTGGCTCTGGAATGTGGGGCTGCTGTTAAGGTATGCCAGGTTGATGAGGTCACCACCCAAACTGAGGGGGTGGGGCTGCCATGGCCAAGAGGCAGAAGAGCAGGACCTGTCAGGGCCAAGGGAGTGGGGTCACCACTCAGATGGACCAGGAGAATGGGGCTGCCTAAAGTTGAGGAAGCAGAGTTGCAGTCTCAGAGAGCCTGGACGTTGGAGCTGAAGCCCAGGGCCGAGGAGCATCCACCCAGAATCCAGATGTCTAGAGGGCAGGATGTCTAGAGGGCAACACCGAGTCTAGAGGGCAGGACCATTGACCGGGTGGTCTAAAAAAACAGGGTTATTTTTAAACCTTGAGAGTTAATGTAAATTGTTCTTCTGGGTTTTGGACTTGCTTGGTGCCTGTTATCCCTTCTTTCCCACCAATTCCTCCCATTTGTAATAGAAATGTCTACTTTGTACCTGGTACACCATTGTACTTTGGAAACAGTAACTTGTAACCTAGATTTCACAGGTTCATGGGTGAAAAGGAAATTTGCTCCAGGATGAAATATGCCTAAAGTCTCACCTGCATTTGATGTAAATGATTCAGAAGATGAGATTTTGGACTTGGAGTTGAGGTAAAACTTTTGGATGATGAGATGGGGTGAATGTGTTTTGCATGTGGCAAGGACATGAATTTGGGGGGTGGGCAATGGTGGAATGATATGGATTGAATTGTGTCCCCAAAGTATGTGTTGTAAATCCTAACCTCTATGCCTGTGGTTAAAATCCCATTTGGGAATAGGTTGTCTTTGTTGTGTTAATGAGGCAGAATTAGCGTAGGGTGTATCTAGAGTCAATTTCTTGACATATAAAACAGATTAAATGCAAGCTACCAAGGAGAGTTGGGGAGACACATGTCAAATCACATGAAGATCACCCATCAGCAGATCAAAGAGACACGGATATTCCTCCCGTGCTGACAGAGAAAGCCTTCCCTTAGAGCCATCACCCTGAATTGAGACTTGTAGCCTCCTAAACTGTGAGAAAATAAATTTCTGTTTGTTAAAGCCACCCATTTGTGGTATTTCTGTTATAACAGTACTAGATAACTAAGACATCTGAATTAAAATCCCATAAAGTAAACTTTAGGCTCAGTTATTTTTAAGGCAGGCACTATCAAACTTTAAGGAAGCATATCATTGGAGTCTTATGCAAAATCTTCCAGAGAAGACACTTATAAGCACAATAATCTTATTATAACCTAGTAGCAAAATCAGAGAAGAAATGTACAAGAAAGGAAAATTGCAGATCAGTATCATTCCTGAACAGAGATGTAAAAGTCCCTAAAGAAAGCATTAGAAAATGTAAAAATCTGAAAGTGCCTAAGCATCATAATAAATATAGAGAGAATGCATGACTGATTTAACATTAGAAAACATGTAAATCAATCACCGCTTTAATAGATTAAAGGATGAAAATCCATATGTTTATCTCAAAACTGCAAAAACAACCAGAATATGCAATATTCATTCATGGTTTAAAAAAAAAAAAAAAACTTTTATTAGTCAACCAGCAGTAGAAAGGAATTTCCTTAACCTCCTAAAGGGATTTAGGTATCGTACCAAAAATCCTACAGAATAAAATGTTAGAAGCATTCGTGACAGGAGTATGGGTAAAGAGGGAACTATTGAATAATGGTTCTGAGACATAGAAATGGTTCATTCACAGAGAAAAAAATGTACCCAGCCCTCACCAAAACAAAACTATAAGAGGTAAAACTGTAATATTTAGAATATATAAGGAATAACTTTATGACAAGGTAGAGAAGAAATATACAAATAAGCTATATTTCTTGATATACTTGCTCACATTAAATAACTTGCTTATCAAAATATACCAAAAAAAGAAGTGAAAAAGCAAGACAGAAACTAGGATGTATTTCCACAGTATGCCCAATGAAAGAAAGATCCAGAAAATGTAAATAATTTGTATGAATATGAAAGACACTCTAGTAGAAAAAGTAGTGTGCAGACAGTTATTTCAGAGAGAAAATACAGATTTCCAAGAATTTATGAAAAGATACTTAACCTAATTTGTAGTTAAAAAACCAAACCTGTTACCATCAAGTTGACTCTGACTCATAGAAATCCTATAGGAGAGAATAGAACTGCCCCATATGGTTTCCAAGGAGCAGCTGGTAGATTTGAACTGCTGACATTTTGATTAGCAGCCAAGCTTTTAACCACTGTACTACCAGGGATCCAATTTGTAGTCAGAAAAATGCAAATCAGGATCACAGTCAGTATGATTTTACAGCTACTAGATGAACAAAAATTAAGATTTGTGACAATATTGAGTATTGAAATGTATGTGGAGTAACTGCAATTCATATTCTAGTGGGAGTATTTGATGCAGATGATTGATATTCGTAAAGTTGGACATGTGCATATCGTATGACAGAATTCCACTCTTATGTATATATGCTAGATAAATGTTTGCATATGAGCACCAGTAGTCATGTATAAGGATATTCTTAGCAGAACCGATCATAGTAAAAAATAATTGGAAGTAGTATTAATATGCACTGACAAGAGAATGGATAAATTTTGGAATATTAACAGTAGGACAACAGTGAAAATGAACCAAAGCTGTACATCACATGGATGATCTTGAGGACACATTGTGAAGTTTTAAAAAGTCACAGGAGACTACACATGTCTTTTTTTTTCCACAAAGGTGTCTTAGTTATCTAGTGCTGCTATAACAGAAATACCACAAATGGATGGCTTAAAAAAAACAAGTTTATTCTCTCACAGTCTAGTAGGCTAGAAGTCTGAATTCATGGTACCAGCTCCAGGGAAAGGCTTTCTCTCTTTCTGGGCCCTGGAGGAAGGTTCTTGTCATCAGTCTTCCCCTGGTTTAGGAGCTTCTCAGTGCAGGAACCTTGGATCCAAAGGACACACTCTGCTCCTGGCATTGTTTTCTTGGTGGTATGAGGTTCCCTGTCTCTCTGCTTGTTTCTTTTATATCTCAAAAGAGATTGACTCAAGATACAACCTAATCTTGTAGATTGAGTCCTGCCTCATTAACATAGCTGCCTCTAATCCTGCCTCATTAACATCACAGAGGCAGGATTTACAACACATAGGAAAATCACATCAGATGACAAAATGGTGGACAGTTACACCATACTGGGAATCATGGCCTAACCAAGTTGACACACATTTTTAGAAGACAGTTCAATCCATACCAAAGGTAAATTTAATACTAAAGTACAACCTTAAGTATATCCCACTTGAATATAGAGACCATCTCAAGAATAGATTTGATGCCTTGAACAGTAATGACTGAAGACCAGAAGAGTTGTGGGATGGTATTGAGGACATCATACATGAAAAAGGAAAAAGGTTGGTAAAAGGAAAGAAACGACCAAAATGGATGTCACAAGAGACTTTGAAACTTGCTCTTCAACATAGATTAGTTAAAGTGAATGGAAGAAATGATGAAGTACAAGAGCTGAACAGAAGATTTCAAAGGGCAACTCGAGAAGACAAAGTAAAGCATTAATAAAGAAATGAGCAAAGACCTGGAGTTACAAAATCAAAAGGGAAGAACATAGTCAGCATTTCTCAAGCTGGAAAAACTGAAGAGCAAATTCAAGCCTCAGGTTGCAGTTTTGAAGGATTCTATGGGCAAAGCATTGAACGACCAGGGAAGCATTAAAAGAAGATGGAAGGAATACACTGAATCACTGTACCAACCATTTTAGGAGGCTGCACATGGTCAAGAACCGATGGTATTGAAGGAAGAAGTTCAAGCTGAACTGACAGCATTGGGGAAAAACAAGATGCCAGGAATTGAAAGAATGCCGATTGAGATGTTTTCACAAATGGATGCAATGCTGGAAGCACTCATTTGTCTGTGCCAAGAAATTCGGAAGAGAGCGACCTAGCGAACTAACTGGAAGAGGTCCATATTTGTGCCTATTCCAAAGAAAGGTGACCCAATGGAACGTGGAAATTATGGAACTATCATTAATGCCACACACAAGTAAAATTTTGCTGATGATAATTCAAAAATGGTTGCAGTACTGTATCAACAAGGAACTGCCAGATATTCAAGCTGCATTCAGAAGACGATGTGGAAGGAGAGATATCATTGCTGATGTCAAATGGATCTTGGCTGAAAACAGAGGATAGCAGAAAGATGTCTGCCTGTGTTTCATTGACTATGCAAAGGCATTCAACTCTGTGGGTCATAAAAAATTATGGATAATATTGCAGAGAATGGGAATTCTAGAACCCTTAATTGTGCTCATGAGGAACCTATACATGGACCAAGAGGAAGTCATTTCAACAGAAGAAGGGGATACTACATGATTGAAAGTCAGGAAAGGTGTGTGTCAGGGTTGTATCCTTTTACTATACCTTCAGTGTGTATGGTGAGCAAATCTAAGCTGGACTATATGAAAAATGTGCCATCAGATTTGGGGGAAGACTTATGCAGATGACACAACTTTGCTTGCTGAAATTGAAGAGGACTTGAAGCACTTATGAAGATCAAAGACCACAGCCTTCAATATGGATTAAAACGGGAGCGGGGCCAAGATGGGGGAGTAGTCAGATGCTTTCGGTGGTCCCTCTTACAAGAGACCTAAAAAACAAGTAAATTGATTATATATATGACAAGCTAGGAACCCTGATCATCAAAGGCAAAGTTAAGAAATCGGACTGAATGATGGGGAGGGAGAGACGGTGCAGAAGCAGCAAGGAGTTGCCGAGTTGGCGGGAGTGCCTCAGCCCTGATTCCCTGGTGCGACGGCAGCGGGGCTGGCAGTGGCATTCAGGACGCGGTTGCTTCACTGAAAGCAGGCAAGTGAGGTGGCGTAGCCCTGACCCCCTGGCGCAACCACAGAGGCACTGAGCCAGCACAGAGAATCTACGCATGCCTCCAGAATCTGAGATAAAACAGCACTCTTGGCACAAGATAAGTGATTTTGTCTAATTTATTGTGCAGATCTAATAGCTCCTTTTGAAAGAACTCTCTCATCTATCTGATTCCTCCTCCCTCTGCCCAAGTTGGCTTCAGTAACAGTTGATTTCCCTGGGCCTGAGACAGGTCCTGCTGCGCTCCCTGAGCCATTCTCCCGGCCCTGGAGAAGGAACAAATTAATAAATGGGGAAAAAATACTCTGCTGACTCCCCTAATCTGGAAACTCAGAGCAGAAGCGGCTCCTGTCCAGGCACAAGCAGGTCACAGGCTTTATCTTTCACCCCTGCATGGATCCATTAAGCAAATAGGATTTGGCTGTTATATTGCAAGGGTGAATCTGTTTGAGGCCTGACTGTTTCAGCTGTGCAGTGGAGAAGGGGGGGGTTGACATTTGATACCACTCTACTTATTAAACAGGGCCCTCACCTACCCACAGTGGGGGCCTGAGGACTGGTGGCTCCACCCACGCCACCTAGCCACCCGCAACAGGGGTCCAAGGATAAGTGCTGCCCCCCAGTCCTTACAGCTAAAAGCATTGGGTGCCTATGGTATGGCTGCAGATCTCACCCACCAGAGCACTCTAGAGAATAGGGACGTGCCTTCCTCATAGGCACACAGGAGAAGGTTGTCAGCCTCCTGCCTTCCTCAGAGTATGACTCTGCTGCAACCAGAAACCTGTGCATAAACCGATCACCACTGCTCCTCTAAGATGGTAGGTGAGAGCCTGCAAAACAAACTAGGTGACCGACTCCCTGAACACCAGAGCTGAATCTATACAAGAATAGTGAATGGACTTTTAGGCTCATATACCTGGTAATAGCTCTAGCCATCTGGTGACAGGATATTAGTGCTTCAGAGGCTCCAGTAATCAAATTTGCTCACTCTAGTAGCCTATTTGGGTATATCAAAACAAAACAAAGCAAGAAGCTAGACACAGTGAGTAAACATAAAATAATACAATAACTTATAGATGGAGACAACAGTCGATATCAAATCACATAAAGAAGCAGACCGTGATTGCTTCAACAAACTCCCAAAACAGAGGGAATCTTCCAGATGAAGATGTATTCCTGGAATTACCAGATACAGAATACAAAAGACTAATATACAGAACTCTTCAAGACATCAGGAAGGAGATCAGGCAAAATGCACAACAAGCCAAGGAACACAGATAAAGCAGTTGAAGAAATTAAAAATTTTATTCAGGAACATAATGAAAAATTTAATAGGCTGCAAGAATCCATAGAGAGTAATCAGAAATTCAGAAGATTAACAATAAAATTGCAGAGACAATAGAAAAATCAGGGGAGCAGAATTGAGGAAATGGATGTCAGAATTAGCAAGACTAAAGATAAAACACTTGGCAACAATGTATATGAGAGAAACCCAACCCAGAACCCAGTGCCGTTGAAAGAATTAAAAAAATGAAGAAATCCTAAGAATCGTAGGACTCTATCAAGAGAAACAACCTATGAGTGATTGGACTACCAGAGCAGGGAGGGATAACAGAAAATACAGAGAGAATTGTTGAAGATTTATTGGCAGAAAACTTCCCTGATATTGTGAAAGATGAGAAGGTATCTATCTAAGATGCTTATCGACCCTTACAAGGTAGATCCCAAAAGAAAGTCACCAAGACATATTATAATCAAACTTGCCAAAACCAAAGATAAAATTCTAAGAGCAGCCAGGGATAAATGAAAAGTCAACTACAAAGGAGAGTCAATAAGCTTGGGCTACTTGGCAGAAACCATGCAAGTAAGAAGGCAATGAGATAACAAAGCATTGAAGGAAAAAAATTGCCAACCAAGAATCACATATCCAGCAAAACTGTCTCTCAAGTATGAAGGCAAAATTAGTTCATTTCCAGATAAACAGAAGTTAAAGGAATTTGCAAAAACCAAACCAAAACTACAAGCAATACTAAAGGGAATTCTCTGTTAGAAAATCATTAATATCACATATCAACCCAACACTAGAACACAGGACAGAGCAACCAGGTACCAACCCAGATAGGGAAATCACAAAAATAATCAACATAAAAAAACGCTCAAAATGGGATCATTTATGCCATTATGTAAAAGATGACATTAAATCAATAAAGAAGGATTAAATAAAGTAGTCACAGATCTTTCATATAGAGAGGAAATCGAGGTGATATAGAGAGATAAAAGTTAGGTTTAAACTTAGAAAAATAGGGGTAAATATTAAGGTAACCACAAAGGAGACAATAGTCCTACACATCAAGATAAAATACAGGAAAAACAAAGACTCAGCAAAAAAAAATCAACAACAATGAAAAGAGGACAATTTATTAAAAAAAACTACTCAGCACAAAAAATTAAGTAGAAAAAAGAAAAACTGTCAACAACACACCAAAAAAGACATCAAAATGACAGCACTAAACTCATGTCTATAATCATGCTGAATGTAAATGGACTAAATGCACCAATAAAGAGTGAGTTGCAGAATGGATAAAAAAAAATGATCTGTCTATATGCTGCCTACAAGAGACACACCTTAGTCTTAAAGATACAAACTAAAACTCAAAGAATGGAAAAAAATATATCAAGCAAACAACAATCAAAAAAGAGCAGGACTGGCAATACTAATTTCTGACAAAACAGACCTCAAAGTTAAATCTACCTCAAAGGATTAGGAAGGACACTATATAATGATTAAAGGGACAATATACCAGGAGGATATTACCATATTATTCATGCACCCAACGACAGGGCTTTAAGATACATAAACTCTAACAGCATTGAAAAGCAAGATAGACAGCTCCACAATAATAGTAGGAGACTTCAATACACCACTTTCAGTGAAGGGCAGAACATCCAGAAAGAAGCTCCATGAACACATGGAAGATCTAAATGCCACAATCAACCAACTTGACCTCATAGACATATATAGAACACTCCACCCAAGAGCAGCCAAGTATACTTTCTTTTCGAATGCCCATGGAACATTCTCTAGAATAGACCACATTTTAGGCCATAAAGCAAGCCTTAACAGAATCCAAAACATCGAAATATTACAAAGCATCTTCTCTGACCATAAAGCCATAAAACTTGAAGTTAATAACAGAGAAAAACAGGTAAAAGAAATCAAACACATGGAAACTGAACAACACTTGGCTCAAAAACGATTGGATTATAGAAGAAGTTAAGGACAGAATAAAGAAATTCATAGAATCAGATGAGAATAAAAACATAACCTACTAGAACCTTTGGAACACAGCAAAGGCAGTGCTCAGAGGTCAATTTACAGCAATAAATGCACACATCTAAAAAGAGGAAAGGGCCAAAATCAAAGAATTATCCCTACAACTTGAACAAATAGAGAGCAACAAAAGAAACCCTCAGGCACCAGAAGAAAGCAAATAATAAAAATTTGAGCAAAATTAAATGAAATAGAGAAGAGAAAAACAATTGAAAGAGTTAACAAGATCAAAACCTGATTCTTTGAAAAGATTAACGAAATCGATAAACCATTGGCCAGACTGAGAAAAGAAAAACAAGAGACAAAGCAAATAACCCAAATAAGAAATGAGATGGGTGATATCACAACAGACACAATTGAAATTAGAAGAATCATAACAGACTACTATGAAAAATTGTACTCTAACAAATTTGAAAACCTAGAGGAAATGGACAAATTTCTAGAAACACACTACCTACCTAAGCTAACACAAACAGAGGTAGAGCAACTAAATAAACCCATAACAAAAGGAGAGATTGAAAAAGTAATGTAAAAACTCCCAACAACAACAACAAAAAAACCCTGGCCCTGATAGCTTCACCGGAGAATTCTATGAGACTTTCAGAGAAGAGTTAACACCACTACTACTAAAGGTATTTCAGAGCATAGAAAATGATGGAATAATCCCAAACTCATTTAGTGAAGCCAGTATAACCCTGATAGCAAAACCAGGTAAAGACACCAAAAAAAAAGAAAATTACAGATGAATATTCCTCATATTCCTCATGAACTTAGACACAAAAGTCCTCAATAAAATTCTAAGCAATAGAATTCAACAACATACCAAAAAAATAATTCACCATGACCAAGTGGGATTCATACCAGGTATGCAGGGATGGTTCAACATTAGAAAAACAATAAAATGTAATCCACCACATAAATAAAACAAAAGACAAGAACCACATGATCTTATCAATTGATGCAAAAAAGGCATTTGACAAAGTCCAACACCTGTTCATGATAAAAAAAAACTCTCAGCAAAATAGGAATAGAAGGAAAATTCCTCAACATTATAAAGGAAATTTATACAATGCCAACAGTCAACAGCATCTGAAATGGAGAGACTGAAACCAGTCCCCTTGAGAACAGGAATGGGACATGGATGCCCTTTATCACCACTCTTATTCAACGTTGTGCTGGAGGTCCTAGCCAGAGTTATTAGGTTAGATAAAAAAAATAAAGGGCATCCAAATCGGCAAAGAAGAAGTAAAGGTATCTCTTTTTGCAGATGACATGATCTTAAACACAGAAAAACCTAAAGAATTCTCAAGAAAACTACTGAAACTAATACAAGAGTTTAGCAGAGTATCAGGATACAAGATAAATATACATAAGTTGGATTCCTCTATATCAACAAAGAGAACGTCAAAGAGGAGATCACTAAATCAGTACCTTTTACAGTAGCCCCTAAGAAGATGAAATACTTAATAATAATCTAGTCAGAGACATAAAAGACCTGTACAAAGAAAAGTATAAGACACTACTGCAAGAAACCAAAAGACACCTACCTAAGTGGAAAAACATACCTTGCTCGTGGATAGGAAGATTCAACATTGTAAAAATGTCTATTGTACCAAAAGTGATTTATAGATACAGTGCAATTCTGATCCAAATACCAGTGACATTTTTTAACGAGATGGAGAAACAAATTACCAACTTCATATGGAAGAGAAAGGGCCTCCAGATAAGTAAAGCATTACTGAAAAAGAAAAAAAAGTGGGAGGCCTCACACTATCTGATTTTAGAACATATACCAACACAGTAGTCAAAACAGCCTGGTTCTGGTACAACAACAGATATATAGACCAATGGAACAGAATTGAGAATCCAGACATAAATCCATCTACATATGAGCAGCCCATATTTGACACACGCCCAAAGTCTGTTAAATGGGGAAAAGACAGTCTGTTTAACAAATACTGCTGGCATAACTGGATATTCATCTGCAAAAAATAACAGGACCCATACCTTACACTATGCACATAAACTAATTCAAAATGGATCAAAGACCTAAATATAAAATCTAAAATGATAAAAATCATGGAAGAAAAAATATGGACAATGCTAGGAGCTGTAACACATGGCATAAACATTACTAACAATGTATAAACACCAGAAAAGAAATAACTGGGAGCTCTTAAAAGTCAAACACCTATGCTTATCCAAAGACTTCACCAAAAGAGTGGAAAGATTACCTATAGATTGGGAAAAAGTTTTCAGCTATAACATCTCCAGTCAGCATCTGACATGATACTGCAAAAACTCAACAACAAAAAGACAACCAATTAAAAAATGGGCAAAGGATATGAACAGGCACTTTACCAAAGAAAACATTTGGGCTGCTAACAGATATCATCTGTTAGCTATTAGAGAAATGCAAGTCAAAACTACAATGAGATTCCATCTCACCCCAACAAGGCTAGCATTAATCCAAAAAACACAAAATAATAAATGTTGGTGAGGTTGTGAAGAGACTGGAACACTTATACACTGCTGGTGGGAATGTAAAATGGTACAACCACTTTGGAAATCAATTTGTTGCTTCCTTTAAAAGCTAGAAATAGAACTACCATACAACTCAGCAATTCCACTCCTTGGAATATACCCTGAAGAAGTAAGAGCCTATCACTCAAACAGGTAATATGCACACCCATGTTCATTGCAGCACTGTTTACTATAGCAAAAAGATGGAAGCAACCAAGGTGCCCATCAACGGATGAATGGATAAGTAATTAGGGTATATTCACACAGTGGAATACAACACAGCAATTAAGAGCGATGAATTTGTGAAACCTTCATAACATGGAGGAATCTGGAAGGCATTTTGCTGAGTGAAATTGGTCAATTGCAAAAGGACAATTTTTGTATGATACCACTACTAAAAGAACTCCAGATAAAGTTTATACAGAAGAAAACATTCTTTGATGGTTATGAGGGTGGGAAGGGAGGGAGAGGGATATTCACTAACTAGGTAGTAGACAAGAATTAATTTAGGTGAATAGAAGGGCAACACACAACACAGGCATAGTTAGTGCAACTGGACTAAACCAAAAGCAAAGAAGTTTCCTGAATACAACCAAACGCTTTGAACGCCAGAGTAGCAGGGATGGGGGTCTGGGGACAATGGTTTCAGGGGACATCTAGGTCAATAAAAAAAAAAAAATGGATTAACAAAATGTTCTGCATCTCACTTTGGTGTGAGTTTTCTGGGGTCTTAAAAGCTAGCAAGCAGCCATCTAAGATGCATAAATTGGTCTCAACCTACCTGGAGGAAAGGAGAATGAAGAACACCGAAGACATATGGTAAAGATGAGCCCAAGAGACAGAAAAGGCCACCTAAACCAGAAACTCCATCAGCCTGAGACCTGAAAAACCAGATGGTGCCTGGCTACCACCGATCACTGCCCTGACAGGGAACACAACAGAGAATCCCTGATGCAGCAGGAGAACAGTGGGATGCAAATCTCAAATTCTTGTAAAAAGACCAGGCTTAATGGTCTGACTGAAACTGGAGGGACCCTGACGTCATGGTCTCCGGGCCCTTTGTCAGCCAAGATTGGAACTATTCCCAAAGCCAACTCTACAGACAGGAATTGGCCTGGAGTATAAGATATACAGTGATACTGGTGAGAAGTGAGCTTCTTGGCTCAAGTAGACACTTGAGACTATGTGGGCAACTCCTGTCTGGTGGTGAGGTGAGAAGGAAGAGGGGGACGGGAGTTTGTTGAATGGGCATGGGGAATACAAGGTAGAAAGGAGGAATATGCTGTCTCATTAAGAGGAGAGCACCTAGGAGCACACAGCAAGGTGTGTATAACTTTTTGTTTGAGAGACTGATTGGCTTTGTAAACTTTCACCTAAAGCACAATAAAAAAATTTTTTAAATCCTCACAAATGGACCAACAGGCAACATAATGATAAATGGAGAAAAGACTGACGTTGTCAAGGATTTCATTTTACTTGGATCCACAATCAACACACATGGAAGCAGCAGTCAAGAAATCAAAAGACACATTGCATTGGGCAAATCTGCAAAAGACCTCTTTAAAGTGTTGAAAAGCAAAGATGTTACCTTGAAAACTAAGGTGTGCCTGACCCAAGCCATGGTGTTTTCAATTGCCTCGTATGCATAGGAGAGCTAGACAATGAATAAGGAAGACCAAAGAAAAACTGACACCTTTGAATTGTGGTGTTGGTGAAGAATATTGAAGATATCACAGACTGCCGAAAGAACGAACAAATTTGTCTTTGAAGAAGTACAACCAGAATGTTCCTTAGAAGCAAGGATGGTGAGACTGCATCTCATATACTTTGGACATGTTATCAGGAGGGATCAGTCCCTGAAGAAGGACATCATACTTGGTAACATAGAGGGTCAGTGAAAAACAGGAAGATCCTAACAAGTTGGATTGACACAGTGGCTGCAACAATGGGCTGAAACATAGCAAGGATTGTGAGGATGGCTCAGGATCGTGCAGTGTTCAATCTGTTGTACATAGGGTCTTTTTGAGTTGGAATCAGCTCAGCATCTAACAACAACAACTATATATATATGGGTATGTGTGTGTATATATGTATGTATGTATATACAAAAAAATAAAGCCAAACTTACTGCTGTCGAATTGATTGCAACTTATAGTGACCCTATAGGACAGAGTAGAACTACCCCATAGGGTTTCCAAGGAGCGGCTGGTGGATTCGAACTGCTAACCTTTTGGTTAGCAGCCAGACGCTTAACCATTGTGACACCAGGCCTCCACAGTAAACCAACATATGTGAACCTTAAAAAAAAACAGTCAAAAAAGAGTTAACAATCATCTTTTAAGTTGCCAACAGTTTTTCGTTGCCTGGTAAAATCTCAATCATTTGTTCAGAATTAAGCAAAAGAGGAAAATGTCTATTTTCGTGGCTTCCTAATAGCCCATTTTCAAAGCAACCTGAAAAAGCAAGCTATGCTTTAACTTTTATAATATGGTTGACATATCTGATATATTGTACTCATAGCATTGAAAGTAATTTAAAATGTCCATTTGTCTTTTCTGGTGGTTTTGGCTATTTCTTGTCTCATTGTTGCATTATGAAACAGATGTTTCCTCATAAATAAATGTGTGAAATGAACAGGATGGTTATTTTCTAGACTGTCCGTCAGTTGGATTTGTCTGATGTTTCCTCCTGATTAGATTTATTCTATGCTATTTGGGAAAGAAAACCACAGAAGTAATATTGTGTTCTTCTCCATCATATTATCATTTTAGGAGCCATTATTATGGATCAAATTGTGTCCCCCCACAAATGTGTTGTAAATCCTAACCTTTATGCCTGAGGTTATAATCCCATTTAGGAATGGGTTGTCTTTGTTATGTGAATGACACAGGGTTAATGTAGGGCGTGTCTTGAGTCAATTTCTTTCGTGATATAAAAGAGATTAAAGAAGCAATTGAAAAAAGCAGAGATAGGGAAAGAGAGATGTCAAGCCATATGAAGATCATCCAGGAGCAGAAGCTCGGAAGAGACAAGGACCTTCCTCCAGAGCCGAAAGAGAGAGAGCCTTCCCCTGGAGCTGGCTCTCTGAATTTGAACTTCTAGCCTCCTAAACTGTGAGGAAATAAATTTGTTTGTTAAAGCCATTCACATGTGGTATTTCTGTTACAGCAGCACCAGATAACTAAGCCATGTATGTCTAGTTGTCCCAGGGCTGGTAATTTTAACTTTGCTCTGTTGGTTAAGATGGTGTCTGCTAGATTTCCCGCTGTAAAGTTACTATTTTTCCCTCTCCAATAATATATAGGAAACCCTAGTGGCATAGTTGTTAAGAGCTATGGCTGCTAACTAAAAGGTAGGCAGTTAAAAATCTACCAGGCATTCCTTAGAAACCCTATGGGTCAGTTCTACTCTGTCCTATAGGATTGCTAACAGTTGGAATCGACTGGATGGCAATGGGTTAATTATATGCATCTTGAGAGGAGGTAATGAGTGTGTGAATATAAATTTTTACTTGTCAACCTTGCCCACATTTGTTTTAGCATCCATTGATGACTTTTGCCTCAATTATTACTATAATGGTTTCTAAATGGAGATTTTATAATCCCATCATTTCTTCTACAATTATTCATTGGCTTTCTATAAGGAAGAATTCATATTCTCTATCTTGCAAATCAGATTTTTTTGTTTGGAAAATGATGGAAGCATGGACTCTTATTTTATTCAAAGGGCTGTAATCTGTTAATATCATTTATTTTGATGCTGAAATTATCCCAGATTTGACCTTTGATATTCACTTGAAGTTGGGTTCTTTGACCTTTTGATGTATCTCCCTCATTCTTTGAGCTCTATCTTGTGTTCAAGATACGTAGTTCAAGGAACAGCTATTTTTGTCAGTGTAGTAGAGTGTGATTTCTTTATTAGATGACTTGGGAGATTTGAGGAAAGAATTGCGGGGTTGAAAATGACTTTTGGGTGTTACCTTTTCTGCTGCAGGAT
Source organism: Elephas maximus indicus (assembly GCF_024166365.1). Taxonomy (NCBI): domain Eukaryota; kingdom Metazoa; phylum Chordata; class Mammalia; order Proboscidea; family Elephantidae; genus Elephas; species Elephas maximus. The sequence continues at coordinate 201,060,741 of NC_064820.1, forward strand.
CTTTTATTTTCTTCTCTTGATGTTTTTCTCCTTGTGGCATGGTTTCCACACCCTGGATCAGGAGCCAACTCAACAGCAGCTAACACCCACCTTTCTGTTAATGCTCTTTTCCCCTACCCCCAGAAGTACCTGTCCATTGCTGCCTCTTGGCATCCTTAGCATGCACTTTCAAGTACTTACTTATATTCAGTTCTCTTATCTCTCAGTCCACTTTTGCATATTTTCATACATTATTGTTGTTAGCTGCCTTCAAGTAGGCTCTGACTCATGGTGACCTCATGTACAACAGAATGAAACGCTACCTGCTCTTGTGCCATCCTCACAATCGTGAACATGTTTGAGTCCATCGTTAATGGTTTACCAGTCTATTTCACCTAGGCCTTCGTTGGCTCCCTACTTCACCAGGCTTGATGTCTTCCTCCAGTGATTTATTGCTCTTTATGATGTGTCCAATGCAAGTGAGTCAAACAGTGTTCTGTTGCGATCCATAAGGTTTTCACTGGCTAATTTTTTTTTTTTTTTTTTTAATATTTGGAAGCAGGTTGCCAGGTCTTTTTTCCTTGTCTGTCTTAGTCTGGAAGCTCCACTGAAACCCGTCCACCATGGGTGGCCCTGCTGGCATTTGAAATACAGGTGGCTTAGCTTCCAGCATCACAGCAACATGCAAGCAACCACAGTATGACAGACAGGTGGTGGTTTTCACACAGGGTGTATTTACTTTTCTAGTAGTGCCTTTAGATCAATTTTAGAACCACCACTGCCTCTCCTCTCCTCGACATCCTTTATTGTTACTCTAAAGGATATGATGGGAGTTTGAAATTTATACCATTACCAATGCGTCAGCTACCAAATATTATCTGAAACAATGTATCTTAGTTATCTAGTGCTGCTGTAACAGAAATGTCATAAGTGGGTGGCCTTAAAAAACATGAATTTATTTTCTCACAGTTTAGGAGGCTAGAAGTACAAATAAGGTGCCAGCTGTAGGGGAAGGCTTTCTCTTTCAGCTCTGGAGGAAGCCCCTTGTCTCCTCCGAGCTTCTGCTTCTGGTCAATCTTCATATTGCTTGGCATCTCTCATCCTCCATCACTGCCTGCTAGCTTGCATTTAATCTCTTTTATATCTCAAAAGAGACTGACTGTTGCAAGAGGGCAAATACTGTATGAGACCACTATTGTAAGAACTCAAGAAAAGGTTTAAACAGAAGAAAACATTCTTTGATGGTTACAAGGGTGGGGAGGGAAGGAGAGGGATATTCACTAATTAGATAAAAAAAAAAAGGATAGTAGACAATAATTATTTTAGGTGAAAGGAAGGACAATACACAATACAGGGGAAGTCAGCACAACTGGACTAATACAAAAGCAAAGAAGTTTCCTGAATACAACCAAATACTTTGAGGGACAGAGTAGCAGTGGTGGGGGTCTGGGGACCATGGCTTAAGGGGACATCCAGGTCAATTGGCATAACAAAGTGTATTAAGAAAATGTTCTGCATCCCACTTTGGTGAGTGGCATCTGGGACCTTAAAAGCTAGCAAGCAGCCATCTAAGATGTATCCATTGGTCTCAACCCACCTGGAGCAAAGCAAAGGAGAATGAAGAACATTAAAGACACAAGGAACATATGAGCCCAAGAGACAGAAAGGGCCACATAAACCAGAGACTCCCATTAGCCTGAGACTGGAAGAACTAGATGGTGCCTGGCTACCAGCAATGACTGCCCTGACAGGGTACACAACAGAGAATCCCTGATGGAGCAGGAGAAAAGTGGGATGCAGACCTCAAATTCTAGTAAAAAGACCAGACTTAATGGTTTGACTGAGATTGGAGGGACCCCAGAGGTCATGGCCCTCATGGCCCCCAGAGTCTCTCTTAGCCCAAAACTAAAACCATTCCCAAAGCCAACTCTTCAGACAAAGATTAGACTGGACTAAAAGACATAAAATGAAACTGGTGAGGTGTGTGCTTCTTATCTCAAGTAGACACATGTGGAGGCAAGGTGAGAAGGCAGAAGGGGACAGGAGCTGGTTGAATGGACATGGGAAATACAGGGTACAGAGAAGGAGTGTGCTGTTACATTGTAGGGAGAGCAACTAGGGTCACAACGATGTGTGTATAAGTTTTTGTATGAGAAACTGTCTTGAATTGTAAGCTTTCATTTAAAGCACACACACTTCTGGTGAAGCACAGCCAGAATGCTCGTTAGAAGCAAGGATGGTGAGACTTCGAACATATCAGGAGGGAACAGTCCCTGGAAAAGGAACTCATGCTTGATAAAGTAGAGGGTCAGTGAAAAAGAGGAAGACCCTCAATTAGATGGACTGACAAAGTGGCTGCAACAATGTACTCAGGCATAATAATGATTGTGGGGGCGGCGCAGGACCAGGTAGTGTTTCATTCTGCTATACATAGGGTTACTGTGAGTGGGAACTGACTTGATGGCATCTAACAACAATGTGATTCTGATAGTTGTGTAAATCATGTTACTCTGTCATCTTATTGACAAAGGTGGGCTTGTAACACATGCTCGCTGGTCAGAATATCCTCTACATCCTGGACACAGGGCTGATACATAGTGGTGAGCATAGAACCTAAGCACAAATTGAAAAGGTAAGAAGAATAAATGAGGTAGTCAAAGAAGCATTGTACAATGTGTCCTGTGCACAATATGTACTTCTCCATTGTTGCATAACATTATCCCAACACTCAGCAGCTTAAAAAAAACACGTCTCAAAATTTCTGTAAATCACATTCTACTTTGGGGAGTCTTAAAAGCCTGGGTGGGAGTGGCCATCTAAAATACTCCACCGGTCTCACCCCTTCAGGAGAAAGGAAGAATGAGGAAAACTAAACACACAAGGGGAAGGCCTAATGGGCCACATCTACCACGGCCACCACCAGACTGAGCTCAGCACAACTAGGTGGTGCCCAGCTACCACCACCAACTGCTCTGACAGGGATCACAATAGAGGGTCCCTGCAGAGTTGGAGAAAAATGTAGAACAAAATTCTAACTCACAAAAAAAGACCAGGCTTACTGGCCTAACAGAGACTGGAGAAACCCTGAGAGTATGCCCCCCGGACACCCTTTTAGCTCAGTAATGAAGTCACTCCTGAGGTTCACCCTTTAGCAAAAGACTGGACAGGCCTATAAAAGAAAACGACACTAAAGGAGCACAACAGCCCAGGGTCAAGGACTAGAAGGCAGGAGGAGACGGGAAAGCTGGTAATAGGGAACCCAAGGTCGAGAAGGCAACGTGTTGATGTGTTGTGGGGTTGTTAATCAGTGTCATAGAACAATATGTGTACCAACTGTTTAATGAGAAACTAGTTTGTTCTATAACCTGCATCTAAAGTACAATAAAAAAGTGAGAAAAAAAAGAATTTCTGTAAATCAGAGATTAAACAAAGAAGACGTTGAAGATATACTCCTGCCTTATTAACATAACAAAGAGAAGTCATTCCCAAATGGGATTATAATCACAGGCATAGAGGTTAGGATTTACAACACATATTTTTGGAGGACACAATTCTATTGATAACAAAATATTTTTGTCATCTATTCAAACAACACGTCATCTCTAAAGGTAATCTATTGCATTTTTATTCTAAAAATATCCTTTAAGTGCCTGCTATATGCCATATCCAAGAAATATATATAGGTTGTGCCTAAAGCAGAAGAAAACCTTGTCATGCCTGTGGCAAGAGGTGTAGAAACTAACAGTTCTCCAACATTTGCTTTCTGATCTCTACGTCAGTACAAAGATATGGTCAAAGGAAAATAGGCCAGCATAGCTTCAATTCATTTTAAGCAACTGGATTTAAAGATACAATTTAAAAATTGTCCCCAGGTTTTCATGATTTACCCCATAAATTTGTAGTGTCATATTGGAAAGCCTCAGATAAAATTGTGGCGCAGGGGTTAAGAGTTCAACTGCAAACCAGAAGGTCAGCAGTTTGAATCCACCAGCCACTCCTTGGAAATCCTATGAGCTCTACTCTGTCCTGCAGAGTTGCTGTGAGTCAGAATTGACTCAATGGCAACAAGTTTGGTTTGATTCCATTATGTCAGCACCATCCAGTCAGTACATCTCTGGTTTCCTTTTCCTAAACAAATTGTTGCAGTCATATGCTCACTCTTGATTGTAATTGTATAATTCTAATATCCTTTAAACTTCTAAGAGAGTTTATATAGACAGTAAAATGTAAGTAGCTTACAGAATGTTTTTCGAGTTTGCAGTAAAATCTGGATGATATTTTAAACAGTGTACCCTTGTGTTCACCTAGTCCAGCTAGTCCACCACCCCAATTCCACGTGACGCAGGGATGGACGACATTAGGATCATCAGCTAAAAACCATTTTCTTTGTAAAGCACTCTCTATCCTCGCTTGCCTGTTACTGTCTTCTCATTCTGCAGTTATACACCAACCTTGTACATAATAATGTAGTATAGATCTCCAAGATAATGATTTATGCCTGTTCCCACCCCACATCCCATTTTATTCACTTTGTAATCCCACTGTCTGGTTCAAAAAACAACTGTGGAATAAATAACTGCCTATTCCGAGCCATGCACTGTTTTAGGTGGGAATCTAAAAAGTCACATAAGATGTAGAAGGCTGGATATGGCTTTTTCCTTTCTCCCCATCCAAGCAGATAGCAGGCTCTGAGTTCACTGCCTCAGGAGAGGGTGTCATAGGGTAAAGAATACATTGTTTATGGGAAAAGGCATATCCACATTAAGATTAGACTGTGTCTTTGAATGAAATCCATTTTGATATGAGGAAGAGTCTCTCAGAAAACAAAACTGAGTATTTTCCCCAGGGTTTTTTAGTTTGGGACTAGCAAACCCAAACCAAACCCACTACTGTTGAGTCGATTCCAACTCATAGCGACACTATAGGACAGAGTAGAGAAGCTATGGGACTAGCAGGGAAATCTTAATTGGCATTGAGCGCAAAAACTGTGAAGTGTTCTTTAATTTCGTCAGCATGATTTTGGCATGGCCTTATGGGCCAGTAGAAAGCTCCAATACTGTAAACATGGAGGGTTTTTTTTGTCCTGTTAACCGTTTCTTCAGTTGCAAATTTTTTGAGTTTGCTTTCTTTCAAGAATTTGGCACCACTCAACTGTTTGGTGATTCCTGGCTAGGAGCTCATCTTTGCAAGCTAGATCCCCTGGCTAGACTATCTGCCGCCCCTTTGTGCAGCCTGACTCAAAGGAGAGGCACGATGTTTTCAGGTTGCTATGAGTCAGAATTGACTTGATGGAAATGGGTTTGGTCTCAGGGATGAAAAAGATGTGCCACTGAGCAGGGTACCTCAGTTGGTGGTCTCCTGGACTTGGGTCTTCCGATCATTGCTACTGCGAAATGTGTTCTCCACCTTCGCCCCGAGACTGGAGCACGTGAGATGGGGATGGGTGTGTGTGCGGGTCTGCATAAGGATCTGCTGGCTCAGCTGCTCCCACTGCAGTAGTCCAAGTAGTCCCCCTGTAAGCTGCCTCTGTCACCTCCTTCCTGCTCCTGGATCCCACTGCTTGAAGAAATCATGGGCCTCCTTGCATGGCTCCCACCTTTTATGGTAATGTTCTCCCCATGTGCTTGTCACAAGCATCTCAGACTGCAGTTTCTCTCTTTAATTTGATCCCATCTGATGTCATTTTCTCGGGGATTTCTTAGTTTCAGATTCACCCAGACTTCCTGTTCTTGTTTTGTTTGGCAATATATTGCCCTACGCTTAAAAAAAAAAAAAAAAACTTATGATTTCTAAGGTTTAGTGCAAAAGTGGAGGTACACATCAGAGCACCCTGGCAGTGTTTAATATATAATCTTGATTAACTTGAAGTACGACAACCAATGACTAGGGACAACATGGTTACAGCATTTCCAAGAGATATGGAAAGGCTGGTAGAGTGACTCAGTATCCACATCATATTTCTATGAAGACTGGACTGCTAAAATCTATTTTTTAATATTCTGTCTATGTGTTTGAGAAGCGGGAACTGACTAGTAGTACAGGGAATGGGTAATAAACAGTGGAAATAACTCTCTTAAAAAAAAAAGATCAGCTGATTAAGAGAATAGAACTGAAGAGGAGCTGTAACATGATTTCAAACACTGTATATATACACTTAACCACTTGAGCCTTTCAAATTCCTGAAACAGTAATTAGGAATAGTTCCCATTTCTTTATTCCTAAGTTTCTTTTTATTCTCTTACTGCTAAAAAAAGGCATGAAGGAGGGAAGAAAACAATCCACCCAGGACCTGTTGGGTCAGGATAGTGGGTTTCTTACTACTGGATGGATGCTGTATGTGGTATACCATATTTTATGAAAATAATGCAGTGTTACATGTTTTGACAACACCACTACCCCCCTTGATTTTCATAACCAAGCTATCTGTGCATGGGTGCAGTATTTGCAAAAGCCCAATAAACATATTTTCAAATAAAGTACTTTTTTTTTTTTTTTTAAGAAAATACACTAGAAAGTGGGAGAATAATAATTTCAGAAATCCTAATCTGTAGGTTGGAAGATAAATGTGAAGAATCCTCCCAGAAAATAAAGGAAAGGTCAAAGAATTAAAGTGTAAGATTATCAGAGACATGAAAGCCAGGCACTAAGTCTAGTAATTTAATATGTTGCTAATGAAGGAAATAAAAAAAAGTAGAACAGAAGCCTTTTCCTCACACATGTAGCAGAAAGACTTCTTGGCTGCAAAATGATGTAACCATTCAGAGCTGACCCGTAATTGTATCTCAAACAAAAATAATGGAAAAGGTTAATCACTAATTTGTTGTTGTTAGGTGCCGTCGAGATGCTTCTGACTCATAGCAACCCTATGTACAACAGAAAGAAACATTAATACTCAGTCCTTCACTATCCTCACAATCATTGCTATGTTTGAGCCCCTGTTGTAGCCACTGGGTCAATACATCTCATTGAGCGTCTTCCTCTTTTTCACTGACCGCCTACCAAGCGTGATGTCCTTCTCTGGGACTGGTCCCTCCTGATAACATGGCCAAAGTATGTGAGACAAAGTCTCACTATCCTTGCTTCTAAGGAGCATTCTGACTGTACTTCTTCCAAGACAGATATGTTTGTTCTTCTGGCCATGGTATTCAATATTCCTAACCAACACTATAATTCAAATGCATCAATTATTCTTCGGTCTTTCTTATTCGTTATTCAGCTTTCGCGTGCACATGAGGTGATTGAAAATACTGTGACTTGGGTCAGGAGCACCTTAGTCCTCAACGTGACATTTTTCCTCTCTAACATTTTAAAGAGGTTTTCTTGCAGCAGATTTGCTCAATGCAATACATCATTTGATTTCTTGACTGCTGCTTCCATATGTGTTGATTGTGAATCTAAGTAAAATGACATCTTTGACGACCTCAGTATTGTCTCCATTTATCATGGTGTTTCTTGGTTCAGTTGTGAGGATTTTTGTTTTCTTTATATTGAGGTGCAATCCATACTGAAGGCTGTAGTCTTTGATCTTCATCAGTAAATGCTGCAAGTCCTCTTTGCTTTCAGCAAGCAAGGTTGTGTCATCTGCATAGTGCAGATTGTTAGTGAGTCTTGCTCCAATCCTGATGTGTGTTCTTCTCCATATAGTCCTGCTTTGCTTAGCAAACAGATTGGATAAGTACAGTGAAAGGATACAGCCCTGACTCACACCGTTTCTGATTTTAAACCACTCAGTATCCCCTTGTTCTGTTCGAACAACTGCCTCTTGGTGTATGTTTAGCTTCCACATCAGCACAATTAAGTGTTCTGGAATTCCCATTCTTTGCAATATTACCCATAATTTGTTATGATCCACACAGTCATATGCCTTTGCGTAGTCAATAAAACAGGTAAACATCTTTCTGGCATTCTCTGCTTTCAGCCAGGATCCATCTGACATCAGCAATGATATCCCTCATTCCATGTCCTCTTCTGAATTGGGCTTGAACGACTGGCAGTTCCTTGTGGATGTACTGCTGCAATGGTTTTTCAATTATCTTGAGGAAAATAAGGCACAGGAGGGGGCAAATAGAAACGTGTAAGGAAACAACAGGAAAAGGAAAAAAGATGTAGGCAAACAGAAAATGTTATTTGCAAAAGAAGAAAAAAAGTCAGCTGGTGTAAAAGCCACTGGGCACCTTTTATCTTTGTTTTTATCAATTTTAATAATAATATAAGAATAAGCATGAAATTATATTAATAAATTTTGGACTTTCAATTTGATGACATTATGAAGTTTATTTTAATATCATATATGTATTAAAATTTCCTCCCCTGTATCCAGATTTATGTTTTTATTCATTTGTCACTGGATATACTGTAAGGGGAGACTCTCTTCATCTTCCTTATATTTGTAATTAATTTTTTCGTGTCTGTGCCATAGGGGTGCCATGAGTGTTTATCCCTATGGCTCCAAAGATTAGAACTTTTTGTAACAGAGCTATAACCAGTAGAGTGATAGGGCTGAAGAAAGCTAAGCCTTTTTCAGTTGGTGGCTTAGTGGTTAAGAGCTAAGGCTACTAACCAAAAGGTCAGCAGTTCAAATCCACCAGGCGCTCTGTGGGGCAGTTCTACTCTGTCCTATAGGGTCACTATGAGTCGGAATCAAGTCTATGGCAATGGCTTTTTTTTTTTTTTTTCTTATTTATGTTTTATTGCTTTTGCTGTTACTGTGGCTGGCTGGCGTAGTGGTTAAGTGCTATGGCTGCTAACCAAAAGGTCGGCAGTTCAAATCCACCAGGCGCTCCTTGGAAACTCTATGGGGCAGTTCTACTCTGTCCTATAGGGTCGCTATGAGTTGGAATCGACTCCACGGCACTGGGTTTTTTTGTGGCTGGCTGCTTGCCTTTTTAAACTTTTTTGTTTTTTTAGTTGCCGCAGCCTCCTCCGCGGTACCACTGCTGCTGCCACCAAAGGTGCTGCTGCTGTTGCTTTGACTCTTCTAGTTGCCGCAGCGGTTTGACTTTTAACCCCTTCTTTTCCGAGGAAGACTGTTTCTATTATAGATCATTGTGAGTAAGCCTGCCTTTATTAAGATACTGGTAGCTTCTGCTGCATTTGGCCACTGTCCTCTCTTTACTACAGTTAAATTTGGGGCTAGCCACTTATTCTGTGTCCTAGCTACCCAATCAAACAATGACCTTTCTACTTTAGCTTGATTTTTTTCCCCAAAGACCTTAGTTTTTGGTTTAATCTGGCATCACTGGGGATTGTTCCTAGTTGTAATAGCTCATCGCTTGTTAGATTTAAACTTCTTTCACTTTTTCCCCACACTTTTACAAGCCATTCTGTTTTGGGTCCTGTTTGTTGAAATTCTTGTCTAAGTTTAATTATCTCCTGTCTCATAAATGCTCTCTGTTCTGTAACTCTGAGTAAAAATGGTAAGGGGGCATTGTCTGAGCTCCTCTAACTTCACAAGGGGGAAGGAGAATCAAGATCAACAACCCCGTCTGTGAAGTATCTCACAACATGGATGAATCTGGAGGGCATTATGCTGAGTGAAACAGTCAATCACAAACGGACAAATATTGTATGAGACCACTACTATAAAAACTCATGAAAAGGTTTACACCCCAAAAGAAACAATCTTTGATGGTTATGAAGTAGGGAAGGGGTGGGAGGGGAAAACACTAAATACACGATAGATAAGTGGTAACTTTGGTGAAGGGTAAGACAGTACACAGTGCTGGGGAAGCCAGCACAACTTGTCCAAGGCAATGTCACAGAAGCTTCATAGACACATCCAAACTCCCTGAGAGACCAAATCACTGGGCTGAGGGCTGTGGTGACCATGGTCTCGGGGGAACATCTAGCTCAACTGGTATAACAGTTTATAAAGAAAAGGTTCTACGTTCTACTTTGATGAGTAGCGTCTGGGGTCTTAAAAGCTTGTGAGCAGCCATCTAAGATACCCCACTGGTCTCACCCTGTCTGCAGCAAGGGAGAATGAAGAAAACCAAAGACACAAGGGAAAGATTAGCCCAAAGGACCAACGGACCACAACCACCACAGCCTCCACCAGACTGAATCCAGCACATCTAGACGGTGCCCAGCTACCACCATTGACTGCTGTGACAGGAATCACAATAGAGGGTCCTGGGCAGAGGTGGAGAAAAATGTAGAACAAAATCCTAACTCAAACACGTGAAAAAGACCAGACTTACTGGTCTGACAGAGAATAGAGAAACCCCAAGAGTATGGCCCCCAGACACCCTTTTAAGTCACTCCTGAGGGTCACCCTTCAGCCAAAGATTAGACAGGCCCATAAAACAAAACGAGACTAACTGGGCACACCAGTCCAGGGGCAAGGAGGACAGGGCAGGACAGGACAGGAAAGCTGGTAATGGGGAACCCAAGGTCGAGAAGAGGTGAGTGTTGACATATCATGGGGTTGGCAACCCATGTCCCAAAATAATATGTGTATTAATTGTTGAATGAGAAACTAGCTCGCTCTGTAAACCTTCATCTAAAGTACAGTAAATAAATAAATAAAGAAGATCAACAGCCCAAGGTTGATAAGAGGCAGAGGTCAGACATGCCTCCTTTCTCTGCCATCTTTACCACTTCTGATAGCAACTGTCCCTCCCATGGCACTCTCTTCTTCTCTGCTAGGTTCAATAATTTATTGAAATGGCTACAAAGAACTCAGAGACAATACTCACGATTATGGAGTTTGTTTGGGAAGTAACATGTTACAATTCAGGCTCAGGAAAGCTCAGGATACAGTTCTTCCATCAGGACAGCCTCTTCCCCGTCGTGCTGCAGGCATGCCTCTGTCTCGCCCTTTGGCTTCTGCCCTGCTCAGGCAAATGTTACAAAGCTTTTAGCCCCTGCCAATAAATGCCCAGAAGCACCCCATCCCGCCAGTAAGCCTTGGCCCAAAGGCACTCAGCTTTTTCACTCCAAGGGCTGGGAAGCCCTCTGTGCAGTCTCCTGCCAGCCTCTCCTGCCATCATCTCCTGCCCTCATTTCTCTGCTGCCGCTTCTCACCTTCTCCAGTGTTACAGCTGTCTCTGTGTCAGTGTCCTGGTTCCAGGAGCTTCTCAGCACAGGGATCCTGGGTCCAAAGGACGCGTCTGCTCTCAACTGTCCTTCCTTGGTGGTGGTGGGATCCTCTCTTTGCTCTGGAATTGGCTCTCTTTTAAGCTTAGTGGGATGGCAAAACTGACCAGTTCCCTTGGTGGGCCACAATTACCTTATTTGCACAGTCCCACCCAATCACTTGGGTGGGAGTTAGAAGACCACAGCAAGAAAGGTCACACAAAAGTGATTCATTGCACTGTACTCTGATGGAGTTCTCATCAGTATTACTTTTAGTAATTTTGCCAATTGTCAAGGGGCGTGATGACCAATTATTAGGGGTGCATAAGTCATCTGCATCATTATCTGGTAGAACAAATAAATTGGGATTTAAGATAGGTCCTTTTGACACCATCCACCTGGCCAAGCTTTCCCCTTTATTTATATCTATATTAATGACTGTTCCTAACAATTCTGGCATGGGGCTATAACTCTTGAGGTCTGGTGATCAGGCTGACATCAGGGGTATCCTTTATTTTAAATTTGTTTCTTGCTATTTCTGTTACAGGTCTCAGGAGTTCATTTTTTTTTTTTTGACCCTAATATATTACCTGAACCTATTTATTTTTTGTTAGTAATTTGAGTGATAAGTTTTAGTTTTTCTGATTCTCCATGCTCCTCTATATTAGTTAAAGTATCTTTTGCTTTAATACTATTTTGTATGCTCCTTTTTAAAAGTTAAAATGCTATTATATATATTAACACTAGGTATAAAAAAAAAATTGAAAGGTTGTGGTTTAGTGTGTCTAGGTCAGACATATACTATTCCCTATGCCCTATGTCCTTAGGGGACAGTGTTTGGGTTTCAGCTTTTGTGTTTTGGGTAGATTTCAATGTTGCTTGTGCACCTCGTGTCAGACCCGTAGTCTTATGCTGGCTAGCCACTTGGATAATGATTCATCCAGATCAAGTACCCTCTGGAGCGTGGAAATAGATGTGCCTTTCTCAGGGTTCTTGTTTATACTGGTGAGTGGTCTAATGCCATCTGTACTCTGCCTATGACCACTGGGCCCTCTTACAGGATTTTTTAGACTGGCAAGTGCCCTTGTGACATCTTTGCTTGGACTGTGACCAGTTTATCCTGTCATGAGAAAAGACTTGTTTCTATATAGAGAAAATAATATAATCACCAGGACCATTAAAAAAAATAGATATCCTTCATAGTTGGAAACATTATGTTCCAAACGGCAACATGTTCTTAACAATCTCTCTCATATTTTGAATTTTGACCTTTTCAAGGTTGCTTTTTGTTTTTGGTGCTAACGGCAAACCAGGGCTTGCTTGAAGTAACAGGCCCTTCAGTGTACTACATGGACATGTTTTTTGTGAAAAAAAAAAAAAGGTATTTGTTTTGCTTATAAGCATAAATTTAAAACTTTTACAAAACTATCCTTTTGGATATTTCATTATTTTAAAGAAAAACTAAGTATAGTTGATAAATTTTTAGTAGGTCTAGGCTGGGACCTGAAATTCTGCATTTTTAAGGAAGTCCAAGGTGATGCAGATGCTGGCTGGACAAAGGACTATACTTGGAGTAGCAAGGTCCCACAAACCTGAAGCCCAGGCCATCCAAAAACCAAGCCCACTGCTGTCGAGTTGATTCCGACTCATAGCAACCCTGTAGGGTTTCCGAGCTTTAAATCCCTAGGGAAACAGACTGCCACATCTTTCTCCCATGGAGCTGCTGGTGGTTTTTGAACTGCCGACCTTTTAGTTAGGAGACGATCACTTTAACCACTGCACCACCAGGGCTCCATACTCTAGCCCAAACTGAATCAGAGTTACTGTGAGATAAGATCATGTATCAGTATTTGTGAAAGCTCTCCAGTTGTTTCTAATATGTAGCCAAGGTTGGAAATTTCTACCTAATACCTCATCTAGATCATTACTCTTTTTGATAACTTTGATATATTTTATAATGAAATCAGAAAAAGAAGCCATTAGAAGAGAATGTCCGTAAGTTCCCACTATATATACCCACCTGACTAGATCTGTGAAGCCTTCGTAGCCCAGTGGTTATGAGCAACGGCGAGCTACAGCTATTAACCAAAAGTTCGGTGGTTCAAATCCACCAGCCGCTCCTTGGAAACCCTATGGAGCAGTTCTACTCTGTTCTGTAGGGTTGCTATGAGTCAGAATTGACTCGATGGCAACGTGTTTGGTTTTGTATGGTAACTGTATCTGTGTCCATGATTCAAATGTATATCTTGCTGCCATACATGAATGTTTCTTGTTCCAATCTAAGGCCAACCCCATCACTTATGATCTAGAGCTCACCCCTTCTCACCAACTTGAGGGAATTGTTCCAGAAATTCTTTCTACTCTGTAGTAACCCCCTTTCCCCTTTCCTTTCTGAATTATTCCATTAGCATACAAAAAATGCTGTCATTTTCCCCCTATTAAGAACAAAGAAATCTTGATCCCACCTTCCCCTCCAGCTAAAGTCCCATTTCAAGAGAGTAACAATAATCCCCTTGAAAGAATTGTCTATTCTCACTGTCCCACAATTTTTCTTCTCTCATTCTTTCTTGAACCTATCCCAATCAGGCTTTGTCTTCATCATTTCACCAAAACTGCTCTTCTCAAGAAGATCAATAATTTCAGCATTGCTAAGTCCAATAGTCTGTTTCTACTTTAGTTGTGGAGTCCCTGGGCCGTAGCACTTAACCACTATGCCACGAGGGTTTCCTTTTTTGTTTGTTTGTTTGTTTTGGGTAGGGCAAATTGCTGACCTGCTAACCAAAAGGTTGGAGGTTGGAGGTTGGAGTCCACCTAGAGGTACCTTGGAAGAAAGGCTAGATATCTACTTCTGAAAAATCAGGCACTAAAAACCCTATGGAGTACAGTTCTACTCTGAGACACATGGGGGTACAGTGAGTTAGAATTGACTCAATGGCAACTGGTTTACTTCAGCTGTGGTCTTAGGACCAGCAAAAAAGTGTCATTACCCAGGAGGCTGGAAGAAATTCAGAACCTGTATTCAGATCCCTGATTTGTATGCACATCTAAGCTTGAAAAGCACTCTACTAGTAAATTTTCAGACCTCATTCTACTTACCAGCAGCATTTGACACAGCTGATGGTGCGTCCTTGAAAAACTTTTCTGTGCTTAGCTTTCAGGATACCATATTCTGCTGGATTTTCTTGGAATGCTCCTTTGTGGGTTCCTCTTCATATTCCTGATCTATAAACAAGAATGTGCTCCACAGCCTCAGTCTTTGGACCACTTGCATTTTTCCATCTTTACTTTTATCCTTCTGATCTCATGGTTTTAATACCATATATGTAAATGATGACCAACTTTATATCACCTTGGTCCTGAACTTCAGACTCATGTATACAACTGTCTGCGACGTCTCTGCTGGATAGCTTAAAAAAAAAAAAAACCGTTGCTGTCGAGTGGATTCCGACTCATAGTGACCCTATAGGACACAGTAGAACTGCCCCATATGGTTTCCAAGGAGTGCCTGGTGGATTCCAACTGCCAACCTTTTGGACAGCAGTTGTAGCTCTTAACCACTACGCCCCCAGGGTTTCCAGGATAGCTAATCAAAAACCTGAAACCTGCTGCTGTCGAGTCGATTCCGACTCATAGCGACCCTATAGAAAGAGCAGAACTGCCCCATAGAGTTTCCAAGGAGCGCCTGGCAGATTCGAACTGCTGACCTCCTGGTTGCTAATAGGTATCTCAAATTCAACATATCCGTAACTGCGTTTCTGATAATTTCCTCCTCCATTCGTGGCCCCTGGCTCCTCCAAACCTGCTCCTCCCATTATTTTTTCCATTCTTAGCTAATAGCAATTTTCTTCCTCCATTTCCTGAGGTCTAAAACTTCAGCATCATCTGTGCTCTTTCTTTCCTACCATCCATCAGCTCTACTTTCAAAATATCTCCAGAATCCAACCACTTCTCGTAACTTCTATTCAATCTCACAATAGCCTTCTAACTTCTTTCTTCTTTTTCCTTTGACCTTTTCAGTTTATTCTCAGCACAGCAGTCAGAATGATCATTTAAAAATGGATGTCAGAGTGTCTTTCCATTGCCTTCTCATTCAGAGTAAAAGCAAGTGACATGATGACTAGTAAGTACATAATGACTACTATTCTGCACCCCTTGTCTCTGATCTCCCACCACTCTCTCCCTAGTACTCTCTGCTTCAGCAACAGTATCCTTATTGCTCTTTGAACAGGCCAGGTATGCTACCACCTCAAGGCCTTTGAATCTGCTTTTCATTCTGCCAGAAAGCCCTTCTTGCGGATACTTGGCTCACTTCTCATCTTCTGCAGGTCTTTCTTCCAATGTCACTTTCTCAGGGAAACCTTTCCAAACCACGTTGTCTAAAATCACAACAGCCGCCTCTCACCAAGAGTTCCTGTTCCCCTTTCTCGCTCTTCTTCTTAGCACTCATCGCTATCTAAAATCATACTATTTATTTTTCATGTTATCTCACTTCTGTCTCCTCCAGTAGAATTTAAGCTGCATGAATGCAGAGGTTTTTTGCCAGTTTTTGTTACTGGTGTATCTCTAGCATTTAGACCCATGCCTGACACAAGGCATTTGCTGGATGAATGAATGATGGAATCCTATACAGCAGTGAAAATTAATGAACTCTGCATGAATCAAGATGATGAATCTAAAGTGTTAATGTTTAGCAAATAAAAGAAGTCACAGAAGAACATGTATAGGAGATTCTGATGATTTAAAGATCAAAAACCTGCAAGTGTAAACGCTTATTGTTTAGGGACTCATACACACGGGGTAACCATCAAGTTAAGCAAGAGAATGCTTAACCCAATTGCAGAAAATAACTGCGGAGCATTGTGGACGTGGCTTCCAAGATTCTTGTAAAGTTATCTTTTGTAAGCAATGTTGCGTATGTGGGTATTCGTTGTATTAATTTTAAGCTGTAACTATGCATACATTTTCTTTGTGTATAGTACAGTTTTTAACTACTAAAAAAAAAAAGGTCATAACGAATGTTGGGTGCTAAGGCACACTAATCTTCCATAGGCATCTAAATTCGGGTGTAGTTTTTTTCTAAATCATCTTCCCTGTAAACAAAACAAGTCTGCCGGCTGACTTGGGTGCCACTGGCAGCACTTGTGATTCCGGCATGTTGGAGGAAACCGTGTGCCTTATTTGTACGTTAGCCCTAACATCCACTGCGGCCCCTACTCTCACAGTCCTCTTCCCCGTAAAACCCGAAGGCTTGTGAGGGGCCAGGATGTTCATTTTCCAGAAGCCGCCGCGCCGCGCTCTGGGAAACGTAGTCGGCGTGCGGTCCGAGGCATGCCGGGAGTCGTAGTGCTAATTGCGTTCGGGGGTCGGCAAGGACAGCTCGCCGGCTTTCTGCGGGCCCGGTTCGTGGGTGACCCTGGTTCCGCCAGGGCGACCCATCTAGGGCTGCGAAGGTCCCAGCTGTCTCTTCCGGGCTGTGGTCCGAGCCAGAGCCTCTTTGAATGAGGCGGCGTGCGGAGTCTCGGTGGGGAGCGGCGGGGCGTCTGTGACAGGCCCAAGGCAGCGAGGGGATTGGCGCGGACGCCGGGAGACGGCCGCGCGGCCGGTCGGTCAGGAGGCGCGCGGTCGCGTGTTGGCCAGGCCGCTGTCCCCTGTGGGGCCTCACGCGGACGCGGGGCGGGAGCGCTCCTGCCAGGTGATCTGGTGGTAAGTCGATGGCGATACTGTAAGGGTGGCTGGGCCTGGTATGGGCGCCTGAGCCTTTTATGGCTGTTCCCCTCCCCCTTGGATTTCTAAGTGAGACAGACATAATGGAAGCAAACGACAGAAGCCAGTACCTATAGAGAACTTGATTCGTGTCGGGCAGTAGTCTAGCGCCTTCAATGAATTAACTCATTTAATCCTCAAACAACTGATAGGTTGTCTATACGACTATTGTTTCAATTTTACAGAAGAAGAAACTGAGGCACAGAGTGGCCAAGTAATTTGTCGACTTGGATTTGGACTTGGGCCAGGATTCTCTTCTGTTTCTACTATTTACATTTTTGTGGCTTTGGGCAAGTCGCCAAAGCTGCATGGTTCTCAGCCTCACATCTGTAAAATGGGGTAGCAATACTTGTAAGTTGTTTAGATTATAAATAACACATGAAAAGCACTGAAGATTGCTGGTGAAGAAGGTGTGCATCATATAGCGCTACCATTACTTCTACAACAGCTTCCCTCTGGCTGAGAGTGCCCAGCTGGAGATTCAGGCAACATGCTGAGCATACAGAGCTCTCAGGCAGGTGCTGCACCCTGAGGAGCCAACTGCAAACTCCAGCAATCAGCCCAGGCAGCTGTGAACAAAGCCCTTCCCTGACACGTGTCTTGTTGCTCCAGATGCCCTCATACCTGACTCTCTGTAAGGCAGGTGGGCTTCCTGCCCCTCCCAATTGGCGTGTTTGTATGGGGCGGGGCGGGGGGGCTAGTTCTAGCTGTGGATGCTGTAAGAGGTGGAGGCTGTGGATTTGTATTTAGGCATCTGAGCAACAATCTGGCTGGTGTATTTGTGGCAGGGGAAGGGATGGAGATTGGCAAATTGTCTTAGAGCTACATTGGCTTTAGAAGCCCCCTTTTTACTTGGATTGGATTTTTTATGTGGCATGGCTTTGTTGGGACCTGATAGACATTACGGATGGTTGTAACTTGCTCTTCCCAAGCAGTTCCTTGACACCAAAGTTCCTCATAACATCATTTTCCTCTGCAGACTTGCCTTGGCAGCACTCTGCTCTCCCTTGACAGGAAAAATAAGAAGGAAGGAATGGCCATGGACTTGGTGCCTGCACTGGTGACAGTAAGTGAAGCTTGTCTTTTTCATGAATTGCCTTCTGGGTTCAGAGATGGTGGACATGTTTCCATTCTTTGTCCAGGGACTTTTCTATCTGATTTCCCGGTGGAGACTCCAGAACCTCTCAAGTTTTTCCCAGGACCCTGGGCTTATCAACGGGCTGCAAGAAATATGCTTCCTTTGTCCCCACTCTCCCTTCTTGACCAAAAATTAAATCAGCTGTGAACATACCCTTTCTGCCTCAAAAAGTGTGTGGTGATGAGTATGGAGTATTAGACATAGTCTCTCTCTTCACAAAGGTTATAGTCTCATTTGGGACAAAGACATGGGAGGGCCAAAGATGTCTCTCAACAAACATCTATTGAGCACCTGCTACGTACAGGATACTGTGCAAGGCACTGGGGATACAAAGAGGAAAGATGTTATTTCTGTCTTTGAGGAGATCATGGGGCTAGTCTAAGAAAACACAATTAAATGTCCAAGAAGATTCAGGGAAAACATCCTAGAAACAGGGTCATTTAGAGCTGATTTTGAAGGTCAGGGGAAACCCTGGTGGCATAGTGGTTAAGTGCTATGGCTGCTAACCAAAGGGTCGGCAGCTCAAGTCTGCCAGGCGCTCCTTGGAAACTCTATGGGGCAGTTCTACCCTGTCCTATAGGGTAGCTATGAGTCGGAATTGACTCGACGGCACTGGGTTTGGTTTGGTTTGGTTGAAGGTCAGGATTGATTAGTGGTTAGAGAAGACTAAAAGAATCCCCAAAGGAGCCCACCGTGGCTAGGGCTCTGAGGCTGGCACCAGAGAGGACAGGGGGCTGGAGCCTTCCCTGACGTTTTCACTCTTCTTCAGGAATTCCTCTCCCTAGTGTACTTGTAATGTTAAACTGCCTAAATTTTCCTCTTACCTGTCCAACCAATGCCTCCATATCCTTCTCTGATTCTTTTTTTCCCTGCTACTTCATACTGTCCTTCTGGGCCCTATTTTGTCCTTTCCCCTTTGGAGATAACATTTTCATTACCTTTCTAAGAATTTTTCCCAAATCTCTGTCCTTAGGCCTGATCTTTTTCCTGGAGCTCCACTTGGTCATTCCCAAGCCCTTATTAAACATTTCAGTGTGGAAGTCCCATCTTTCCTCCAACACCAGTTGCCTTTCCTGATTTCCTCCCTTCTGTGGATTTACCATCCTGCCATACCCAAAGCCTCTAGAATATAATCTCTGACTCCCTGTATTTCATTGGCTACTTTTCCAGAAAGTAGTGCTAGCTGACTGATTGAAAATAAGGACTCTGAAGTTTGACTGTTGTTGTTTGGTGTTGAGATTGAAAATAAGGACTCTGAAATTTGACTGTTGTTGTTCGGTGTTGTTGAGTCGATCCCAACTCACAGCAACCCCATATGACAGTAGAACTGCACCATAAGGTTTCTATGAGTCAGCTTCTACTCGACAGCAACAGGTTTGATTTATGGGTTTAATCTTTACAGAAGTAGATTGCTAGGTCTACATAGGTTCACATCCAAGCTGTAGATAATGACCTTGAGCAACCTATTTATTTCTCCATGCATAATTTCCTTATTTGTAAGTCGGGCTAATAATATACCTCATAGAATTGGTGTGAACATTAATACTTAAAAACACATTTACACCTTTACTCTGTACCAGGTACTGTGTATTGTTACGTGCAAAATATTTTTTTCACGTATTAATTCATTTAATTCTTATAAGAGTACTCTTCATATCTGCATTTTACATATGAGAACACTGAGGCACAGAAAAGAAAGTAACTTGATCAAAGTCACACAGCTGGCTTTTGAACCAGACTAAGCAGTTTATACTGTTAGCATTATGTTCCAAGAAAGTACTTGTAAAGTGCTGAAAACAGTGCTTGATACATCAGTGTCATAAATGCATTTGTTAGTATCATCATCATTATCATCAGTATTAGGACCTGTCAAAATTTGGGATGATGGTCCTCACTAGAAGGAGCACCTGGTGACACAGTGGTTAAAGCACTCAGCCGCTAACTGAAAGATTGGCAGTTTGAACCCACTAGCCACTCCATGGGAGAAAGGTATGGCAGTCTGCTCTGTGAGGATTTACAACCTTGAAAACCCTGTGGGGCAGCTTTCCTCTGTACTTAGAGTTGCTGTGAGTCGGAATAAACTCAAGAGCAGTGGGTTTGTTTTTTTTGGCTCTCCTCACTAGGCCAGAGTTTACTTTGATTCTTTAATTACAAGGAGATGGACATTTCAGGAAACCGAGAGATAAAGACCAGCCAAACTGCAGTGCAAAGTAATACCCAGCTATTACCTGGGCTTCCCTCTGCCCAAAGGTAGAACTCTTCACTGTCTGAGTTTTTTCCACCACCCCCAACTTGTTTTAGCTAAGGGCAGATGTAGAGGAGTTTGTTTGCAAACCAGAACCAGTTTTTTTTTTTTTTTTTTTTTTGTGGATAGCCAGTTCAATATGTAAGGAGCCCTGGTGGTGCAATGGTTAAGTGCACAGCTGCTAATTGTAAGGGTGGCGGTTTGAACCCACCAGCCTCTCTGTGGGAGAAAAGACCCTGGCAATCTGCTTCTGTAAAGATTATAGCCTTGGAAACCCTATAGGGGAGCTCTACTCTGTCACACTGGGTGACTATTAGTTGGAATTTCCTTGATGGGACACAACAACAGCAACAACAATTCAGTATGTAACCCTTTTGATCAAATGTCCTTGGAACCTGAGGTGACCCTATCACAGCTCTCTTTGGTCTCATTACCCATGTCAGTTCATTGGTAATACCCAACCTCAACATCTTTCCTCATTCAGGGCACTGAGAGACAAATTTCTCTCAGCTGTGCATTGGAAACACTAAACAGCAAGCAAGCATAATTTTTGGAAAAAGGATCTTCACAGATTTTAAACGTATTACTCTGTTTCATTATAATATATAATTCTGGGGAAAAGATACCTGGAACTTGAGGTTGATTGCTTATAGTTTGTTAATCTTTTTCTACAATCAATCAGTACTTGTTTTTGTATTGTCACTTATTTTAAAACTAATCTTTATCTTATAGAACAGTTTCAGGTTTAAAGAAAAGTTGCAGAGATAATACAGAGTTACCACCTACCCTGAACCCAGTTTCTCCTATTATTAACATTGTGTTACATTATTATATTAATATGATACATTAGTTAGAATAATGAACTGATATTGATACATTATTATTAACTACAGTTCATACTTTGTCAAATTTCTTTAGTTTTTACCTAATCCCCTTTTTCTGTTCCGGATCCCATCCCAGGATACCTTATTACTTTTAGTTGGGCTCTTCTTGGCTCTGACGGTTTCTCAGACTTGCCTTGTTTTTGATAATCTTGGTAGTTTTGAGGACTAGTGGTCAGGTATTTTGCAAAATGCTCCTCTAGTGGGATTTGTCTGATGTTTTTCTCATTATTAGACTGAGGTTATGGGTTTTTGGAAGGGAGATCACAGAACTAAAGCATCATTCTCATTATATCAAGGGAACATACTGTCAACGTGACTTGTCACTGTTGGTGTTGACCTTGATCACATGGTTGACCTTTGTCATGTTTTTCTACCATAAACTTACTCTTTTTTTTTTCCTACCTTCCCATAGTGTGTTCTTCGGAAGGAAGTCACTGTATGTATCATGCACTTAAGGAGTGGGAAGTTATGCTTCACCTCCTTGAGGGTGGAGTATCTCATTTGGAAATCTGCACAGAGGACTTATCTCTTTTCCTTCATTTATTTAGTCAATCATTTATTTATATCAGTATGGACTAATAGATATTTATTTTTTACCTTGGGTTATAATTCAGTACTACTTTAATTTGTTGCTCATATTGTTCCAGGTGTGGCCATTGGATACTTTTTCAGTTGGCTCTTTTATCCCTTTGACTTAACCCCATCAATCTGTGTGTGTATGTTAGCACTTCCTTACTTTCTTGTCACTACCAGATGCTCCAGGTTTATCTTGTGTATTTCTTGGCCCCATCCTACAATCAGCCATTTCCTCAAGGAACCCTGGTTTTATATATTGAAGAATGGTATTAGAAAACAATATCCGGGCCCTGGGTTTGCTCATTGAAACTGGGATGTCTTTGCTTTTAGACTCTCTCAGCTGAGAAAGCAAGGTGATATGTGTACACACTAATCTGTGTATGTAAATATATTTATAAATTTTTCTATATGTAACCATCTGTATCTATATGAAGCTACACCTGAGTTCATGCTGCTGTCTCCAACTCTAATCCATTACCTCATGAACCATTCTAGCCTCCTTCTCTTCCTTATCTGTAAACCCCTATTCCGGTAGTGATAAATCTGGCTCTTACCATCTACCATCCATTTATCTACTTAACTGTTCAATTCTGCTATACAGGTATAGTAGTATCTGAATTGCTAACCCATCCCCCTGTAACCTCATGGGGAGCAACTTTATCAACCAGAGTACAGTGCTTTTGTACAGTTCCTTTTGTCTCTGGTCTTAGAGATTCTACTCGTTTTCAAAATGTCTTAAATCAGCACCTTTTTCCTCACCCCCTTCAGTGAGATAGTTTTATATATTTGTAATATAATTTGAATCTTTTGTGACAATCCATGCCTCGATCCCCTGACCTCCTACAAGTGGTGCCTTAAAAATTTTCATACATTAAGGTTCACTCCTTGTGCTTTAAAGCTCTATGGATTTGACAAATGCAGTGTCAAATTATTATACAGAATGATTTCACTACCCTAAAAAATTGTCAGTGTTTCACCTATTCAAGCCCCTTTCTTCCCCCTTCTTTAAACCCTGGCAACTGTTGATTGTTTTACTCTCTGTCTATATCAGTCAGAGGAGCCCTGTTGGTGCACTGGTTAAGGGTTTGGCTGGTAACCAAAAGACTGGTGGCTTGAACCCACCCAGCAGCTGTGTGGGAGAAGGAGCTGGTGAGCTGCTCCCTTTCTAGATTATGACCCTGAAAACCCTGTGGGGCAGTTCTATACTGTCACATGGAATCACTATGAGTCAAAAATTGACTCGATGGCGCCTAACAGCAACGTATATCAATCATACTTCTTTTTAATTGTTTTTAGTGGTTGTCTTGCAATCTGCAATATACATTTACAGCTAATCTAAGTCCATCTTCATATAAAAGTATACTACTTCACAGGTAGTGCAGATACCTTACAGCAGAGTTTTACTAATTCCTCCTACCCATCCCTGATCACATTATTATAATTAATTGCACTCATCCATATGCTATAATTGGAGCCCTGGTGGCGAAGTGGTTAAGAAGAGCTTGGCTGCTAACCAAAAAGTCTGTGGTTCAAATCCAGCAGCCATTCCTTGGAAACCCTGTGGGGCAGTTCTACTCTGTCCTATAGGGTTGCTGTGAATCGCAGTCCACTTAACAGCAGTGGGTTTGGTTTGATTTATATGCTATAATCACCTAATATGTTGTTACCATTATTACTTTAAACAATTGTCTGTTAGATCAAATAAGAATAAGAAAAATCAAAGATTTTATTGTACTTGGATTTATTCCTTTTCCAAGGAGGCCTGGTGACACAGTGGTTAAAGCACTTGGCTGCTAACTGAAAGATCAGCAGTTCGAAAGACCATTGGGTCCACAGGAGAAAAGTCCTGGCGATCTTCTCTGGTAAAGATTATAGCCTAGGAAACCAAACCCTATGGGGCAGTGCTACTCTGTCACATTGGGTCACTATGAGTTGGAATCAACTTGATAGCACATAACAACATTCCCTCTCCAGTGCTCTTCCTTTATGTAGATTCAAGTTTATGACCAATATGATTTTCTTTCTCCCTGAAAAACTTCTTTTAATATTTCTTATAGAGCAGGTCTGCTGGTGAGGAGTTCCATCAGTTTTTGTTTCCCTGAGAAAGTCTTTATCCTTTTTGAAGGGTAATTTCACTGGATATAGAATTCTAGTTGGTGTTTTTATGTTCTTGTTTGTTTGTTTTGGTTTTTAACACTTGAAATATTTCAACTTCACTCTTTTTTTGCATGATTTCTGTTGAGAAAATTTGATGTGATTCTTATCCATGTTCCTCTGTAGGTGAGATGTTTGTTTTGTTTTATTTTCTGGCTCCTTTCAAAATTTTTTCTTCTTTGCTTTTCTGCAGTTTGAAAATGATATGCCTACATGTAGATTTTTGGTATTTATCCTGCTTGCTATTCTCTGAGCTTCCTGGGGCTGTGGTTTGGTGTCTGTTATTAAGTTCGGAAAATTCTCAGCCATTATTCAGATAGTTCTGCTGTGCTCTATCCTCTTCTGCTAATTCAGTTACATAGCAATTTTGAATGATCAAGTAGAGTTGTATTTTTGACATGGAAGGATATGTATGTCAGTAGGAAAATGCAGGCTATAGGATAATACATATAGTATGATCCCAATTTTATTTCTTAGAATATGTATGGAAGCATTTTTTTTTTTAATTATACTTTCAGAGCAAGTTTACAAATCAGATCAGTCTCTCATACAAAAATTTACACACACCTCGCCATACGCTCCTAATTGGTCTCCCTCCAATGAGACAGCACAGCTCTTCCCTCCACTCTCTCTACTCTTGGCCATTCGGGTAGCTTCTGGCCCCCTCTGCCCTCTCATCCCCCCTCCAGACAGGAGATGCCAACATAGTCCCGTGTGTCCACTTGATCCAAGAAGCTCATTCTTCACCAATATCATTTTCCATCCCCTATTCCAGTCCAGTTCCTGTCTGAAGAGTGGAAACACATTTTTAAAAATTATTTTCAACTATTATAAGAACTTGAGAAATAGTTTAAACTGAGAAAACATTCTTTTGTGGTTACGAGAGGGGGGAGGACGGGAGAGGGGTATTCACTAATTAGATAGTAGATAAGAACTACTTCAGGTGAAGGGAAAGACAGCACACAATACAGGGGAGGTCAGCACAATTGGACTAAACCAAAAGCAAAGAAGTTTCCTGAATACACTGAATGCTTCGAAGGCCAGCGTAACAGGGGCAGGGTCTGGGGACCATGGTTTCCGGGGATATCTAAGTCAATTGGCATAATAAAATTTATTAACAAAACATTCTGCATCCCACTTTGAAGAATGGTGTCCGGGGTCTTAAACACTAGCAAGCAGCCATCTAAGATGCATTAATTGGTCTGAGCCCACCTGCATCAAAGGAGAATGAAGAACACCAGGGACACAAGGTGATTACAAGCCCAAGAGATAGAAAGGGCCACATGAACCAGCGACTACATCTCCCTGAGACCAGAAGAACTAGATGGTGCCCGACTACAACCGATGACTGCCCTGACAGGGAACACAACAGAGAACCCCTGAGGGAGCAGGAGAGCAGTGGGATGCAGACCCCAAATTCTCATAAGACCAGACTTAATAGTCTGACTGAGACTGGAAGGACCCTGGTGATCATTGCTCCCAGACCTTCAGTTGGCCCAGGACAGGAATCATTCCTGAAGCCAACTCTTCAGACATGGATTGGACTGGACAGTGGGTTGGAGAGGGATGCTGGTGTTGAATGAGCTTCTTGGATCAGGTGGACACTTGAGACTATGTTGGCACCTCCTGCCTGGAGGGGAGTTGAGAGGGTGGAGGGAGCTGGCGAAAATGACACGAAAAGAGAGAGTGGAGGGAGAGAGCAGGCTGTCTCATTAGGGGGAGAGTAATTGGGAGTGTGTAGCGAGGCGTATATGGGTTTTTGTGTGAGAGACTGACTTTATTTGTAAGCTTTCACTTAAAGCACAATAAAAATTATTTTCAGTAAAGACTGCTATATCAGTCAGGGTTCAGTCAGGAGACAGAAATCATAGCAGTTTTTTAAGCAAATAAAGAATTGTTCAGGTATAAAATAACTGAAAAGGCAAAAAAAGAACACTAAGCTGCCAGCATTAGTAACTGCAGGAAGCAGCTGTTACCCTTAGGACTAAGGAAACAAATGGAAGAGGTTAGAATTATTAAAACTTAGAAGCTTAGGGGAGGGCCCTTACGTAGCTAAAACGCAGACCTCTGAATAGAGGGTATTGCTTGTTGGTGTGGTTATTTGTGAGCTTACAGGAGGGAAGGACCCTGCAGGATTGGGACCCTGACTTCTGAGGAGGGGGTGCCAGCTGTCTAGTGCTGGTATCTGAGCCTGGTTCTGCTAGTGTTGGAAAAACTGCAAACTGGATTCAACTGCTAGCACTGGACTAAACTGCCACTGCCACAGTGAGGAAGCAAGGCTGGGGTGATGCTGGCAGAAACAGGAAATAGGAAGAAGTAAGTTTTTTCTTCCTCCTCCAGCCCTCTGGCCTCCTCTAACTTCCTGTATTGGTAGAGCCTAGTAAGGAGCCAGCTGGCGAAGCAGAAATATAGTTGGCAGAGTCCCAGCCCCAGCATCATAAAGAAGACTATAGAAGGGTAGGTTTAAAGCTGAGAAACAGTAGCTTAATAACTACTACAAGAGCATTTCTAAGCAAGTACAACATATAGAAACAACAAAGGAAAATATTGATAAATTTAACTACAACAAAATTAGAAGCTCTGCCCTTCCGAAGACATCCAGCAAAATTAAAATACATATCACAGACTGGGATAAAATATTTGTAACATATAACAGCTGAAGGAATAATATCAAAGCATAAAGAACTAAAATAAATGAATAAGAAAAAGTTGAATAACCAATAGGAAAATGAGCAAAGAACATGAACTATAATCTATGGAGGAAAAAAATGATCATTAATCACATGGAAAGCTGCTTAACATAATTCATAATTTAAAAAATGCAAATCAAAGCAAGATACCATGTTTTACCTATTAGATTGATGAAGATCCAGAAGGTTGCTAGCAAAAAGCAATTACTAGGCATAGCTATATATTGTATGGAGGGAGTATAAAATGGTTTCACCTCTAATGAAGGGTAATTTGGCAGTATCTGCTGTATTTAGTTATCTAGTACTCCAAACCTTAGTGGCTTGAAGCAACAATTTATCATCTCGCACAGTTTCTCTGGGTCAGGACTGCAGAAAGGGCGGTGGAAACGGCTTATTTCCACTGAATAAAGTCTTCGGTCTCAGCAGGAAGACTTGCAGGTGGGGCCTGGAATCATCTAAGTCTCACTCACGCGTCTGGTGGTTGATGCTAGCCGTCGCCTGAGACCTTAGCTAGAGCTGTTGGATAGAGCACCTACATGCGATCTCTCCATGAGTGTTAGGCCTGCAACATGATGGCTGGGATCCAAAGATGAACACGGAGCGCTAAAGAGTGGAAGTGAGCCAGGTGTAAAGTGTATTGTTTTATTACCTTCCTTGGAAGTCACACAGCATCACCTTCACTGAATTCCATTGGCCATGACACTCAGAAGTCCTTGCACAGATTCAAGGGAAGGCAACCTAGACCTCACTTCTTGGTGGGAGAAGTGTTAATGTCCTAAGAAGAGCATGTGGCATGGGCTGTGTATTGGTGTGGTCATCTCTGGAAAGGAAAATCTGCTACATCTGTCTCAATTAAAAATGCACGTGTACTTTGGCCTGATAGTTTAGTTTCCAGAAATTAATTAATACAGGTGCATGTGTACACAGAGATCTCTGTATGAGAATAGTCATTGTGCACTGTTTGTGATAACAAATAATAGAAACCATCTAAATATCCATCAGTAAGGGAAATAATTGAATAAGCTGTGGTATCTATAACGTGGAATATATCATGCAGCTTTTTAAAAAGAATGAGGTCTGTACATGCAGCTGTAGAAAGAACTCAAGATACAGGAAAGACAAGATTCAGAATTGTTCTCATTAAAAAGGATACATGTATCCATGCATAAAGCATTTCTGGAAGGAATATAGTTGACTCTGCCAACTATATTACTGCTGCACCGGCTGGCTCCTTACTAAGGCCCTACCAATACAGGAAGCTAGAGGACACTGGAGGGCTGGAGGAGCAAGAAAAAACTTACTTCTTCCTATTTCCTGATTCTGCCAGCATCACCCCAGCCTTGCTTCCTCACTGTGGCAGTGGCAGTTTAGTCCAGTGTTAGCAGTTGAATCCAGTTTGCAGTTTTTCCAACACTAGCAGAACTAGGCTCAGATACCAGCGCTACCAGCTAATCTGGGATAGGAGAAAATACTTAACCTATCATTGTACTTTTGTACTTTCTGTATTCTTTAGCATGCACCTGTTTTCCTTTTGTTTAAAAATAAAAGAACATGGGTGTGAATTCAGGAATATATTCTTTTAAAAAAATTTTTTATTGTGCTTTAAGTGAAAGTTTACAAATCAAGTCAGTCTCTCATGTAGAAATTCGTATACACCTTGATATATACTCCTAATGGCTCTCCCCCTAATGAGACAGAGTGCTCCTTCCATCCACTCTCTCTTTTCATGTCCATTCCGCCAGCTTCTGACCCCCTGCACCTTCTCATCTCCCCTACAGATAGGAGATGCCAACATGATCTCAAGTGTCTACTTCATCCAAGAAGTTCATTCTTCACCAGCATCTTTTTCTATCCCATTGTCTAGTCCAATCCCTGTCTGAAGAGTTGGCTTTGGGAATGGCTCCTGTCTTGGGCTAACAGAAGGACTGGGGGCCATGACCACTGGGGTCCTTCTAGTCTCAGTCAGAGCATTAAGTCTGTTCTTATTATGAGAATTTGGGGTCTGCATCCTGTTGCTCTCCTGCTCATTTAGGGGTTCTCTGTTGTGTTCCCTGTCAGGGCAGTCATCGGTTGTAGCTGGGCACCATCTAGTTCTTCTGATCCCAGACTGATGTAGTCTCTGGTTTATGTGGCACTTTCTGTCTCTTGGGCTCATAATTACCTTGTGTCCTTGGTGTTCTTTATTCTCCTTTGCTCCAGGTGGGTTGAGACCAATTGATGCATCTTAGATGGCTGCTCTCTAGCGTTTAAGACCCCAGAAGCCACTCTCCAAAGTGGGATGCAGAATGTTTCTTAATAGATTTTATTATGCCAGTTGACTTAGATGTCCCCCAAAACCATGGTCCCCAAACTACCGCACCTGCTACATTGGCCTTCAAAGCATTCAGTTTATTCAGGAACCTTCTTTGCTTTTCGTTTAGTCCAATTGTGCTGACCTCTCCTGTATTGTGTGTTGTCTTTCCCTTCACCTAAAGTAGTTCTTAACTTCTGTCTAATTAGTGAATATCCCTTTCCCTCCCTCCCTCCCCCCTCTCGTAACCATCAAAGAATATTTTCTTCTCTGTTTAAAATATTTCTTGAGTTCTTATAATAGTGGTCTTATACAATATTTGTCCTTTTGCAACTGACTAATTTCACTCAGCATAATGCCTTCCAGATTCCTCCATGTTATGAAATGTTTCATGGATTCATCATTGTTCTTCATCGATGCGTAGTATTACACTGTGTGAATATACCATAATTTACTTATCCGTTCATCCGTTGGTGGGCACCTTGGTTGCTTCCATCTTCTTGCTATTGTAAACAGTGCTGCAGTGAACATGGGTGTGCATATATCTCTATGTGTAAAGGCTCTTATTTCTCTAGGATATATTCCAAGGAGTGGGATTGCTGGACCATATGGTAGTTCTATTTCTAGCTTTTTAAGGAAGCACCAAATCCATTTCCAAAGTGGTTGTACCATGTTACATTCCCACCAGCAGTGTATAAGTGTTCCAGTCTTTCCACGACCTCTCCAACATTTATTATTTTGTATTCTTTGGATTAATGCCATCCTTGTTAGAGTGAGATGGAATCTCATTGTAATTTTGATTTGCATTTCTCTAATGGCTAATGATCGTGAGCATTTCCTCATGTATCTGTTATCTACCTGAATGTCTTCTTTGGTGAAGTGCCTGTTCATATCTTTTGCCCATTTTTAAACTGGGTTATTTATCTTTTTGTAGTTGAGTTTTTGGAGTATCATGTAGGTTTCAGAGATCAGGTGCTGACTGGAAATGTCATAGCGAAAAATGTTTTCCCAGTCTATAGGTAATCTTTTTACCCTTTTGGTGAAGTCTTTGGATGAGCATAGGTGATGATTTCTAGGAGCTCCCAGTTATCTAGTTTTTCTTCTGGATTGTTAATAATGTTTTGTATACTGTTCATGCCATATATTAGGGCTCCTAACATTGTCCCTGTTTTTTCTTCCATGATCTTTATCATTTTCGGTTTTATATTTAGGTCTTGGATCCATTTTGAGCTCGTTTTTGTGCATGGAGTGAGGTATGGGTCATTTTTTTGCAGATGGGTATCCAGTTATGCCAGCAGCATTTGTTAAAAAGACTGTCTTTTCCCCCATTTAACTGATTTGAGGCCTTTGTCAAATACCAGCTGCACATATGTGGATGGATTTATGTCTGGATTCTCAATTCTGTTCCATTGGTCTATGTATCTGTTGTAAAAGTACCAGGCTGTTTTGACTTCTGTGGTGGTGTAATAGGTTCTAAAATCAGGTAGCGTGAGGCATCCCACTTTGTTCTTCTTTGTCAGTAATGCTTTACTTATCCAGGGCCTCTTTCCTTTCCATATAAAGTTGGTGATTTTTTTCTCCATCTCATTAAAAAATGTGGTTGGAATTTGGATCGCAATTGCATTGTATCTATAGATGGCTTTTGGTAGAATAGACATTTTTATAATGTTAAGCCTTCCTATCCATGAGCAAGGTATGTTTTTCCACTTACATGGTTCTCTTTTGGTTTCTTGCATTAGTGTCTTGTAGTTTTCTGTGTATAGGTCTTTTACATCTCTGGTAAGATTTATTCTTAAGTATTTTATCTTCTTGGGGACTACCGTAAATGGTATTGATTTGGTGATTTCCTCTTCGATGTTCTTTTTGTTGGTGTAGAGGAATCCAGCTGATTTTTGTATGTTTATCTTGTACCCTGATTCTCTGCTGAAATCTTCTGTTAGTTTCAGTAGTTTTCTTGAGGATTCTTTAGGGCTTTCTGTGTATAAGATCATGTCATCTGTAAATAGAGATACTTTTACTTCTTCCTTACCAATCTTGATGCCATTTATTTCTTTACTATCCCAATTGCTCTGGCTAGGACCTCCAGCACAGTGTTGAATAAGAGTGGTGATAAAGGCCATTCTTGTCTGGTTCCTGATCTCAAGGGGAATGCTTTCAGACTCTCTCCATTTAGGATGATGTTGGCTCTTGGCTTTGTATAAATAAATGCCCTTTATTATGTTCAGGAGTTTTCCTTCTATTCCTATTTTGCAGTGAGTTTTTATCATGAGTGGGTGTTGAACTTTGTCTTTTCTGTGTTGATTGATAAAATCATGTGTTTCTTGTCTTTTGTTTTATTTTTATGATGGATTGCATTAATTGTTTTTCTAATGTTTAACCATCCCTGCATAAAAAATACCTGGTATGAATCCCACTTGGTCATGGTGAATTATTTTTTTCATAAGTTGTTGAATTCTATTGGCTAGAATTTTGTTGAGGATTTTTGCATCTAAGTTCATGAGGGATATAGGTCTGTAATTTTCTTTTTTTGTGGTGTCTTTACCTGGTTTTGGTATTAGGGATATGCTGGCTTCATAGAATGAGTTTGGGAGTATTCTGTCGTTTTCTATGCTGTGAAATACCTTTAGTATTAGTGGTGTTAACTCTTTCTGAAGTTTGGTAGAACTCTGCAGTGAAGTGGTCTAGGCCAGGCCTTTTTTTGTTGTTGAGAGTTTTTTGATTACCTTTTCAATCTCTTCTTTTGTTATGGTTCTATTTAGTTGTTCTACCTCTGTTTGTGTTAGTTTAGGTAGGTAGGTAGTGTGTTTCTAGGAATTCATCCATTTCTTCTAGGTTTTCAAATTTGTTAGAGTACAGTTTTTTATAGTAATCTGATATGATTCTTTTAATTTCATTTGGGTCTGTTACAGTATCACTCATCTCATTTCTTATTTGGGTTATTTGCTTCCTCTTCTGTCTTTCTTTTTTCAGTTTGGCCAATGGTTTATCAATTTTATTAATTTTTTCAAAGAACCAGCTTTTGGTCTTGTTAATTCTTTCAATTGTTTTTCTGTTTTCTATTTCATTTAATTCTGCTCTAATTTTTATTATTTATTTTCTTCTGGTGCCTGAGGGTTTCTTTTGTTGCTCTCTCTCTATTTGTTCAAGTTGTAGGGGTAATTTTTTGATTTTGGCCCTTTCTTCTTTTTGGATGTGTGCATTTATTGCTATAAATTGACCTCTGAGCGCTGCTTTCGCTGTGTCTTAAAGGTTCTGATAGGAAGTGTTTTCATTCTCATTGGATTCTATGAATTTCTTTATTCTGTGCTTAATTTTCTTCTATAATCCAGTCTTTTTTGAGCAGAGTATTGTTCAGTTTCCAAGTGCTTGATTTCTTTTCCCTGCTTTTCCTGTTACTGATTTCTACTTTTATGGCCTCATGGTCAGAGAGGATGGTTTCTAATATTTGAATGTTTTGGATTCTGCTAAGGCTTGCTTTATGACCTAATATGTGGTCTATTCTAGAGAATGTACCATGTGCACTAGAAAAGGAAGTATACTTGGCTTCCATGTCTTTATTGAGCTTCTTTCTGTATGTCCTATCCTTAACCGAAAGTCGTGTGTTGAAGTCTTCTACTATTATTGTGGAGCTGTGTATCTCACTTTTCAATGCTGTTAATGTTTGTTTTATGTATCTTGCAGCCTTGTCATTAGATGCAGAATTATTTAATATGGTTATATCCTCCTGGTATGTTTTTCCTTTAATCATTATATAGTGTCCTTCCTTATCCTTTGTGATGGATTTAACTTTAAAGTCTACCTTGTCAAAAATTAATATTGCCACTCCTGCTCTTTTTTGATTGTTTGCTTGATATATTTTTTTCCATCCTTTGAATTTTAGTTTGTGTCTCTAAGGTGTGTTTCTTGTAGGCAGCTTACATACGGATTGTGTTTTTTAATCCGTTCTGCCACTGTCTCTTTACTGGTGCATTTAGTCCAATTATATTCAGTGTAATTATAGGTAGGTATGAGTTTTGTGCTGTCATTTTGATGTCTTTTTTTGTGTATTGTTGACAGTTTCTTTTTCCCACTTAATTTTTTGTGCTGAGTAGTTTATCTTTATATATTGCCTTTTCCTCATATTCGTTGTTGTTACTTTTGTTTCTGTTGAGTCTCTATTGTTTTCTTGTATTTTATTTTGATTTGTAGGATAGTTAGTCTCCTTTGTGGTTACCTTAATATTCACCCCTATTTTTCTAAATTTAAATATATCTTTTATTTCTTTATATCACCTTGTCTTCCTCTCCATATACAAGATTTATGACTACATTTCTTAGTCCCTCTTTTTTGCTTCAATGTTGTCTTCTTTTACATAATAACATTGCTGTTACCCTCTTGAGTAATTTTTTTTTTTATCTTGATTTATTTCTGTGATTTCCCTGTCTGGGTTGACATCTGATTGCCCTGTCCCTTGTTCTAGTCTTGGGTTGATACCTGATATTATTGATTTTCTAGCCAAAAAACTCCCTTTAGTATTTCTTGTAGTTTTGATTTGGTTTTTATGAATTCGCTAAACTTCTGTTTTTCTGGAAATGTCCTAATTTCACCTTCATATTTGATAGTCAGTTTTGCTGGATATATGATTCTTGGCTGGCAATTTTTTTTCTTCAGTTCTTTATGTAAGTCATCCCATTGCCTTCTTGCCTATGGTTTCTGCTGAGCAGTCTGAGCTTATTCTTATTGACTCTGACTTGTAGGTGACTTTTCGTTTATCCCTAGCAGCTCTTAAAATTCTCTCTTTATCTTTGGTTTTGGCACGCTTGATTGCAATATGTCTTGGTGACTTTCTTTAAAAATCTACTGTATGTGGAGCTCGATGAGCATCTTGGATAGATGTCTTCTCATCTTTCATGATAAATCAGGGAAGTTTTCAGCCAATAAATCTTCAACAATTCTCTCTGTATTTTCTGTCATCTCTCCCTGTTCTGGTACTCCAGTCACTCGTAGGTTATTTCTCTTGATAGAGTCCCATGTGATTCTTAAGGTTTCTTCATTTTTTTTTAATTCTTTTATCTGATTTTTCTTCGAATATATTGGTGCCAAGTGCTTTATCTTCAAGTTCACCGATTCAGCCTTTCACTTGCTCAGTTCTACTCCTTTTTATTGAGTTGTCTAATTCTGTAATTTTATTGTTAATCTTCTGAATTTCTGATTGCAGTCTGTCTGTGGATTTTTCCACCTTATTAAATTTTTCATTATGTTCCTGAGTAACCTTTTTAATTTCTTCAGCTGCTTTATCTCTGTTTTTCTTGGCTTGTTCTGCGTATTGCCTAATTTCCTTCCTGATGTCTTCAGGGGTTCTATATATTAATCTCTTGTATTCTGCATGCAGTAATTCCAGGAAGGCACTTTCTTCTAGAAGATCCCTTGAGTCTTCATTTTAAGAGCTTGTTGAGGCGATCATGCTCTGTTTCTTTATGTGACTTGATTTTGACTGTTGTCTCCAAGGCGTCTATAAGTTATTGTATTAGTTTATATTATGTTTGCTTACTGGATCATAGTTTCTTGCTGTGTTTTGTTTTGATATGCCCAGATGGGTTGCTTGAGTGAGCTAGCTTGATTATTTTCAGCTTCGGAGCTTTGACGTCCTTTCACCAGATGGCTAGAGCTGTTTTCAGGTATATCATTCTAGGTGTCCATTCGCTTTTCTTGTATGAATTCAGCTCAGGTGTCTAGGTAGCTCATCATCAAATGTGTGGTACAGGCTCTGTCCTACAGTCTTAGAAGGGCAGGGGTGATTGGTGTAGGTATGGTATCTGGTTGCAGCAGGGGTCATGCTCTGAACAAGGTAGAGGTCTGAGAATCACCCTCCAGTAGTCAGTGAGGAAAGCCTGTCCCTGTTCCTTAGAGTGTACAGGTGGGTGGGCTCTGCAGACGGACCATGGGCACCCAGTGTTTTGGGTTGTAAGGAGTGGGAGGTACCAGTTATCCTCGTCCCCTGTCACAGGTAGCTGGGTGACCTGAGTGGAGCCACCAGTCCCTAGGCCTCTGATGTGGGTAGGTGAGGACCCGTTTAATAGGCAAAGCGGTGTCAAACATCAAACACCTACTTCTCCACCACACAGCTGAAACAGTTGTAGTCTCCCAACAAGGGCCTAGTCTCCTGAAATAGGCCAACTCATGTCCATGCAGGGGGAAAGGTACTCAAAGTCCACAGACCATTTTTGCCTGATCAGGAGCCACTTCTGTCCTCAGCTCGCCTGGTTACTGGAACTGGCAAATTATCTTTTCCCCCAGTTGCAGATTTATTCCTTCTCCAAGGCTGAGAGGATGGCTCTAGATGCTCAACAGGTTCTATCTCAGGCCCAGGGAAATCAACAGCTGCTGAAGCTGGCTTGGGGGCAGGGGGTGGGCTAAAATATTTGCAAGTAGTTTTTGCCGAGTGCACAGTTCTTCTCTGATTCTGGAGGTTTGAGTAGCCTGTGTGACTGGCAGTTTCTACCTGAGGAAAGTGCATCTGAAGGCTAATATCAGCCTGCTGCAGCCCCTCCCGGGAATGGTACCTGAGGGCTCCCGGTGATTCAGTTCCGGTAACTTCTCTCTGCTTCTGAACCATCTCTTCCTCCCCCTGCTGCTCAGTCCATTTTCTGACTTTGACTTTGCTGTTCAGGACTCCTAGCTTGTCATAAATATGTTCATTTCACTTGTTTTTTTGGGTCTTTGTTGTAAGAGGGCTTGCTGGAAGCATCTGTCTATTCTGCCATCTTGGCCCCGCCTCTGGAATATATTCTTAAAACATAATCGAAAGTTATCTCTGAGAAATTAGATTCAGTATCATTTACCTTTTTTCTTTTTGTTTCTAGTTTTTTTTCCTCTAATTTTTCTGAAGTGAGTATGTATAATTTGTATTCTTTTTAAAAAGTCAATGAAGATGAAAATGAAAAAGGATGTCAGTTTGCAGGAATTGTTCTAAGGCCAAGGGAGGTGGAACTGGAAAGATAGATTATGCACTTGTCATGAGGGAGTATTCTGCTGATAGCAAGAAGAAGTTATGTCAGGGAGGCGGGGCCAAGATGGCGGACTAGGTGGACACTACCGCGGATCCCTCTTGCAACAAAGACTCGGAAAAACAAGTGAATCGATCACATACATAACAATCTACGAACTCTGAACAACAAACACAGACTTAGAGACGGAAAACGAACAAATACGGGCAGACAGCGACCGTTTTCAGAACTAGGAGCCAGCGTACCAGGCAGGTGACCTTCGGAGCCCGATCTGGGGCAGAGCCCGGGGGGCAGACGGCACAGACAAGGGGCCCTGCCCTACCCCCCTGAACCCATCCCGGGAGGGAGTCTAGCTG
The DNA here is from genome assembly GCF_024166365.1 of Elephas maximus indicus. NCBI lineage: Eukaryota > Metazoa > Chordata > Mammalia > Proboscidea > Elephantidae > Elephas > Elephas maximus. The sequence continues at coordinate 201,096,878 of NC_064820.1, forward strand.
GTTGGCGCAGGTGGCGTAGCGGCGCAGCCGGAGGGAGAAGCACCCAGGAGGCAGTGACTGATCTTGGAGCGGGGAGAGCAGCGTCCCAGCCGGGGAGCCGTCCCGCTGGGAGTTTGGCGGGAAGCGGGCGTGGCGCGAGCGGGGGGATCAGCCATATTTCCCTAAAGCGACCCCGGGGCGGGGCCCACACGTTCTTGCGGGTGACGCCCACCCAGTTCGCGCGAGTGGTGCGGCACACCGGAGGGAGAAGTCCCCGGGAGGAAGTGACTGGTCTCGGAGTGGGGAAAGCAGCGTCCCAGCCAGGGACCCGTCCCACTGGGATTTGGGTGCGCGCGGGCGGGGCGTGAGCACGGGGTCCAATTATATTCCCCTGAATAGACCCCGGGGGCGGGCCTACCTGTTTGTGCGGGAGACGCCCACCCAGTTCGCTAGAGCGGTGCGGCGCACCGGAGGGAGAAGTCCCCGGGAGGAACTGACTGGTCTCGGAGCGGGGAGAGTAGCGTCCCAGCTGGGGAGCCGTCCCGCCGGGATTTTGGCGGACGGGGGCAGAGCGTGAACGCGGGGATCAGCTCTATATTCTGTGGTGCTACACTCCTAGCTCTCTGATCCCTCCCCCACCCTCCCCAGGCGGCTCCATTGACATCCGAATACCCTGAGCCAGAGGGAGCATTCAGATAGGGATCTGACTGCATTTTTTTATAGCTGATTACCTGGAAAATCTAGTTTCCCAGTGATGGCTCGGAGACAGCAGTCCATATCAAACCACATAAAGAAACAGACCATGACAGCTTCTCCAACCCCCCAAACAAAAGAATCAAAATCTTTCCCAAATGAAGATACAATCCTGGAATTATCAGATACAGAATATAAGAAACTAATTTACAGAATGCTTAAAGATATCACAAATGAAATTAGGATAACTGCAGAAAAAGCCAAGGAACACACTGATAAAACTGTTGAAGAACTCAAAAAGATTATTCAAGAACATAGTGGAAAAATTAATAAGTTGCAAGAATCCATAGAGAGACAGCATGTAGAAATCCAAAAGATTAACAATAAAATTACAGAATTAGACAACGCAATAGAAAGTCAGAGGAGCAGACTCGAGCAATTAGAATGTAGACTGGGACTTCTGGAGGACCAGGGAATCAACACCAACATAGCTGAAAAAAAATCAGATAAAAGAATTAAAAAAAATGAAGAAACCCTAAGAATCATGTGGGACTCTATCAAGAAGGATAACTTGCGAGTGATTGGAGTCCCAGAACAGGGAGGGGGGACAGAAAACACAGAGAAAATAGTTGAAGAACTCCTGACACAAAACTTCCCTGACATCATGAAAGACGAAAGGATATCTATCCAAGATGCTCATCGAACCCCATTTAAGATTGATCCAAAAAGAAAAACACCAAGACATATTATCATCAAACTTGCCAAAACCAAAGACAAACAGAAAATTTTAAAAGCAGCCAGGGAGAAAAGAAAGGTTTCCTTCAAGGGAGAATCAATAAGAATAAGTTCAGACTACTCAGCAGAAACCATGCAGGCAAGAAGGGAATGGGACGACGTATATAGAGTACTGAAGGAGAAAAACTGCCAACCAAGGATCATATATCCAGCAAAACTCTCTCTGAAATATGAAGGAGAAATTAAGATATTTACAGATAAACACAAGTTTAGAGAATTTGCAAAAACTAAACCAAGACTGCAAGAAATGCTAAAGGAGATTGTTTGGCTTGATGACCAATAATATCAGGTACCAGCACAATACAAGGTCACAAAACAATGTCCTGATATCAATGCAACTCAAATAGGGAAAGCACAAAAACAAACAAATTAAGATTAATTCTAAAAAATAAATAAATAAACAAAATAATACACATAACAGGAAATCATGGAAATCAATAGATAAACAATCACAATAATCAAAAAGAGGGACTAAATATAGGAGGCATTGAACTGCCAGATGGAGAGTGATCAAGGCGATATAGAACGATACAAGTTAGGTTTTTACTTAGAAAAATAGGGGTAAATAATAAGGTAACCACAAAAAGGAATATCAATTCCATAACTCAAGAAAAAAGCCAAGAAAAACGTAACGACTCAACAAACATAAAGTTAACCATTATGAAAATGAGTATCTCACAAGCTACTAAGAAAAACGTCTCAGCACAAAAAAGCATGTGGAAAAATGAAATGGCCAACAACACACATGAAAAGTCATCAAAATGACAGCACTAAAAACTTATTTATCTATAATTACGCTGAATGTAAATGGACTAAATGCACCAATAAAGAGACAGAGAGTCACGGACTGGATAAAGAAACACGATCCATCTATATGCTGCCTACAAGAGACACACCTTAGACTTAGAGACACAAACAAACTAAAACTCAAAGGATGGAAAAAAATATATTAAGCAAATAATAAGCAAAAAAGAAGAGGAGTAGCAATACTAATTTCTGACAAAATAGACTTTAGACTTAAATCCGCCACAAAGGATAAAGAAGGACACTATATAATGATAAAAGGGACAATTGATCAGGAAGACATAACCATATTAAATATTTACGCACCCAATGACAGGGCTGCAAGATACATAGATCAAATTTTAACAGAATTGAAAAGTGAGATAGACACCTCCACATTTATAGTAGGAGACTTCAACACACCACTTTCGGAGAAGGACAGGACATCCAGTAAGAAGCTCAATAGAGACACGGAAGACCTACTTACAACAATCAACCAACTTGACCTCATTGACTTATACAGAACTCTCCACCCAACTGCTGCAAAATATACTTTCTTGTGCACATGGAACATTTTCTAGAATAGACCACATATTAGGTCATAAAACAAATCTTTACAGAGTCCAAAACATCGAAATATTACAAAGCATCTTCTCAGACCACAAGGCAATGAAACTAGAAATCAATAACAGAAAAACTAGGGAAAAGAAATCAAATACTTGGAAAATGAACAATACCCTCCTGAAAAAAGACTGGGTTATAGAAGACATCAAGGAGGGAATAAGGAAATTCTTAGAAAGCAACGAGAATGAAAATACTTCCTATCAAAACCTCTGGGACACAGCAAAAGCAGTGCTCAGAGGCCAATTTATATCGATAAATGCACACATACAAAAAGAAGAAAGAGCCAAAATCAGAGAACTGTCCCGACAACTTGAACAAATAGAAAGTGAGCAACAAAAGAACCTATCAGGCACCAGAAGAAAACAAATAATAAAAATTAGAGCTGAACTAAATGAATTAGAGAACAGAAAAACAATTGAAAGAATTAACAAAGCCAAAAGCTGGTTCTTTGAAAAAATTAACAAAATTGATAAACCATTGGCTAGACTGACTAAAGAAAAACAGGAAAGGAAACAAATAACCCAAATAAGAAACAAGAAGGACCACATCACAACAGAGCCAAATGAAATTAAAAGAATCATTTCAGATTACTACGAAAAATTGTACTCTAACAAATTTGAAAACCTAGAAGAAATGGATAAATTCTTGGAAAAATACTACCTACCTAAACTAACACATTCAGAAGTAGAACAACTAAAGAGACCCATAACAAAAAAAGAGATTGAAAACGGTAATCAAAAAACTTCCAACAAAAAAAAGTCCTGGCCCAGACGGCTACACTGCAGAGTTCTACCAAACCTTCAGAGAAGACTTAACACCATTACTACTGAAGGTATTTCAAAGCATAGAAAAAGACGGAATACTACCCAACTCATTCTATGAAGCTACCATCTCCCTGATACCAAAACCAGGTAAAGACATTACAAAATAAGAAAATTTTAGACCTATATCCCTCATGAACATTGATGCAAAAATCCTCAACAAAATTCTAGCCAATAGAATCCAACAACACATCAAAAAAATAATTCACCCTGATCAAGTGGGATTTATACCAGGTATGCAAGGCTGGTTTAATATCTGAAAAACCATTAATGTAATCCATCACATAAATAAAACAAAAGATAAAAACCACATGATCTTATCAATAGATGCAGAAAAGGCATTTGACAAAGTCTAACACCCATTTATGATAAAAACTCTTACCAAAATAGGAATTGAAGGAAAATTCCTCAACATAATAAAGGGCATCTATGCAAAGCCAACAGCCAATATCACTCTAAATGGAGAGAACCTGAAAGCATTTCCCTTGAGAACGGGAACCAGACAAGGATGCCCTTTATCACCGCTCTTATTCAACATCGTACTTGAAGTCCTAGCCAGGGCAATTAGGCTAGACAAAGAAATAAAGGGTATCCAGATTGGCAAGGAGGAAGTAAAGCTATCACTATTTGCAGATGACACGATCGTATACATGGAAAACCCTAAGTAATCCTCCAGAAAACTACTGAAACTAATAGAAGAGTTTGGCAGAGTCTCAGGTTATAAAATAAACATACAAAAATCACTTGGATTCCTCTACATCAACAAAAAGAACACCGAAGAGGAAATAACCAAATCAATACCATTCACAGTAGCCCCCAAGAAGATAAAATACTTAGGAATAAATCTTACCAAGGATGTAAAAGACCTATACAAAGAAAACTATAAAACTCTGCTACAAGAAATGCAAAAGGACATACTTAAGTGGAAAAACATACCCTGCTCATGGATAGGAAGACTTAACATAGTAAAAATGTCTATTCTACCAAAAGCCATCTATACATATAACGCACTTCCAATCCAAATACCAATGTCATATTTTAAGGGGATAGAGAAACAAATCACCAATTTCATGTGGAAGGGAAAGAACCCCCGGATAAGCAAAGCATTACTGAAAAAGAAGAAGAAAGTGGGAGGCCTCACTCTACCTGATTTCAGAACCTATTATACAGCTACAGTAGTCAAAACAGCCTGGTACTGGTACAACAACAGGCACATAGACCAATGGAACAGAATTGAGAACCCAGATATAAATCCATCCACGTATGAGCAGCTGATATTTGACAAAGGACCAGTGTCAGCCAATTGGGGAAATGATAGTCTTTTTAACAAATGGTGCTGGCATAACTGGATATCCATTTGCAAAAGAATGACCCATACCTCACACCATGCACAAAAACTAACTCCAAGTGGATCAAAGACCTAAACATAAAGACTAAAATGATAAAGATGATGGAAGAAAAAATAGGGACAACCCTAGGAGCCCTAATACAGGGCATAAACAGAATACAAAACATTACCAAAAATGATGAAGAGAAACCAGATAACTGGGAGCTCCTAAAAATCAAACGCCTATGCTCATCTAAAGACTTCACCAAAAGAGTAAAAAGACCACCTACAGACTGGGAAAGAATATTCAGCTATGACATCTCAGACCAGCGCCTGATCTCTAAAATCTATATGATTCTGTCAAAACTCAACCACAAAAAGACAAACAACCCAATCAAGAAGTGGGCAAAGGATATGAACACACATTTCACTAAAGAAGATATTCAGGCAGCCAACAGATACATGAGAAAATGCTCCCCATCATTAGCCATTAGAGAAATGCAAATTAAAACTATGATGAGATTCCATCTCACACCAACTAGACTGGCATTAATCCAAAAAACACAAAATAATAAATGTTGGAGAGGCTGCGGAGAGATTGGAACTCTCATACACTGCTGGTGGGATTGTAAAATGGTACAACCACTTTGGAAATCCATCTGGCGTTGTCTTAAACAGTTAGAAATAGAACTACCATACAACCCAGAAATCCCACTCCTCGGAATATACCCTAGAGATACAAGAGCCTTCACACAAACAGATATATACACACCCATGTTTATTGCAGCTCTGTTTACAATAGCAAAAAGTTGGAAGCAACCAAGATGTCTGTCAACGGATGAATGGGTAAATAAATTGTGGTATATTCACACAATGGAATACTACGCATCGATAAAGAACAGTGACGAATCTCTGAAACATTTCATAACATGGAGGAACCTGGAAGGCATTATGCTGAGCGAAATGAGTCAGAGGCAAAAGGACAAATATTGTATAAGACCACTATTATAAGATCTTGAGAAATAGTGTAAACTGAGAAGAACACATACTTTTGTGGTTACGAGGGGGGGAGGGAGGGAGGGTGGGAGAGGGTTTTTTTATTGATTAATCAGTAGATAAGAACTGCTTTGGGTGAAGGGAAAGACAACACTCAATACAAGGAAGGTCAGCCTAATTGGACTGGACTAAAAGCAAAGAGGTTTCCGGGATAAAATGAAAGCTTCAAAGGTCAGCGGAGCAGGGCCTGGGGTCTGGGGAACTTGGTTTGAGGGGACTTCTAAGTCAATGGGCAAAACAATTCTGTTATGAAAACATTCTGCATCCCACTTTGAAATGTGGCGTCTGGGGTCCTAAATGCCAACAAGCGGCCATCTAAGATACATCAATTGGTCTCAACCCACCTGGAGCAAAGGCAAAGGAAGAACACCAAGGTCACATGACAACTAAGAACCCAAGAGACAGAAAGGGCCACATGAACCAGAGACCTACAGTATCCTGAGACCAGAAGAACTAGTTGGTGCCTGGCCACAATCGATGTCTGCCCTTTCAGGGAACACAACAGACAACTCCAGAGGGAGCAGGAGACCAATGGGATACAGACCCCAAATTCTCATAAAAAGACCATACCTAATGGTATGACTGCAACTAGAGGAATCCCAGAGACAATGCTCCCCAGAACTTCTGATGGCACAGGACAGGAACCATCCCCGAAGACAACTCATCAGGCATGAAAAGGACTGGTCAGTGGAGGGGAGAGAGATGCTGATGAAGAGAGAGCTAATTAAATCAGGTGGACACTGGAGAGTGTGTTGGCAACTCTTGACTGGAGGGGGGATGGGAAGATAGAGAGAGAGGGAAGATGGCAAAATTGGCACGAAACGAGAGACTGAAAGGGCTGACTCAATAGGGGGAGAGCAAGTGGGAGAAGGGAGTAAGATGTATGTAAACCTACATGTGACAGACTGATTGGAATGGTAAATGTTCACTTGAAGCTTAATAAAAATTAATTAAAAAAAAAAAAGTTCTGTCAGTTGGCTTCTGTTGCATGCACTTTCTTATCATACCCAACATTCTTGCAATTCAGACATATTTGACGTGGTTCGAAAGCTTCTCTGTAAGCTCTTTTTCCTGTGATCTCTAAGTTATGGAGGAGATGTTCCCTAAGCCTACATACAGTGAGGGCTAGGCTGAGGCAGGATCCCTGAGCCCTTGGCTGGGTATGGCTCCAAACACCCAGATTACCAGTTCTAGTCTCAGCAGAGCCACATAGTTCTTCTCAAAGAAGCCACAACCCACACGTAGAAATTAAGTAAATATGGAGTTACCATACAGCAGATATTTTGTGACTGCTTAATGACTAAACCACATTCCTGTGTTTGGGGAATTCTTCTTTTTTTGAGTCTTACTAGGAAAAAATGGCGATTCCAAAAAAGAGCTCATCTCACATGCTAGAAGCTAAAACCACCAGATATTTGAGTTCCCAAACTCCTATACAGTTAAGGTACAGACATGTCAGTAAGCTTGGCCGATCAGTTGTACACACCCCAGACTTTGAATCAGGACCTAGGAATGCAAAGAATCAAGAACAATGTAGAGTGCACTCTGGTGGTTGGTGGCAGCAGACATTGAGTTTCTAGAGGAAGAAAGAGGAATGATGTTGCAAAAGCAGTGTTTGTCTAGTGCCAACAGCGACGATGGTAAAGCTGTGCCATTTACTTTTCCAAGGCAGTAGTGACAGTGTTCTTACCAGTCTAGTTTTCCAGTGTGATGGTGACTGTGGTCCAGATATTGCCTGACCTCCCTTGTTTCTGTTCCTTTTCCAAGCCTAGTTCTGTGAACCAGGAGCTACCCAGTACCTTTCTAATAGATCCCTTTTCTTTGTAAATGAGCCAAGGTCATTTTCTGTTGTTTGAAACCTGAGAAACTTGATAGATACACTTCTTGTAAAACCACCTGCTGAAGCCCAGCTTCTCATCTTGCATCTGTAAAATATAGCTTGGACTATCCATGTTTCTAAATGGGGACACTGTCAGCGTTTTGGTTAGGGCAATCTTTCATTGTCAGGACTGTCTTGTGCATTTCAGGATAATTAGCAACCCTGACCCCTTCCCTTAAATGCCGGTATCACATGCCCTCGTCATTGTGACAAGCAAAAACATCCTCACACATTTCCAAACTCATCTGGGTGGGGTGGGTTCAGGTTGGGGTGGGATGATACCCTCCTTTCCTGAGAACAACTGGACTAGATGATTAACAAGATGTCTTTCAGGAATATAGTTCTAGGATTCTTTTTTAAATTTATTTCTTATTATTTCATGAGCTTGCCTAGGTTCACTGACGAGTGTTTTGTAATGATGTTTTTTTTTTTGGTTGTTGTTGTTTTTCTTTTTTTTTTTTTTTTAATAATACATGGGGGAGTGCTCCAAGGCGGGTGGTAGTCCTATATACTTGCAAGGTTCTTGAATTCTATATGAGGTGGTGTACGATTACCTCTAAGTAGATTATAAATAGCTAAGAATTTATAATTCATAGAGCCACCAGTAAAAATGCAGAGGTATAGCTAAAAAGTCTTAAATTTTAAACTGGACTCTAAATTTTAAAATGGACTCAAATTATTTTTTAAAAATAACGCACACTATAAAAAAAAATGTAAGCCTAATGAAATGTATAAAGTGCCCATTTCCACAAATACCAAAGAATAATAAGGGCTAATAGCTTATTGTCTGTTCTTCCAGATATATTTGTAGGTACAGATAGAGAATTTTTCAACAAATGTAGATTGTTTTGCAGCTTGCTTTTTCATATGTATCTACAGTATATCCTGGTCAAACTCCAGTGTCAGGACATACAAATCTACCTCATTCTGTTTAATAGCTGTATTACATTTCATGGAATGGATGTACCATAATTTATCCTTTCTCTTATTGTTATATAATGTAGGTTGTCTTTAGATTTCCACCATTATATTATTTTCCTATTACCATTGTAACAAATTACCACAAATTTAGTGGCTTAAAACAACACAGATTCATTCTTTTACCAGTCCTGGAGGTCAGGCCTAAAATCAAGGTGTCGGCAGAGCTGGTTCCTTCTGGAGGCTCTGAGGGGAGAATCTGTTTCCTTGCTTTTTTCAGCTTCAAGTAGCCACCTGTATTTCTTTGCTTGTGGCGCCTTCCTCCATCTTCAAAGCTTATTACTTCACTCCCTGCTTCTGGTATCACATCACCTCCCTGTGTCCTGACTCTGACTCCTCCCATAAAAAACCCACCACTTATAGTGACCCTATAGGACAGAGTAGAACTGCCCCATAGAGTTTTCAAGGAGCATCTGGCAGATTTGAACTGCTGACCCTTTGGTTAGCAGCCGTAGCACTTAACCACTGTGCCACCAGGGTTTCCACTCCTCCCATGTCCCCCTTATAAGGACCATTGCGATTACATCTGGCCCACCTGAATAATAATCCAGGATAATCTCCCGATCTTCAGATCCTTAATTTGAACACATCTTCAGTGTCCCGTTTGCCATATAAGGTAACATTTGCAGATTCTGGGGATTAGGATGGGGACAGACTTGGGGTTCATTATTCAGCCTCCTACAATCACTAACATACAAGTAATGTTGCAGTAAACATCCTTGAGCAAACATCCCTACCACTTCTGTAATTATTTCTGTAGTAGAGTCCCAGAAGTAGAATTGCAAGTTCAGATTGATGCAGCTCTTATGTATTGATAGATTCTGAATAAAATACTCACCAAAAAACACTGCATCAGTTTTTACTCTCTTCAGCTCTTTTATACCACAGTTGTCATCCATCTGTCCAGCCCATGCTCTCTCACATTTTGGGGTTTTACTAGGGTTCTGTTGGAAGAACTTAACTTTTCAACAGATTCCCTCTTGCTCCTGTATAGTCTTTCGAGATCTTTGGTTTTTTAATTTTCATAATCAATAGAAATCCATCCGATGGTATATCTTAGAAGTCTATCTGAATTCAGATCCTAGTTCCACCACTTTCTGTTAGTATTACCTTCATAAGGTTACTTAACTTTTCTAAAATTGTTTCTTCATTGCAAAATGGTTTGATAATAGTATCTTCCTCATGGGATTGTTATGAGACTTAAATAAGCTGATCCGTGCAAAGTCTCTATTATAGTCCCTAATATATAAGTAGTTGATAAATATTAACTAGTGTTATTTTATTATTTGCTGTATATCTCAAAAATTCCTTTATATTCAGCCAATTGTATTTTTCTTTAGTATTCCAGCATTTCTCTAAATGTATTCCCTTTTTTTTTTTTCCTTTCATTTAATTTGGATTTTGAGTGAAAGGGGCAGAGGTAAACGTATATACTTGGTCACTTTGAAAAATCCCAGGCTGGGATTTAAATTCCCCGTTAGCAGGGACTTTGCCTTTTTTCCTATCCCCACAATGCATGGTGTGTGTCTTTGCTCCCAGTAGGTACTCAGTAAATATTTGATGGGTGTCAAAACACACACACACATACACACACAAATTGTTGATTTGAAATACTTAGAATCCTGAGACATTTTCAGAATTGCTTGCAGCACATCCTGATGTCACCTTCTTACTACGTCTCTCCTTGACCTTTGAAGAAGATAACCCTTAATGAATAGGAATGGGTTTTTTTGTTACAGGAGTCAGTGACGTTTAGGGATGTAGCTGTGCTCTTCAGCCAGGAGGAGTGGGGACAGCTGGACCCTGCTCAGAGAGCCCTATACCGGGAGGTGATGCTGGAGAACTACAGCAACCTGGTCTCACTGGGTAAGGAGCTTTCCTTGTGAGGCAGAATCTGCCGTGGGAACATCCTAACACCCTCTCCAAGGAGAATGGGCTTGGGCTAGGCTCATCTGCAGGTGGACTCAGCTGCTGGGGTGGGTCTCAGCTTGGTAGAGTTGATGGTGAGCATTTTTACTGTGCTTTTCCTGTCTCCTGCTCCTCTAGTTCTGTCCCCTGGGCCCCCCAGGGGTCTCCAGCATAGAGGGGTGCACAGCCAGAGCCCTAACTTTGTTTCCAGGGGCATCTCCTGACCATCCCCCAGGTGCCCAGTTTTAAGCCCCTCTCAGAACACACCTCTCTGCCTCCTTGGTCTATTCCTCTGCACTGGAGATTCCGGGGCTGATCTGAGGGCAGGATGGCCGCTCATGTCTGCAATCTGCATTCAGTTTCTTTTTCTTATTCATGAATAGGAATTCCGTTTTCCAAACCAAAGGTCATTTCCCAGTTACAGCAAGGGGAAGACCCCTGGATGGTGGACAAAGGAGTTCCTCAAGGCACCCGTCAAGGTGAGTGACAGAGCAATGGGAAGTGGGCATTGTGCATTCTAATGGTCTGGGTGTTGGTCAGCGAGGTGGTTGCACTCAGGGGACACTGGCCAGGAACCTCCTTGATGTGCCAGCCAGGTAGAAAATGTTGGGAAGAGCATGTCCTCTCTCTCTACCTTTTTGATTGCTTGGTCCGTCAAATTCAGAGGGAGAGTTGATTTTCCTAATATGGCTGCACTTCAGTCAAATTTTCCTTGTAACTTGAGTTCATAATATGTAATGTATAGAAGTTGATGATTTTTATATTTTCCGCTTCCTAATCTCATTAGGTAACGAGGTTTGTCTGTAATGAAGAATCTGTTATAGAAGCACCTTATCTCCATCTTTGGGGTTCAGAGTCTGGAGGTTTCTGTTCTACTCTGCCCCTGGGAAAGGTTGAAACTTTGTAGGGTTGAAAGTGTACATTTTTGTAGAGATGTCCTTGATGCTATTCTTTTCCCCATCCTCTTTCCCAATCCCTCCCCCAGTGTAGAGTCTGAGACACATATAGGTATCCCATCTTACAGGCATTCATAGCCAGGGCCCTATATTCTTTCTGAACTGAGACCTACCTCCTGGTCTACCTAGAACCCCTCAGAAGTGCTTGTGCTGCCTACCCTGCCTGCCTAGAGCTTCCTTCCATAGGTTCTGGTATATGAGTGCTGGGATTGCTTTTTATGCCATTCTTTCAAACTCCATTTTTTCCTCATGAGCAGGGATTCCATTTTCAATGCCAGAGGTGACCTGCCAGTTGCTGCAAGGAGAAGATCCCTGCATAGTAGAAAGAGAAATCTCCCAAGGCACCGGTCTAGGTAAGTGAGTGACTAGGAAATAGCACAAGGGAGTCTCTGTAGATGAGAAGGTCATGAGAAGGCAATAGATTGGAAGCTTTCTTGGAAATTCTGAGCTCTATTGAAATGTTCAGGGCCCCCAACAGATGCCTCCTTGGTTGTATCAAGAAGGTTCTTGTCTTGACAGCTTTCTTCATATACCATTCTTTCAGGTAAGAGGCAAAGGTGTCCTTTTTTCTCCCTCTAACTCTACTCGATGATTATCCTTTCCCATTTTTTGCAGTTTCTCTTTTAGCATCTTTAGCCTCTTGATCTTCATGGTTTCCTATTCATCTGCATTCACAGATGTTCGTATCTGAAAGATTTTAAATATGTTGCACCTTTCCCTGCCATATTTTTAATTCTTTATAATTTTTTTTTTCTTTTACCAAACACATACTTCAGAGTATTATCTTTAACTTTACTTGTCTCTGACTTTGTAACACACATTTTATTTTATCTTTTTAGAGACTGGGCTATTATCTCCCACTGTTTTATTCAACCAGCTCTTAAGAAAATAACAACTGGTACCTTCCTCGTTCCCATGGGTCAGCAAACTTTCTCTATAATGGGCCAGAATTAAATATTTTTACTTCGTAGACTGTATCATCTCTATCGTAACTACTACTAAATTCTACCATTGTAGTGTAAAAGGAGCCAGAGACAGTATTTTTTAAAAAATGGATATGGTAGAATTCTAATAAAGCTTTACAGAAACAGGTGGCAGCCAGATTTGACCTGCAAACCCATAGTTTATTGACCCTTCTTCTAGTCTAGTCTAATTGGTCTTTATCATAACCTGTGGATTGTTAGAGTTGGGGCAACATTTTAAAATTATCAAATATAGATACCTCTTTTTATATTTGAAGAAACATAGAACCAGAGATTTTAAAATACTTTGATTACAGAGCTAGAAAGCTGAAATGCAGTGACAGAAACCTAGACACCAATGTCATGCCAATATTTTGCTTGTATCTTTGTCGTTTGATCTTTAATTGCTGATCCTTTCCTTCACTGGCATCTCTTTTCCCTCATTCTCTCTACAGATTATTTTCATCTTTATTAAAATACAGTTTTGTCTTATAAAGAGGTTCTAGACAGTACATTTAGCATTTAAAAGCACGGGTTGAATTTAGACATTCCCAATTTCAATTTATCTACCACCACTTACAAGCCTTATGACCTGTGGGAACGTTACTTAACCCCTCTGAACCTTGTTTTCCTCACCTACCTTCCATTGCAGCCAGCAGAGTGACCTTTTTGAAATCCAGATGTTTCACCCTTATCCATGGGGAGAAGTAGGACTCCTTAATGTGACATTAAACCCACTTCATTGCCTGTCCTGTATTCCTTTTCAGCCTTGTCAATGGCCACTTCCATTACAACTCCATGTTCTGGCCATACCTTCATACTTATTAACATTTTGATGTTATTCTTCCAGCTTCCCTCCTCCATCTTATGTACTGGAAAACTCCTGCTTATCCTCCAAGATCCATCTGCCTTCCTAAAATGCCACCCCTTATTTGTAGGTTTCCCTTACCTTTCCCATTTCCCAATTGTTAATTTTTTCATCATTTGTGCTCATGTAGCACTGTATACATACCTTAAACGCATCAATAACAGTATCATAATGAATTAGTTATTTTTTCATTATTTATTTTTCTCATTAGATTGAGCACATTGAGGGGAGAGACCAGGTGTTTGAATTCTATGCCTCCAGTATCTCATATATTACATTTAGTAAATATTTGTTGAATTTAATAAATAAATAAACCTCCACTAATAGTTTTACCTTTCTTCACAGATGACTTTGATTAGGTTATCTTTTTAACCCACAAGATCCTCTTTTATTTTTCTATGGAAATCAACTCCATCTTTGTTGTCCAAACTACCTCATAATTACTTACTAATACAGCTGATATTATTATCTTCATTCTTTGAACATAAAACCTGAATTGCACAATCTAGGCTTCTCATATAATGGAGAAATGGACTATTACTGTTGGGTTGGTTATTTATTTCATATCCTTATTGCCAATTAGTCAATATTTGATTGAATCTCAGGTGTCAGGCATGAGAGGAAAGAATCTGTTTTCTATTCATTTTTTAGGTCACCTGCTTTTCCTAATAATTTTTCCAACTTACCCTGCTCATTCATACATTATTTTTTTTTTAATTTAAGATGTTCTGATTGTATACTTGTGCATAATAAGGAGTTACCAAATGATGATGACTTGTCCACTGCTCTACTTGAGAAAAATACTTGAATTATTTTGACAAGCCTTATATATAGGATAAGTGATGGAACAAATAATATAAATATGTTTTGAAAATTCTGAGAAAGAGGTAGTCAATTTAAAAAAAACAAATAATTGAGAAGTTTCTGTAGCAAAACGAGATCAGAATAGTAGGGTAAATTTCTGGATGGGCAAGGAAGGTCATATTTTGGCAAAGTGAAATAAAAGAGAAAAGGTACCTTGGTTGATCTGTGAAAATCCAAACTGCTAGGCTTCCCATTGGCAATTATTTAATTATTCTCAATTATTTAATTTCAATAAAACATATTAATAAGACTGGGTGGATTAAGCAGTAATTTTATTAACATAAATTATCTGATTGTATAGTTTATTTAAGTAAACAAAAACCTAAACCTGTTGCCATTGTGTTGATTCCAACTCATGGTGACCCCATATGTTACAAAGTACCACTGCTGCAATCATCTAATTACAGTTCTCTAATTTTAATCAATTTTCAGTCATGGATTGATTAATGAAAGCCAGCTTTTAACCCAGAGTTCCTTAGAATCAGCTCAAGCCAAATCTTTTCACTTAGAATCAGAGCTTAGCTTAGAGCTTGTACATATTTCAGAGCTTCAGGACATGTTGACTTCAGATCTCTTGCAGAATTTCATTATTCTCTAAAGGTTCCTACAAAGAGAATTCAACCTCTGGTTGCAGCTTATTAGAAGAATGAACATGTCTGTTTTTCCTCATGATCAAATAGAAAGGGGGAAAGTGGTGGCAGGGTAGTATGAAAGAATTGTAATTCCTTCAATCACAAGGGATAGATTGTTGCACAGGGCTGATTTACTCCATAGTTTTCTTTATCATCAGCATCTTAAACTGAGATCAAATATTATCAAAACAGTTTTGCTTCAAAACTGTTGTAATTTTTAAAATCTGAATGTCTTCTTTTTAAGATTGTTAACCTTTTCACAGACTATGGTACAAACTCCTAATCACATAAAAAATCACAAAAAAATTGCAAATATTTAAAAATTATTGTACATGGGATTTCAGAGAGAACATGGGAAAAATGCAACATTTTAGCTGTCAGTAGGAAGAAAGGACAAAGTAAAAACAAGTCTTCTACTTTATTGTCCATTATACTCAGAGTGAGAAGTAGTAAATGATAAATACTATGAAGTATCACATAGTATTCCCAGACTAGCTTTTCAACTTGATCTTAATGTCTGACATTTTTCTGTATCGTTGTACCTTCTGCTCAACCTATTCTATGTCTAACTTCTCTTCGTTTTCAGTGTTAATTTGTCCAGCGCATTCTCCCATACCATTCACTTAACCTATTTACCTTTCCTTCCGTTATTCCATCACATTTTTACCCAGATTCAAGTCCATATTTGAGATCAGATGATATAAACCTCTTTTATATGTATTGTTGCTAATTTTATTGTCCCATTAATGGATCTGTTTGTTTCTTCCACAAAAGTAGGCATTAATTCTTCTGATTCATTTCAGGTTTGAAGACTTGGCCTAAAATAGAAATATTGCCTTCAAGACAGGACATTTTTACAGAAGAAACATCTCAGGGAATAATAATGAAAAAAGCCATTAAGTATGGTCACTGGAACATCAAATTTGGAGAAACTTTAGATTTTGAGACCAGGCTAGAACAGGAGCAACAGAAGAAACCTCTTAGGCAAATGGTAGCCTCATACAAGAAAACCATCAGTGAAGATGGAAACCATACAAGTCTTGACCTGGGGAAAAGCTTATTTATAAATACAATTCTTGTGAGACAACAGAGTGTTCCTATAGAAAGGATACCTAGTATATATTATACTTTTGGGAAAGATTTTAAACAAGATTTTGATCTAATGAAATGCTTCCAAATTTATCCAGGAGAAAACCCTCATATTTATAATGAATATGGCAAGAATTTTAACCATAATCTTCATTTTATTGAACATCAGGGAATTCATACTGGTGAGAAACCCTACAAATGTAATGAGTGTGGGAAAGCCTTCAGCCACAGATCATCCCTTCTTGCCCATCAGAGAATTCATACTGGAGAGAAACCGTACAAATGTAATGAATGTGAGAAAGCATTTAGCAGCAGTTCAACCCTTATCAAACATCTGAGAGTACATACTGGAGAGAAACCCTATCAATGTAATGAATGTGGTAAAGCCTTTAGCCAATGTTCAACCCTCACTGTACATCAGAGAATTCATACTGGAGAGAAACTCTATAAGTGTGGGGAATGTGAGAAGGCCTTTAATTGCAGAGCAAAACTCCATAGACATCAAAGAATCCACACAGGTGAGAAACCCTATAAGTGTAGTGAATGTGGGAAAGGTTACAGCCAGTTTACATCTCTGGCTGAACATCAGAGACTCCATACTGGAGAACAGCTGTGTAAATGCACGGAATGTGGGAGAACCTTCACACGCATCTCAACCCTTATTGAACATCAGAGAATTCATACTGGACAGAAACCCTATCAATGTAATGAGTGTGGGAAAACCTTCAATCAGTATTCATCCTTTAATGAACATCGGAAAATTCATACTGGGGAAAAACTGTATACATGTGAAGAATGTGGGAAATCCTTTGGTTGCAAATCCAACCTTTATAGGCATCAGAGAATTCATACTGGAGAGAAACCGTATCAGTGTAGTCAGTGTGGAAAAGCTTTCAGCCAGTATTCATTCCTAACCGAACATGAGAGAATCCATACTGGAGAGAAACTCTATAAATGTATGGAATGTGGGAAAGCCTACAGTTACAGATCAAACCTTTGTAGACACAAAAAAGTTCACAATAAAGAAAAACTCTGTAAATGGAAGGAATACGAGAAACCTTTCATCTACAGCTCGTCCCTTACTCATTATCAGAATTTTCTTAAAGGAGATAAGCCCTATGAGATTTAATTTCTCAAAGAGTCCAAGACTTATCATGGGAGAATAATCAGGGGAATAATAAATAGGGCACAAATTCCTAATAAATTAAATCTTTTTATTTCTCCTACAGGAAATACACTTGTTTTTAGGTGCTGTCAAGTTGGTTCTGACTCATAGCAACCCTACATACAACAGAAGTAAACAGTGCCCAGTCTTGTACCATCCTCACAATTGTTGCTATGTTTGAGCCCATTGTTGCAGCTACTGTGTTACTGCATCTTGTTGAGGGTCTTCCTCTTTTTCACTGACCCTCTACCAAGCATGGAGTCATTCGCCAGGGACTGGTCCCCCTGATAACATGTCCAAAGTTCGTGAGAACTTTGCTAGGAAATATGCTAGTTAGCACTAAGTAATGGTAGAATTGTTCAATGAATATATGAAAAGCATGGATTAGTCAAATTCTAGGAGAACCATTAAATACCCAAGATTTCTAAAAACCTATAAACAAAATTTTAAAATTCATAGCCAGGAAAATGTAAAAGGCCTAACATTTTTTAAAAAAGCATGAAGAATAGTTGAATATAAATTTTGTTACTCTCATTAGACTGTATTCCCTTTCTATGAGTAAGCATCTATATGTTTTCTTTTTAAAAAAGTCATTGTGTTACTGTAAATAATGTAAATAATGTAAATAAGTATAAGACCTTATTCTATAAAATGGCAGGCAGATACAGGAAAGGCTTCTTTTCATAAAGAAAAACTAAATATAAAAAAAATTCTTTAACTTCTTTCGTGTGAAAACAGTCAAGTTCACTTCTTATGAGCTGCCCCATCAACAAGTTATATGTATATAAACATACACATAATATACACACATATACACATTATATATTTGTATTCACACATAGTATTGGAATATATGTATATTTTTCACATGTCCTTGATTACTATAAAATGCAGTTTTATTAATTGAAATTAATTTCAGTTTACTTTTGAAAATTAAAATTTTTCCAAATACTCTTTTCCTTTTCTACTCCTATATTATTTCTTCATTTTATATGATTCTGTATTACTAGAGTCCTATAGTACTACAGAAAGTGGAGGAAACTGAAGCAAATGGAGAGACTGTCATGCAAATACTTTGCTGTCTGTTGCAGAAGGTATACATTTGACGGAATCTCATACTATACACCTGATAACCACTTGTTAGAGCCAAGAGAGATTTTAGGTTAATCAAATTATAGTCTTTCATTTTACCAATGAAGTAGCCAAGCTGAGTCAACACTAGAATGTAGGTATTCAGCTCTAGTATTCTGTGATAACTGAAGATTCATTTCCAGCTTCAAGGCTCAAGAGTACTATTTGTTTTGTAAACTGTTTAGACAAAATTGCTGTAATTAGCTATATTTTGATCTTTGAGGTATTTTTCCCCACTCATTTTAATCTTAATAATAGGCCTACAGTAAATGGTTTCCTTTATACGAATCTCTGATTATACCTGCCTCTATGATAAAAAAAAAAATGATAATTGTACTTAAATCCTCAAACTGAGCTGAGGCCCAGATGCTGTAATTGCTTTTAGGAGTTTCATATGCAAAGTTTTTTTGTTTGTTTCTGTTGCAAATCTTTTAGCAATTCTTTTTTGTAAAGAAATAGAAACACCCATTGTCAAGTTGATTCTGAAAGGATTATATGATTATGTTATTATTAAACATCCTTTTCATTCTAAATTGGTTATCCAAACATTTTCCATGCTTTTAAGATTCATTTCCTCCTGGGCCTACTTCTTCCAATTTTTTATGTGACTTTGATAACTGGTTATCATTTAAAAAATTGTTCTAATACAATTAGCTAGAACCTTTTGTCTGGGAAAGGTTTTAGAATTAAAGCAAACTCAAGAAATCAGCATAGTATATTTCTTAATTGACATCTTACCTCATCAGAAATATGATTTTATACATTTAATTATATTTAGAAGGAAAATGAAGCTGTTAAACAGACCTAAGTGTTTAACATTGTACAGAGCTATCTGCATGATATTCTAGATAAAAACATATATGGTTACATAATAGCAGTGAGCATGCTTAGTACCCAGATTTTGGTTTTTAAATAATATTACCCACTAGAAGAAACCAGGGCTCCTTGGAGAAAAGGCTGATTCCATGTTTGTAGCAAGTGTAAGGGATGTCTGGAATATCTTTAAAAAAAAAGATAACACTCATAGATAGTGGGCTATCAGAGGGCACAGGAATAAGCATTCCCACTAGCCAAACTTACGACAATTTTTAAATATCAACAAGGATAATGACTGATTGATTATATTAAATAAAAAACACCACCATACCACACACACATACACACATCTGTAATGATGAAAAAAAGGAAAGCTCTTTATAAAATTATTGAAAAATGACATCTTTGAAATATGCATGGAATGATAGAAAAGTCACCATTTTGCAACCCTTAATTAAATCGGGCAAAAAAATCAATAGATGGTAAAGCCTATTAAGTGAAGAATTTTTAGAAAATATTTGTACTATGTCAAAACATCGTACCAATTGCAAAAGAAAGATAAACCTTTATAATAGATCTGGCAGCCAAATGGGTTTAACCACTAGTGGGACAACCTGGCATTATGTGGCTCATGATGAAATGTAATTTTTTTCATCTTTTTTTTTTTCATCTAAGGAGCATGTTCCCCACATGTATTATTTTTTGTTTTGTAGTCCTGTCTATGAAGAGTGGGCTTCGTGGATGGTTTCAGTTCTAGGTTAACAGAGCGTCCAGGGGCCATAATTTCGGGGATTCCTCCAGTCTCCATCAGACCATTAAGCCTGGTCTTTTTATGTGAATTTGAATTCTGTTCTACATCTTTCTCCTGCTCTGTCCTGGACTCTGTTGTGTTCCCTGTTAGGGCAGTCGGTGGTGGTAGCCAGGCACCATCTAGTTCTGGTCGCGGGCTGATGAAGTCTCTGGTTCATTTGGTCCTTTAGTATTTTCTTTGTGTCTTTGGTTTTCTTCATTCTCCTTTGCTCCAAGTGGAATGGGACCAATAGATGTATCTTAGATGGCTGCTCGAAAGCTTTTAAGACCCCAGATGCTACTCACCAAAGTGGAATGTAGAACATTTTCTTTATAAACTATGTTATGCCAGTTGATCTAGATGTCCCCCGAAACTATGGTCCCCAGGCCCCAGCCTTAGCTCCTCTGTCCCTTGAAGTGTTTGGATGTGCCTAGGAAACTTATTTGCTTTTACTCTGGTCCAGTTGTGCTAACTTTCCCTGTATTATGTGTCGTCCTTCCCTTCCCTGAAGTTGACCCTTGTCTGCTACCTAGTTAGTGATTTCCCCTCCTCCTCCCTCCCTACCCTCAAAACCATCAAAGAATGTGTCTTTTCTTGAGTTCTTATGATAGTGGTCTCATACAATATTTGTCCTTTTGTGACTGACTTACTGAAATGTAATTCGAAGCACGCATCATCATACATGATTTATTTTTTTCTGAAAATGTTTAACTAAAATCTAATAAAGTCTCTCACCGAAACTTATCTTCCTGTTTATAAGATGTACAAGGGATAGAGAAGCAGGATAAATCACACAATGAGGAAATAACTAGACAAATCCACAATTTGGGACATTCTACAAGACCGCTGGTTTGGACCCTTCAAAAAGCCACTCTAATAAAACAAAAAGTGGTGTTCTCTGGATTGAGACACTTAAGAGACAACCACATGCAAGGTATGATCCTTAATTGATTACTGCTTTGTAAGAAAATTAACTGTAAAAGACATTTTGAGGAATAAGTGGGGAAATATGAAAATGGAATGGGTATTATATAATGAGTGTGTTTAATTTTACTAGAGGTTGAGGTTCTATAGAAGAATGTCTTTATTCTTGGGTGTCTTGGTTATCTAGTGCAGCTGTAACAGAAATAGCACAAGTGGATGGCTTTAACAAAGAAATTTATTCTCTCACACTCTAGTAGGTTACAAGTCCAAATTCAGGGTGTCAGCTCCAGGGGAAGGCTTTCTCACTTTGTCAGCTCTGGAGGAAGGTCCTTGTCCTCAATATTCCCCTGGTTGAAGAGCTTCTCAGGCGCAGGGACCCCGCAAAGGATGCACTCTGCTCCTGGTGCTGTTTTTTGTGTGTGTGTGTGTGTGTGGTATGAGGTCCCCAACTCTCCTCCTGCTTCCCTTTTATCTCTTGAGAGAAAAAAGGTGGTGCAGGCCACTCACCCCAGGGAAACTCCCTACACATTGGGTCAGGGAGGTGACCTGAGTAAGGGCGGTGTTACAATCCCACCCTAATCCTCTAAATATAAAACTATAATCACAAAATGGAGGACAACCACACCATTCTGGGGGTCATGGCCTAAAGAAGTTGACACATTTTGGGGGGGACATAATTCAATCCATGACATTGGGCAATGCATGCAGAGGATTTTAAGTTTGAAAAGTCATGTCTGCATCTTGTTTTCAAGTAAATATGTAAGAAATTATTGAACTGTTGTTGAACCTTTGTGAATGATGTAGAGACATTCATTGGTCATTCTTTAAACTTTTCTGTATGTTTAAAAGTTTTAATAAAAAATTGAGACAAAAAGTGATTGGATGTACATCAACGTTCATTGCATTATTCGCAATAGCTAAAAGATGGAAACAAGCCAAGTGTCCATCAACAGATGCATAAACAAAATGTGGTATATATGTCAATGGAATATTATTCCACCATAATGAAAAAAATGAAGTTCTGACACATGCTACGACACGGACAAGCCTTGAAAACATGCTGAGTGAAATAAGTCAGGCACAAAAAGACAAATATTGTATGACCCCACCTACATGAAATATTTAGAATAGGCAAATGCAAAGAGACAAAAGTTTAGTGGTTACCAGGTGCTAGGTGGAAGGGAGGGATGGGGAATTATTACTTCAGGTACTGAGTTTCTGTTTGGGGTGATGAAAAACTTGTAGATAGTGATGATGGTTGCATACCATTGTGAGCGTAATGTCACTGAATTGTACTTAAAATGGCTTAAGTGGCAATTTTTTGGTTACTTTTTGCAACAATATTTTTTTTTTTTTCAGAAAAGTGATTGTATAAAGTGATGAATATGAAGCTTCCAGTCAGAATTCTCTTTTTATACTCTCAAAAACTTCCTATTTGAGAGTTCATCCTCCAGGGATGTAATCATTGGAAAAAAAATAACTTTAGGTCAGTTCTGATCCCACTTAAAATGGAGTAAACACACTCCACTGTATCTCTCCCACCAAATATGACTAAAAACCCCTGAGATAATGCATGGAGAAGCTGTTGGAGGACCCTGAAAATTAAAGGTAACAGGCAGATATGAGAAATTAACCAGTTCTAAAATTGCCATTTGGTTCCTCTTTTATGTCTTTTCGTGCTGAGAACTTCATTATTTCTATTCATATCAGGAATGTTCACACTTCCTGAAGCACTGTGATAATACCTACCTTAAAGAGAATTTGCTTAACGTGGTAAAAGGCATCTACAAACTCCCCACAACTAACGTCATACTTAATGGTGATCAACTGAATGCTTTCCTGTTAAAATCAGGAACAAGTCATGGATGACTACTCTGAACACTTCTATTCATCATCATACTGGAAGTCCTTGCCAATGCAATCAGGCAAGAAAAAGAAATAAAAAGTATTCATATTAGAAAAGAAGAAAACTGTCTCTATTCATGGATGACATGATTGTCCACTTGGAAGATCCTAAGTAATCAACAAAAAAGCTTTTAGAACTAGTGAGTTTAGCAAGGTCACAAGATAGAACGTCAACATAAAAAATATATTTTACTATCACCTGCAATAATATGGAAAGTAAAAAAATGTACCCAGTGTGGTTTCACTAAGATTCCCAACCAGAATGTTGAAGGTGCCACATGGATGCTTCTTGCTGCAGATGATAAGATGTGACAGAAGATACTAAGTATGGGAAAACTGTTAAGCAAAAGGAGCCAGGACTTGATGGTTCTGGAAATTCACAGTCTTTCCAAAACAGCCAAACAAAAAGCCAAATCCATTGCCATCAAGTCAATTCTTACTCATAGTGACCCTATAAGACAGAGTAGAACTGCCCCATAGAGTTTTCAAGGAGCACCGGGTAGATTTGAACTGCCAACCTTTTGGTTAGCAGCCATAGCACTTAACCACTATGCCACCAGGGTTTCCAAAGCAGCAGAGGATGCTAAAATCAAGAAATTCCTTCCAAAGATGAAATTTAGGGCACTGCCTGGAAAACAGCCTCCAATGTTGTGACTGTAAAATCTTTTATTAAGGTTTCAGAAAGATCTAAGGTGACGCATCAGAGTATTATTCAATCAGAGGAAAGATTCTATAGAAAGATTAAAGGTGTGCCTCACAGATAATCTCAAACAACAGGGCTTCTAGGAAGTTAAAGCACATTGTCTTCAGCCTTCTCAGAAAGTTCAAGATAGAGGTCTTAAAGAACTCTGTGGGTGGGGCTTTATGTAATGGGGTGAACCCAAAGGTGATTACAGGAGACTCACAAAGTTTTAAAAAGAAATATACAGAAACATCACCACTGAAGAAGACAGAATATAAAATGAGACAAAGCCTTTGGGCACCCAAAATTCAGCTAGCAGGAAGCAGACAAAAATACTCAGCAGCAAGTACTTGCTACCTTTTTTAAAAGGGTAACTCAGGGCAGAACCAAGATACCAGAAAGCAAAGTGGAGAGGCATAATTATTTCTAGGTCTTGAGACATAATCAGGGAGATTCCAACATTTTCCTAACTGGATTTTAGAATTACTGTGGACCAGTCACTTCTTTTGGAAACCCTGGTGGTGTAGTGAGTAAGAGCTACAGCTGCTAACCACAGCAGTTCGAATCCACCAGGTACTCCTTGGAAACTCTATGAGGCAGCTCTACACTGTCCTATAGGGTCGCTATAAGTCAGAATTGAGTTGACAGCAATGGGTTTGGTTTGTTTGTTTTTTAGTCATTTCTTTTAAACAGATACGTCTTCAGTGGTTGTTCTATGCCAATCCCATTATTTGTTTTGTGTGTGTGTGTGTGTGTGGGAGAGGCAGATAACTTGTCTCTTTCGTTTCCTAAATTTACAGATCAAGAAGAAATGTACTTGAGGTGCAGTACTTAAGAAACTATACCTGAGAACCCTCATCCTTAAACTGGAGTTTATTTAGATGACAAGATTATGGATGGGTGCTTTAATGGGATGAAACTCTGTGGCCTTGGGAGGGGATGAGTGTATTTTGCAGGTGTTAGAAATGTAAACACTTTGTGGCCAGAGGATGGATTGTGGTAGTTTTAAAAATATTTTGACAAATTCTTTGATATGCCTCACTTTAAGAAGTGGAACTTAAAGGGTAAGACAGTACACAATACTGGGGAAGCCAGCACAACTTGTACAAGGCAAGATCATGGAAGCTCCATAGACACATCCAAACTTCCTAAGGGACTGAATTGCTGGACTGAGGGCTGTGGGGACCATGGTCTCGGGGAACATCTAGCTCAACTGGCATATCATAGTTTATAAAGAAAATGTTCTACATTTTACTTTGGTGAGTAGCATCTGGGGCCTTAAAAGCCTGTGACCAGAGATACTCCACTGGTCTCACCCCTTCAGGAGAAAGGAAGAATGAAGAAAACTAAAGATACAAGAGAAAAATTAGTCCAAAGGACTAATGAACCATAACTACCATGGCCTCCACCAGACTGAGTCTGGTACAACTAGATGGTGCCTGGCTACACCACTGCCTGCTCTGACAGGGATCACAATAGCAGGTCCCAGACAGAGCTGGAGAAAAAATGTGGAACAAAATTCTAACAAAAAAAAGATCAGACTTACGGGCCTGACAGAGACTGGAGTAACCCCAGGAGCATGCCCCCGGACACCCTCTTAGCTCAGTGATGAAATCAGTCCTGAGGTACACCCTTCAGCCAAAGATTAGACAGGCCCATAA
Organism: Elephas maximus indicus; assembly: GCF_024166365.1. Classification (NCBI taxonomy): domain Eukaryota; kingdom Metazoa; phylum Chordata; class Mammalia; order Proboscidea; family Elephantidae; genus Elephas; species Elephas maximus. The sequence goes on from NC_064820.1 coordinate 201,122,166, forward strand.
AACATAATGAGACTAAAGGGGCACACCAGCCTAGGGGCAAGGACTAGTAAGGAGGGGGCAGGAAATCTGGTAATAGGGAACCCAAGTTTGAGAAGGGAGAGTGTTGACGTGGAGTTGTTAACCAATGTCATAAAACAATATGTGTACTATTTAGTGAGAGGCTAGTTCTGCAAACCTTCATCTAAGGTACAATTTTAAAGAAGAAGTGTTTAATATTCCCCCCCGCCTCCCCGCCACATCCATTGAGTGTGGGCTTCAGTTAGTAACTAAGAAATGTTGTTGTTAGGTGCCATCGACTCGGTTCCAACTCATAGCAACCCTGTGTACAACAGAACAAAACACTGCCCAATCCTGCACCTTCCTCAGAATCATTGCTATGTTTGAGCCCCTTGTTGCAGCCACTGTATCAATCCATCTTGCTGAGGGTCATTGAAGGTATGTCACTTCTGATATAAGGTTATAAAAAGGCTGCAACTTCTGCCTTGGTCATAGTCTCTCAAATCACTTATTCTGAGGAAAATTAGCCATCATATCATAAGGGCATGCATTCAACCTAAAGAGAGGCCCATATGGCAAGGAATTTAAGACTGTTCAATAGCTAGCAAGGAACTGAGGCCTTCCAGTAACTCACGTAAGTGGGTTTGGAAGATGATCCTGTCCCAGGCAATCGTTCAAAGTGAGGCTGGAGTCCCAGCTGACAGCTTGACCACAACCTTGAGATTGATCTAGAACCTAAACCACCAGCTTCCTGACCATAAGTAACTGTGAAAAAATAAAGTTGTTTTATACTGCTAAGTTTTGAAATAATTTGTTATGCAGCAATACATAACTAATTCATAGATCCACACAAATATGGCCAATTAAATTTTTTTAACTTTTTACTTTGGAATAATTTTAATTTATGGAAAAGTTGCAAAAATAGTACTAAGAACTACTGTATATCCTTCACTCAAATTCCTCTAATGTTAACTTCTTGCATAACTATGGTACATTTGTCAAAACTAAGAAACTAAGATTGGTATAGCACTATTAATTAAACTGCAGGCTTTATTCAGGTTTCACTACTTTTTTTCATTAACACCATTTCTCTGTACAACACTAGGATCCAGTCCAAAGCACCACATTACATTTAGTCACCTGGGCTCCTTAGTCTCCTCTGATCTGTGAAAGTTTCTCAGTCTTGTTTTTAGTTACCTTGACATTTTGAAGAGTTCTGGTCAATTATTTTGTAGACTGTCCCTCAATTCGAGCTTGTCAAATGTTTCTCATTAGACTGGAGTTATGGGATTTGGGGAAGAATGCGACAGGTGAATCATTGCATCATTCCAGCAGTTACATGATACCAACACGACTTATCACTGACGTTAACCTTGATCCCCTGGCCAAGGTAGTGTTTGTTAGGTTTCTTCACTGTAAAATCACTCCCCCCCCCCGCTCCTCACACTACTCTTCAGAATCAAGACACTAAATCCAGTCAACGCTTAAGTGGAAGGAGGGAAGCTAAGCTCCATCTCCTGGAGAGGGGAGTATATACATACATTATTTGGAATTCTATTTAAAAAAAAAAAAGATTTTTGTATATTTATTTATTCAGTTATTTATTTATAACAGTATAGATTCGTGAATATTAATTCCATTGTGTGTGTTATAATCCAGTACTATTCTTATTAATTTTGTTATTCAAATTGTTCCTCGTTTTGCCATTGGTTGCTCTTTCAGGCTGGCTCCTGTGTCCTTTCCACATGCCCCTCTCCCTTTTTTAGCACTTCCTTACTTTCTGGCATCAGGTGCTTCAGGCTCATACCGTGTTTCCCTGCTCCAACTCTAGAGTTTTTCATTTTCCCAGGGAGCATTGGTTCTTTTTATCGGAGAATGGTATTTACAGATCAAGATTTGAATACAAGTCTAGAAATAGAGCTACACAAATATGGCCAGTTGATTTTTGACCCAGATACAAAGGTAGTTCAGTGGAGAAATGATAGTCTTTTCAACAAATAATGTTGGAACAACTGATCATCCATATGCCCACATGGGATTGCCATGAGTAGGAATCGAGTCAATGACAACTAATAACGAGTGATCCCGTGGCTAAAGACAAACACTAGGGTATAAGCCATTGGGTATGACGCTGGTATGGCTGCGAGTCGGGGACTTAACACAGTGTCTACAGGAAGGAGCGGTGGCCAATTCTTCTGTAATTATATCATTTAATTCCTCTTAACCATTTATCAACATTCTTCAGAAAGCACAGATTGGGCCTTCCTTACCGCTCCCATAATTATCCAGAACCTATTTTCTAAAATAACCTCACTGGATTATCCAGTTATGATTTACCTTTGCAAATATTTAATCTTAGCCAATTTCTGATCGCCCAACCCCACTTCTTTCCCCCTAGTCCCCATACACACACACAGACACACACACACACACAGTTGCAGGTGCCTTTTTCCCATTTTAAATGACTACTCTGGAAACCCTGGTGGTGTAGTGGTTAAGAGCTACAGCTGCTAACCAAAAGGTTAGCAGTTCGAATCCATCAGGCACTCCTTGGAAACCCTATGGGGCAATTCTACTGTGTCCTATAGGGTCACTGAGTTGGAATCCACTCGATGGCAATGAGTCAGGGTTTGTTTAACTGTACTCTTGAAAACTGAGTCAAAACAAATGACAATGAAGAGCAAGGTGGCAAATCTTGTGCATTCTGAAGCCACCTCCAACCCCCATACAAAATTGTAAGATTTCTGGTCATCTCTTCTCTAGCAGTATATACAAAATTGTTTGCCTCCAACTTGGCCAGTGATATCAGAAGGCTTCTCCTCTGCCCTTCAATCTCCTATTCCCCCAACACCTGCTAATATCAAAGAGGGCCAGAGAGAACGGACTTTTCTTTAATAGAGGAATATGGGCTACAGGTAGGGTTACCAGATTTAGCAAATAGAAATTCAGGACTCAGTTAAACTTGAGTTTCATAGAAACAACAAATACATTTTTTAGTATAAGTATGATCTATTTTTTTAAAACTAAAAAAATCATTATTTCTCTGAAATTCAAATTTGACTAAGTTTAATTTTTTTTTTCTTTTGGCAATTCTAATTTTAGGAGATGGGGGTAGTGGTAAAGGAGAAGAAGGTATTTGGAGATTCTTTATCTGTTTCCTGAACTAAACAGTTTAGTTGGGGGCTCTTGGCTAAGTCAGGTCACTGGTGGGAGAGCAGATTCCATGCGGAGCACTGGGGTGGGTGCCTCTTGCTCTTCACAGGGTCCTGAGTTGAGCAGCCACAGCTCAGTACCTATGCTCCCTCACCCCAACCTCTCGGCCTTTGGAAGGCAACCCACAAGTTTAGGCTGGGGTGGAGAGCAAGTGTAGTCAAGATAACAAACAACCTCAGACAGGATTTGCAAAACAGACATTTTGACTTTAATAAGTTATAAAATTAAGGAATCAAATTTTACTATACATCAAACACGTATTGATTGCTGTCGTCAGCAAGATAAAGTGTTGTGGTTTGAGTTCAGCACCGTGGTGATTCAGTATGGTAGGTACCTGTCATACAGGAGTAAGAGAGTCATAATGCTTCATCAGATAAAGATATTGCTATTGAGCACCATTTATATATGAAAAACAAAACAAAACCATAAAATACTAGTGAAAGGCTTATACAAGAAATTCCATGGGTTTACCAAAAGGGATGTCAGGGTCAGTCCCAAAAATCTAGCATGAGTTTCACCCACAAACTGAGAAGTGGCTCTCAGTCACCTCAACTGATTTCCCAGTGCCGCAGAGTAAAGGACCTCTTGTTCCTCAGCAGACACTTGTCTGCTTCCTCTAAGCTCCAGGGACACCTCAGACACAGAAGCTGTCTTTGGAGGCTGAGGACTGTTTTAAGCCAACTCTACACCTGGTCCTGTGCTCGAAAGAGATTTGACACAGTTTCTCAGAGCCAGGTGAACTCCGTGTGCCTTGGACAGAGATCTCTGAGGACCATCTAGTTCTGGGGAACTCTTGGACGTCTGGCCTAAGCACTGAATATGACACTTGGGGCCAAGCCAAGCTGGCCTACAGTTCCTAGAAGGCATCTTTCTCCCTCCAGTAGAGGACAGGGACCCATAGGAATGTCCCACATACAGCCTCTCCTTGAAGGCTTCCAGCCCCTGAGACATGAAGCCCTGGTTTCCAGGGATTTGGGAATGGAGTATTCACCTCCTACAGCTTCCTGGTGGGGTAAATAGAGTAATACCACCTAGCTGGTGTTAGTCCTGTAAGGAGCTCTGGCGGCACAATGGTTAAATGCTTTACTACTAACTGAAAGGTCAGCGGTTGAAACCCACCAACCACTCTGTGGGAGAAAGATGATGTGGCAGTCTGATTCCATAAATATTTACAAAGTTGGAAACACTATGAGGCAGTTCTACTCTGTTCTGTAGGGTTGCTATGAGTTGGAATTCACTCAAAGGCAACAGGTAGGTATAGTTTCAGTCCTTTACTCCTTCCGCCTTCTAGGACACACCCAAGCAAGAAATGTCCACTCCTTGAGTTTGTGAAAGGCACCAACGACCAAGGGTTCAACAAATGAGGAAAGCAGTGGGATCCTTTCCCAATTATAGACAGGCAGGATTACAAAAGTGCTAAGAAGTGATTCTGTAAAAGAGAGCCAAAAGCATTTTTCCAGTTTTGTTCTTAGGGGCCAGCAAGCTCCTTTGAGACAGTGTAGGGGCTTGTGTGGAAAATGCTAGCAGCAGGGGGTGGAGGGGTCATTATCACCCTAGGGGCGTTCACCAGTTTGAAAGTTAAGCATCAACCCCAGAAGTCCTTCTTACTGTTTCCTGCACCCTCACTTTGTTTCTTAGACCACCCAGACACATATGCAGGTTCAGACAAATATACTTAGCACCTCAAAACTCAATACAAAGTCACCTTTATGGTATTACCTGAGCCTAAGTGTTCTCATCCATACAATGGGGAATTTGATAAGAAAAAGTGCTAAGATCTATGACTGGTGAGAATATAAAGCCTCTAGAACTTTCCTAGGCATCTAAAGCTTAAGAATTATGTGTCAAGCTAGGCCCAGCTAAGGAGCTAATGTGCCCCCTGAATCTTGTAATTTTGGGAAGTTTAAGCTGCACGTTCACAAGACGTTGAATGAAAAGTTACCCATGCTTCTCCCACACACCTCCTCTTTCCTCCTGTTTCTAATTCTCATCTTGCTCACAAAACCAAACCCACTGTGGTCAAGTCGATTCCGACTCACAGCGACCCTGTAGGACAGAGTAGAACTGCCTGATAGAGTTTCCAAGGAACTACTGACCTCTTGGTTAGCAGTTGTAGCACTTAACCACTACGCCACCAGGATTTCCCTTGCTCACAAAGCACCATTATAATGAAAACAGAGGGTGCCAAACAAAGTTTGGAAAGAGCAAAAGAAAGGAGAGACCGTCTCTCCCACCTCTCACCCTGCCTCCCAGCAGAGAGTATATCCTGAAGTTTATTGCTGGATTCTGGAACCTCGGAGTCCCCTAAGGGTTGAAAGTGCAGGCAGCGCAGGAGAGCGGAGACTCCCAAAAGACTAGACAAGGAAAACCCACAAGTGAAGCTGGTTTTCAGGAGCAAACGTCAGTCCAAAAAACCCAGGGTCTCAGAATTTTGGGGCTTGGCCACCCTGGTGGCAATACTCCCTCAGCCCCTCTAGATTAGGAGATTCATGGGGCTTAGACCACTCATGGGACTTTCCCAGCAGAATGCATGCCTCCTTCATCCTTCTACTACACTTAGGAAGGGAAAGAACCTCTCTAGGAGAGCCAGCGTCTGAGGCCAGGCCAGCCAAAGGAGAGTGCTGGGGCCTTCCACCAGTGCCTGGGAGAGGGCAACCAAGGCCAGAGTTAGAGGTGGGGGGAGAGGCCCTGGGAAAGCCTGGGAAGAGCTCCCAGTGTTCCCTCCTAATGCAGGAAACATGGCCCACTGTTTAGATGTATCCTCAAAAACCAAAAAAACCAAACCCAGTGCTGTCCAGTCGATTTTGACTCGTAGTGACCCTATATGACAGTGTAGAACTGCCCGATAGAGTTTCCAAGGAGCACCTAGCAGATTCGAACTGCCGACCCTTTGGCTAGTAACTGTAGCACTTAACCACTATGCCACCAGGGTTTCCAGATCCATCCTCATGTCCTCACTTATAGGGTTCTCATTGCTTTCCTGGAAAAAAAATACACTGTAGCACAGCTCAAATTTGGATGAGATATTCATATGCAGTACAATATGAGCACCAAATGTGTCAGATGACTTTTCCTGTCTTTAATTAACAAAATCGCATCAGGCCAAGACTGAGACAGAGGTTTCAATCTGGTAATTGTAGAGCCTCACAGACTCCCAGAACAGACCCCTTTAAAATATTTTGAGTTGACCTTTAAAAATTTAGAGTTTTCACATGAAAATCTAGACATCTGACTTCTCCTAAAAAAGCAGACTATCTGCACATGGCAGCAATGGCTGGAGCTGACAACCAGCTCTAGAGAAGGGCATGGCTCTGAGGTTGGTCACAGTCCCTAAATGGATACTACACTCATCCTTGTCACTTGCCTGGCCCTTGAAGGCATTTAAGTTCACAACCTCCACTTCATTGTGCCCCTCTCAGTAATTGGTCAATTATTTAATAAATCACCATTTCTCCTAAGAGTCCCCATGGGGCTTTTTCCTTGGTCTGAGGATTTGTAGGAAGTGTCCTGGATATCCAAGAGGATTGTCACCACCAAGGAAAGGAAGATTTCCCAATCGCTGCTCAGAAACTTGAGGCAAATGGTTTCTCTCTCAGTTATCCTTCTTGCCCTCCCGTCACCGAAAGAGGTTGAAGAACCTCTGTATTCCTTTCCATCCAACACCTAAAACCCTCTTGGTGTTGGCAGTACAGGATTTAGACCACTTGTGGGTTGGAAAACTTGTGTGCTAGCCCAGTTGGCACATGCTCCCATATTTTTGATGTCATGCCCACTCTTTGTTTTCTCAAAACCTTTTGGAGTCAGGAATTTGGACTTCATCTTCACGACACAGGATTTGCTATCACATGGAATATCTCTATAAGCAAGAAAAAAAAAGCTATTGATGCTATCTTTCCATTTTATTACAACTTTCCGAGCATTTCTTTCTTCCGCATCTCATCAATGAGCTCTTGGATTCTTTGGTTTCTGGTCTTTTCATATGGGCTTGGCCGTTGAGGGATTAGGTTGGGTGGCTGGACTTCATCGTCCAGACTGTGGATTTTGTAGGGCACATCTACAGCATTTGTCTCTGGGTGATCCTCGGTGGCATTGGTGCTGGAGGCATTGAGCGGGACCTCCAGGGGGGCACCTGGCGTAGGCTGAACCTCCATGACTAGAGTGGGTACCAGGAGGGTGGGCATGAGCTCTTCAATGTCATTGTTCTTGCCAGGTGGTGGCTGTGTCCTGTCATCCATGTTGCTGATGTTGTACAGGTTACAGGACTTGCAGCAGAGCTTATTGTAGCCTGGGATAGAGCAGTAGCGAGACAAGACTTCCATCCTACAGAACATTGACTTGTCACCTTGGCAGCGGCCCTCTGAAAGAGAAAAGTGGGACAAATAACCACAAACAAAATAAGGGGGGGCCTTGTTTCGTCACATAGTGCAATTTGCTGAAAAAGGCATTTGGAAGAACCTAGAGACAGTGCAGAGGGAAGCGAGCTCACGCAGAACGTCTGTGCGGTGCAGTGTAAGAGCAGCGCCGGAGGAGGCCAGCATTAGGGACCCTTGCTCTGGAGTGCCACCATCACAAGCTGTGAGCAATGCTCTCCTTCTCCAAGTAGGCCCCAAATGTGGTTTTTTTGTTTTTTTTTTTTTCAGTATCCCTCAAAGTTTGAGACAGAAAAGAGACCTGTTCATTCTTACAGGGTGATTCCAAGCTCATCTTAGAGAACAGAACTTCATTGGATTCTCGCGTTTGACCACCCAGCGGTAACCCCAATGAAACTCCGTGGCTGGATTTAACTCTACGATAATCTATAAGCACAGATTATAGCAAAATTATACCAAAAAGAACCAATTCCTAAAACCCAAGACAGCAAATACCCAGGGATTAGCTGTGGCCTCACCATGTTCTGACATGGCTGGACCTTAATTGAAACACCAAGAGTTTAACATGCCCAATCCCAGGGCTCTGGTGTCTTAAAAGTGTTCCTCTGGTTTCCCTGAGACAAAATGACATTTTGGAAATGGGAGAAATGGAAGCTGGATTTGTGTACAAAGATACATTCAGAAGGTGAGCTATTATATAAAATTTCTATTCCCATAGCATGATGACCATACATTCTAAGTTTTCTGGAACAATCTTCATGTCTTTTAACTTAATTATATCAATAAATATGATCACCCAAATTTCAATTGTATTTGTTGTTATATATTTACAAGATTTTTCATCTAAAATCCAAAGTCATAAGGAAATCTATGTCAGTATGTATGTCCGGATTTGGATTCTATGGGACTCCCATTTCACAAATGTGGGTTCCTACCTCAGTAATTAATGTGACAACATTGCATCTGGTTAAAGATAGGGTACTAGCTATGGGGGAAAGAAATCAACATTTTCATATCCACCTGCTAGGGATCAGGTGCGGTACTAAGAATTTTACAAATACAGCGTCATTATCATAGCTACGCTTATAGCTCTTATCACGTATCAGACAGTTTACTTGCATTAACTCTATTCACACACCAATCTTATGAGGTGGGTAGTATTACTACTGCCATTTACTTTACAGATGAGGAAAACTGAGGCTCAGAGACAATAGGTAACTTGACCATGACAGTTATTTAAATTGTGTCTTATTCCCAAGTCCCTGCTTAATTTCCAAGTATACCAGAAATTCCACCCTGTGAGGGGAGTTCTGTTAACCCATTTTATAAATGAGAATATTGAGGATTACAAAAAATTGAGAATGCCCTCTAAACCACCTGGCTAGTGGAGCTTAAGTTTGAATTCCGACCTGTGGGAGTCCTAACTTTTCGACACTCATGCTTCTCAGACACTGGGGGCCTTGCTAACATGCAGACTCTGATTCAGTAGGTTTGGGGTGAATTCTAACAAGCTCCCAATGAGCCAATGCCCCTGGTCTGCCAGGACACCAGATCAGAGACACTGCCTTCAGCACCCTTGGGTGAAGAGGGTTGTGTAAGGACACGGGGGTACTCAAGATAGTTCTCTTTGGTTAATGAGCATATAGGCCTCTCTCCCCAGACCTCACGTCTTAGTCCCCAGATCAAATATTTTGACTTGTGGTAAGGGCGTGGACTCAACAAAATATTATTACTACAAATTCACATTCATAAGTTTTTCTTTCTTCATCTTCAGAAACTAGCAACTTCTCCTGGTACCTAACTAATCCCAGCATGGAGGAAGCCCTCTTCCTTCTGGTTTAATAGTCCAGTAAACAACAGATCTGGTCCGAGTCAGAGGGCATTTCTGGACAAATGTTTGGATTTGGGCACAGGCAAGGGCTTAACTCCCTGACTGGGCCCTGGGTCTAGCCAGTCTTGAAGGAAGACACTGCCCTGTGCTTGGAGCAGCCCCCCTGTCCACTATGAGGACTGGCCTTAGCCAGCAAGTTCACAGCAGACACTAGTCAGGTCATCTGGCCACTCTCTGGACACCATCTTGCTTCCCTCAAGCAAATTATTTGATGACCTCTGGAAACACCACAGGCAAGTTTTGGCAAAACATAGAAAGTGTGGATTAGACCTTTACGTAAAGATATGCACCTCATCAGGAAGAGAGAGGAGAGGCAGATGCTGGGAGGAGAGGGAGAAGGAGAGGGAAGTGGAGGGGAGAGGAAAGGAAGGGAATCATGGAGAGAAATGTAGGGGCGACGTCCACAGGTAGCTGGCTGCAGGGAGGAGGGAGAAGTGTGTGTCATACTGGCTGGGGATGGAAGCCCTAGATAATTGTCATGAGCTCTCTCAACCCCAGCCACACTCTCCCACTGGATCCTTCTATTCCTAAAGATTCTGCATGCATGTTCCTTCTGCTGCAGAGAAAGCCCCAAGAGAAGGGGCAGGGGTTGGATGCAGCCTGTTAGTTTACTTCCTCTGGCTCCAAGCATGAAGCCCCAGCCTGGCAGAGGCACCACAGCCACCAAAGGCTGTGACTTCTTAGCAGATATTTTGATTTCCTAGAAATCATAAACCAAAAAAACCAAAAAACAAAAAACAAACCCAGTGCCCTTGAGTCGGTTCCAACTCATAGCAACCCTATAGGGCAGAGTAGAAGTGTCCCATAGAGTTTCCAAGGAGCATGTGGCGGATTGGAACTGCCGACCTTTTGGTTAGCAGCCGTAGCGCTTAACTACTACGCCACCAGGGTTTCTGATAAAGGGCTTCAAATCCATCTCTTCTCTCAACCCATTTTCCTAGAGAATCAGCTGTCAGGGTAGACCTGGTCTAAGAGTGGGCCTTGGCCTGCCTGAGCAGCCCTGAACCCTCAGCAGAGGGGCCTGTGTCCCAGTCAAGCTCAGGCGGTCCACCTGTCTGTGTGCTGGGCCTGGGGTCAGCTTCCCTACCTTTTTGACTCACCTGTTTTCTTCTTATTCACAAGGGAAGAGAACCAAGCCTTCAGCAATGGCTCATAACCGAAGTAGATAGTTTTGAAGACTTTAATGCACCTTCTTCTCTCCTTAACCTCTGCAAACCCCAAATGGACCCAAGACCTCACCATTGCAATGACCATGGGCCCCTAAGGAAGGCTTTGCAGCAGACGCCATCTTTGAAACACACTTCGGAATGGATTAGCCCTAGCTGTGGACAAAAACCCTGGCCAGGGGCCCTCAAACTTTTCTGTGCCACACACCCATTTCGCATCAGGTGAAGCCTATGAGCCCCTGCTCAGAACTGCTCTTGGATGCACAAAATAAAATACAGAAGATTACAGGGGAAAGAAACTGTACTGTAATATAAACTTCAGATTAAGAGCCCCCAAAGGCTCTTTTATTGACTCAGCACTCTGGGCTTACAAAACACCTCCCTGACCTCAGCTCCATTGGAACCTTATAGCCCCGCCGCAGTAAAAAGTCTCATGAGTGAACTAAGGTTCCCAGAGAAGCAATGGTTCAGTCAAGTCATGTGTTTCCAAGGTGTCAGGGCCAGTCCTGCTACTGGGCCCTCTCCTGTCGGGGCTGTCTTCACTGACCCCAGATGTGGACTCCTATTCCCACCCAAGAGATCTGGTGGCAGGAACCAGACCTCTATACCAGGCTCACCAGGCCAACCTTCTGGAAGATAGTAATAACTGCTTCAGGACGGATTGGGTGTGAGGGAATGGACAGAACCGAACCCTCTTTCCAGGGCCTTAGCCATGTTTCAGGAGTTGGAAAGGACAGTGACAGACAGCAGTCACCCACTCACACATCTACTATAAGAGAGAGGAGTGGAGAGTGTAGCAACTTAGCTGGAGAAGGCAGGCTGATGCTGATCCTCCTCTGGGTTTTCAAGAGATGCAGGACAATGGCCTTTGACATAAAGTGCTTAGAATTTGTAAATGATGGTAACGCAATTAAAAAAAATTTAAATGTTGTGAGGGCCAACCAAACACATCCTCAGGGATGCTCAGCAACCTGCCAGTTTTTGACTTCCTGCTGCACTCTCCTCACCAGCTCAGGTTGGCCTCTGTTCCAGGAAGCTCATCTGAGCGGGAGGGAGGAGTTTGTCATGGATTGAATTATGTCCCCCCAAAAATGTGTGTATCAACTTGGTCAGGCCATGTGTGGTTGTCTTCCATTTTGTGATTGTAATTTTATGTTGAGAGGATTAGGGTGGGATTGTAACACCACCCTTACTCAGGTCACCTCCCTGATTCAAGGTAAAGGGAGTTTCCCTGGGGAGTGGCCTGCATCACCTTTTATCTAGGAAAGGTAAGCAAGCAGAGAGTGGGGGACCTCATACCACCAAGAAAGCAGCACTGGGAACAGAGCACGTCCTTTGGACACAGGGTCCCTGAGCCTGAGAAGCTCCTCAACCAGGGGAAGATTGAGGACGAGGACCTTCCTCCAGAGCCGACAGAGAGAGAAAGACTTCCCCTGGAGCCGACGCCCTGAATTTGGATTTGTAACCTACTAAAAAAAAAAAAACTGTGAGAAATAAATTTCTCTTTGTTAAAGCCATCCACTTGTGGCATTTCTGTCATGGTAGCACTAGATGACTAAGACAGAGTCCTAACCTGTAGTTCCCAACCAGCAATCCCATGGGAGTTGCCTGATGAGCCAAACCAGACCCAGGTTCTACCCACCAGCCTGCTGTCTCCAGGATCCCCAACTATCTCTTCTTGTGAAGTTTCACAGGTGACAGTCCAGCCCTAGTCTTTCACGATCTCTTTGCAACCCTTGACATCATCATTCCCCTCTCAAAATTTCTTCCCAGCCTTCAGACCATCTCCTTCTTGCTTTCCTCTCTTCCTTCAGGCCACTCTTTCTTGGCCTCTCTTGGCTCCTTGTTACCCACTGCTCTCTCGGTGCTGATGTTCCCTCAACAGCAAAGCCTCCTGGAACTACCATCTCATCCCCACATGGCTTCCTGACATCCACACACTGAGGTTCCATGCAGACATCTTCACCCAGAGCTCCTGTCAGTGCCCCAGATCCATCTACTCAAACACCATCTTCACTTGAATGTCCTGCAAGGACAACTACAACATGTCCACACTGACCATCCCTATTCCCTTTGAATCTATTTCTTCTCCTGGCTCTCCACCTTGCTGAATGATAGCACCATTCCTAGAAGTCAATGCCTCCTTCCTTCCTCCTCCCTCTTCATCCCTTCTCTCCAATCTGTCAGTAACCCCTGTGTAGCTGTCGAGTTCTCATTCTTTAGCTGCCCAAGTTCTGATTCTGACCCTGCCACTTGCCCAAGCATAAACTTGAACAAGTTCCTTCAATGTATTGATGTACACAATGGGAAAAATCACAGTGCCTAATCACTCCCAGTTATTCTGAGGATTAAATGAAGGAACCAAAAACAGATACATGGAGACAGGCACCAACCAGTTGCCACTGAGTTGATTTCAACTCGTGGTGAACCCCACATGTATCAGAGTAGAACAATGCTCCATAGGGTTTTCAATTGCTGATTTTACAGTAGTAGATCACTGAGCCTTTCTTCCGAGGCACCACTGGGTGGACTCCAATCTCCAACCTTTCAATTAGAGGTTGAGTGCATTAAATATTTGTACCACCCAGAGATTCCGATGCCACAGAGAGAGTATCAAATAGACTTGAGCTAGTGTCCAGCCCTTCCCCATCTTGTCTAGTTCTGGCTTCATTTTCTCTCTACTGGAATGTTCTTGTGACCTTATAACTGGACTTGCTGCCTCTTTGTTCCCGTCTTGACCCAAAATTTGTTACTGCAAACCACCTAAAAGGAAATTAAAAATTACCTAAGCTTGGCTAGGCTCTCCTCTACTTGACTGGCCTCATGTCATGCCACTGTTTCCATCCACCCCATGGCCCTGCCACATGGAGCTTCTGACCATTTCCCATACAAATTGTTGGCTTCATAACTTCAATGCCTTTGCATAGGTGAAGTCTTCTACTGGCATGCACACTGCTTTCCTTCTCACCCAAGAAACTGGCTGTCCTGGGTGTACCTTGAATGGAGAGTCCTGGCTACCACTCTCTCTCTTTCTGCATGATTATCCTCTCTGCCTGGCTGCTGCTCCAGCCTGTAATTTCCACTTATAGGTTGGTGACCCACTAATTTAGACCATCAACCCCAAACTCCCTGGAGCTTTGGGCTCATTTATACGGCTGCCTACTAGCCATGCACACTCCCTTCCCCAGCCCCTCAATGGGACTCAACACCTCCAACCCAAGCTCATGACCTCTGCTGGCTCCATCTGTCTTGGTGAATGGCCTACTGTCCTTTTAAGTGCACAAGCCAGACAACTGGACATTCCCTGACACTTCTCTCTCCCCTACCCCCATGCCCAGTCATCTCTAAGTCTTTAAATATTCCCTCCTCTGCAGTCAAATATGTCTATGTTCCTTTATCTCTCCCACCTGTACCCTGGCCAAGCTACCTTGGCTGCATCATGGTAAGAACTTCCTCTTGGGCCTGCCTATATTCATTCTTTCCCCCTCTTAGCTAGCTATCCTGCTCCAATAGAAATCCCATTTTTGAACTGAAGATGTGACCAAGTCCCGTTCCTGCTTGAAGCCCCTGCATTGCCCCTCCTTGCTTTCAGAGTGAAGCCTGGTCCCTATCACTTCTCCTGTCTCACTCAGTCTTGGCCCCCTCCCCCACTCTGCACTGTGCTCCCTCTGGCCACAGGGCCTTTTCACATACTACACCTCCCCTGTTCTTCCAGCCCTCCTTTCATCTTTAGGCTCAGCTGAAATGCATCTTCCTCAGGGAAGCACCCCCTGACCTCCTTTAGGTCGGTGAGTGGTCTCACGGTGCCCTGGGTCTCCCTGGTTGGCAAGTCTGCATTTAATTGTCAGGTAAGGGGACTCATGCCTGATTTTTCATTATCTTGAAATCTCCAAAAGGCGGAACCTGGGGCTGTTTTGCAACTTTTCTATTCCCAGAGCCTATCCCAGCGAATAAAGAATTCATAAGGATATAAATATGAAAAGATAAATGTGAATGATTGAGGAAGTCCCAAATGGGGAAAGAATGTGAGACAGGGTTAACTGTGCCGCTGACTGAATGAAAGAGCTTTTAAAAGATTATCATCTAGAAGTTGGGTAAACAGGAACCACACTCTATCGGGAGACATATAGGGTTACCTGTGCTCGTGGAACAAAAGAGCTTTTAAAAAGATTACCGTCTAGAAGTTGGGTAAACAGGAACCCACCCTGTCAACATGAGACAGGATTGGAGCAGCCCCTTCTTCTTTCTCCTTCTTACTGTCTGTCTAGTTCCCTTCTCCTTTGCAGGCTCCATAGACACAGAGGAGTAGAGTGTGACTGCTGTTTGACCTTCCTTAGCTCTCTGACTCAAGCAAAATAAAGCTTGCTGAAGATAAAGTTTGTCTTTCACATGTATGCTTACTTGGGAAAAGACAGGACCCTTTGTGTCAGATTGGCAATTGGTAACAAATGGACTTTAAAGTCATAAAGCTAGAGGTCGGACAGCACACACAGGCACGGACCACCAGAGGTAGACCCTAGCTTTGGCTCTGAGCTTCTCAGTGGCCAAAATAAGGAGGAAACACTCCTGGAGGCAGGATTCACAATGCAGAGAAGTTGAAAGAAATCAGTTGTCGGGAAAGGTTGGGTCTTGCTAATACTGAGATGCAGAAACATCTCAATACTATGCTGGCCTAGGTCTGGGGCAATCCTGATCATCAAAGCAGGAGATTCTGAGATGATGTGGCTTTCAGAGTTTTACAATAAAGCAGAACCTTTTCCACAGAAAAAACTGACACAGATGCTCAATATACAGACTGGGGACATCAGAGCTGTTCAAAATTGAGGAGCAGAGCCCCCTGTCTCACCACCAGCTATACCCACACCCTGCCCAACAGCCACTGAGGCTGAGTGCCTTGGAAACCACCCATCACTGCCCTCAGAAAAGACAGCAGCAGCTTTTCTTCTCACCAGGGGGCTTCTGATAAGAACTCAGTGCCATGGTCCTCTCCATAGCTTTGAACTGGGGCATGAGAAACACAGGCCGTGAGATGGCAAGGAGCCGAAGCCTCACCCTGGTGGGAATGCCACACTCCTGCCACATAGTTATGCCGTCTCCTGTCACCTGCGATTCTTCCTTCACATAAAAACAAGATTAGTGTTAAATATTCACCTGTATGTTCATTTCCACTGTTTGCCATTCCCACCAGGTTAGCAAACTATACCCTTCGGGCCCAATCCGTCCACTGCCCGATTTTGTAAAGTTTTATTGGAGTACAGTCATGCCAATTTGTTGTTGCCTAGGGTTGTTTTCCTGCAAAAAAGGCTGTGACAGAGTCTGCATGACTCTCAAAGCCTTTAATATCTGGCTCTTTATGGAAGGCATTTGCTGACCCCTGGTCAAGTGCATGGCCGTGTTCCCAGTGCCCGGATCAGAGCTTAGCACTGACCAAATGTTTTCAATTTCCATTTCTCACTCTCTGCTTTGTCTTGACCAAACTGTAGTCAGGCTTTTCTCCTCCCTACAGGCTCCTGAACTCTGCTGGTCCCCAAGTTTGGCCAAGTATTAAAAAAAGGCAGAAAGTGCTCCTCTTATACTTCCTGGGATTGGGCTGATGACAATGCTTGACTCTAAAACATCTGAACTTTGCCACCACCAGCCCCTATACAACTTAGATAAGACTCACAAATGCCCCTGGCTTACCTATGACAAGGCCAGACACAGATGCTCCAAATTCCTATTCTTTGCCTCATAAATGAGTAACTGAATTAAATGTTCCCACTGATCAAGGAAACCTTGGTGGCGTAGTGGTTAAGTGCTATGGCTGCTAACCAAGAGGTCAGCAGTTCGAATCTGCCAGGCGCTCCTTGGAAACTCTATGGGGCAGTTCTACTCTGTCCTATAGGGTCGCTATGAGTCGGAATCGACTCGACGGCTTTGGGTTTTTTTTTACTGATCAATCAGAGACAAAATTCTTGTTAACCAAGCTATGGTGAAGCTTCTCTCCTTCCTGTAAGTCCCTGAACTTTGGCTTCCTCTCAGCCTGAGCCAACACATAACCAGTAACCAGCTGTCGTAGAGTCGATCCTGATTGATGATGACTCCCCCATGTGTGTCAGAGTAGAACTGTGCTCCATAGGGTTTGCAATGCCTGATTTTTCAGAATTAGATCACCAGGCCTTTCTTTGGGCACCTCTGGGTGAACTCGAGCCTCCAACTTTTCAGTTAGCAGTTGAGGGCATTAAGTGTTTGTACCACCCAGGGACAATAAGCCAACATGCAGTCCCACCTTAAGGGTCCCTCCTGGACAATAGGTTGCCCTCAGCTTAAATCATCCCAGTTCTCCACACCTGGCTTTTTTTCTAGCCTTGTTTATTTCTGTCTCTATCAAAGAAAAAACCTTTTCCCCTGACTCCTGAGATCCTTGCTGATCCAATGGTCAGACCGTTCTCCTATTACAATAGGACCCTCTCCTTCTTTCAGTCTCAATTTGTTTTTTATCTGACAACACAAGGAAAGTGCCCAGTGAACAAGGAGCCCTAGGTCTACCCTACCAGAGGCAGGCAGGATGCAGCCCCAGACAGATGGGTTCCTTTCCATGGGAGCTGCCCTCAACCTGATTACATGTTAGGTTTCTGTGTCTGGTTAACTTTGAACAGTGGGCTTTCTTGCTTTAAGTTGTTAAAGATGAAAGTAAGTCAACAAATGAATAAATAATTGAGAAAGCCACTGTTCAAGAGCTTGGTTATGCTAATATTAGCCTAGAAACATTCCAAATTACTCATTATCAACCACTCACACCGACCATAAAGAAATCTCACAAGTATGCCAATTGTTTGTATATTTTTAAGTAATATCACTGATCAGAGTGCTTTCCAAGATGAGAGAGATGCAAATTATGCCAGCAAAGGGTTGAATGATAGGGCCTGAGCCACTTAGCATCAAAGGTTGTCTACCAAAGATAACAATTTCCACTTTATAACACTTGATTTTCAGCCATTTCCAGCAGTGATTAACCACAAAGACCCGTTGTCTTCCAGTGAATGACAATAAAACATTGAGAGGAAATTTTCATAAATTTAAGTCACTTGGGGGCCACTCTCAAGATCTTGGCTACATTTGAATACCACCTGTGTTATTTGCTTGGGAGTCCCCTGGTGGTGCAAACAGTTAATGTACTCGGCTGCTAACCAAAAGGCTGGAGATTTGAGTCTACCCAGAGGCGCCTCAGAAGATAGGCCTGGTGATCTGCTTCTGAAAAATCAGCCGTTGAAAACCCTATGGAGTACAGTTGTACTCTGACATACATGGGATAAACATGAATCGGAATTGAATTGATGGCAACTAGTTTTTTTTTTTTTTAAACTGGTATATTATTTGTTTGGAAACCCTGATGGTGTAGTGGTTAAGAGCTATGGCTGCTAACCACAAGGTCAGCAGTTCGAATCCACCAAGTGCTCCTTGGAAACTCTATGGGGCAGCTCTACTCTGTCCTATAGAGTCGCTATGAGTCAGAATCAACTTGACGGCAACAGGTTTGGGTTTTTTTGGTTTATTATTTGCTTAATAGTTTTAATTAACTCCCATTTTAGCTTAAAAATTATTTTAGAAGAAGATTTTATATTACTATTACTCATGGAGAACTAATGAGGTAATTAAAAACAAAAAAACCAAACCCAGTGCCATCGAGTCCGTTCCGACTCATAGTGACCCTACAGAACAGAGTAGAACTGCCCCATAGAATTTCCAAGGAGCGCCTGGCGGATTTGAACTGCCAACCCTTTGATTAGCAGCCTTAGCACTTAACCACTATACCACCAGGGTTTCCGAGGTAATTAAAGGTAACCCTAAAAATGAATATAAAGTTTCAAGGCATTTTAATACAACTTTTAAATTGCATTTTAGTTCATCAAATTCCAAGTAGATACTCCTGCCTGCAAAGCGCTGCATTTGAGAGAAATGAACAAGTGTTAGGGAGAAGCCAAAGCTAGCATCAGCACTAAGTAGGGCTTTCCCCTTGCAGTCATGATAAAGGATGAGGAGCATTAGGGAGGGGTGACTCAGTGGTACTTAAAGCCATGCAGACCTTACACTTGGGAAAACACTGAGGTGGAGAATCCTTCCTTCTCTTTTCTCAATAAAGGGATGCTGGCTCATGCACTCATTTCGCCCTTCTAAAGGTCATGTGGAAAACCTGGTGGCATAGTGGTTAGGAGCTATGGCTGCTAACCAAAAGGTCAGTTGGAATCCACCAGGTGCTCCTTGGAAAACCTATGGGGCAGTTCTACTGTGTCCTATAGGATCGTTATAAGTCAAAACCGACTTGACAGCAATGGGTTAACAGGTAAAGGTCATGCAACAAGGTAACAAAGTGGATGGCAATCAGACTTAACATCCTTGTATAGCCCTCTATGGCACCTTGGATGTCCCCTAGGTTGTAACATCCCCTGCCTGCTAACATTCCCTGGCTGTAAAGTCCCCTGGTTCTAACATCCACTAGCTGTAACGTTCCCTGGCGGTAACGTCTCCTGGGCTGTAAGGTCCCATGGCTGTAATGCCCCATGGCTGTAATGCCCCCTGGCCTGTAATGTCCTGGGGTGGCAGTAGTCTGTCTCCAGCTCCAGCCTGGGAGTACCTTTAGAGGGGACTCACTACTGATATATTCCAGAAGGCATGCCGGGTAGAACGAAGCGCTGCCAGACACATGTTCTTTTGCTTCTCCTTGTCCCTCTGAAGCTGTGATTTCTTTTAGGGGCCAGAGGGCTGGGTGGGTTGCACTCAGCCAAGGCTACTGTGACCCCAGAGGCTGGCCCTGAGCACTGGCCCCAGGCGCCAAGCCATCTCCCTCGCTCTGGTCACTATGTGTAGTGCTTTTTAATGGTCTCCATTGCTTTCTTACTCCTCCCTGCACAGCATCCCTTCTCAGTGCTACAGAAAAGGAAGAAGAGAGGGTCCCACTGGCAGGACCCACACAAGTCCCAAGTCAGGAGGGCCCTGTTGGACATGGGCCACTCTAGTCATTGTCAGCGAGGTGATTGGACACACAGGTCCCGTGGCTTCTGAGGGTAGACGCCAGGGACACAGCAGGCCTGGCTACATACAAACACATAAATGTGGCAGGCCAGGCTCTGGGGTTCACCGCTGCCTTGTCCTTCTCTCCACCCAGACTCTCCTGGGGTTGGTGCAGCCCTCACCTGGGACAGGCGGGCACTTCTCTCTTCCTGAACAGGTAGCCCAAGGCTGAGAACAGTGCCAGGGCAATGGTCTGGTGGTGGCTTAGGGCACAGTGTCCTGGAGCAGAACTGTTTCCACTGGCTCTGACCCCAGAGACAAGAGAAACCCATCCTGGACTATTTTCCTGGGAGGCACCCACCTAGGAGGAGAGAACCTCGAGGAGAATTAATCTGGCCAGGTGCTCATTTAGCACTAATGATTCAAAATGCCAAATCATGGTGCAATGTCTTCACAGGTTGCTGTTACATTTTGAAAAATGTTCCAACTGTTGTATCTCCATACAATTTAATATTATTTCAGTGATCAAAAAAAATGAGCTATCAAGCTGCAATACAGGGAGGAACCTCAAGGCATATTGCTCAGTAGAAAAGCCAGTCTAAAAAAGGTGCCTACTGTATGATTTCAACTGTGTGACATCCTGGAAAGGCAAAACTATAGCGATACTGGTTGCCCGGGGCTCAAGGGTAGGAGGAATGGATGAACAGGTGGAGCACAGGGCATTTTTAGGGCAGTGAAGCTATTCTGAATGATACTGTAACGGTGGAGCAATGGCATTATGCGTTTGTCAAAACCCAGGGTACTACATTACCCAGAGAGTGAACCCTAACATAAATGCTAGACTTTAGTCAATGTATCAGCGTTGGTTCATCAGTTGTAACAAATGGACCAAAGGCATGCAAGAAGTTAGCAAAAGGAAAAACTGTGTGCCATGGCAGAGGGGGTATATGGGAACTCTTCCTACTTTCTGCACAATTTTTCTGTAAACCTAAAACTGGTCTGAGAAATAAAGTTTATTTTTTAGAAATGCCTGGAGGGTAGCCGGGAATATGCCTTAGTGTGGGAGGGCCCCTAAAGAACTAGTGGCGGGCAAAGGGGGTAATAAAGTCTTTTGAATCAGAAACACAGTCCCTAGTGCTCCAGACTTAAACCCCAAGACTCTGCAGTGTGATGGGCCATGAGGTGGAGAGACTCAGCCATTATCTTGCCAGACCCAAACACCCAGTTTTACTGAATTTTTATTGAGTTTATTTGTGGGATGCATGACAGGAAGTCTTTCAACCATTAGTAAGAAAAAAAGTCATTTTCACAATCACTTTGGCACACACGAACGGTTGTCTTGTTAAAAAAAAAAAGCAACGACAATGGAAACTATATAATACGTCATCAAGTACATACAAAACACTAATAAAATATCCCTGAAAAATCAAAGTGCATATAGACAGCACAATGCCCAGGACTGGATTGCACCTTCCCGGAGTCCTGCAAGTCCCTCACATGGCCTGGTCCACGTTGGAAATTAACAGTCGTGAGGATTAGTATATTGTTACACACCGAGTATTTACATAACAGTAATTAGTGCCGTGGGGTGGGGGGAGGGATGAGGCTGGCGCAGCACGAGGTCCAGCAGGGATGCCATATTTACTGTGGGGGTTGTGTGGGGCTGACAGAATGGCAGGTCGGAGGTGCTACATTGGTTACAGCTAAGGGCCCAGGTGTGTCACCCTTCCTGCGTAAGGCAGCGCCATCAGAGCCTCAGGAGCTCCACACAACAGTCAGCGCCGATTGGCCCTGGGCCGCCTGGGCTTTCTCCCAGACGGGCTTAGTGAGCGAGCCTAAGGCTCCGCTCAGCGGAAGGAGCAAGACCATGTGGACTTGGAAACTTTGTCCTAAAAAGGCAGATGAATGGGACCATTCCCTAGACCTTCGCTGCCTTCCTCCTACCTGGATCTTGTGCTGCTCGCTTCAAGCTCCCCCTCTGATTCGGGAGCGAGTAGCCAATCCTGTTACCTTTCAACTTTAAGGCATTTTCTACATAGTTTTTCTAAGCAAAAAAGCAATAAAAATTGAGGTAATTCTGAGTTGTTCACACTGGTAGGTAAGCCACATCCACATGAGACAAGCTCTCACTCGCTCTCCCGTTCTTGCAACCCTAGGGATGGGGTCAATGTGCGCACGACGAGGAAAGGCCATTGGGGCTAATGGACACAGAGTGGAAGTTGTGGCGTGTCTCCGGTGTCCCACTGGAGGCACATGTCCCTCTGCCTCCTCCATTTGACCTGAACCCCTGAGAAGACAGGGAACCGGGGTCAGGGGGCTGTGTAAGTGGATGCAAGGCCAGACGGAAGCAGGCCACAGTTTAACGAATCAGAAGGAAACACAGCATTGAGTCAGCAGCAGCAGCAGCGGCGGCGACGGCGGCGACGATGGCGGCAACAGCGCAGGAAAGCCCCCGACACACCGTCAGAAACTGGGGGCGAGGTCACCTGGCACTTCAACGCACAACTGTACACCCCGAGACCCCCTCTGGCCTCGCCTCGACAGGTCGCCGTTTGAAAGGGGAGAGGGGCGGCTTCCCCTGTACTTCCGAACTGCAGGTTCAGCCTGGAGGGACGTAGTCCCACAAGGCGGTCACCATCGCGAAGGGGTCACGTTCACACGCCGGCCTCGGGCACCTCCAGCACCACAACAGATCTTTGCCCCTTTACAAGCCATCGCCGCCCGGGTCCCAGCCCCTCAAGAGAGGCCGGTGTCCCTAGGCCCCGCCTTGGCGAGGAGCCGGCCCTGCCGTCAGGCGCAAGCTCGGAAGGAAACAGCCGAGCACTGAGGCCCGGGAGGAAAAAAATTCACCCGAGAAAGAACTCAGAAAAAGTCAGGGGAATTTTCCATAGAAAGAGAGGAGAGTAGCCCAAGGCAAGCTCCACAGGGCGCAGGGCATGCACGAGAGGAGGGCAGAGGCAGAGTTATAAACGGGCCGGTTACTTGACGATGTCTTGGCAATGGGCACATCGGGATCTGCGCGGGATAGCCACTGAACCACGTAGTTTTTCTTGGAAGGGTCAGAGATGTTTCCTGGAGGGAAGAGAACAGGACTACAGGCGCTGGGGCACAAGGCCCGGCCTCCCCACCCACACCGAGCTGCCCAACAACTCCCGGAGCCCTGGGATGGGGCCACAGGATAGACCCCACCCAGCTCCTCAGCATGGTGTCCAGGCTCTTAGAGCTATCTCCTGCCTCCTCCCCCCATTGTACCCTGGGGTTCAGCTACACCACATCTCTCACTTCCCCCCGAAGCCTCTCTCCACCCGTCCTGCTCCCCACCCTCTCAGCCTGGTGATCCCAGCTCTAAGCAACACCCTAACTGCCCCCCCCCCCCCCCGTAGACTCGGACAGGGCAGCACGGTGGGATTCTTGAGGCCCCTGGAGCCAAGCGGGCTAGCGTGAATCCTGGATCTACCCTCTCAGTTGTGGGGCAGGGACCTGACCCCACCCCACACCCAGCTTCTTCCACTGTGGAAGGGAATGGTGGTGGGAGCTCCATCTTGAGCTGCTGCAGGAACCAAAGGAAGTGAGGCAGCGCTTTGCTAGGGGTCTGGCTGTCCTACTCACAGGGTATCCCCTAGTCAGCTGAGTCCCACTCAGCAGGTGTCAGGAAGGCAGGACCAGGCTGAGTCAGCGCCATCTCCACTGCCTTCACTAGCCCTGAGACTGCGCACAGAAATGTCAACTCCTTCCATTTCCCACCAGGAAAAGGTTCTGGCCTCCACCCTCCAAAGGCCCCAGCCCTAGTCCTGGCCCCAGGGCTGCATGGCTTCTCCTTCAAGGTCTCGGATGCCCAGTCTGTCCAGTTGAGTGGCAGAGCTGCATGTGCCTGAACCAGTCCCTAGCATTATCTCGTCCTGGATCAGCTGTGTGCCTGGGGCCCAGGGCAGCAGAGCGCTTACGGGGACAAGGGCCAAGCCTGCAGATCCGAGCTGTCTCTGGCCGCTCCTCCCGGCAGATGCCAAAGCTGTCATCCGAGGTTCGGCAGAGGACTGGCCGCTCCTGGGTGCCGTTTCCACAGGTCACTGAACACTGTGGGTGGGCAGAGTCAGCCAGTTAGGAGTTACTCCCTTGCTCATCTCTCCTCTTGCAAGCTGGACTGGCCTTCTAGGCTGCACCTCCAGCCTCTGAGATGCAGATCCCAGGACTCCCCTAGCACACCGTGGTCCTGAGCATCCCATCATGCCTTGCAGCCCAGGCTGCCCTCAGTTTCCTGGGGTGCACACAAGAGTCTCTGACCCGTGGAGTGAAGACAGTGTCTGCTGGAACTGAGACCACATTTCACCAGGATTCTTGAAAGAGCACTGATCACCCTCTGGTGCCCTGAGCAAAGGGATGTGGCCCACGGGAGCAGCTACGGCCAAGCCCCCATGTCAAAGTGAATGTACTGGCCACCTCAGTCCCACCCAAACTTTTATGGGGGTCTGGGGTCAGGGGCCTGCTTACCTGGGACCAGGGCCCGGCCCGCCAGTGGCCAGGACAGAGCTCGCGGTTGCAGGCCCGGCGGCCCTCCGGCCGTGCGTCGTTGCAGTGCTTGGTGTGCACAGAGCGGTTAGTGTTGTCATGCAAGGGCTGGATGCAGCGCACCGAGCGAGCCTGCATGCCCGTCCGCCCACAGCTCTGGCTGCATGGCTCCCACTCACCTGTCACCCACCTGCCAGGGCAGAGCAGCATGGTCAGCCCTCTGTGGCCCCCAGGGGCCAGCCAGGCTGTGCTCTAGAGCCATAGAGACAAGGCAGCCTGTTCCCCAAAAGATGTACATCTCCTAGTTCTTAGAAAGTGTCAAGTAGCCTTTGCCCCTAAACAGAGGGGACACTAGGGCCCAGTTGTCCCAGGTCCTGTGGGTGATGAATCCCTGTGTGTCTACCCTGGGAGACCCTAGTGGAGCAGGTGGCCACGGAGGTTCCAGGCCTGAAGAGCTGGATGGGCCTCATGCCAGCCTTTTGCTGATGTCACAAACCCTCCCAGACAGAGTGCGGATGCCCTCAGCTCCCCAGCCCCCAGAGCCCCACCTGCCTCTTTACCAACCGTCTTCGCCCCTCAGCCCTGTGAGAGGAACCTGGACTCAGAAATGCAGCCCTGCCTGCTGAGCCCTGGGCTGAAGGTCCAACCGAAGTCGCCTCCTGAGCTGCTTAGGAAACACCTGACACAAGATGGTGAGCAAGTTCTTCCTGTGCCCTCTGAGCCTCAGGTTCCCCCTGAGCACTGCCATCTGTTGTCATTTCTAAGATGCACATCCCCACTTGGCAGTTGGCAGGGCTGAACTGAGACACTCCTTACAGGCTCTTCGACTCTGTGAAGCATGGTGAGAGAAAGAGCCCCTCAAATGCCTCAAGGTGCCCAGCCCAGAGCTGCTCAGGGGTGCTAGATGCTGCACCTCCTTCCACAGGAGCCTCTAGTGGCCTCTAATAGGACCCAGGCAGGTGGGGGAGGCCCAGCACTCACACAGGCTGAGAGCACTCCTGTGGGTTGCAGGCACGGCGGATGGCTTTGGGCTTCGCCACAGTATCGCAGAAGTCACGGTGCACCATCTTGTGGTCCAGCCTCCGGCGGCAGCCATACTTGGTGAACTGTGATCCTGAAGACAGAGAACGTGGCAGCTCAACTGGGTCACCTGAACTGGGTGTGGAGGGGCTGGTTACCCCTCCCCATCCCTCAAGCCTGCTTCCCTCCCAGCCCTAAAGGTGATATGGAAGGTCAGTGGAGCATCCCACCTGAGGCTGAGAGCGTGAGTGTGGGCATGGGGGGGCTAACTTCTTTCCCTTTGCTGGCTTCCTGGGCAGGGCAGGAGGCTTCATTTCCTCTCCCATCTCTTTGTTATGTACTGTACCTTAAGCTAACATGCATAGAGGACTTGGGTGGGCCAGGAGCTGGGTGAACACTGGTGGACAAGGCCCACAAAGCACCTTCTCCCATAGTCTACAGCAGTGGTTCTCCACTGAGGGTGGTTTGCCCTTCAAAGAACATTTGATAACACCTGGGACATTTTTGGTTGTCAACAGTAGAGGTTGCATAACAGGCCACAGATGTTGTTAAACATCCTACAGTGCACAGGACAGCCCCCCACAACAAAGAGTTATCTAGCCCCAAATGTCAACAGTGCGCTGGTGGAGGAAGCCTGCTCTAATGAGTCAGACACAGACTATAACCGGCAGGCTGGCCCTGTCTAAGGAGTCTTGAGGGCCCTAGGAAAGGAAAGACAGGTGGTGCTGAGTTAGTAGAAACACAGCAGAAGGGATCATGGGGGGAGGACACAGCCACAACAAAGGCCCTGAGGGGGCAGCCTGGAGCATCCAGGAAAGGCACCTCAGTCAGATGGTCAGAGTCTGGGGAGTTAGGGGTAGGACACTGAATGGGGCTTGAAAAGTGAGCAAGTCACTAGGGCCTCAGAGGCCACAAAGAGAATTACAGTTTTTTGTTTTTTTTTTAAATTCCCAATACGGTGGAAGCCAGTGAAAACTTTGATACCAGGAGGGGATAAGGTCTGCTTTGCTCCCTTAAAAGACTACTCTTGTGGGAGGAAGGGGACTCACAGGGCCAGCTGGGTTTTTTTTTTTGCAACAATCCTGGCAACAGAGGACAGTGATGGTGCCAGGGCCAGGATGCCAGCCAGGAGGATGGGAATAGCTAATGGGTCCAGGAGATGTACAGGAGGAGAGGCCATAGGATGTGCTGGTGGAGGAGTAAAAGTGGTGTGCGGGGAGGGCTGGGGCTGGAGGCACAGTGGAATGGAACACCAGAAGAGGAGCCTCCATCACCTAGGTGGGGAATGGGCTCCCTTTGGTAAATTCCTCTGTGCCCCCTAGGTGTGGCAGCCAGAGTAGCATGTGAAGGAGCTTGTCCTGCCCTCTGCCCCATTCCCCACACTAAGCTGTCTCCTCTCATCTTTCGCTCATCCACCTCCAGGAGCAGGGGTCACACTGACCTATCAGAACTTCCGATCCACCTGTATGTCCCACCCAGCCATGAACTTGTTGAAGTCTAGGGCAGTTAGGACCCCTCTGCACCAGCCCTGCCCCAAGAATGCTGGAGAAGTCTTTCTGAACTAGCAGAGAGGGACCCCTCCAGCCCTGGCCCCTCCACTTGTTCCCAGCACTGCCTGAGGCTCACAGTGCCCCTGCCTTCCCAGTGTTTGGTATCATCCATGAAGTCCCCCCACCCTGACCTCAGCCAAGCAGTCCCTTCCCACACACTGTGCAGGCCCCACCATGCTGGCATCCTCAGTGCCCCCATACCCTTCTTGCTACCTTTGGCATCATGCCCCAAGCACTTGCCCCTCCTGCCCACCCACTACCTCTCCCAGGCCAGGTTGGGCCCTGTTCACATAGGCAAGGGTATCTTCTCACACCCTGCACAGACTCGGACTCACCAGCCTTGGCCACAGTCAGTGGGGCCATCTGTCTGCTCAGGAAGCTCCTTGATCACCAGCCCTCTGGCCCCCCAGGACCCCACCAGGCTGCTCGTTTCCCTGTCCCAGCATCACCCCACAGCAGCCCCACTCTGTGCTCCTGCTCATGAGGGCTCACCACAGGGCACACCCCACCTCTTTCTGGTCACCCTCAGGCCCCCCAACCCAGGGACCCCAACACCAGGAGCCCTAACCTCCGCCACAGGGCTTGGAGCAGGGGGACCACTTCTTCAGCGCCCACTCGTAGTTCATGGAGTCCTCTTCCAGGACGTTGTTGTCATCGACATTGAGCGAGTCCTCGTGGATCATGTATTTGTAGGTCAGTGAGATCCGGCTGTCTCCCTGCGGGATGACCTGAGCCCATCCCGAGATGGTGTGAATGTCAGCCCCACTCTCCATGCCGCTTTGGTGGCCAGTTTAGAGCCATTCAGAAAGCCCAGCCCGAGGTCCCCCTCCCAGTTGAACTGGTGACAGCTCTCACAACCTGCCTCCACTTTCCTAAGCTTCCTAATGACCGTTGTTGGTGAAGGATAAGAAAGTCTGCTACCTGTCTGCTTGTAGGCAAAAGGAAGTTCCACCAGCTGCCTTCTTGTCTCCCTCTCTGGCTCAGAATTCTGCCCTGAGGCACAGGCACCCTCTGGGCCCCCCACTCCCGATAGGACCCTAAGGGTGTGTTCAGTGGGGCTCGCACACTCACACAGGGCCAAGTGCACAGGCAGGTCACCAAAGACATTTTGAGGGGCAGAAAGGTCGTTGCCGATGAGGTGAGCAGAGTGGCCCAGTGTACAGGAAGCACACCTGGCCCAAGGCCACACCTGCTGTGCAGCTGTCTGCTCACATATGGAGTTCAGAGGTCTGGGTGCGAGGAAACCCAGTTACCTAGGGGGTGGGAGTGCTAAAGAAGACTTTAGCCTTATCTGTAGTGTTTTAGTTTTTTACAAAATAAAATATAGTACTTAGGCAATGAAAATTAATTTTTAAAAAGTGATTAGAAAATCCAGCCCCCTCCTGACTCCCCATAACCAGGGGTGTTACCACAACCCCATAAGCACAATCTCTTAGGCTCAGAGATCTGGGGTCCAGTCCTGCCTGGGGATGAAACCCAGTGTGATCTGGGCTAGTTGTCTCCCTTCCAGAGCCCCACCTGTCCCTTCCCCAGTGTTGCAGGGTTTAAATGTGATAGCAGACACGAACAAGCTGTGGATGTCATTCTCATGGGGGGACAAAAACCATTAGAGGACAGAGTTTGTCCGAGGTCATTGGGGGTCAGTGGTAGAGTCCAGAGCTCAGACTCATGACCCCATATCCATTCCTTGCTCTGACATGGAGTTAGAGACCTTGGTTCAAAGGGTTAGAGGGGTTGCTTAAAGTATGGCCTGGAGGGTGCAGGGAGGCTCAGGGTCTCTCAGAGCCCCTCCCCCTCCCTGCCTAAGTGGCCACTTTCACCCCTGCCTGGGTAGCCCGGTGCCTCTGGGGGTGGAAGACAGGCATGAGTAGGGGCTCACCAGGACAGTGATGGTGCCGTGGAGGGGGCCCATGGTCTGCAGTGTCTCCCGGTCATCCTCATTTCGGTACTCCCACTCCACACCCATGGCAATGAAGGACTTGGAGTTAGGATCCAAGTTGTTCTCTTCATTTAAAATGAACTTGCCTGTCTCCAGGTTCTTGACGGCTGAGAATGGCAAAAAGAGGCCCGCCCCCCATGGTCACCCAAGGACAGGATTCAGGCTCTCAAGGGTAGGCCAGCCAGGGTATGTTGGTTTGGGCTGGTGGGGAGACTTCTCAGTCTTAAAGACTTCTAAGACCTAACCTTTGTGCCACTGTAGCGCAGAGGATTCTGAGCAGAGGCCTTCACCTCTCCCAGCTTCCCTTTGCCAGGGACCTGTCCATACCACTGACAGCCCAAATAGTTTCTGGAGCCCTGCCCCACCCTCTGCCACTCAACTGGACCTAGATCTCCCTGCATTTGTGCCCTTTTGGACAGACAGCACCTATTCTGGAATCTGCCCCCACCGGGCACTGGAAGCCCAGCTCAGCAGATATCCAGGCCTATGCAAGGGTGCTCATGGGCATTAGCGATGGCTGCCCTACCTGTGACCAGCCATCTTGGGCAAGCTGGCAGGGAGGCATCTCCAAGGGGTGCAGGGCATGTGTTGGACACCAGGGCATAGAGCCCTGGGAAGCTCACATGCAGAGTAGGGGGCTTCCTGCCATGGAGGTGAGGATGGTCCAGCTGAAAAAACCGGGTCTCCCCATCCCTTCAGTAGTTGTGGCCTCACCCAGTCTCTACCCATTACTCGTGTTGGAGAGGCCTGGCCAGATCAGGAGGACCCATGCAGCCACTGGATGTCCAGGAGAATGTCTCAAAACCAAGAGCCTGGCTTGTCAGGAAGCCACACGTTCCTACAGCACGGAATATGGGCTCATGGTAGGACTCAATGTGATTCTCAGGGGCCCAGACCTAGCACGGAAATCATGGGTCACAGAGTGAGAAAGCCATTCTATTCACATGTCTCCCATGATCCTTTGTCCACATCATGGAGAAAGTTTCAGTTTGGTGCCAACCAAACCAAACCCACTGCTGCCGATGCAATTCTGACTCACAGCGACCCTACAGGGCACAGTAGAACACCCCATAGGGTTTTCAAGGAGAGGCTGGTGGATTCGAACTGCTGACCTTTTGGTTAGCAGCCATTGCTCTTAACCACAGCCACCAGGGCTCCAGTTTGGTGCCAGTGGACCTTTAACTGTAACACTTACTCCCTTTTTGGCAGAATGCACAGGCCTCAGGCTCAGAGGCTTGAGTCAGAAACAGTGTCTGAGTAGAAGTGTCCTTTTCTCAGGAATAGATTTTTACGTTTACCTTCTATTTAAGTAAGTGGTGCTTATTTTGCATTTAGGCGAATAAATTAAAGTTTCTGCTTAAAATAAGTGAGAAAGAAAACTGAATATGAGAAAGGGGTCATGTATTTGCCAAGCATTGGAGGGGGTGTTGGATTAGGGCATTTGGGAGCCCCTGACCCAGTCCTAGCCTCCAACACTGCTGATGATGAGGGGGCCCAGACTGGAGAGAGGGACTTGTTCAGGGTTCCCCAGTGGCCCCACATCACTCTGACTTCAGCTTCATTCCCACCCAGGAGGTAGAGACAGGATACCTTCAAGGGGTGAGGGGTACGGATGGGTGAGGCCACTGAGAGGGGTCCCGGGGCAGCCTGGGCGAGTATAGACCTGGTAGAGGCCTGGTAGCAGGAGTGACCAGGTGGGAAGGGGCACCCAGAGTTGTTGGAACATCCAAGTTTTCAAGAGATGCCAGACATTGATATTTTATGTGGAATATCTTGAGGTTAAATTCAAGCTAACTGAAAATATTTCTATACTGCCTGAGCCCATTAACTGGCTGGACTTGGCGCCCTCTGGTTGGGAGGCAGAGGGAGGGCTGCCCAGGACCCTGCTGCCTGCAGATCCTGCCTGTCTTCCCATGGGTGGGGTCTTCCCATGGGTGGGGGCTTCCTGTGGGTGGAGTCTTCCCGTGGTGGTGGTGGGCTTGAGACCTGTGGGGTAGGGAGTCATCGGTCCTATGAATGGTGGGGGGCGGGGGCATGGCCTGAACACATGTCCTTCCACAGCTGCTGCTTGGGTAGCCCTCTGATTTTAACCCCTGGACTCTCCATTGGGTGATAACCCTAGAAAGGCCCACCAGATGCGCTAAGCCAGGGAAAGGTAGAGGTGGGGCTGACCCCTGGGCCTTCTACCCACCCCTGGAAAAGCCAGGTCTTGGACACGCCAAGCTGTCCTGGTGTAGAGGTGGCCTAATTATCAGCTGAAAGGGCTGGACCTTCGAGACTCACCCAGATGATGGCTGGTGGTGTCCACCTCTTGGATGAGCAGGTGTCTGGCTCCTGCCGGGATCTCGAACATCTTGATGTAGGCTTTGTTTGGATTTGGAAAGACAAAGGCAAATGAGAAAGAAAGAGTCCCACTTGAATTCGGACAAGGTAAGGAGGGTCCAGCTCCTCAAAGGCTCTCCCAAGGCCCTGGTATTTCTGGGATTTGAAGAAACCAACCAGAGAGGGATCAGCAGGAAGCTACTGTGTGTCATCTGGGGCCACAGCCCAGCAGGCAGTGCATCCTCTCCTACCTCTTTTGATCAGCTTCAGAATCACAACTCAGATACCCCTTCAGCTGCCTCATAGAAAGCATGGTGGGATTCCTGCAGGATGCCTGGGAATCCTAGTGCAGCATGAATCTAAGAGGCTCATGTCTAAGAGGTAGACCCTCAGCAAATTACTCAGCCTTTCTGGCCTCAGCCCCTCAATCTGTAGATTAAAGGTGCCATGGAGGTGGCAGCCCCAACACTTGATTTCAAGGGCCTTCCGTGGTATGGGCTTTGAACCAAAGTTGCTTTTCCCCACTTCAGAGGCTGACTGATGGAGGCCCAAAGGGGTGCAGTTGGCTACTGTAGCCTCAGCCAGGGGACTGAAGGTGAGGGAGAGGCTGGGGTCAGGAATGAGGCTCACCAGAGGGCTGTTTTCCCAGAATCTACCTCTGCAGAGACTCCAGCTTCCCTAGCCCTGTTCTGTGGCTCAGATGGGACAGTTCTACTGGCCTGGAGGCTGAAGGCTATGCTGACCAGCTCAGAGGAGTCCTGCTGACAGCCAGCTAGGGGCAGAACCAGAGAAGGAGCGAGCAATAGAGACAGGTCGGGTCAGGCAGCTCTGGAGGGCTGGGGAGGAAGAATCCTGTGCAGACCCCAGCCCTCAAATAAAGACATCTAAGACCCAACCCTGCACCTTATAGCCCAGGATTTTCTGCCTTACTCCCTGCTCCCTGTCTACCTAGGAGCCTGGCTGTAGTTGTCCCTGACTGAGGAGTCTCCCTCCACACCTCTCCTAGACCTTCACCCAGAGCAGTTATGAACCTGCATGCCGACAGAGGCCCATCCTGTGCACAGGCACTGGAGGTACTCAGTGCCAGGTGGAGGGGCATGGCTCACCTTGCTTCTTGGGCGAGCGTGTGAATGTCCCCTTGATCACTTTGCAGTGGCTGTTGTCTCCTCCACACACACCGCACTTGTCCTCCTGCTTGCTGGAGCCAATCACCCCATCACAGCCCACCTTCTGCAGGAGGGGGACACAGGGAAAACTTGAGACCCCACCCTCACTCTGGCCCTGGCCTGGCCATGACCCCAGGATCTCCCAAAATGGGTGGCACCTGTTCCTTCCTGCAGCCCCGAGGTCTGCACTTCCTTCTCAGCAGTTCACGATATGGTGGGAGGAGGCTGGGGGTGGGAGCAAGACAGAGAGCCCTGTGACCACAGGCACTACCCTTGGCCCAGCCTCAGTCCACCCATCCAGATGGTATGGCCATCAGAGGGCTCTGTGCAGCCTGAATAGGGTCTCATTCTGAGCTTGCCCGGCTCAGCTTAGCAGGTCTCTCAGGTCCTTTCCATCCTTACTGCTGTAAATCAAAGACCCGGCCTGGTTCCCCACACTGCTGTTTCCCTGGGGTGCCCCACAGCTCACCCTCCAGAAGTAGCCCCTGCAAGGCCCCCTCCAAAACCGAGGCCTCACATTACGCCCGAGGAAAACAACGTCCCCCGTAGTGTGCCTGAGGCTGTCTGGGAAGGAGGCAGCAAGACTTGGTGGAAACATGTTTGCCTCCCTTCTCTCAGGCCATCATCTCAACACTCCCACTCCAGTAGCTGAAAGCATTTTGGAGACCAAGAACCAAGGCACTGAGTTAGCCGTGACATGCCTGTGTCTAGGACCCTTGGGAGAACAGTAGCACATCCAGAGTCTTTCACCTCTGTGGCCCGGCAGCATCCATTCCCTGGCCATGGATGGTCTGTAGGGAGCCATCCTGCACTCTGATGGCAGGTGGTGACCCCACCAAACCCTCTCAGAGTGCAGCTGGGAGGGACTGCCTCTCCTCTAGTCTAGTCTGTGTCCTCCGCTCACCCCAGAGTGTTCGACAACATCATGAGTTTCCCTCTTCGCCCTGGCTGCCAGGAAGCTCAGAGCCAATTCTCCCCTCCAGATTTCTTCCACTACCACCTCTGGAGAGGCTGCTTCCTCTTCTTTTGCTCTTTGATTTTTGACTTTTGTCTTCCAATGACCTTTGAGGGGAGAGGCTCTTGACAATAAAGAGTTATAGAGCAATGGTTAATTTTTTAATGCATGGGTAAAAATTAATGATTTTTGGTTTCATGGGCCTAGTATTTTATCATAAGCCTTTGGAATCATTTTTGGAAGCGAGTAAGGTGCAAAACAATCAATAAAACGATCACGTTCATTTTTATTTTAATGATTCCAGATGAAAAAAATTTTAACAAAGGGCAGCAATATGATTAAAAAACAAAAATTGCCATCGAGTCACTTCCGACTCATAGCGACCCAATAGGCAACTTGACTGACAGGGAAAAAAGAGTTAGTCTTCCAAGGCACAGAAACCTGAGCTAAAAGTACAGACATACCACTTCTGGGCTGTGTAGCCTCAGGGCACATTATGCAAACTGTCTTAGTCTGTCTCCACATTTGTGACATGGGTGGGCTTGCAGGAAAGGTGCCATGAGGTGATCCCTGTAAAACATTCATACATAGCTGGGCACAGAGAAAGCCCTCAGTAAATGGGATGCTGAGAAGGAGAAAGGGGAGGAGGAAAGGGAGGAGGGGAAGAGAAGGAGGAGGAGGGGGCAGATGAGGAGGAAGAGGGAAAGTGGGAGGAAGACGAGAAACATGAGGAACAGGAAGAGGAAGAAGAAAAGGAGGAGGAAGAGAAGAATAAGGAGGAGGAGGAGGACGGGGAGAGGGGAGAATCCCTTTCTTAGGGTGGTACCCTCCCCTCTAGACTCCCCTGGAGGCAGGGGAAGATTGCCTCTGCTCCTGCTTCTAACCTGGGGGTGAGGTTAGTGAGAAGGTTTCCAATATTTTCTCTGCCTGCCTGCCTGCAGAGCAAACTGGAGGAGGGAGAAGTCTCAGTGGCTAGGGCATCAGGCTGTGCACGCTGGGCACACAGGGGCAGTGAGGGGAAGATGTGCCCCTGGACCCTGAGGTGGACTTGACGGAGGCCAGCTCAGATGAGATCATTGGATTCGGCTGAGTATCAACTCGGATTTAGGAGTTCTGCACTGATTCATACGCTCCTTATAAAAAGGGTTGGAGCCAGTTTACAACCAAAGACATATTGAATGGAAATTCAACGGATTGCAAAATCTGGACAGAGAAACAATGAAGCAACACGCTAAATTTTAAAACAGTTGCTCTAAGGAAGATTTTGTTCAACAGTTGCTCTAAGGAAGATTTTGTTCTGGGCTTCATAGAAGCGAGGCAAAAGGAAAACAGAATAAATTAGCTACTTGGTTTGTCAAACTTTGAAAGATATCAAAATGGCCTGCTATCATTTTTCCTTTATTCTAAGACACCTCTTTTTTTTTACCTTTTATTTTTTCTGAAATCAGGGTGTATTTGATTATCAGTCAAGAGGGCCTTGCCTGGCTTTGCCTGCCACCTAGAGGAGTGTTTTTGTCTGGGAACTTGAGGTGCTGTGAACCAGGCCCAGGCAAGCACCACCCCTGGCTTGGTGACTATCTATCTTTGGACAGCATCTACTGTCTATTGGCCTTCAGGAGAAGCTGTTTAATGCCTAGCATTGTGGAGCTGCATTCGGGGCAGGGGGTGGTGAGTGGAGGTGGTGGTGGTGATACTAAGACTCTAATCAAATAGAAAAGACCAATGAAGCCCAGGTTCTTAGACTGGCCTGAAATGTCACCTTAGATCCTAAAGGGGCTAAAGGAGTCCAGGTGACAGCTCAGGTTGGGATGCCACGGGTCCCCCATGGCTCTGCATGGCTGCTGCCAGCTATAGCCAATGGCCAGAGGAGCTGACAGGTTAGATTTCACATCAGTGCAAGCCAAGGGGAAGGAGTTGGTAGCAATCCTGGGGTGAATGTCATCACGGGGAGAGGCTGTTGTTAGGTGCTGTCCAGTTGGTTCTGACTCATAGCGACACTATGTAAAACAGAACAAAACACTGCCCAGTTCTGCACCATCCTGACAATCATTGCTATGTTTGAGCCCATTGTTGAAGCCACTGTGTCAATCCATCTTGTTGAGGGTCTTCCTCTTTTTTACTGACCCCCTACCAAGCATGATAGCCTTCTCCAGTGACTGGTACCTCCTGATAACATGTCCCAAGTATGTGAGAAGTCTCACCATCCTCGCTTTTAAGAAGCATTTTGGCTATACTTCTTCAAAGACAGACTTGTTCATTCTTCTGGCAGTCCACAGAACGTCCAATATTCTTTGCCAACACCATATTTCAAAGGCATCAATTCTGCTTCATTCTTCCTTATTCGTTGTCCAGCTTTTGCATGCATATCCTTAGTCCTCAAAGTGACATCTTTGCTTTTTTAACACTTTATAGAGGTCTTTTGCAGCAGATTTACCTAATGCAATATGTCATTTGATTTCCTGATTGCCGCTTCCACAGGCATTGATTGTGGATCCAAGAAAAATAAAATCCTTTACAACTTCCATATTTTCTCTGTTTTTCATGATGTTGCTTATTAGTCCAGTTGTTAGGATTTTTGCTTTCTCTATGTTGAAGTGTAATCCATACTGAAGGCTGTAGACTTTGATCTTCATCAGTAAGTGCATCAAGTCCTCTTCGCTTTCAGCAAGCAAGGTTGTGTCATTTGCATATCACAGGTTGTTAATGAGTCTTCCTCCAATCCTTATGCCACATTCTTCTTCGTATTGTCTGGTTTCTAGGATTATTTGCTTAGCATACAGATTCAATAAGTATGGTGAACGGATGCAACCTTTTCTGAATTTAAACCACACAGTACCCTCTTGTTCTGTTAGAATAACTGCCTCTTGGTCCATGTACAGCTTCCTCATGAGCACAATTAAGTGCGCACCCTCTGAAATGTTATCCTTAGTTTGTTATGATCCACACAGTCAAATGCCTTTGTATAGTCAATAAAACACAGGTACACAGCTTTCTGGTACTCTCTGCTTTTAGCCAAGATTCATCAGATATCAGCAGTGATATCCCTCATTCCACGTCCTCTTCTGAATCCAGCTTGAATTTCTGGCAATTTCCTATCAATGTGTGCTACAACTCTTTTTGAATGATCTTCAACAAAATTTTACTTGGGTATGATATTAATGATACTGCTCAATACTTTGTGCATTCTTTTGGATCACCTTTCTTTGGAATGGGCACAAAATATGAATGTCTTCCAGTCAGTTGGCCAGGTAGCCAGCTGTCTTCCAAATTTCTTGGCGTAGATGAGTGACAGCATCTACCATTTCATCCGTTTGTTGAGACATCTCAAATTAGTATTTCGCCAATTCCTGGAGCCTTGTTTTTCACCAATGCCTTCAGTGCAGTTTGGACTTCTTCCTTTAGTACCATCAGTTCTTGATCATATATACTACCACCTGAAATGGTTGAACACTGACCAATTCTTTTTGGTACAGTGACTCTGGGTATTCCTTCTATTTTCTTTTAATGCTTCCTGGGTTGTTCAA
The DNA here is from genome assembly GCF_024166365.1 of Elephas maximus indicus. Classification (NCBI taxonomy): domain Eukaryota; kingdom Metazoa; phylum Chordata; class Mammalia; order Proboscidea; family Elephantidae; genus Elephas; species Elephas maximus. The sequence continues at coordinate 201,158,776 of NC_064820.1, forward strand.
TATTTTCCCCATAGAACCCGCCAATATTGCAACTAGAGGATTAAATTTTTTCTTCAGTTCTTTCAGCTTGAGAAATGTCGAGCATGTTCTCCCCTTTTGGTTTTCTAACTCCAGGTCTTTGCACATTTCACTATGATACTTTATCTTCTTGAGCTGCCCTTTGAAATCTCTCGTTCAGCTTTTACTTTATCGTTCCTTCCATTTGCTTTAGCTTGCTCTTTTAGTTACTCAAGAGCAAGTTTCAGAGTCTCTTCTGACATCCACTTTAGTCTTTTCTTTCTTTCCTGTCTTTTTAATGACCTTTTGCTTTTGGGGAGAGGGAGCATATTTAATGAGGTGCTTCTTTCCATTCCTATGTTATAAAATCCTATTGATTAGATTAGAATCAGGAAACATGCTAGTTTATTTCAAATTTTCCCTTTTTTATAATAGTTTTAGATAACATATTTTGGTGGCATGTTTTTGCTATCTCTTTAACAAAGAGTACGATCTGCTACCTTGATACAGCAAAAACATGCCACCAAAATATGTTATCTAAAACTATTATAAAAGGTGAGCCTTGTTTAAAGCTTTGATTCTATTTGATTCCCTGGTCCATATGTGTGTGTGTCTTTGTTCATCTCATGTATCTCTTGCTGTCATTCCACTTTTAACCTTCCTGAGTCATTGTGTTTTGATATTCTGTAACTGACAGCATCCATTGGGTATTATTTTTGACCTAGTATTAAGAATTTCACACTTGTACGTATTGTTATGGTATATTTAATCTTTCTTTTGTCCTTTTTGTGTGTATTTTCAATCTTTCCTTTCTGTCTCATTTTTTCTATCTTTTGCAATATGTAATATATATGTAAAAATATGTATATATATTCTCCATTCAAACTTTTCTGCTTTCATCCATTTGAAAATACTATTAATTAATAAACTAGTCAATCTGTTGCTCTTTCATTGTCCATGTCAAGAATGAAGTTATATCCCTTCCCACAAAGATGGCCAATTAGTGCTCTTACTTCCTCCTGGTATGTTTGCAACCATACTCACTTCTGTCATCTAAATCTAATTCTACTAATTATTAGAAAATCTAATTACAGTCTTTCTTGTGCTTGCTGCCTGTCCTTTGCTATCCTGACACCCATTTGTGAATATTTTGTTCTGTCCCCTCTGAGCCAGCTGTGTGGCTTGGCCTCCACCCCCTAGGCTTCTGGTGCTGTGGCATCTTGGGGGAGCTCCTTCAATGTTTGCTGGGGTCCTTCTCAGACAACCCAAGTGCAGGGAAGCCTGGAAGTAGACCCCCGGCTGTCCAAGTCCACCTCCCCTTGCTTCCAGCTATCCCCTCCACACCCAGGTGCTTGTGGAATTCTGCCAGGCTCTGTTAGACCTTCCTGAGGACACTGTCATTCCTCAGGATGGTCAGACGCATTGGCCCTCTGTGGCAGCCACAGTCAGTCCTGTCTATGTACAACCTAGTGAAGGCTTCCTGTTGTTTCTAAAGGAATATGCCAGTTCAAGGCTGTACTCATGATGCTACTATATGCCAAGGCTACCCCATAGGTGTTTCTTGTGGCCACCTAAGGTAGATGCCAAGGACATAATAATAAAGGACAACCCAGGAAGGCATTTCTACCAAGGGCCAACCAACACACTCCATCTGGGCATTTTTCTGATGGCTACCTCTATCCAAGAGCACAAAGTCCAGGACCCAGTAGAGTGCAGGGATGCGGCAATGTGTCACCTTAAGGGGTCAACTGTGGACCATAGCATCATCATCACCTGGGGAGCTTGTCAAATCTCTTGCTATGCCACAGATCGTGGAATCAGAATCTCTGAGGTGGAGCCCTGCTCCCCAGGTGAGACTCGTAGGCTCACTCGAGTTGCAGAGTCCCTGGCATGGGGAGGGGGTCGTTCCATATTTGCTGGGAGACTGCTCTGCACCAGGTGCTGTTCCCATAATTTGCATGCTTAACCTCAGTGAATCTTCCCAAACACCCCAAGAAGGGGAGGCGATTACACTAGACCCCAAGATGCTGTGCCTCACCGCCCATACTTACCTTGCAGTCCCCACGCACACAGAGGCTGAAGGCATCCTTGTAGGAGCAGCGTGTCCCGTCGTGCACCATGCGCTTCATGGACACCACCTCCCCAGTCTCCCTGGACTCGCAGTATAGATGGCAGCGCTCCTTGGCTGGGGAGAAATAGCAGGTGTGGTGGAGCCTGACTGTGCCACCCCCCAGGGCTTTTTTTTTTTTTTTTGCCAGAGAGAACGACCAGTTTTGTCTCCCACTGGGCCTGCTTGATTCACCTGCCCGTCCCCAGGCTGCCTGCCCCCCTGGGTTGGGAGAGAAAGTGAAAGGGGGCAGATGACTCCAATCCCCTGGTGTTTCTGAGCCTGTGACCCTGGTGGTATTGGATTTAGGAAAATTTCCACAAGTTGGAGTCCTTGGATGGTGCAAATGTTTGCCAACTGCAAGGTTGGTGGTTCCAACCCACCCAAAGGTGACTCAAAGAGAGGTCTGGTGACCTGCTTCCAAAAAATCAGCCATTGAAAAGTCTATGGATTACAGTTCTCTGACACACACGGGGTGGCGATGAGTTGGACCTGACATCAGTGGCAACTTTTTTTTTTTTTTCCATAAGTGAGTCAGGTTTTTTTTAGTTGTCTGATTCCTGAGACCCTGTCCAGAAACTCCTGACACTGTCTGTGGAGAAGTAAATTGCTGTTTGCCTGGTCTTGACCTGAAGAACCTTTTCACAGTCAGCTTTCTCTGAAACCTCTAAGCCTCCTTGATTCAGCCATAGATTCCTGCCCCTTTCCTCCTTAGTATTATCTCAGAGGTAAATAAGTTACTAGTTATTATTTGATGTCCATCTACCTTTCCTGCCAGACCACAGCCTCCAAGAGGGGTATCATGTGTTGAATAGTATCCCTCCCAAAATTCATGTCCACCTGAGACCTCAGATTGTGGCCTAATTTGGAAATAGGGTCCTTCCCAATGCAATTAATTAATATTGGGGAAGCCCTAAAACCAATGACTGGTGTATTTATAAGAAGAAGAAAGAACACACAGAGAGACAGATGACAAGAAGGTCATGTGAAGACAGAGGCAGAAATTGGAAGAGGCAGGGAAGGATCCTCCCCTACAGTGTTCAGAAAGAGCATGGCCTGGCTGATTGCTTGCTTCTGGATTTCTAGCCTCCAGAACAGAGAGAACAAATTTCTGTTATTCTGGTAATTTGTGGTGGCAGTACCAGGAGAAGACAGCCAGGGAGTCACCCCACCTGCTATGCTCAGCCCCCATCCCTGCACTGGTGTAGGGGCAGGACTGGCACCGCTCACTATTGCTTCTAGAAGAGCTAACAAATGGAGTGATGGTTTAAGGTGGTAGAGAGGCTCATGCCCCAGCCACCCTCTCCAGCCCGAATCCCTGAGAGGAACCAAAGTTATGTTTTATAATTCCACCATGAGTGAGGGAAAAAAACTAAAAAGAAAAAGAAAGCCAGTTGCTGTTGAGGTGTTTCTGACTCATAGCAACCCTACAGGACAGTGTAGAGCTCCTCCATAGGGTTTCTGAGGAGCGGCTGGTGGATTCGAACTGTCAGCCTTTTGGTTAGCAGCCGTAGCTCTTAACCATTGCACCACCAGAGCTCCTTTACAGAAGGAGAGTGCCACATCTTTCTCCCTGAGTCAGAGAGAAGGAGGCCCAAAACGGACTAACATCAACTGATGAATTTACTGCAAATGCCTAGCATAGCCACACTGAAGGAGGTGGGGAAGACAAGAATTAACCAAAGTAACCTTGGAAAACTATCTTGACTGAAGACTCTTGGGCTAAGACAATAAGAACTGTACATAATTGTTGTGACCTAGTTCATAAAGGTGTTTCTCGTGGTGGAATTTGTTCGAGATTCTGAAACCACTTTATAGGTCCACTGGAATTGAACTAATAAGCAATTGCATTATAGATTCTGAGAAAGAGGTTACAAATAAGGAAATCGGGGGGTGAAAATGAACCCTGTGATGATGGACTAGAATCAGAGGGATCAGTATAAACGTGTAGCTTTTAATACGTATGCTGAGAGAGAAACTCAGAAATAGAGATGGTGTGAGTGTGTGGGCTTGTATACATATGTGCTGTTATGGATTTAATTGTGTCCCCCCAAAATATGTATTGAAATCCTGGCCCATATACCTATAAATAGGATCCTGTTTGGAATCAGGGGTTTCTTTGTTAACATTAATTTGGTCATGTCCAAGTAGGTGGGTTCTAAACTTAATCACTTTTGAGTTATAAAAAGAGCAGACCTGAGACAAACACAGACACACACAGACATACATGCACATGCACACACGCACACACACGGGAAAAGACAGACACCACGTGAGGATTGTCTACAAGCCAAGGAACCAAGGAATAGCCAGGACTATGGACAAGGAAGAAATAGACATGGCTGAGACCCTGATTTGGACTTCCAGCCTCTGGAACTGTGAGAAAATACATTTCTGTTCTTTAAAGCCACTCACTAATGTATCTTGGTTACAGCTGCATTTGCAAACTAAGGCACATGTGTTTCCTAGCTCTGTCCACTGAGTCAGTGATGGCCCAGGGCATGGCCAACTCTAGTGACTCCAACACAAGTCATCTTGGGCACATAGTTAACCTATCTATGCCTCGATTTCCCCATCCATAAATAAGGGTCTTACCTACCTCCTATGGTTCCTGAGCGTCAGTACACGTAAAGCACTTAAAGCCATGTCTGGGACATAGTAGGTACTTGGCCAGCATGAACTGGTATTGTTTTTCCCTTTCCCTATGCTCCATTGAGAGCCCCCTCCCTCCTCAGGGCCTTGGGGAGATGCTGGGGCTCCAAGTTCTGAAAGTCCAGCCCCTCCACCTCCCCAAGGGCCAGGTGAGCAGAAAGATGCCCAGGCTTGTCCTCCCATGTGGTCAGCTTTGCTGAAGGCCCATGGCCCTGCTCCTTGGATTAACTTGGTGTCCATAGGGGGAGAGTCTGGGCACCTTTGTAAAGCTGGCTCAGCAACCTCTGTGGTATGGGTGCTGTGAGGCCTGTCCGTATGAAATACTGGGAACCAGGGATAGACTTCAGCACACAGGAGCTGTGGATGAGCATCCTACCCCCCAACCCAGTCTGGTCATAGCACCCCAGTTGTCCTTTGAGAAACCACTCCTCTCACCCCTTCTGCAAGACTCAAACCCCACCCTCCAGCTTCAAGAGAGGGTGTGCCCCACCCCTGGCCATAGTGGCTCAGTCTAGAAAGACGTGGGCTCCATTGTGGCTGAAAGCACCAGGACAGGGAAGGTTTCTTTCATCTGAGGTTTCTGAGCTCATAGGGTATGAGGTGCCAGTTGCTGAGGCCATTCCTGCCTCATACAGAGGGAGACAGGCCAACACTGAGGAAACCAAAGCTGAGAGAAGTAGAATGAAGCCCTGGAACTATCACAAGTACCTTGGTCTAGCCATGCCTGAAGCTGCCAGACTTCCCAGTTCCGTGAACCAATAAATGCCTTTTAATGCTTAAACCTGCTTGAGTTCTGCTTTCTGACACTTGCCACTGAGATTCCTGACTAAAAGATGAGAAGTGCAGAGGTAACCTGGTTCCTTGTCAGGGGTCTGGCTGCCTTCAGCTCTGCCCTCACCCCCATCCCTGGAGCCCGTCTAACTGTGCAACTCTGGCCTCATTCACCAGATGGTGACTGTGGGAGCCAAGCACCCACTAAGCCTTTTGCCTGGCTCCCCAGCCCAGCATCATTGTCCAAGCCCAGTGTTCTGGCTCCTCTGGGACTGCAGCCTCACCTGAGTCTTGACCCCAGCCCCGAGAGTAGACCCCAGCACCCACACTGGCCAGGTTGGTCTCTGCTGTCAGCCCAGGTGTTGCCCACACCCTTGCCCCAAGCAGAATCCAGGGCACAGAACACTGGTGTCCACCCCTGCTTGCCTGCCCAGGCCTGTCTCCTGGGTGCCCACTGCCCCCCAGAGGCTCACCCTCCCGATGCTCATGGGGCAGCCAGTGGTGCTGGGCATCACCATACTCGAAGTACAGGTCCCACTGGCGGCACTGCTCCTCACGGAAATCAGCCAGGGAGTCAGGGCAGTCCTGGGGGTTGCAGAGCTGGAAATCGTAGCCAAGGCCTGAGCAGGTGCGGCCCCCATTGGCTGGGCTGGAGAGAAAGCAGAGGCCTTGAGCTTGGTGCCACAAAACAGAGCCTAGTGCTCAGGGCCGCTGAGCACTTGTGGGATCCTTGCATAACAGGCTTGGGGGGTGGGGGGCAGCTCTGCTGAGGGAGGTGACCCAGCCCTGCCCTGTCCCTGTCACAGGAACCAGGCAACTCTCCAGGCTCCAGGCCTCAGGCCCTGGGATGGGACAGGCTGCACCTCTCCCTCACGGGCTCCCTGTGCACACTGCCAGCACCATCAAATCACTGTGATTGTTATTGAACAATGGCCTATATGACTGGGTATTTGGGCTCTGCCTTACTCACAGGCCATGGGCCCAGAACGGCAGGGGCTAGGTGAGGCTCGCTGAGCATCAGTTTTGTGGCACTGACACACAAGGGGAACTCAGAAGCCCTTCTGAGATAGTGGGGTCCTGTGTGCATTTGGCCTGAGCCAGAGCTGGGCACATAGTGTATGCTACCTTCATGCTGGTTTTCTCCCCATCTCAGGGAGATGTGGGAGGCGTTTCTGTGATTCCCTCACTTCAGTGAGAACAGTGCCAACCCACAAACCACTGCCCTACAGAAAAAGAAAAAGCCTCCCTTCCCCCAGCTCTGGGTTGGCAGGATCCCTCTGGTGGGCAGGACGCCCCTGGCAGGCAGGGCAGCTTTGGGAGTAGCCAGGAGACCTGGGCACGCAAGACACGCAGAACCCAAGCCTCCATCCTGTCCCCAGGATTGGCACCTGAGACTCAGGCAAAAGTCTCACTCTGTCAAAGCAAGCGTGGCAACAGCTACTGCATGGGAGAGGCAGCAATAAAGGAGCTTACTTCCATAAGGCCCCTTGCATGGTATTAGGCTCTCAAGGGCAGACAGTGGAAAGAATGATGCAAAAAATTTTGCTGAGAAAGAATCAAAAGGCCTTCATGTTTGAAGGCGAGAATGAAAGAAATGACTGTGTTGTGATTTACAGCCTGCTGACTGATGGGGCCAGAGAACCAGCAACAACACCACCAAGGGTGGCATTGGAAGGAGGGTGCAGGCCTGGGTGCAGGAGGAGCCAGGAGACCGTGGGTGTCCCTGCTCAGGAGCCCCGAAGTGGCGACTTGTGTTCCCTGGGTGCAGTAGCTATTCTGGAAATCATGGGAGGGGCCAGGATGCCCAGACAGAAGCCATATTAATTCGGATGGAAATCCGTGTTATGACTGAAATAGAATGTTAGCAGTGGAATTCAGAGGAAATGTGGTAGGAAGAGCAGGTGAAGAAGCTGTAGACTGTAGTTTGCTTTCAATTTTGCAATCACAAGAGTGGGGAGGGCTAAGAACACAGGCGGAATTCAATCTGATGGAACAGAGGGCCAGCAGCAAGCACCTTCTTCTGTATTGCCACACCCATGTTGTCTGATGGCCATGGGTGCATGGAGGAAGTTCCAGGACTGGGTGTGGGCTGGGTGTTTTGTGACTGATGGGGCTACAGGCAGTTGGGGGAGGATTGCCCCCACTGCTCTTCTCCCTGTCCCTTGCTGCCACCACCAGGGAGAGCTGGATCACAGGGGGTGCAAGTGGGGAGCGTAAGAGAGAGCACATGCGCTCCTCCGGGGCCAGGCCTGGGAGTGAGTCCTCTGTACCCTCAGAACCCAGTTGTGGCCAGCCCTGAGTCAGGCACAGGGAGTCGGGGCCTGAACCCCAGGGGTGAGGTCAGATCTGCTCTCCCGACTGCACCCTGGGCCTGTTACTCCATTCACATATGAGGGGGCAGCAGACACTAGTAGCATTTATGGAGCACCTGCTGCACGCCAGGCATGTGCTGTGGAGACAGGACAATGTGGTCCTTGCCCAGGACCCAGTAGTCTCCTGCAATGCTGTCTCCCCTCTTCCTCTGACTCATTTTGAGACATGCGTTAAAGCCCTCTGGGTGGGGGGGGGGCCTGAGGAGGGGGTGGAGAGCCCCTGAGCCCCTTGCTACATCTGCTCCTGGCCAGGATGGCAGCCTGGAGATTCCAGGCAGAAGGAGGGGAGGAGAAGGCTCACTCAAAAGCTGGGCTCGGGGGCTTCAGGCAAGGTGCCCCCAGGGTGTGGGCTCTTACTCCCTGGATCCCGGTCCTGGGCCCCTCCCTGAACCCTCACCCTCCGCCTGGCCTACCCACATGGACTCACTTGATCCTCCCTTCCCTGCTTCTGCTGATGGTCTCTGGCCCCAGTGGTCAGTTCAGGGTCTGGCCAGACTGAACAGAACATGGAAACTGCTGCATAGGCCGAAGCACAGTGAACTCTGGAAGCCCAGCCAGGCAGTCTGGACTTACCCTGAGACCTGTGGAGTCAAACTTTGAGGGTCACAGGCTCCTCTGAGAAGTTGATGTGAAGCTAGAGACCTGCTCCCCCAGAAAAATGCTCACGCACAAAATCTCATACAATTTCTCAGAACCTGGAGCCCTGCTGAGGCCATGGCCAGGGCCATGGAAAGGTAACAAGTCTGGGACTGATGCTTAGGGGTTATGGCCCCAACCCAAGTATGCAGGAGGGTTTGAGTGGGTGAAGGAGGTGAGAGAAGTAGGCCGGGTGGGGCCCATGGAGCGGGCAGCCTGAGCTCACTGCCCACCAGCCTGTATTTGAGCCCAGCATTGCTATGGCATCCAATGTAGAAGCTGGAAACCTGTTACTGTTTTTTAAATGTTCATATCTCCAGATACTTAACGTTTTCAGGTAAATTAAAAAAAAATTCCTTTTTAATAGCCTACAGAAAGAGACAAATGCCACATGTCTCCAGGCAGCCCGTACAGCTGCAGTATAAGGCCTCGGATAGGCAGATGGAAGGCCAGAAGGGCGTTAATGTCTCCATTCCGGGGACTGCACATGCTCTCACAACTCCACGAGGAGGCCCTGGGGTGACTACTGGCTCTAGGTCACACAGTGTGCCACAGGCCACAGACTCTGGCTCCATAGCCCTTGCTCTTGACGGGGACACTACACTGGATGTCCTATAGGTTGTATCTCCCCTGGGCAGCTGGACATGGGTAGTGTTTTGCTGACCCTGCCTCTCACCTGATTGAAGACAGCTGCTGCTTGGCTGTGGCAGCCCCTGCTCAGGCTCCCAGCATTCTGAGGGCCGAAAAAGCCCTCCTCTTCTTCTCTTTTCCCCCTCTGTTCCACCTGCTATCCTTGATACCCTTGACTAGGAAGGGCAGAGTACACTGGAGTCTAGAGTAGGGCTGCAGTCCAGGTGGGGAGTGGCTGCAGGCTGTGGGTCAGGAGACCAGGTCTCCAGGTCTCCAGGGTCAGCTCTGCTCCTCCTACAGGCTGTGTGGCCTGGGGGCATGCAACCTCCTTCTCTGAGTTTCAGCTTCCTGTAGACGGGGTGAGGAGTGGCCAGGGCTGCCTGCGCCTGCACCTTCTCTAGAACTACTGTACAAACAGAGCCGGCTAGCCAGGGGCCCCAGCCACCTCAGAAGGGTAAAGGAACAGTGGGGCCAACTCACTGTGGGTTGTCACACTGGCGGGTCCTGAACTTCACACCTGTGCCACAAGTGCGTGAACAGGAGCCAAACGGACTCCAGGCGCCCCAGTTTCCGTCCCGCTTGAGAATGTCAGGTGTTAGCCAGATGCAGTGTCCTTTAAAGCAGTGCTGAAAGACAGAGGTAGGGCATCAGGGTCTGCCACTGGCTCTTCAGCCTGTGACACCTGTGATATCTGCCCTGTGCCCGGTCATGGAGTATCTGACCCTATCCTGCCCCTACAAGCTCAGAGCCCAGTTGGGAAGACAGACCTCATACAATCAATGGCAGCAAAGGCATAGTGAGGTGTTGGCCCACTCAGCTCCCCCCAGCCACCAGCCTGACCTCCCACCACCCTTCAGTGCCTTCCCCAGCTGACTCTACCCCCTCAGCCATGTCTCCAGAATACTCGCCACCAGTGGCACCCACACACGGTGCACTTACAAAGGTAACACTGGCACAGCGAGCCCAGGATTTCAGGGATACATTTAGATCTATTTATTTTAGTGAAAAAGGCAATTAAAAATATTATGTAAATAGAATAGGCATTATGCTGATATGATAAAAATTCTTGAATTCTTTAAGTAGACGACTGGAGTGTAGGAAACACAATTCTACAACTTAAATCTAATCACATTGGTCCCTCCCCCATGGGGTGGAAGTTTATACAATTTAGGGGGGGCCCACTTTAACAAGAAGATTGTAAAATTAAATATACTAAATTCGGTATAAAATAGGATTATTTATTTAGAATAAGAAAATATATCACAAAAATTTTGGAAACTGACAAATACCACAAACAAAAAAGAGAGAACAGTGATGAATGGTTGAGTGGATCAACTGACCATCTATCATGATTTTTTCTACAATTGTGACTGCATATTCTTTGATCCCCTCTTTATATGTCAATAGTTCTGTAACAGTGTTTCTATAAAAAAAAGAGAAGAGAAAGATACCGCATTCATTCCTCAGCAAACTTTTTCTGAAAAGGGCCAGATAGTAAGTATTTGAAGCTTTGCAGACTATTAAATCTCTGTTCCAACTACATAACTCTGCCATTGCAGCATGAAAGCAGCCACAGATAATACATAAATGAATAAAAAGCAAAATAAAACCCATTGCTGTTGAGCCTATTTTAACTCATAGCCACCCTATAGGACAGAGTAGGTTTCCAAGGAGCGGTTGCTGGATTCAAACTGCCAACTTTTTGGTTAGCAGCCAAGGTCTTCACCACAGTGCCACCAGGGCTTCACATAAATGAATAGGCATGGCTATATTCTCATAGGGACCCTGGTGACATGTGGTTAAGCCTTTGGTTGCTAACCAAAAGGCTGGAAGTTCAAACCCATGAGCCACTCTTTGAAAACCCTATGGGACAGTTCTACTCTGTCCTATATGGTTGCTATGAGTTGGAATCGACTCGACAGCAACAGGGCTTTTTTTTTTTTTATTCCAATAAATCTTTACAAAAACAGGGAGCACATGGAAACTTCAGAATGGTGATATGAGGAGCCTGGGGCAACCTATTCCTAGTAAAATGACCATTTAACAGGTGAAAAATATTTAAAAAAACAAACAGAAACAGCTATCTAAAGTTTCTGGAAATTGTTCTAAAGGCATACAGAAAATGAAGAAACTTTTATTCAAGAAAATTTACTAAATTTCGGTAAGAACAATGAAAGTCTATGGCATTTGAGCCATGATCTGCTCTCATTTCTCACCTAGCTCAGTGTGGCAGAAGCTCTACTCTGGGCAGGTGCTTCCAAAAACATGGGACTCTCTATCCCCCCAACTCCCAGTCTAGGACTACGGTCTCACCTCAAGAAAGGCAAACCACCAGCATCTCTCATCTCCCCCAAATCCAAGTTGCAAAAAGTCTATTCCAGGGAGGGGTTCCCTTCCCCTACCCAGCCTTCACTCATAGGATGGAAGCTCTACCCCAGGCCAAGAATACTGGAACCTGATAGCCCTGGCCCAGCTCACTGATAAGGCAGAGGTTCCATGCATGAAGGCACAAGCCAAGAATTCTAGGAGCTACCATCCCCACACAGTGACCCACTTGTAGATGAGGATGCATAGCTCTCCAAAAAGAACTGACTTTATTTAGAATAATGCATGAGAAAATTCATGCCTAAGTGCATTGTCAGGAAAAATAGAGATCTTGGTAGTGAGCAATTAAGAGGAGGCTGGTAGCTCCATGATCCTACTAGCAACAAACAAAACAATAAACCACCTTGAAGTTTAACAGACGTAACTAGGGACAAAGACAGCTAAGAAGAGCCCTCCTGAAGTTGGAGCAAGCCTTAAATACTGGCAACATTCTTTAAAGAGATTTTGACTAGATCAGACTGTAGAGCAAGTTATGCCAGGGGATTATCCAAAACAACAGAGCAATCAGCTAACAGTGAAGACCAACAGCTGGGTGAAATGCTAATAAAGGCAGACAGACGGATCTCAACTGAGAGATCAAGGAGAGAAACAATCAAGGGATTCTGGCTAAAACTACTGACAGAGGGTATGTGTTGGAGGTGGCTGTGTGTGTACATATGCCCAAGGCCACGACCTCTGAAAAATGACATCAATAGCTGCACACTGCAGGAGAAATAAACTTCACTGAGATGGTTGAGTCAAATCACTAAACAATTATAAAAATAAACAGCAAACAACAACAACAACAAGGTCTGGGGGATAAATATAGCAGTTGCTTCAATGTATTATTTAAAACACATAATTTTAAATAATTTAAATTTAAATAATTCTGAGTGCTTCCTTCAGCAGCACATATACTAAAATTGAAATGATATACAGAAGATTAACATGGCCTCTGTACAAGGACGACATGAAAATTTCTTGAAGCGTTCCATATTTTTTCAATAGATGTATACGAGACTAATGGGCATACCAGCCCCAAAGCAAAGATGAGAAGGCAGGAAGGGACAGGAAAACTGGATGAATGGAAACAGGGAACCCGGGGTGGAGAAGAGGACAGTGTTGACACATCGTGGGGTTGGCAACCAATGTCACAAAACAATTTGTGTATTAACTGTTTAATAAGAAACTTATTTGCTCTGTAAACTTTCACCTAAAGCACAATTAAAAAAAAAAATCTGAGACATGAAGAGAAATAGAAATGTATGACCCATACTCAGGAAAATAATCAGCCAATAAAAAGTGGCTTTGTGGAAGTCCAGATGTTGGATTTAGCAAGTATTTCAAAGTAGCTAATATAAATATTTTAAAAAAAAAACAAAGGAAATCATGTCTAAACAACTAAAGTACGAGAATGATATCTCACCAAATAGAGAATATCAGCAAATAGGAATTATTAAAAAGAATCAAAGAGAAATTCTGGAGTTGAAAGGTACAAAAACTGAAATAAAAACTCACTAGAGGGAATTTACAGTAGATTTGAGCTGACAGAAGAAAGAATCAATGAACTTGAAGATAGGTCAAATTAGATATTACAAAGAGCAAAGAGAAAAAAAAGTATAAAATGAACAGAGCCTCTGAGAAACATAGGACATCATTGTTGTTGTGCTGTTAGTTGCTGTTGAGTAGATTCCAACTCATGGGACCCCATGGTGCAGAGTAGAATTGCTCTGTAGGTTTTTCAAGGATGTGACCTTTCAGAAGCAGAACACCAAGCCTGTCTTCCAAGGTGCCTCTGGGTGGGTTTGAACTGCCAACCTTTCAGCTAGTAGTTAAGTGTTCAACTGTTTGAGCCACCCAGGAACACCACTAAACCAAAAAACAAAATCAACTGCCATCGAGTCAATTTTGACTCATAGCAGCCCTACAGGATAGAGTAGAACTTCCCCATAGGGCTTCTAGGAGCAGCTGTTGGATTCAAAACTGCTAACCTTTTGGAGATCAGCTGAACTCTTCACCACTGTGCCACCAGGGCTTCAAGGAACACCATTAAAACACACGTAATGGCAGTACCAGAAAGAGACAAGAGAAAGAACGGAGCAGAAAAATATTCAAAGAAATAATGGCTGAATGTCATAGATTGAATTATGTCTCCCAAAAAATGTGTTTATCAATTTGGCTGGGCCATGATTCCCAGTATTGTGTGATTTCCCCATGTGTTGTAAATCCTGCCTCTATGATGTCAGCGAGGGAGGATGGGAGGCAGTGTTGTTAGTGTGGCAGGACTTGATCTACAAGATTGGGTTGTGTCTTGAGGCAATCTCTTGAGATATAAAAGAGAGAAGCAAGCAGAGAGAGAGGGAGACCTCATACCCCTAAGAAAGCAGCACTGGGAGCAGAGTGCATCCTTTGGACCCAGGGTCCCTGTGCCTGAGAAGCTCCTCGACCAGGTGAAGACTGAAGACAAAGACCTTCCTCCATAGCTGACACAGAGAGAAAGACTTCCCCTGGAGCCAAAGCCCTGAATTTGGACTTTTAGCCTACTTTACTGTGAGGAAATAAATTTCTCTTTGTAAAAGCCATCCACTTGTGGTATTTCTGTTATAGCGGCACTAGATGACTAAGACACTGAAGACGTCCAAAATTTGATTGAAAGAAATTAATCTACACATCCAAGAAACTCAGTGAACTCCAAGTAGGATAATTGTAAAGAGATCCACACCCAGACACATCACAATCAAGATGCTGAGAGACAAAGATAAAATCATGAAAGCAGCAAGAGGAAAATGACTCATCACGTACAAGGAAACCCCAATAAAATTAATAGCTGACTTTTCATTAGAAATAATGGAAGCCAAAAGTCTGTGGGATGACCCCTTCAAATGCTGAAACAAAAAAAACCTGTCCACCAAGAAAATTATATACAGAAAAACTATCAATCAAATATGAAGGCAAAATATATTCCAAACAAACAAGAGAATCCATTGCTAGCAGATTCATCATATAAAAATTACTAAAGGAATCTCTTCAGGCTGAAAGGAATGGACACCTGAGATTAATGTGAATCCACATGAAAAAGTAAAACCAATGGCATAAAATAATATGTATATAATTGTACTGTTGAACCTATAACATTTAGAAATGTAAAATATTTGACAAAAACAGAACAAAAGAGGCAAGTATGAACAAAGATGATTGGAGGGAGGAAATGGCACCAGATGGCAACTTGAATCCAAGGAGGAAATGAAGAGAACCAAGAATGGTAAAAGGAGGGTGTATACACACACACACACACATCCCTACTCCTCATGTATTGACTATTTTGTCAACTGACATTTCACATTCACATGATGATAGTAAAGAAAATCCACTGTCTCACTATTTTGCACATTAACGATGTACATCTGGCAGTAATGAACACTGAAGTGTGAGGTGAGAGTAACACTGGCTGTGATGGTTAAGGTTATGTGTCAGCTTCGCGGGACCATGATCTGGCAGTTATGTAATGACATGATTTGGTGGTTAAGTAATGATGTAGTCATCTTCCATTGTGTGATCTGATGTGATCATCCTCCATTTTTGCATAATGCCGATTTTCCTATAACAGCTGGGTCTTTGGAACCTAACCATGTTGATAAGTGAGGAGTGGATACACACACACACACACACACACACACACACACATACATGTGTTGACCGGATGGCAATGGGTTTGGTTTTGGTTTTAAATATATATGCATATAAAACTATATATATTAACAGAATATGTATTATATATAACAAAATATATATGTATAACAACATATGCATGCATGTATATATGTATATATTTTTGCTCTCCTTTTTTTTCTTGCTAAGCTTCTTTAAAAGCCATAAAATAACATACAATAATAAACATAAGAATGTATTGTTGAGCTTGTAACATACATAGACATATATAATAATAATAATACAAAAAAGGGAGTAGGGAATAGAGCTATAAAGGAGTAATATTTCTGTTTCTCACTGTAACTAAGTTAGTATAAATCTGGAGTGGATTCCGATGAGTTAAGACCTACATTGTAAGCCCTAGAGAAACCACTAAGAAAATAACTTTTAGAAATGGTAAAAAAAATTTTAAAGGAATTAAAATGTTACACCACAAAATATTCACTTATGTAAAAGGAGGCAGTAAAGCAGGAATCCAGAAACAAAAAAAGACATGAAACATATAGTAAACACAAAGCAAAATCATAGACATAAATCCAACCTTACTAACAATAACATTATATGTGAATGGGTTAAACAATCGAGTTAAAAGGCAGAGATTATCAAGTTCTGACTACATATATGCTGACTACATGAGACACAGTTTAGACATCAAAATCTTTTCATGTGCTTGTTGGCCATTTGTATATGCTCTTTGGTGAAATGTCTATTCAAATGCTTCATTCATTTGACTGAGTTGTTTGTTTGTTAAGTTGTAGGAGTTCTTTATATATTCTGGACATTAAACCCTTATCAGATAAATGGCTCCCCCCAAATTTCTCCCAATCTGTATTTGTCTCTTCACTTCATTGACAAAGTCCTTTTGATACACAAAAATATTTTATTTTGATGAAGTCCAGTTCATCTATCTTGTCTTTTGCTGCTCTGGAGACACACTTTAGATTCAACTATGTTAACAATAGGTTAAAACCAAAACAAATTAACATATAGGTTAAAAGCAAAAGAATAGAAAAAGATATTCCTCACAAACAGTAACCAAAAGCAAGATGGAATAGCTATGCTAAAAAAAAAAATAACATACAAAATGGACTTAAAAACAAAACAAAAAAATTACCAGAGATAAAAAAGGAAACTTTATAATGATAAAAGTGTTCAAGCTATCATGAAGATATAACAGTTATAAACACATGTGCACCTAACAACAGAGCCCCAAATTACATGAAGCAAAAACTGAAAAAATTGAGAGTAAAACAGAAAGTTAAAAATACTAGTTGGAAACTTTAATGCCTCGCTTTCAATAAATTGATAGGGCAGCTAGGTGGAAGAGCAACATGGATACAGAAGACTTGAACAACACAATAAACTAACTAAATTTAACACACATCTATAGAACACTCCACCCATCAATAGGACACATTCTTCTCAAGGGAAAACAGACATTCTCCAGCATAGGCCACATGCTTGGCCATAAAACAAGGCTCAATAAATTTAAAAGGATTTAAATCACATGAATTATGCCCTCTGACTACAATGGAATTAAATCAGAAATCAATAACTGAAGGAAATTTATAAATATGTGGGAATTAAACAACACAAGTATCCAAGGAAACAAGAAAAATTATAAAATACTCTGAGATTAATGAAAATGAAAACACAACATACCAAAACATATGTGATGCAGCTAAATAAAACAGTTCACAGAGGGAAATTTATGGCTGTAAATGCCTACTTAAAAATTTATAAAGATCTCACATCAATAAACTAATCTTTCGCCTTACGACACTGTGAAAGAAAAATAAACTAAACACAAAGCATAAGGAAGGAAATAATAAAGATCAGAGCAAAAATAAATGAAATAGAGAACAGAAAATAATACAGAAAACCCACAAAACTTAGTCAGTTCTTTGAAGAGATTAAAAAAAATGATAAGTTTTTAGCTAGACTGACCAAGAAAAAAAGAGAGAATATTAAAATTACTAAAAACAGGAATGAGAATGGGAACATTACTACTGACCTCACTGAAATAAAAAAAGATTATAAAAGAATATTATGAATCACTCTATGACAACAAATTAGATAGCCTAGATAAAAATGAAAATAATTTCAAGAAAAACACAGACTACTGAAACTTATATCAAAAAGAAATAGAAAACCTGAATGGCCTATAATAAGTAAAGATTGAATTAGTAATTTTCAAACTTCCCAGAAACAAAATTCCATGGTGAATTCTACACAGCATTTAAAAGCAAAAAAACCAAACCTGTTGTTCTCGAATCGATTCCAACTCACAGCGACCCTATAGGACAGAGTAGAAGTGTCCCATAGGGTTTCCAAGGAGTGGCTGGCAAATTCAAACTGCTGACCTTTTGGTTAGCAGCCATAGCTCTTAACCACTGTGCCAACATAGCTCCGAGCATTTAAAGAAAAATTAATATCAATGTTTCACAAAATCTTCCCAAAAATAGTAGAGAAAGGAACTTCTCTACTCATTATATGAGGCCTGTATTAGTCTGATGCCAAAACCAGGCAAAGACATCACAAGAAAAGTAAACTACAGACCACTATCTGTGATTAGCATAGATGTAAAAATCTCAAAAAATACAAGCAAATGGAATCTAGCAAGATATAAAAAAGGATTTTTCTCCCAGGAATGCAGGATTGGATTAATATTTTAAAATCATGTAATAAGCTGTATCAGTAAAGCATTTGGCAAAATCCAACATCCTTAATGTAACACACACACACACACACACAAACACATCAGATGAAAAATAGAAGAGAACTTCCTCAACAGCATCTATGAAATACAGCTAACATCATACCTAGTGGTGAAAGGCTGAATTCTTTTCCCGTAATATCAGGGGCAAGACAAAGGTGTCTGCTTGTGCCACTTCTATTCAACATTTGATTTCTCTTTTGATTCTTCCTTTATTCGTTTTTAGTTTAAAAGTGTGTTGTTTTCCATATGTTTGTGTATTTTCTATTTTTTTTGTTATTGATTTCTAGTTTTACTCCATTTTCATCAGAGAAAAAGCTTTGTATTGTTTTAATCCTTTTAAATGTATCAGTTCCAGAACACTTAATTGCGCTCATATGGAACCTGTACATAGACCAAGAAACAGTCGTTTGAACAGAACAAGAGAATACTGAGTGGCTTAAAATCAGAAACGGTGAGCATCGGGGTTATATCCTTGCACCATACTTATTCTATCTGTATATTGACCAAATAATCCAAAAAACTGGACTATATGAAGAAGAATGTGGCATCAGGATTGTAGGACGACTCATTAATAACCTGCAATATGCAGATGACACAACCTTGCATGCTGAAAGCAAAGAGGACATGAAGCATCTACTGATTAAGATCAAAGACTCCAGCCTTCAGTATGGATTATACCTCAACACAAAGAAAACAAAAATCCTCACAAATGGACCAAGAAGCAACATCATGATAAACAGAGAAAATATTGAAGTTGTCAAGCATTTCATTTTACTTGGATCTACAGCTGATGCCCATGGAAGCAACAATCAAGAAATCAAATGACGAATTGCACTGAGAAACCTGATGCAAAAGACCTCTTTAAAGTGTTAAAAAGAAAAGATTTCACCTGGAGGACTAAGGTGCACCTGACCCAAGAGCCACGGTATTTTTAATCACCTCATATGCATGCGAAAGCTGAATAAGGAAGCCTGAAGAAGAATTGAGGCCTTTGAATTATTGTCTTGGCAGAGAATATTGAATATACCTTAGGCTACCAGAAGAACGAACAAATCTGTCTTGGTAGAAGTATGTAGCCAGAATGCTCCTTAGAAGCGAGGATGGCAAGACTTCATCTCACATGCTTTGGACATGTTATCAGGAGGGACTAGTCCCTGGAGAAGGACATCATGTTTGGTAAAGTAGAGGGTCAGTGAAAAAGAGTATGACCCTTAATAAGACAGATTGACACAGTGGCTACGACAATGAGCTCAAACATAAGAATTATTGTGGGGATGGGGGAGGTCTGGGCAGTGTTTTGTTCTGTGGTACATAGGGTCACTATGAGTCAGAACCAGCTGGATGGCATCTAACAACATCATGAGACCCAGTAATTCTACTCCTATACCCATTGCCATGGAGTTGATTCCAACTCATATCAACCCTCTAGGACAGAGTAGAACTGCCCCACCCATATGGTTTCCAAGGAGTGACTGGTGGATTCAAACTGCTGACCTTTGGGTTAGCAGCCAAGTTCTTAACCACTGTGCTACCAGGACTCCTCATACACCCTTTACATAGCCCCTCAAAAAGAAAGAAAACACACATCACACAAAAACGTGTACACAAATGTTCATATCAGCGTTCTTCATGACCACCCAGTAACCCAGTGCCTTCGAGTCAATTCCAACATAGCAACCGTATAAGACAGAGTAGAACTGCCCCATAGTTTCCACGGAGCGCCTGGTTGATTCGAACTGCTGACCCTTTAGTTAGCAGCCGTAACACTTAACCACTACGCCACCAGGGTTTCCTCATAATGACCAGAAAATGGAAATAACCCAATTGTTCATCAACTGAAAAATGGATAAATAAAACATGGTATATCCATAGGATTGATTATTATTTGGCAATAAAGAGGAATGAAGTTCTGATGTACACTACAACATGGATTAACCTTGAAAATATTATGCTAAGTGAAATAATCTAGAAAAAAAAAAAAGACTACATATTATATTTTTCTATTTAAATAAAGGTCCATAATAGGCAAATCTATAGAGACAGAAATTAGGACTGAGTGGGGTAGGAGGAATGGGAAGTAACTGCTAATGGTTTCCTTCAGGAGTGACAAAAATGTTCTAAAATTAGATTGTTGTAATGGCTGCACAACTCTGAATATAATAAATAAAAGCCATTGAATTGTACACTTTTTTTAAAATTGAACTTCAGGTGAAGGTTTACAGAACAAACTAGTTTCTCATCAAACAGTACACACATTGTTCTATGACATTGGTTAACAACCCCACAACATGTCAACACGCTCCCTTCTCAACCCTGGGTTCCTGATTACCAGCTTTCCTGTCCCTCCCACCTTCCAGTCCCTTCCCCAGGGCTGGCGCACCTCTTTAGTCTTGTTTTGTTCCATGGGTCTGTGCAATCTTTGGCTGAAGGGTGAACCTCTGGAGTGGCCTCATTACTGAGCTGAAAGGGTGTCCGGGGCCATACTCTCAGGGTTTCTCTGTCAGGCCAGCAAGTCTGGTCTTTCTTTTTAAGTTAGAATTTTGTTCTGCATTTTTCTCCAGCTCTGTCCAGGACCTTCTATTGTGATCCCCGTCAGAGCGGTCAGTGGTGGTAGCCAGGTACCATCTAGTTGTACTGGACTCAGTCTGGTGCAGGCTGTGATAGATGTGGTCCATTCATCTTTTGGACTAATCTTTCCCTCGTGTCTTTGGTTTTCTTCATTCTTCCTTGCTCCTGAAGGGGTGAGACCAGTGGAGTATCCTAGATGGCCGTTCACAGGCTTTTAAGGCCCCAGACGCTACTCACCTAAGTAGAATATAGAACATTTTCTTTATCAACTCTGTTATGCCAATTGAGCTAAATGTTCCCCGAGACTATGGTCCCCGCGACTCTCGTGAATTGTACACTTTTAAATGAGTGAATTGTATAGAATGTGAATTATAACTCAATAAAACTGTAAACACTTTTCTTTAAAAAGGTAGCAGCTAGAGTTGGCTCACACACTAGTTTTCCAGCCCTTTCTCTACCATGTTGAGGGAAACATTTTCTTTCTTATTACCAATAATTTAGAGAGTTACTGATGATGTCCCTCAAGCATTAAGGGTCATCAAATTTAGAGAAGCTTCTATTTTCTTTCCATGGTGTAGATTTTGGGACATTTCAAGTTTTCTTGGACACAAAATGTTTTTAAACACTCCTTGGATTAGCAACATTCAGTAACCATTTGCTGTCAACGTCCTTACTGTAGAGGGAATATTCTGAGCTTTTTATTGTCTCTGATGTTGTCAACATTTCATTTCAAATCAGAAAGAAATTCAAATGATTTTCCTTCCAATGTGCTGGTTGGATTCATGCCTCTTCATTAATGGGATTGTCAAATACTCCAAGAACCTGTCCATTGTTTCTTTTTGATATTTCTTTCTTTCTCCTCATGAATCACGGCTTTTGGTTTGATCTGAAACCTTTTTTGTTGCAATTCACTTTTTTTTTTTAATTAATTTTTATTAACCTTCAAGTGAACATTTACCATTCCAATCAGTCTGTCACATGTAAGTTTACATACATCTTACTCCCTTCTCCCACTTGCTCTCCCCCTATTGAGTCAGCCCTTTCAGTCTCTCGTTTCGTGCCAATTTTGCCGTCTTCCCTCTCTCTCTATCTTCCCATCCCCCCTCCAGTCAAGAGTTGCCAACACACTCTCCAGTGTCCACCTGATTTAATTAGTTCACTCTTCATCAGCATCTCTCTCCTCCCCACTGACCAGTCCTTTTCATGTCTGATGAGTTGTCTTCGGGGATGGTTCCTGTCCTGTGCCATCAGAAGGTCTGGGGAGCATTGCCTCCGGGATTCCTCTAGTCGCAGTCATACCATTAAGTATGGTCTTTTTATGAGAATTTGGGGTCTGTATCCCATTGGTCTCCTGTTCCCTCAGGAGTTGTCTGTTGTGCTCCCTGACAGGGCAGACCTCGATTGTGGCCGGGCACCAACTACTTCTTCTGGTCTCAGGATACTGTAGGTCTCTGGTTCATGTGGCCCTTTCTGTCTCTTGGGTTCTTAGTTGTCGTGTGACCTTGGTGTTCTTCCTTTGCCTTTGCTCCAGGTGGGTTGAGACCAATTGATGTATCTTAGATGGCTGCTTTTTGGCATTTTAGGACCCCAGACGCCACATTTCAAAGTGGGATGCAGAATGATTTCATAATAGAATTATTTTGCCCATTGACTTAGAAGTCCCCTCAAACCATGTTCCCCAGACCCCAGCCCCTGCTCCGCTGACTTTTGAAGCATTCATTTTATCCTGGAAACCTCTTTGCTTTTAGTCCAGTCCAATTAGGCTGACCTTCCTTGTATTGAGTGTTGTCTTTCCCTTCATCCAAAGCAGTTCTTATCTACCGACTGATCAATAAAAAACCTGCTCCCTCCCTCCCTCCCTCTCCCCTTTGTAACCACAAAAGTATGTGTTCTTCTCCGTTTTTTCTATTTCTCAAGATCTTATAATAGTGGTCTTATACAATATTTGTCCTTTTGCCTCTGACTCATTTAGCTCAGCATAATGCCTTCCAGGTTCCTCCATGTTATGAAATGTTTCAGAGATTTGTCACTGTTCTTTATTGATGCGTAGTATTCCGTTGTGTGAATATACCACAATTTATTTACCCATTCATCCGTTGACGGACATCTTGGTTGCTTCCAGCTTTTTGCTATTGTAAACAGAGCTGCAATAAACATGGGTGTGCATATATCTGTTTGTGTGAAGGCTCTTGTATCTCTAGGGTATATTCCGAGGAGTGGGATTTCTGGGTTGTATGGTAGTTCTATTTCTAACTGTTTAAGATAACGCCAGATGGATTTCCAAAGTGGTTGTACCATTTTACAATCCCACCAGCAGTGTATGAGAGTTCCAATCTCTCCGCAGCCTCTCCAACATTTATTATTTTGTGTTTTTTGGATTAATGGCAGTCTAGTTGGTGTGAGATGGAATCTCATCGTAGTTTTAATTTGCATTTCTCTAATGGCTAATGATCGGGAGCATTTTCTCATGTATCTGTTGGCTGCCTGAATATCTTCTTTAGTGAAATGTGTGTTCATATCCTTTGCCCACTTCTTGATTGGGTTGTTTGTCTTTTTGTGGTTGAGTTTTGACAGAATCATGTAGATTTTAGAGATCAGGCACTGGTCTGAGATGTCATAGCTGAATATTCTTTCCCAGTCTGTAGGTGGTCTTTTTACTCTTTTGGTGAAGTCTTAAATGAACATAGGTGTTTGATTTTTTAGGAGCTCCCAGTTATCTGGTTTCTCTTCATCATTTTTGGTAATGTTTTGTATTCTGTTTATGCCCTGTATTAGGGCTCCTAGGGTTGTCCCTATTTTTTCTTCCATGATCTTTATCGTTTTAGTCTTTATGTTTAGGTCTTTGATCCACTTGGAGTTAGTTTTTGTGCATGGTGTGAGGTACGGGTCCTGTTTCATTCTTTTGCAAATGGATATCCAGTTATGCCAGCACCATTTGTTAAAAAGACTATCATTTCCCCAACTGACTGACACTGGTCCTTTGTCAAATATCAGCTGCTCATACATGGATGGATTTATATCTGGGTTCTCAATTCTGTTCCATTGGTCTATGTGCCTGTTGTTGTACCAGTACCAGGCTGTTTTGACTACTGTAGCTGTATAATAGGTTCTGAAATCAGGTAGAGTGAGGCCTCCCACTTTCTTCTTCTTTTTCAGTAATGCTTTGCTTATCCGGGGGTTCTTTCCCTTCCATATGAAATTAGTGATTTGTTTCTCTATCCCCTTAAAATATGACATTGGAATTTGGATTGGAAGTGCGTTATATGTATAGATGGCTTTTGGTAGAATAGACATTTTTACTATGTTAAGTCTTCCTATCCATGAGCAGGGTATGTTTTTCCACTTAAGTATGTCCTTTTGAATTTCTTGTAGCAGAGCTTTGTAGTTTTCTTTGTATAGGTCTTTTACATCCTTGGTAAGATTTATTCCTAAGTATTTTATCTTCTTGGGGGCTACTGTGAATGGTATTGATTTGGTTATTTCCTCTTCGGTGTTCTTTTTGTTGATGTAGAGGAATCCAAGTGATTTTTGTATGTTTATTTTATAACCTGAGACTCTTCCAAACTCTTCTATTAGTTTCAGTAGTTTTCTGGAGGATTCCTTAGGGTTTTCCATGTATATGATCATGTCATCTGCAAATAGTGATAGCCTTACTTCCTCCTTGCCAGTCTGGATACCCTTTATTTCTTTGTCTAGCCTAATTGCCCTGGCTAGGACTTCAAGTACGATGTTGAATAAGAGCAGTGATAAAGGGCATCCTTGTCTGGTTCCCTTCTCAAGGGAAATGCTTTCAGGTTCTCTCCATTTAGAGTGATATTGGCTGTTGGCTTTGCATAGATGCCCTTTATTATGTTGAGGAATTTTCCTTCAATTCCTATTTTGGTAAGAGTTTTTATCATAAATCGGTGTTGAACTTTGTCAAATGCCTTTTCTGCATCTATTGATAAGATCATGTGGTTTTTATCTTTTGTTTTATTTATGTGATGGATTACATTAATGGTTTTTCTGATATTAAACCAGCCTTGCATACCTGGTATAAATCCCACTTGATCAGGGTGAATTATTTTTTTGATGTGTTGTTGGATTCTATTGGCTAGAATTTTGTTGAGGATTTTTGCATCTATGTTCATGAGGGATATAGGTCTATAATTTTCTTTTTTTGTAATGTCTTTACCTGGTTTTGGTATCAGGGAGATGGTAGCTTCATAGAATGAGTTGGGTAGTATTCCATCTTTTTCTATGCTTTGAAATACCTTCAGTAGTAATGGTGTTAAGTCTTCTCTGAAGGTTTGGTAGAACTCTGCAGTGAAGCCGTCTGGGCCAGGACTTTTTTTTGTTGGAAGTTTTTTGATTACCGTTTCAATCTCTTTTTTTGTTATGGGTCTATTTAGTTGTCCTACTTCTGAATGTGTTAGTTTAGGTAGGTAGTATTTTTCCAAGAATTTATCCATTTCTTCTAGGTTTTCAAATTTGTTAGAGTACAATTTTTCGTAGTAATCTGAAATGATTCTTTTAATTTCATTTGGCTCTGTTGTGATGTGGTCCTTCTTGTTTCTTATTCGGGTTATTTGTTTCCTTTCCTGTTTTTCTTTAGTCAGTCTAGCCAATGGTTTATCAATTTTGTTAATTTTTTCAAAGAACCAGCTTTTGGCTTTGTTAATTCTTTCAATTGTTTTTCTGTTCTCTAATTCATTTAGTTCAGCTCTAATTTTTATTATTTGTTTTCTTCTGGTGCCTGATAGGTTCTTTTGTTGCTCACTTTCTATTTGTTCAAGTTGTCGGGACAGTTCTCTGATTTTGGCTCTTTCTTCTTTTTGTATGTGTGCATTTATCGATATAAATTGGCCTCTGAGCACTGCTTTTGCTGTGTCCCAGAGGTTTTGATAGGAAGTATTTTCATTCTCGTTGCTTTCTAAGAATTTCCTTATTCCCTCCTTGATGTCTTCTATAACCCATTCTTTTTTCAGGAGGGTATTGTTCATTTTCCAAGTATTTGATTTCTTTTCCCTAGTTTTTCTGTTATTGATTTCTAGTTTCATTGCCTTGTGGTCTGAGAAGATGCTTTGTAATATTTCGATGTTTTGGATTCTGCAAAGATTTGTTTTATGACCTAATATGTGGTCTATTCTAGAAAATGTTCCATGTGCACTAGAAAAAAAAGTATATTTTGCAGCAGTTGGGTGGAGAGTTCTGTATAAGTCAATGAGGTCAAGTTGGTTGATTGTTGTAAGTAGGTCTTCCGTGTCTCTATTGAGCTTCTTACTGGATGTCCTGTCCTCCAAAAGTGGTGTGTTGAAGTCTCCTACTATAAATGTGGAGGTGTCTATCTCACTTTTCAATTCTGTTAAAATTTCATTTATGTATCTTGCAGCCCTGTCATTGGGTGCGTAAATATTTAATATGGTTATGTCTTCCTGATGAGTTGTCCCCTTTATCATTATATAGTGTCCTTCTTTATCCTTTGTGGCAGATTTAAGTCTAAAGTCTATCTTGTCAGAAATTAATACTGCTACTCCTCTTCTTTTTTGCTTATTGTTTGCTTGATATATTTTTTTCCATCCTTTGAGTTTTAGTTTGTTTGTGTCTCTAAGTCTAAGGTGTGTCTCTTGTAGGCAGCATATAGATGGATCGTGTTTCTTTATCCAGTCCGTGACTGTCTCTTTATTGGTGCATTTAGTCCATTTACATTCAGCGTAATTATAGATAAAAGTTTTTAGTGCTGTCATTTTGATGCCTTTTCATGTGTGTTGTTGGCCATTTCATTTTTCCACATACTTTTTTGTGCTGAGACGTTTTTCTTAGTAGATTGTGAGATCCTCATTTTCATAATGTTTAACTTTATGTTAGTTGAGTCATTACGTTTTTCTTGGCTTTTTTCTTGAGTTATGGAATTGATATTCCTTTTTGTGGTTACCTTATTATTTACCCCTATTTTTCTAAGTAAAAACCTAACTTGTATCCTTCTATATCGCCTTGTATCACTCTCCATCTGGCAGTTCAATGCCTCCTATATTTAGTCCCTCTTTTTGATCATTGTGATCGTTTATCTATTGATTTCCATGATTCCCTGTTATGTGTATTATTTTCTTTCTTTCTTTCTTTTTTAGAATTAATCTTAAATTTGTTTGTTTTTGTGCTTTCCCTATTTGAGTTGCATTGATATCAGGACGTTCTGTTTTGTGACCTTGTATTGTGCTGGTACCTGATATTATTGGTCATCAGGCCAAACAATCTCCTTTAGCATTTCTTGCAGTCTTGGTTTAGTTTTTGCAAATTCTCTAAACTTGTGTTTATCTGTAAATATCTTAATTTCGCCTTCATATTTCAGAGAGAGTTTTGCTGGATATATGATCCTTGGTTGGCAGTTTTTCTCCTTCAGTGCTCTGTATACGTCGTCCCATTCCCTTCTTGCCTGCATGGTTTCTGCTGAGTAGTCAGAACTTATTCTTATTGATTCTCCCTTGAAGGAAACCTTTCTTTTCTCCCTGGCTGCTTTTAAAATTTTCTGTTTGTCTTGGTTTTGGCAAGTTTGATGATAATATGTCTTGGTGTTTTTCTTTTTGGATCAATCTTAAATGGGGTTCGATGAGCATCTTGGATAGATATCTTTTTGTCTTTCATGATGTCAGGCAAGTTTTGTGTCAGGAATTCTTCAACTATTTTCTCTGTGTTTTCTGTCCCCCCTCCCTGTTCTGGGACTCCAATCACTCGCAAGTTATCCTTCTCGATAGAGTCCCACATGATTCTTAGGGTTTCTTCATTTTTTTAATTCTTTTATCTGATTTTTTTTTCAGCTATGTTGGTGTTGATTCCCTGGTCCTCCAGAAGTCCCAGTCTACATTCTAATTGCTCGAGTCTGCTCCTCTGACTTCCTATTGCGTTGTCTAATTGTGTAATTTTATTGTTAATCTTTTGGATTTCTACATGCTGTCTCTCTATGGATTCTTGCAACTTATTAATTTTTCCACTATGTTCTTGAATAATCTTTTTGAGTTCTTCAACAGTTTTATCAGTGTGTTCCTTGGCTTTTTCTGCAGTTAGCCTAATTTCATTTGTGATATCTTTAAGCATTCTGTAAATTAGTTTTTTTATATTCTGTATCTGATAATTCCAGGATTGTATCTTCATTTTGGAAAGATTTTGATTCTTTTGTTTGGGGGGTTGGAGAAGCTGTCATGGTCTGTTTCTTTATGTGGTTTGATATGGACTGCTGTCTCCGAGCCATCACTGGGAAACTAGTTTTTCCAGGTAATCAGCTAAAAAAAAAAAGCAGTCAGATCCCTATCTGAATTCTCCCTCTGGCTCAGGGTATTTGGATGTTAATGGAGCCGCCTGGGGAGGGTGGGCGAGGCATCAGAGAGCTAGGAGTGTAGCACCTCAGAATATAGAGCTGATCCCCGCGTTCACCCTCCACCCACGCCCGTCAAAATCCCGGCGGGATGGCTCCCTGGCTGGGACGCTGCTCTCCCTGCTCCAAGACCAGTCACTTCCTCTCGGGGACTTCTCCCTCCGGCGCTCCACTCGCGTGAGCTGGGTGGGCGTCGCCTGCTCGAACAGCTGGGCCCGCCCCCGGGGTCAATTCAGGGGAATATAACTGGTCCCCGCGCTCACGCCCCGCCCGCTCCCGCCAAAATCCCAGTGGGACGGCTCCCCGGCTGGGATGCTGCTCTCCCCGCTCCGAGACCAGTCACTTCCTCCCGGGGACTTCTCCCTCCAGTGCGCTGAGCCGCACGCGCGAACTGGGTGGGTGTCGCCCGCACGAACGTCTGCCCCCCCCCCGGGGTCGCTTTAGGGAAATATAGCTGATCCCCACGCTGGCGCCACGCCTGCTCCCCGCCAAACTCCCGGCGGGACGGCTCCCCGGCTGGGACTCTGCTCTCCCCGCTCCAAGATCAGTCACTGCCTCCCGGGGACTTCTCCCACCGGCTGCGCCACTACGCTGCCCGCAGCAACCGGCTAGGCTCCCTCCCGGGATGAGTTCGGGGGCTAGGGCTGGGCCCCTTGTCTGTGCCGTCTGCCCCTCTGTGCTCTGCCCCAAATCGGGCTCCGACGGTCACCTGCCTGGTATGCTGGCTCCTGGTTCTGAAAACGATCGCTGTCTGCCCGCATTTGTTCGTTCTCCATCTCTAAGTCTGTGTTTGTTGTTCAGAGTTCGTAGATTGTTATGTATGTGATCGATTCACTTGTTTTTCCGAGTCTTTGTTGCAAGAGGGATCTGCGGTAGCGTTCACCTAGTCCGCCATCTTGGCCCCGCCTCGCAATTCACTTTTTGAAGTTAGGGTTATTTCTATTGATTTTTCACTCATTTTTATTAGTTTTGTTCCACATTCCATTCATTTTAATCTAATTTTTCTCTCCTTTCTTTAATAAATATGTCTGAAAATGATAAAGAAGTTACCCTTTATATAAATATCCACATCAGGACCCTGTGATTTCACCCTTGTTTTATTGAAGCATCCCAAAGCAACTTTCAAAAATGCAGTTAAACTGGTATATTGAGGCTTCATCAACATTTTGAATAAACTTTTTGCATCTCGTTCACATTCAGGCTCCTCTTTTGGTCTTTGAAAATTTGACTTAGAAGCCCTTTATTTTTTGTCATACTTATGTTGTGAGGCTCAAACATCTTTTCAACCACCAGATTATCTCGTTACACTTCACCTTCTAAAGAAAAATCCAAGTTGGATCTGTGTTTAAAATACTCTATCTACAAGACAGCCACCTCCACCCCCCCCAAAAAAAACTGTTGTAAATATAGAAGTAGTCACAACCTTATGTATAGATAAGGCACCTTTTTCTCCAATGAGGTGAGGAGACTGGGCTGCCTGTGAAACATATTCTACGATACCCTGAGGGACAACACTGGCTGAGTGGGTGAGTTGGCACAGTGGCAGTAGGAGGATTTCTGAAAGCTATTCCTACACCCGGACGGCTACAATAACTATACATGTTAGAAACTGAGAACCCTGTAAATAAGCCAATTGTTGTTGTTGTTAGGTGCTGTCGAGTCTGTTCCGAATTATAGCAACCCTAGGCACAACAGAACGAAACACTGCCCGGTCCTGAGCCATCCTTACAATTGTTGTCATGCTTGAGCTTATTGTTGTAGCCACTGTGTCTATCCACCTCGTTGAGGGTCTTCTTCTTTTCCGCTGACCCTGTACTCTGCCAAGCATGATGTCCTTCTCCAGGGACTGATCCCTCCTGACAACATGTCCAAAGTATGTAAGACACAGTCTCACCACCCTTGCCTCTAAGGAGCATTCTGGCTGTACTTCTTCTAAGACAGATTTGTTCGTTCTTTTGGTAGTCCATGGTATATTCAATATTCTTTGCCAACACCACAATTCATAAGGCGTCAATTCTTCTTTGGTCTTCCTTATTCATCGTCCAGCTTTCACATGCATATGATGTGATTGAAAATACCATGGCTTGGGTCAGGCACACCTTAGTCTTCAAGGTGACATCTTTGCTCTTCAACACTTGAAAGAGGTCCTTTGCCGCAGATTTACCCAATGCAACGCGTCTTTTGATTTCTTGACTGCTGTTTCCGTGGCTGTTGACTACGGATCCAAGTAAAATGAAATCCTTGACAACTTCAATCTTTTCTCCATTTTTCATGATGTTGCTCACTGGTCCAGTTGTGAGGATTTTTGTTTTATGTTGAGGTACAATCCATACTGAAGGCTGTGGTCTTTGATCTTCATTAGTAAGTGCTTCAAGTCCTCTTCACTTTCAGCAAGCAAGGTTGTATCATCTGCATAACGCAGGTTGTTAACGGCTCTTCCTCCAATCCTGATGCCCCGTTCTTCTTCATATAGTCCAGCTGAGCAAATAATATGAGAAGCTGGACTATATGAAGAAATAAACCAATACATGTACCAAATCTAAACTTCCCCTAGCCAGAGTCTCAACAGCCTCAGGCCACTCTGATGCCAGGAAGAGAGTGTGTCAGAGGGGAAGTGGGAGTTGACAAAATAAAGCACACACAAAAAGAAAGCATATAGGGTTTATTTCGGCAGTTAAGCTGTATGGATACAGGGAGACCTTTCTGTTCAGAAAAACAGGAAGGCTCGTCTCAGGCTAGTTTTAATGAGTTTTTAAGGAGAAAGGGAGGAAATACAGAGTAGAAGATTAAACATTGGCTAACCTTTCACGTGAATGATTGAATCACACTCCCTGCCCTACGTGGGGTCAGCTGATATCAGGCTACCAGGTGGCCTGGCCAGCCCCGCTGCTCATTTGCACAAATCCTCACTTGTTGTCTGGAAGTTTTAAATAATACCCACTGCGTCAAGTTGATTCTGACTTATAGCCACTTAAAGAACAGAGTAGAACTGCCCTATAGGGTTTCCATTGCTGTAGATCTTTATAGAAGCAGACTGCCACATCTTTCTCCCACAGAGCGGCTGGTGGGTTTGAACTACCTACTTTTCAGTTCGCAGCCAAGAGCTTTAATGACTGTACCACCAGGTCTCCTTTTAAATAATAAAGGCACTTGAATTTCTAAGGTTTTAGAGAAGTCTCTCAGGAAAAAAGGGAAAGACCAAATTACTTTGGGTAAAGTTAAATTCTTTGCACAAGGTAAACTTTGAGCAAGTTTTTGGTTAAGACATGTCTTGTCATAAAGGGGGTTTGTGAGATTCATGATTACTATGTCTCTTACATTTCTGTTTATCTGTTCTTTGTTGTATTTCCCATTGCCATCGAGTCAATTATGACTCATAAAAAAAAAAAATTTTTTTTTTTTTTTTTTATGATAGCGACTCTATAAATCATAGCGACTCTATAGGACAGAGTAAAACTACCCATAGGGTTTCCAAGGAGTGGCTTGGGGAGTCAAACTGCTGACCATTTGGTTAGCAGTAGAGCTCTTTACCCACTATGCCACCAGGGCTTGATGGCAACAGGTTTGGGTATATACTGAGGAATCTGTCAACCTGGTCCTCAGTTTTTATCATAAACAGAGTGAACTGATCTTAACTGATCATCATTAAAATTAAACATATAAGTATGTGAAGACATTGCTTGGAAAGCGCCCATGCCAGTGAGGGGCCAATAGCTGGAGTATCACTCGCTTCATGGTAAAACACCTCTGCTCCCTCCTCAAAACCATTTGCTGGCTCCCCACCACTGCAAAGATGAGGACTAAACCCTACATACCCCTCCAGCTTCTTCTCCTACCACCACACCGGGCACTGCAGCACTGACTGTTCCCTTTCCTCCTACTTGTGTACACATCTCTGCTTAGGAAGCTTGTGGCTCCCCTTCCTTCCCAACACTTACCCAGTGTAGAGGACACTGTGGTGGCCACCCAGCACCCTCTCCAGGCCCAAAGAACTCAGCCCCCAGCTACTGAACGTGTTTTGGTTGCTTGTGGTTCACGGCTGAGTCCCTCTCTAGAACTGCCCTCAGCCAAAGAGATGCCTAGCCCAAAGTCATGCCCTTTTCCTGGGGACAACCCATAGCCAATGACTGGTCAGCACTGCACACATACATTGCTTCAACTGGTACAACTCTGAAGAACCAGCCCAGCTCTAGAGCTCCCCTTGGGATGGGTTGAGGCCTGTATTGTGCCTGTATCACTGTTCAACGGCTCACTCTCCCCATGGGTGTTGATCCTAAAAGCATCCCCAGTCAAAACCCTGCACTCAAACCTCTGCCCCAGAGCCTGTCTCCAGGACACTGTGCTCCTGTGTCCATGCTTGACTCACTCTCATGTGCCCCCTCCTGGTCCTCTTCTCCAAGCAAGCCCTTTCTCACCCCACTACCTTTGTACACATCTCTGCTTGGCAACCTTCTCCTCATCCTTCCTAACAAAGCCTCGTCCCCTTTAAGAACCGATGGAAACACTCCCACGTCAGCCTCTGGCAGGAGCCTGAGCCACGGGAGGCACTTCAGAGGTGGCTATTTGCTGGGTTCTCCTTCCCCAAGCTCTGGCGAGGGTGTCAAGGGCTCCACCCCCAGGCTGGGTTCCTGCCGAGGTTCACAGCCAGCAATCCCATCAGGAGCTATCTGGGGCCAGGCAGGCTTGGTTCCAGCCCATCCAGTAGTTACCCTGGCCACCTCATTTCTGGGTCATGTTACCTCATCTCTCACACAGAAGTTCCTCTCACTCGACCATGGAGGGGTGAGGGCACAGAAAAGCTAGTTGGTGCCCCCACAGCAGGTGGTGCAAAGGGGGCTGAGAGGCAAGGAGGAGGGCCCAGGTAAGGGAGGGAGCCAGTGGTCCTGGTACCTCCGAAGGCTGTGACTGGGGCACAGCCTCTGAGTCACTGGTGTCTGTGGGAACTGGGAGCCTGGAGGCCACAGGAGGCCACAAACTGAGAATCACTGATCTAGATCAGGTTTCCACCTATGCTCCTCATGACCCAGAGGAGGATGATCTGAGTCCTAACTCTGCCCCCTCGATCAGCACAACTCTGTTTTTTAATACATTAAATGACAATTTTATTTACTGGACTAAATGAGCAATGGGTCCTACCCTGGCCAAGTCAGCGGTTTCTGTGGGGAGAGGCGTTTTGGCCACAACTACCCGCCTTCCTCATGATGCCTCCCTAACCCATGGAAGAAGGAAGCCAGTCAGTGAGGGTGCAGCCATTCTTTAGCCCATATTCTCCCAGTGGCCAGTGTCACTGTGGGTGAAGGCCAGCCAGGCATCAGAAGAGGGGCTCCCACGGAGCTCCTACTCCTTAGGATGGGCTCACCTGCACAGGGCCTGATCCCTACTCTGCCCCCTTCTCACTGGTCTGGGAGGGCTGGGTAGGCATCCGTGCTTAGTAGTTTCATTCTCCTACTCAGTTTTTCCTGAGCTCCCTGCTGGGGCTGTGGCCCAGCCTGGCCTCTGAGCCAAGTGGTGAAGCAAATCACTTCTGGGCCCTGCTCCTTACAGCAAGCTCCTGTGGGGAGGAGGGCTACATGTCAGTTTTGGCTTTACCAGGCTACACCTCGAACTTCTTCCAACAGTTCTCGAGAGCCAACAGCCTTCATCTGAGGGCACAGACGAATCACATGGGGCACTTCTTAAAAATACCAATTCTCAGATTTTCAAATGAACGCTTGTATACGCATGCTCATTGCAGCATTATTCGCTATCATCAAAAGGTGGAAACAAGCCAAGTGTTCATCAACAGAGGAATGGATGAACAAAATTCGATCTATCCATACAATGGAATATTTTTCAGCCATAAAGAGAAATGAACTTCTGACACTTGCTATGGCATGGATGAACCTTGAAAACATTATGCTGAGTAAAAGATGCGAGTGACGAAAGGACAAATGTTGTGTGGCCGCATTTATGTGAAGTGTCCAGGATACGCAAATCTACAGAGACAGAAAGTAGATTAGTGGTTGCCAGGAGCTAGGGAGAAGGTGAATGGGGGATTCCTTTGGGGTGATCAAAATGTTCTGGAACTACATAGTGGTGAGGGTCGCCTAACAACGTGAATGGACTTACTGCCACTGAATTGTATACTTTAAAATGGTGAATTTTATATTAAATGAATATTGCCACAATTAAAAAGGAGACCTGGTGGTGCAATGGTTAAGTACTCCGCTGCTTACCAAAAGTTTGGTGGGTCGAACCCACCCAGTGGCTCTGAGGGAGAAAGACCTGGTGATCTGCTTCTGTAAAACTTACAGCCAAGAAAACCTTAGGGGGGAACACAACAGAGAGTCCTGGGGGGAGCAGGAGAAAAGTGGGCTGCAGAACTCAAATTCTAGTAAAGTGACCAGACTTAATGGTCTGACCGAGACTGGAGGAACCCTGGAAGACATGGCCCCTGGAGTCTCTGTTAGCCCAAAACTAAAACCATGCCCAAAGCTAACTCTTCAGACAAAGATTAGACTGGACTATAAGACATAAAACGTACTTGTGAAGAGAGTGCTTCTTAGCTCAAGAAGACTCATGAGACTACATGGTCTGGAGGCGAGATGAGAAGGCAGAAAGGGACAGGAGCTGGTTGAATGGACACAGGAAATCCGGGTGGAAAGGAGGAGTATGCTGTCACATTGTAGGGAGAGCAACTAGGGTCACATAACAATGTGAGTATAAATTTTTGTATGAGAAACTAACTTGAAGTGTAAACTTTCACTTAAAGAACAATTTAAAAAGATAGAAAACCTTATGGGGCACTTCTACTCTGTCACATGGGATTGCTAAAGTCAAAATCAACTCCAATATAACTTGAAATCAACAGCAACAACCACATTAAAAATAACAAACAAAACAATCCCTGGGCCCAACCTCAAACCCACTGAACCAAAATCTTCAGGATTGGGCCTGGGAATCTGTATCTTTAAGAAGCTCTACTAGGGTCTTTAGGCCCAGATGATTTTGCGGGCCTTTCTCGGCCTCACATCTTGGGGCATAAAATAGAGTCCACCCCCTCATCCCCACTGGTGCTGGTCTGTGTGGCCTCAGTGGAGTTGAGGCCAGTCTGCATATGCCAGGCCCCAGCAAGCGATTGGCCAATGGATGGGCATGTGACTTCATCTGAACCAATGAGAATCAGGCCCAAAATTTTGGCTGGGACTACAGGGAAAGAGAAGACTTTCTTTTTGCAGAGTTGCCAGAGGATGAAAGTGAGCCTGGGTCAGCTGGCAGGTAGCTATCATTTGACCTTAAGGGACGTGTCTGCCCAACAAGAATCAAACACCGAGGCCCTGGTGGATGGAGGGACAAAACCTCGTGCCGCACTCAGGACCCAGTGACCACTCAGACCCCAATGCTGCCTTCAAGTAGCTCTGACTCTGCGAGGTGACTTACAGCCACCCACAGTGTGCAGGGGGTGATGGGAGGCTGTCAGGAACCCAGAACCTGCATGGGGAGTTGGAAAGTCTCTTCTGAGGAGGGAATTCTTGAGTGGGTAGGCTTGTACTACTAAGCAGTGAGAAGAGCTCTGAGACAACAGGTTTGCTTCACAAGAAGACAATGCATTGGCAGCACAGGGGTGCAGAAACAATGATCTGTTGACTGTGAGGGAGTTATTCAAAAGGAGGCAAGGGTCTCTCGAGAAGGCTGCCAGCTGGGTGGCTCATGGGGCCTTCCCTCTGCCCTGCCACACCCAGCCCGACTTACCTTGCCAGGTGCACACATGGTCCCATCCAGAGGGGGGCCCTTCTTGGTCTTGCAAAAGTAGGGGTTGTCAGGGTGGCTGCACCACAGCTGCTTGCAGGGGTCGAAGGTCCGGAACTGTAAGACAGCATGCAGCAGTAGCCCACTGATGACCACTGTGGGCTGCCCTGCCTAAGATGCCCCAGCTGGACTGCTGCCGAGCCATACAAAGCTTGGTTGCTGCTGACAGGCCTGTGTGGCCCGTGCGTGGTTCTGGGGCTGAGAGAACAGTGTTCCCACACACTGTCCAAGCCCCTGCCTGGCACAAAGGCTGGGTGGGCATCTCCCCTGCCCCTCAGGGCTGCCGGCTACAAGGGACTGCCACTGCAGGGTTCTTGAGCACCCACCATCCACCTGCCATGGACTGCCCTCCTGATATCCCATGAAGCCTTCTTCTCCCCTCCCGCAAGCCCCGACCCCTGCTCTGACCTCTGTCCCTTGGGCCTCGCAATCACCTCTTTCCTGGCCATTCAGCCCCCTGTCCCTATAGCCCCTCCTCCACAATGTCCCTGAGGGAGCCACTGCCACTCCCCTATTCAAACCTTCCCAGAGCTCCCATCACCAAGAGAATGGAGCCCGCAGTGCTTCTCAGCCAGTAATGCAAGGCATTAGGCCACCTCTGCCAGTGCTCGAGCTCTACCACTTGCTCACTGTGTGGCCGTAGGGAGGTTACCTAATTTCTCTGGGTCTCAGCTTCCTCATCTGTAAAATGGGACTATTTTGCTTACTGGCCTCACACAGGATGGTCTTGATCAGCAAATACAGTCCATTCTTCCATCAGGGTCCTGCTAAATGGCTCTGCCCTCACACTCAGCCCCAGGGAACAACTGTTGCTCCTTTGCATGGATCTTGTCTGTCTCTAGGCCTTTGCAGGTGGGATTCCTCCTTTCTGCAATGTCTTCTCCTCCCCCTTAGCCCCTATGCCTGTTTTTCCTCGAAGAAGCTCTTCTGAACTCTTGAGCCAGCTCAGGGGCCTCTCCTGGGCTCTCACTGTCTCTTGCCACACCTGGTCACAGCCCTTGCTGTCCTGTGCACTCCCTGACAGGACCATGTCTGGACCAGCCAGGTGGGTGCTGGATGTCTCCCGGGTAAGGGGTAGGTGGGTGCAGAGGGAGATGCTGGGGCTTCTGTAGGACTGCTCTGCCCTCCCCTCACTACCCCCTGTCCTTACACTCTCCCCTATGAAATCACTCGATTCCCAGGAGTTGCCCCGCACCAGCCTGCCTGCAAGAAGCCTGCCAGGACACGGGCGAACCCCTCCTCTGCCAGCCCTGCCTGCTGGCTCGCACACTCACCGCCGTGCACATCATGTAGCCCAGACCGAAGTCGAAGCGGCACTGCTCATTCATGGAGTAGTGCAGGCCGGGGAGCTGTGGCAGTGCTGGCCAGTCGTGGGCGAAGGGATCATCCCGCAGGCAGTCATATGAGCTGTAAAGGGGCACGTGGCACCACAAGGCAGCTGAGACCCTCTGGAGCCCTGCCTCTCTGTGCTGCCTCAGTCTCCCTGCTGCTTCTTTTTCCATGTTGTAAGATCCCCAGACCTGCCTGTCGGACCCCTGAGACCCTGGGATCCATGAACGGTGCAGCTTCCCCACCCACTTGGCCCAGGACCCTAGCCATGGGAGCAGGTGTGCGACCTGCCCTGTTCTCACCCCCCCTCCCCACACCTCTGGCTGGTAGACCAACAAGTCTGAGGGTTCAGGCTGGGCCCAGGTACTATGACCTGGGAGTGTGGGTACCCAGGATATCTCCTTCCTAAGCTGAGCCTGGCAGGATCCAGGAAGGGTGGCCCCCAGGCCCACCCCTGCCTGGAGGCTGAGGGAACCCTGGGGAGCTGCACTGGTACTCACTGGAGGTAGCGGCTTAGCTCCTGTTGGCTGCAGCGGGACCAGTGGAAGCGATGGAAGGCAGCCTGCACCAGGGGCGCCATGATGCTGCCTAGCCTCACTTCGTCACCACAGCGGTTGCCCTGCCCGTCGTGCTCCATGCCCAGCCTGTGAGGGAACCCAGACAGCCACAATGGACCCACCCCTGGCCACATTGATCTGCCAATGCCACCCCAGCCCAAAGGTGAGGACTGTTCCCCTGACTGCTGCTGACCAGGTCTGCCCCAAGCCTGATTCCCACCAGCTAGATTCTTACAGCCATGGGGTAGCATTTTAGGGGGTGAAAGGAAGCCCTCGTCCATCCCAGGGGTGAGACAGTGTCCTGTGGGCAGCTCTCTCGGGTATCTTGTTCCCCTAACTGGGTGCTGTTGTATTAGCTCTGCAGCCTGAGTTCCTAGGCACCCTCTCCACACGCTTATCTATGAGATTTCCTGGCAATGCTGGGCAGGGACGGTGCCTGGGGCATGTTCCTGGCTCTCTAACCTTGGACAAGCATCTTCTCAAGTCCCTGTTACTGCTCCAAATAATGGGGTAAGTGCCCTCTCTCCTGGTGGCTTGAATGGAGCTTGTAGTAAGGCCCCTGGCTCCTGCCTGGCCCAGGGGACCTCATCTGTTCCTTCAGCAGAAAATGGACTGAGCGCCTGCTTGACCCTGCAGAGCTGGGAGCACAGGTCATCATGTCCTAAGAGATGTTCCCACAGGGCAGGTCCCTCTCAAGGGCACAGAGGAGAAGTCAGTATGGGGTCTTGGGTGAACAACAAGGAATGCCAGGCCACTTACACATGGCCGGTCTCGTGGGCCACCACAAAGGCAGAGGAGAAGCCATCTTCATGGTTCAGGGTGCAGCTGCGGACCGGGTGGCACATTCCAGTGACAGGCGCATAGCCTGGGAGGAGACAAAAGGCAGCTCCAGCTCCCAGGTCCAGAGCCCTGCTGTGGCAGCCCCAGGCCCGGCCAAAGACCTGGATCAGAGGGCCCTGGCCTAACTCCTGAGTTCTTCTCCACGGGGCCCCAGTACACCCACCATCCTCTGGACAGTTTCCCCTGAGTTTCCCAAGTCTTCTCTGGGATGCTATGAGACCCCAGCCAGACCCACAGGGGGCAGGAGTGAGGGCTGGTACAGAGGTATGAGCAGTGAGCCTCAAAAAACCAAAAAAACTAAACCCACTGCCGTCGAGTTGATTCCGACTCATAGTGACCCTATAGGGCAGAGTAGAACTGCCCCGTAGAGTTTCCAAGGAGTGCCTGGCGGATCTGAACTGCCAACCTCTTGGTTAGCAGCCGTAGCACTTAACCACTACACCACCAGTGTTTCCGTGAGCCTCACAGCCCTGCTAAATCCCAAATAACAGCTGTGAGTAGGCAGCTGGGCACCAGCAGGTATGCAGCTGCCCAGAGGCTGACCCACTAAGAGGTGAGACCAGCTGCAACAGACGCGGCCTGCAGGGGTGTCCGAGGCAGCAGTAGGCCAGCGCCTCCGCATTCCTGGCTGAGAAGACTGTTGTCACGTTCCTGCTGAAGGGTTTCTAGCCTCATCTTGCCTTCCATGCAGGAGATCTGGGTTTGACTCCCGACCGGTGCCTCACAGGCAGCCACCACCCGTCTGTCGGTGGAGGCTTGCCTGTTGCTATGATGCTGCAAAGGTCTCAATGAAGCATCCAGACTAAGATGGACCCAATCATGGGGATGGTACAGGACTAGGCAGAGTTTCATTCTGTTGCGCATGGTGTCACCATGTGTCGGGGGCTTGCTTGATGGCAGCTAACAACAACAGTCTGTTGGGAAGGAGCTGGGCACTGGATGAGGAGCCCATGGGGAAAGGAGAATGGGGAGGGGCAATTGCAGCAATACCAAGCATCTCCCAGCCACATCTATTAATCAAGTGGCTTTTCACAGGTAACAGTGAGGAGCCACCATGGGTTTTTGTCAATCTAGTTACATTGTGTGGCCCAGGGGAGTAGATGGAAATGGAGATGGACAAGGAGGGAGGGAAGGGCTGAGGGAAGAGGGGAAACAACCCGTGGCAGGAGGGTGAGAAGGCCTCCTCGTGGTCTGGGTGTGGTGGGCTGGGGCTGATCACAGGGACAAGAAGCCAGGGAAAGGTGAGGGTGGCTGAAGGTCATACACAGACCAAGTGACCGATTACTCAGTAAGCAAGGTACGCACAGGCTTACTTGTGCTAACTTACTAATCTGTAGTGCACAATTTCACCTGTTTTTCACCACATCAACCAGTGAGGATGGTATGCACATAAGCTGGTGTGTACCATGCTTACTGGTTAATCTGTCCCATACGGACCCCATATAAAACTGAGAAAAACCAGAGGATGGGCCTGAACACGGGTCACCGGTTCTCATCCAAGCAGACTGAAGCAGCTTGGACAAACTAAAGGAGTGCATATGCTATGCGTGCCAAAGAGGGCCTTTGCCTTTACACCTGGAGTCTTCCTTGAGGCCCTGGGTGGTGCGAATGTTTAACATGCTGGCTGCTAAAGGAAACCTGGCAGTTCGAGTCCACCCAGAGGCATCTTGGAAGAAAGGCCAAAAAATCAGCCATCAAAACCCCTATGGAGCACAGTTCTACTCTGACACACATGGGCTTGCCACCAGTTGGAGTCAACGCCACAGCAGTTGGTTACTGTTTTCCTAGACGTCAGCCAAGCAGGGAGCCCCAGCTTACAGACCCCCAACCTGGCCTCACCCCTCTCCGAATCCACTGGGAGATCCCAAGGCAATTGATCCAAAGGGCTGTAGTGGTTGCTAGACTTGTCTGTAAAAGTGTAGTAATCTACTCAGTGTCCTTTACCCTTGGAACAAACAGGAAAATCTGTGTAGATTTTGAGATACAGTGAAACCCGTGAGGGGTGAACCTGTGAGAGTAGAACAGTGGCCCATAGGGTTTTCAACAGCTAATTTTTCTGAAGTAGGTTGCCAGTCCTTTCTTCCAAGGTGCCTCTGGGTGGATTCTAATTGCCAACTTTTCCATTAGCAGCCCAGTGTGGTAATTGTTTACACCACCCAGGGATTCCTCAGCTTTAATAGATAATGCTGTACAGTTTTTCCTAAGTACTTGTTACAATTTACATTAATGTGAGAGCTACAGTCGCCCCACATCCTCATAAAGACTTGGTGTTTTCAGTGTTTTTAATTTTGGCTGTCCCATTAGGTATGCCCTGGTATCACACTGTGGTTTTAGTTTGCCTTTCCCTAATGGCTAGTGAGCGAGCCCTGGTAGTGCAATAGTTAAGCGCTCGGCTGCTAACCAAAAGGTTGGTGGTTCGAACCCATAGGAGAAAAGACCTGGAGATCTGTGCCTGTAAAGATTACAGCCTGGGAAACTCTATGAGGCAGTTCTACTCTGTCCTATACAGTTGTTATGAGTTGGAATCAACTCAACAGCACACACCAACATCAGCAATGACTACTGGCTGAGGCATTGGTGGTTCTGTGGTACAAATCTCACTTGCCAGGCAGGAGACCCAGTTTGGATTCCAGGCCGATGCACCTTATGGGCAGCCACCATTCAGCTACCAGTGGAGGTTTGCCTGTTGCTATGATCCTGACCAGGTTTCAGCAGAGGTTCCAAACTAACATGGACTAGGAAGAAAGTCCTGACAAACTACTTCTGAAAATCAGCAATGAAAACCCTATGAGTCACATTGGTCTGATCTGCAATTGATCGTGGAGGTGGCGCAGGACTAGGCAGTGTTTCGTCCCAGGGTGCATGGGGTCACCAGGAGTCAGGGGCTGACTTGACAGCAGCTAACAACAATGACTACTGAGGTTGAGCACCTTTTCATACATTTATGAATCATTCAGATTTTGTTAAGAGCCTGATAAGGTCCCTTGCCCATTTTTCTACTGGGTTTTTTGTCTTTTATCATTATCATTGTGATTACCGATTTATAGGACTTCTTCATGTATTCCAGATATTTCCTTTATCAGATATGTGCATTATGAAATTTTTTTCCAGTGGCTTAATAGTGCCATTAATTAACAAAAGTTTTTAATGTTAATGTGGTACAATTTATCAGTCTTTTCCATTATGGCTAATACTTCTTGTTTCTTGTTTAAAAAATCTCTTACTCGAAGAACATGGAGGCAATTTCTATATTATCTCCCATAAATTTTATGATTTCACCTATCATATTTAGATCTAAAATCCATTTGGAGATTTGGATATTTCATTGACCCAACACCATTATTAAAAAGACTGTCTCTCTACTCTGAAGTGCCACTTTTGTAGTAAATCAAGTGTCCATATAGTGTAGTTAAAATCTCCAAAAATTTAAAACTTGTCAGTGTTTTCAAATTTGTGTTTTAAAAACTGGGAGAAAAAGATACCCAGAAACCCAGCTGCAGTCTCCTTCTGGCCTTGGGGCTGCTGGCCCCAGCCCCTTCCAATCTTTCCCGTCTGCCTAGGGGGTGTAGTTTCCTGGAGGAAATGGCAGAGGCCCTGGTGGTTTTCTGGAGCCA
This sequence comes from Elephas maximus indicus, assembly GCF_024166365.1. NCBI lineage: Eukaryota > Metazoa > Chordata > Mammalia > Proboscidea > Elephantidae > Elephas > Elephas maximus. Next base: position 201,200,776 of record NC_064820.1, read on the forward strand.
GGTCACTCACACTTACCTAGACCCTCCCCATGAAGAGCAACTGAAAAGAAGCCAAGGCCCCCCGCCCTGTCACTCCACCCTGGCCTGGACCAAGACTGCCTGAGGGCCCCTCTCAGTCCAATGGCTGCCCTAGCCTCTCCTCCCTGTGCCTTGCAGGGGCGATGCTCACCTTGCATGCCTGACGGCCCAAAGTCCTGTCGGGTGAGGAAGATGGCATGATCGTGGTATTCGTCGTGGCCGGTGTCCGGCTTCTGCTGGAGGTAGGCCCAGCGGCAGACATTCTCCAGGCTCTGAGAGGGGTTTCCAATCTCAATGAGGCTCATGGACTGCAGAGGGGCGGAGAGAGGTGAAAGAGGGGGGCTGTTGGAGGCTGAGCAGGCCACAGTGCTGACAGGCTCCATCCACTGGGGCCTGCTCCAGGCTGCACAACACCACTTGCCCAGTTGCTGTCAGAGCCTGCCTCCCACTTGGCTCCATTCTTGTGGAAGAATGGAAGGAAAAGTTCCTCGGTCACGCATATCTACTTGAGTTTGCTTTCAAAATCAGATGAGACCTGGAAACAAAGCTCTGAGGTCATCTAAGGAATCAAATGCTCCATTTACCCCACCCTACTTTCAGGGTTCCACTCAGGGCTCTATAAAAAAAAAATTTTTTTTTTTTAATTTTTTTTTTTTATCCTATTAGGCACCTACTCTGTGCAGGTCCTGGGACAAGAGATAAATGCAATGCAGACACCACCCATAAAGCTCACAGGTCTGGGAGAGCCTGGGACAGGGGAGATGATAATCCCAAAATGGCGTGTGAGCCCAGAGATGGGAGCAACAACCTATGTGTTTCCGTCGTTTGAAGATATTTACAGAAAATAACACAATGGATGAAAAACTGCAGCAAATATGGCAAAAGAGATATAAAGAACAGGGGCTCATGGGAACCCCAGGGAAAGGCACTGGCTTAAAGATGAAAGATGGTGGCTAGTCTCCAGGGGACGCTAGCCTGTCCCATACCAGTGGGAGAAGAGCTCTGGCCAAGTCTTTAAGGAGGAGTCAAGAGTCCCACCAGGAAAACAGTTTAGCAGTTTCTCCAAAGGTTAAACACTGAACTACCATAAAAAAACCATTGCCATTGAGTCAAGTCCAACTCACTTCGACCCTATAGGACAGAGTAGAACTGCCCCATAGGGTTTCCAAGAAGCGTCTGGTGGATTTGAACTGCCAACCACTACACCACCAGGGCTCCCCAGCAATTCCACTGCTAGGTATGTACCAAAATGAATTCAAACAGAAACACAAATTTGGACACCAACGTTCATTGCAGCACTTCTCACATATAGTTAAAACGTGGAAACAGTCTAAACGTCCATCATCAGATGAATGGATAAACAAAATGTAGTACATACATACTATGGACTACTACTCAGACATAAAGAGAAATGAAATCCTGGTACATGCTACAACAGAGGTGAACCTCGAAGACAGCATGCTGAGTGAAATAAGTCGGTCCCGAGAGAACAAATACTATATGATCCCACTTACATAAAATATCTGGAATAAACAAATCTATAGAGACGAAAGTTTTTCAGTGGTTACCAGGACTGGGAGGAAGGGCAAAACTGAGAGTCACTGCATAGGGGACAGTGAGTTTCTGTTAATAGTGGTGGAATAATTTGGAATCAGATAGTGGTGATGGATGCATGATACGCTGAATGTCATCAAAGCCACTGAATTGTACACGTAAAAACTGTTGAATTAGCAATTTTTTTTGTTATAAATATATATTTTACCACAATAAAACAAACAACAACAATAAAGAAGACTCTCTCCAGAAAGACATACCCCAGTATCAGGACCAGAGGGCAAGAGTAAGGCCATCCGGCAGGGGACAGAGCCAAAGGCAGTGGTCTGGCTCAAAGAGGGTAAGAATTCTCACCTTCCTCAGGGGGTAGGCTTGTGGGAAGTGCCGTAGGGTGTTGCAAATCTAAATGCCAAAAGGGACGAGGCAGGTGATATAAATCAGTGAGTCAGGTTGGTTGTAAAAAGAGTAAGAATCTCTCATTTTCCCAATTTTGAAGAGGCAAGGGTGCAGAGAAATATTTCCTTATTTTGATTAAAAAAAAAAAAAAAGGCGGCAATAAGGAGTAGTGAGGACTGTAGTAAACTGGGGACCTCAGGTACAGGTAAAGAGGGAACTTCCTCTCATCACCAGCCTACTGCAAGATAGAGGATGGGGGATGCCAGGTTGGATTTCTCAGGCCAAGCTTTAAATCTAAATTTTAAAAATAAGTCTACCTAATAGTAAATGCTGGCTCAAATTAAAAAAAAGAAATTATGAGGCCAAATTCATTCCCTGGGTCACCAGACCAAAGGCTAGCCCTCAGGTGGACCGCCCTTCTTCCACTTCTTTCCAGACTGGATCCAACAATGGACAATCACCTCACTCATCCCAGATGCTGGGCTCCTATTGGTTCCTCCCAAGTTCCCGGGCGCTCTCTTGGCAGTCAAAGTGATCTTGTTGCTGCGGCAGGATAATTTATTGAAATACTGTGTTTTTTTCTTGCTTTGTTTTTCCTTCACTGATTCCAAGAAGGCAGGCTGCCATTTGAGTTCTCCAGCCCAAAGGGGGTTTGGGTTGTAGGGTCCAGGTCAGAACTTGTCTAGGATTCCTAGACTTTTGGGTTCTGAGGAGACTCCACTAGGTCCCCCTGAAGGGCTTAGAAGTGCACAGGCAGAGGCAGAAGGGCTTCACAAGAGAGAGGGGAGCCCTGGGAAGGCAAGATCTCAGAACACAGTGACCATGTGCTGGACCCTGAGAGCCAGGGTCCCAGACATGGGACACCCCACGAAGTCAAGGAGGAAGACTCTGTCAATGTTTATGGGCACATCCAGGGACTCAACCGATCACCAGTTACAAGATGTGGGAGTTGCTTGCACTTCCTATTTCTCTGTCAATCTCCAAACATCTTCAAGGTTCTGGTCTCTCTCACATGGGCAGAAAGGAAACAAGAGTCCTTGTTTCTGCTGAGTCTGGAGCATTCGAGAGTGTTTGGAGTTCCCAGGGACCATCTTATTTCCAGGTCACCAGTCTGTTGACCTCACATAGAACCAGTGACAGGTCCAGGGCCTTAAGTGCATTTTAGAAAGAAATCTCCTGGTCCAAGGGGTATGATGGATTACCTTAAATGGCTTTTCGGCCCTGGGTTTGTGGAAAAAACAACTTGGGAGGGAATTTCCTAAGTTGATTGACACTTCCTAGGTAAGCTGTAAACAACTTCATGGTTTGTTACTTTTGACCAGCCTGGCCCAGTAACTGACAAAGCTTGACTTGAACTTGATTGACATTTCTTGGGTAATCAAGGATTACTTGGGCTGAGATCCATCTAAAAGGATTGGCTGGGCTCTGATCTGGCTAGGGAGGGCCTACGTTGAAATTGACAAGAAATAGCTTATATTTAGAGCCTCCTGGTTGACAAGAGCCTGGAGAGGAGTGTGTCCTTTGCTTGGGACATTGGGCCCAGAGCTGAGAACCTCCCTGACGCCGTAAAATGTTGTACGTGGATAAAGAGCTGTAACATGCTTAGAGCTGAGTCAGCACCAGAATCAGCAGAGACCACCAGCAGGCCCAGAGGTGGGAGACACCCTGGCTGAGCTGAGAGCTATAACACTTGGCAGCAAGAGGCCCAGGGGCAGCAGCAAGGGGCCCTAGCCCACAGGTTGCAGCAGTAATCCCAGCCAGGAGCTGTAACACTCGGTGGCAAGAGGCCCAGAGGCAGTAGGCTGAACTGGCCCACAGGATCAGCCAAGGCCCTAAGGGGAGGGGGGGTAGCCTGCACAGCAGGAAGTGCCCACTGGGAAGAAATGATTGACAGCTCAGCCAGGAGCAGAGCTATCCCAAGGCTGCTGGTTGAGAGCTGGACCAGTCAATGATGGGATCAGAGCAGAGAGGAGTGGCAGAGAGAGAGAGTGAAAGCACAATAGCAGTAGCCGTGACACACCCACTGATACCTGAAGAGGTGATGTGAATTTGGCACTTGAACCGTGGCACCACTGCTAACACCTGAGCTGTGGCATGCTCTCCCATTGATGTAAGAGTGAACATTGGTTTTCAGGAAGGGTATATGAGTCTGTGCTGGGAACCTCCTGAACTTTGCCTTTTGCATTTCTTCATTTATCATTCTTCGTTTATATCCTTCTCTGTTACATTAAACCTATTATTGCAGATATGTTTCTGTGGGTTTTGTAGACATTGCGACTAATTATTGAGCTCAGTAGAGAGAGAGTCCCATGGGGGAAGAGGCTGGTGTCAGAAGTAAATGCGGAAGTCGGAAAGTGGAGGTATACTTGACCTCTACCCGATAGGAACCAGCTTGGTGCTGATTTTGATTCTTATAGTCAGTTAGTCCTGAAGTTATAGTACAGGTTATCTTTGTAGTTAGTGAGGAGGGAGGGTGGTTGGGAAGGGGACAATGTGGTGTCTGCGATTAACGGGGGTATGTCTGGTGCAGTGTCAGGACCATGAGCGTTGCAGAGGAGGTGAGAAGAAGAGGCGTCAGGGCTGAGAGTGTCAGGGATGTAGGTGATCGGTGGCAATGGGGACTATGGAGGGGGGTGGGTGTGGCAGGACCCCAAGCTTATAGGGAAAGTGTGGGTCCTGCAATGCTTGGGACACAGTCGTGGGGGCTGTCCTTTTTTGACCAGCTTGCTTACTAAGAGCTCAGTATTTTTGCTCTTGGGGTGCCACCCTTGTGAGAGAGATCAGTCCAGATGTTCTGCCCCATCCCAGCCAGTTGCCAGCCTGAGAACCAAGTCAGGCCAATGGAACAGTTTCCAACAAAACGGACACCAGCTGAAGCAGATTCATCTGGAGGCAGAAGAGACCCCCCCCCAAGTAGTTCCTACCTCCTGCCACCCACACCTCTTCCCCACACCTACTCCTCCCACTTCATGAGAACTGCCCCACAGCCTTCCATGAGTTCCACATACATCTAAGGACTTCTCACGGACACGGATGTCCAGGTGAAGACATCACAGGAGTGGCTGGGGGTAGGGCTGGGGACAAGGAGGGAGGCTGGGCTGGAGTCTAAGGCCTGGATGTGGACAGGGAAAGGGCTGAGCGGACATCCAGCGCTCAAAGGAGTCCCAATTTCCACAGGTCGAGTTGCAAGGAAACCACTTGTGGAGTCCAGGCCCAGGCATCTTCCCAGGGCCTGACTGGGACCTCCCTGCTGCTGTCCAGAGGGAGGGACACTGTCTTGACCCCACTGGCAGCTTCCCACAGGGGTCGCTCAGACTCCAGTGGGACCACCCACAGACTCCTGGCCTCTTCCTGCTCCACTGGGTCCCAAGTGGCCAAAGCTGACTGAGCTGAGGAGAGGTCGGCTCTTCAGATGGGCCCCACGTTCTCCAGGGCACCCAGACCCCACCAAGTATCATAGCACATGAGTTGGGGCTTTTCTCATAATGGAGAGAAGACTCACATCATTTCTTATGTCCATATTTCCTTCAGAAGAGAAGACACATGAGATAGGCTGACAGAGTCGCCTGTTTCAATTAAAAAAGATTTGTATACCCAGCCCATTTTGATTATTTGCATTCCTCCCACCCCAAAGGCAGCTGTCTCTGGGATTCCTGCTCATTGCTGTATCTGTTTTGCTGGAGTGTTTAGGAAACTCTTTTTCTCTACAACTCCACCTGTTCCCAGCTGTGCTGGGGTGGGGGTCATGAGTGAGCCCCTTGAGACATGTTGTTCCTGAGGGAGGAGCACCCCTGGAGCCAGCAAGGGGGTGGGTGCAGAGCCAGCCACAGACCTCACAGGGCAGCTGACCCATCCTCTCCCAGAGTGGAGCTGCTGGTGCCAGCTTTCCAGAAAAAAACTCCAGTGGTGCAGTGTACTGGTACTGGTTTTAACAGTGGACAACAATTTCCTCACCCTGGGGCTGGGCCCATTTCTTAAGTGGTTGAGGACCTCTGAGCCCTGGAGACCAGATTCCTCACAGTAATAACAGCTCCCAGAATTCCCAGCCCCCAGAAAGGGGACCCGATAAGGGACAGTCACCAGAATGCCTGCAATCTGGGGCTGTGGGTACAGTCTTTGAGCCCAGCCCAGGGCATGGGAAGAGTCCTGTGTGGGCTGGCACATCCCCACCCACAGGTCAGCCCTGGTAGCGGGTGGGTTTGCCCCAGAGGCTGACCCTCTGGGGGCCCAGGACTGGCAACCCGGACCGCAGGGTGGACTCAGCCAATACTCCATGGCTCTGCTGTTCAAGACTCCCATCTGGATGTGGCCTCTCTAGCTGTAGACATGAACTCATGACGTGACTCCATTGCCTGAGTGTCTCGGGCCCTGGGCCCAGGCTGGCCCCTGATGGTCCTTCTGCACTTGACTCGCCCAGCAGGCTTGTCCACTCCCAGATGTACAGGAATCCTCCCTGGTATCCTGGACCATCATGCATGTTGACATATGCCCAGTTGAGGCTCTTCTCAACATGGCTGGCTCCCAGAGCAGCAGTAGGCCTGGGGGTCAAGTATTTAAGCTCTCTTTCAGCTGAGAGCAGTTGCAGGCCTGTCTGGCCCCACGGCCCTGGCTGGAGGGAGGCTAAGGACTTGTTCCAGGAGATGTGCCTTCAGCCCCAACAAAATGGGCCTGATGATCTGATCGTGGGCTACAGACAGCAGGTCCAAAGGCCTTAAGGAGGCAAGGACTTAGCAACCTTGGGGTCAGGAGGGCCACTTTTCTGGACTTTCCCCACAGGGCTGTCAGGAGTCTGAAGCCAGGGTAAGGACAAGGGAACACTGAGGGCCCCAGAACCTCAGGCCCAACCTGCAGTGGCCTGGGTTGACCCCACTTGGGCCAACAGGGAACAGCTGGAGATTATGGGGGCTGTGGGCCCTGTGTGGGTACAACAGCAAGAAAGAGGTGGGCAAGCAGACTGTGTCTAGCTCCAAGCTCCCCCACATACCCTACCCTGGTCTCGGTGACCCCTGCTGTGAGCTTCCCTGTCTCCGTCTCCATCACCATGATGTGGTCACCTGGCTGTACAGGACACCCAGTGTTTAGCCATCTGTCACAAGCTCCTTGAGGGCAGGATCTACGTTGTACCCTTCTCTGTGTCCCAGGCTGACTGGCCCGGGGGCTGGCCCAGCACTTGTGCTCAGCCACGCCTATTCATTCATTCTCTTATTTATTTTATATATTTTTATAAAATTATATTTTTATATATTTTTCCATAAAATTTATTATTTCTACTTATCGATATATTTCTGTTGAGCAGTCCCAGTCTCAGCTCTTGCTGCAGAGAATTCAGCAGCCAACGAGACCAGTGGTGTCCCTGCCTGCATGAAACCCACATTAATCATTGAGGGAATGAATGAATGCATGAATGAATGAACACACTCTCAGGAGCCAGGCTGCACCAGGGAGGGACACATAAGGCCCCAGGGCCTGCCAGAGGCAGGGGGTCTGCTGTGGGAATGTCCCAGGAGTCCCAGGGAGATGACTGGACAGGGCTGCCCAGCAGGAGCCGGCCCCAGGAATCAGCACATGTTGGGCTGGGGGCTTTCCACAGATCATCCAACTTAAACTTCACAGAAGCCCGAAGGTATAGGACCCTGTCTTCCAGATGAGGAACTGCACAATGGTAAGGACTCAGTGATTTCAACCTACCTGAGAGGAAAGACCTAGCAGTCTGCTCCTGTAAAGATTACAGGTTAAGAAACCCTATGGGGCAGTTCTACTTTGTCATATAGGGTCACTATGAATTGGAATAGACTCAATGGCACAAGACAACATAACAAACATCTTCCAGATGAGGAACTGTGTCTTGGAGAAGTGAACGAACTCTCCCAAAGTCCCACTGCTAGAAAAGGGTGGAGGTGGAAGCCACACGGCGGTCCTTCAGATTCCCCAGATCCCTTGGCCCACTCACCCTGAATGTGAGGAAAGGGACAGGAGTGATGGGAGCCCTGAGGTGGCCACCAGATGGCGCTGTTTTCTCAAGAACGTGGCACCTGGGGCCTGGGAAGACTGGAGGGATGCTCACAATACCAAGTCTGGGCGGAAGCTCGGAGCCAGGGCACCTGGTACCATGCAGACCCGGACACAGCCTCCGGGGCCCCACTCTATACAAATCAATTAAAATGTGTGCAAAAAGTTTTGTTCCAAACGTTGCTCTCTGACATTATTTACTCCCAAATAAACAAAATTGTTTATGCTCTTTCCTCCTCAGTTAAGGAGACAGGAACACGGAGGGCAGCCTGTTGGCCAGTTTCCAAAGGAACCACACCGACAACCTGATGGCCTTGCCCAATCACGGCCAACAGGCTTCTGAACCTGCTGTTCCCCAGGGCAGGTGGCAGGTGGGGGCTCACCTGGGCAGCAAGAGGGACCTAGAGTTGGAGATCTGACCCAAACTTCTCATCAGCTCTGTGACCTTGGACAAGTCAACTCACTGCCTTTAGCTCAAGTGTCCCTACCTGCAAAATGGGCACAGCAGTGCTGAGCTGGGAGAGTGGGGGCTTCTGTCCATGACAGTACAGGAAGGGAGACAGGGCAGGCTGGGCATACAGTCAGCGCCCCGCCAACACCTGCCCTCCTTGCCACCGTTGTGAGGACCTGATAAAGATGAAAGGTGGGACTCCAGTCCTTGGGGGACCTGGCCCACCTTGCTCCAGGGGATCTGGCTTCAGCCCCAACCAAAGCCTTTGAAACTGCCCCAGCTGAAGATGGAACTTCCTCCTCAGAATCTCCCTCCCAAATGCACACAGAACACAACAGCATGCTCAAAGCCCAGGCCTGTGAAAGGGAATGGCCATCTGGGCTCAGGTGAGTGGAAGGCAGTTTCTTAACCTGGCACTATACATGTTTGAGGCTGGATAATTCTTTGTTGTGGGAGCTGTCCTGTGCATTATAGGATGTTTAGCAGCATCCTGGATCTCTACCCACCAGATGCCAATGGCAACCCCACCCCGAGTTCAGACAACCAAAATTGTCTCCAGATATTGCCAAATGTCCTCTGCAGGCAAATCCTCCCTTCTTCCCCTCTGTGGTCCCCCTGTACTGAAAACCACTGGCTCAGTGAAATGTCCACAGGTGAGTGGGGGACAAGGAAAATGAAGCTTGAACCCTGAGCCTGCGTGAACAACAGTGTGGCCTCGGCACGTCCCTCACCCTCTCAGAGCTAGTGTCCTCAGTATCCCAAAAGCCAAAAAAAAAAAAAAACAAAAAAACAAACCCATTGCCATCGAGTAGATTCTGATCCATAGCAACCCTACAAGACAGAGTAGAACTGCCCAGTAGGGTTTCCAAGGAGCAGCTGATAGACTGAAGCTGCTGACCATGTGGTTAGTAGCCATGGTTAGCCATAGCTCTTAACCATGCACCACCAGGGCTCCTCACTATCCCAGAGGGATGATAATAGTAACTGCTCGGTATGAGGGTAAAGCGAGTAAATCCATGTCAAGTGAGCACAGGGTGCCAGCTGTCAAGGAAGCACTCCCTATCAAGGACACCTTGCATTCATACCCTTGTCATTGCTGCCATTGCTTGTGCTGGGGATTTACAGGCCTCCTCCAATGGGGGAAACTAAGGCTCAGCCAAGTCTGGTAACCTGCTTATGGTCCACAATAAGTATCAGCAGGACCAGAATGAGCAGGACCAGGAATCACGCCCCACAGTCCACACTCCCTGAACACATATTCTACCACATTCCCCCTGGCCGGGGCAGCACGGGGCACCACCAAGGCTGGGGGCGGGGGTGTCTCCCACCAGCACCGATGTGTGAGGCAGTACAAATCTCATTATGACAGATATCGCGGAACTGCTACATGAGTATGGGCCAGAAGTAGCTCTGAGTGGCCCTTGTGGTGACCCTGTGTACAACAGAATGAAACACTGCCCTGTCCTGCACCATCTTCACTATTGTTGGCGTGCTTGAATTCATTACTGCAGCCACTGTGTGTTTTGAGTGACTTCCAACCCAAGGGGCTCATCTTCTAGCACTATATCAGACAATATCCTGTTGTGATCTGTGCAGTTTTCATCGGCTAACTTTCAGAAGTAGATTTCCAGCCCTCTCTTTCAAAAAAATAAAAATAATATATATATATATATATATTTTTTTCTCTTTCCAGTCTCTTAGTCTGTAAGCTCTGCTAAAACATTTCCACCATGGGTGACCCTGCTGGTATTTAAAAATACTGCTGGCACAGCTTCCAGCATCACAGCAACATGCAAGCCACCACAGCAGGGCACACTGACAGGCAGGTGGGGGAGGGCCAGAACGCGCTCCTTGTTCCTGTACCCGAGATGCCCCTATCCTGAGGGCATTCCATTTCCAGCCAGCCTGTCTAGAGAAAGTCAAGCACAGGCATTCTCAGCACAAATCTTCCCTGGCTCACCCAAGATAGGGGGCAGGGAGGACCCAGTGGAGTAGGCATTCCAAGGCCAGCATCCAGCTCGAGGGCTTTCTTGTTCTTCTCTGGACCAGGATGGGTCTGGGTCAGAGTGGGCCCTAAGGATGGCTGGAGACTGGCCATCTGCCTTCCTCCATCAGGCTGAGGGTTGGGACCCAGATGCACAGGCAGCCAGGGAGCTGGCCCTGGGTGGGATGTAGGGCCACTTGGCCCCCGAGCTCGCTGTCCCAGGTTTGTCTGCCAGGGCCCTTAGTGCCCCTTCCGTGGACCCTCCTTCCCTGGGCTGCCCACTGGGCTGGGCTGCTTGAAATCCCCCAATGCTGCCTGGCCTTGCCTCAGCTGCTTCTCACACAGGGAGGCTGGCAAACATGCAGAGTGAGTAGGCAGTGACCCGGGATACAGCAGGAGGACCGCAGTGCTGGTCTGGGCCCTGGACACTGGACTGTGGCCTTTGCCCCAGTTCCCTTCTTCTCTACCCTTCCACTAAGAGGCTCACAGTCAGGATTTCTCACACCTGTCACCTGGAGCACTGAAAAATCCCAGCAAGCACCCCAAGACTTTGCCTTGCCTTGGCCCTCCCTGGTACAATGCTGCCCACCTTTCCCTGATTACCCCCAAATCTCTGCTTTCCATCGCTTTCTCATCATCTTAGGAAATATTTAGAATGAGAACAGTTCAGAAGCTTTGGTACCTTCTCAAAAGATCAATTGAAAAGCCAGTTGCTATGCAACCCTCAAGAGCTGCCGATGTTCCTCTCTCTGGCTGAGGGCATATTGTATAAAATAATCTCTTTTCTTCTGCTTTTTTTTTTTTTTTAAAGAAATGGATAAAAATATTGTTTCAGGAAAAACTTGAGATAACTCAGAGGCTTCTCATAAGCTGGAAGACAAACAACATGTCACTCATACAAGTGCTACCAATTTTATCCCTGGTGGAGCCTGGGAACAGGCATTGGGAGTAGAGGTCCTGGTCTATTTCTGTCACCACGGATAATAGGATTCGGATACCTGGGCAGCTTCCTGCTCTGAGTCTGGGTCACAGCCTCACAGCCCTCACAGTCCACCATCTGTCCCTGGGAGGGCACAGGGCTTAGCCCTCCCCATGCTCAACCTCTTAACCTCTGCCTTGGCTTTGTCATGCTTAAATTCTTCCAGAGATGGGTTCCTCACTCCCTGGTAGGAAACCTGTGGTTCCTTGGAGAGTGGTTCATCAGAATTCGCCCTCACTCCGAGCCAAACTCTAGCCCCAGCTCCCCATCTAGAAGACCTGGCTTTGCTTTTCCAGAGCCTTGAACAAGCTGAGCTCAATCCCTCTGCCAGCAATGACATATTTAATTTACTATATATTAAACTTACATCTATCATGTATTTATTTATAACATTTAATGAACATTCCATTTACATTTATCACATATTGTTGCCTAGGTGGCGCAAACCGTTAACTGTTCGACTTCTAGCTGAAAGGTTGGTGGTTCAAACCCACCTAGGGTGCCTCAGAAGACGGTCCTGGTGATCTGCTTCCAAAAGTTCACAGCTTTGAAAACCCTATGGAGCATAGTTTCACTCTGTACACATGGGGTCGCCACGAGTCAGAGCTGACTTGACAGCAACTAACAACAGCATCTGTTCATGTGTACGCAAATACAATATTATTTTAATCATTTTAGCTTTACAATACATTTGAATGAAGCCCCTTTTTATTAGCTTGACTTTCAAAGCTTTCTCAGCTATTCTTGACTATTTTTGCCTCTAGAGGAAGCTTAGAATCATTTAGTTAAATTTCCAATTATTAATCTGGGAAAGGAGTCCCTGGCATGGTGCAAATGGTTAATGAGCTTGGCTACTAACTGAAAAGTTGGAGGTTCGAGTTCACCCAGTTGGTCCTCAGAAGAAAGGTCAGGCAATCTACTTCCAAAAAATCAGCCACTGCAACCTTATCCAGCACAGTTCTATCTGACACATGCGTGGTTGCCATGAGTTGGCGTCAACTCTGTGGCAGCTGGTTTATCTGGGAAAAGTGGACAACTCCACTGAGAAGTACCTCAGAGAGCTCCCTGGGCACCCCACACAGAGGAACCCCTCTGGTTGTATTTCTTCTCCACCCAGAAATGATCCTGTTTACTGTCTGCCCACCTGGCGCGGAGCTAGTGCTGGACTCCTGAGAGAAGGGCGATCAGGCTCACGTGCGCCTCACACTGGCCAGGTTCCATCTCCTCCTGCCTCCCTTGACATCCCTCAGAGACCTGAAAAACCGCCTCACCTTAGAGCCACACAAAGTGATGTCTGTGACCGGTGCTCGGACACAAACTGGTACCGTCCACAACATGGTAAATACAGAAAGCAGAGACCTTGAAAGCAACTTGACGGGGGGATTTTATGTCTATGGGATTTAATAATAAAAAATTGGGGCTGGTATTTTTGTCTATCTTGGTTTTGGTCACATCTTTTCTAACAATTCATTTTTGAAGTATTTTACAAAAGCATTGGTGTGCGATGGATTGGAAATTAGAAGAACAAATAATGGAGTCTGGTCCTTTGGTACAGACACCGAGGTGCGGCGGGTGCAGGCTTGGCCGCCCTCCTTGCTGGCCACGGGCTCCAGGCATCTCCGGGACATGCATATGTCCCCACTCCATTCCTGGGAAGAGCAGGCCGCACCCCGACAGGGTCTGATTCCACTCCCCACACACTGTGGGTTTGCCAGTGGGGGCAGGGGGTAGGCAACACGGCCTGGGCAAAGCAGAATCCCTCCCCATAAGGTGGCACATGAGCACCAGGAGTCTGCACACCTGGGTGGGGGAGGAGCGTGTGGACCACACCTTCGGGTAAGGCCATGTACCTGTAGCCTCACTCTGAGACGGCTTGCCCAAGGGTTCCCAAGCAAGCAGGTGGCAGAGTTCCCAGGCCCAGTAACAGGAAAGGTAGACAGTGCCAGCAGGGGAATCAGCCACCCATGACCCATCCAGAGGTGAGGTGCCAAGAGGAAGCAAGAATTCCCTTCTGTGTCCTCTTTCAAATCAGGAATAAAATGTTAGACAGGACTGAGCCGTGTGGCACACCATCAGGGAACCTCTTCAGGGTGCTAGAGCTCAGTTAGACAGCATTTTTGGGACTCTCCCGTTTGAAAAATATAAACTTTTTGCATAATTAAAAATGTACATTTTTGGTTATAAAAGAATTACATCTAACATGATAAATTGAGAAAATACAAAAAAGTCCAAAGAAGTAAAATCCATTTGCCTACTGACCAGAGATAAATGCTATTAGCATTTGACGTATTCTTTCCAGTCATTTCTGTATTTGTATTTGTACACAAAATTGCGATCATACTGTAAATTTATATCTGCTTTAAAAAAAAAAAACTATGCCGTAATCATTTTCCCATGCTTAAACATGCTTTGAAGATGTGATTTAATGGCAGCCTAATATTCCACTGCAAAGATACATAATTTATTTAACTAGCCCTGTATTGTTGGAAAACATAGGTTGTTTCCAATTGTTTACATTCAAAAATAGGTTGTGACAGTTATCTTGTCCCTAAAACTTAGTTCACAGCTCCCTAACAACTGCTTTGGGATAGAGTCATAGCAATCAATGACTGGGGCAAAAATTACGAACCTTTTTAAGGACGGTGGTATAAATTATCACAATTCTTTCTAGAAATACGTACAGAATTATCCTGCACCAAGAGTGTGCCTGTGACGTTCACCCAAATCAGCAGGAGGTCCATCTTCTTAATCTTAACACAGTTGATGCCTTAAAAATGGTATGTTATTTTTTTCTTTGATTAACAGCGAATTTTGATATTTTTCCTCTCTGGCCATTTGTATTTTTTTTATCTGTTAACTACTTGTTTCCATTGCCAGTTTTGTTCTTCCTACTGATTTGTAAGCGGTTCATCTATTAGAATGTCTTTGTCATGCTGCAAATGTTTTTCCTGTTTATGGTTTGCCCTTTAATTTGTGTTTTTTGACAGAAGTTTTGTATTTTAAGTATTCACATACATCTGTCTTCCCCTTTACAATTCCTTTTATTGAATTTATGCTTCGAAAGTCCTTGCCAGCCAATATTTTCTCCTTGATTTTTATGGTTTAACTTGTTGAATGTTTTACAGGCTGATATTTATCATACGATACACTTAATTTACTGTATATTAAATTTATACTTATATATTTATCTATAACATTTGATAGATATTCTATGCCTATGTATTACACATTGTTAGCTATATGTGGGTGTTTTAAGAGCTATCTATTTTATTCAGTAGCTCTATCTGTACATGCTTATACAAATATTATATTATTTTAATTATTTTAGCTTTACAGTATGTTTGAAGGAATTTCCTTTTTATTTGCTTGGCTTTCAGAAGAGTCCCAGCCATTCTTGACTATTTAAGTTTCTAGAAGAACCTTAGAATAATTTTGTGAAATTTCCAATTATTAACCTTGGAAAAATCAGTATCTCTGCTATATTCAGTCTTCCCAAAAGGAACAGCACGTATCTCTCCATTTGTTTTTTTCCTGTCATTAACAACGCACAATTTTCTTTCTACAAATCCTGTGTCGTCTTGTTCAGGCTATCCCTGGTAGTTTATATTTTCAGCTGCTATCCCAAAGGGAACTTTGCTCTCCCTGTTATCCCTATTAACAGGGCAATGGTTGGTTCACACAGGAATTACTGAGTTTTGTATATTATCTTACTTTTAGCCATACCACTAAGCTCTTTTATTAATTCTAAAAGTTTTACGATGGATTCGTTTGCGTTTTCCAGGCATATAAATATCAACAAACAATTACAATATTGTCTGCTCTTTTCTAGTACTTGTTTCATGTCATCGTCTGGAATTTCCAGAACCACAGTAACAAGGTGATGTCTCTCTTTCTCGCTTCCAATTTTACTGCCACTGGCTCAAGGGCAGCATTTCCCAAGGAGAGTTCTACAGCATGTTGGTTATGTGAGGAAAAGGGTTCTGTCAAGAAATGGGTTTGAGAAACTATGCTTACTGTATCCACCTCTTGCACATAGCTGTCCAACCAGGCATGTTTCCGTAGTGACATCTCTGAGTGTCTTGTGGTTGGGGTCCTGTTTGACTTGTTTTCACCAAACATTTCCCAAATTTACTGGATCATGGAACCGCTCTGTTTTCCTGGGTGAGCATCTATCTACATCCTAAGGAATTATTTAAACAGAACACTTTTAGGTAAATGTACTTTTTTTTCCACGCTTAAATAAAATTCTGGTGTCACGTTACTGTCTATCACTAGTTTTCTCAGATTTTTGAGGACTGGGAGATACCCTCTCAGCCCATATGGAGCCAGTTTTGCCCCTTGCTCTGCCTATACCCGCAGCATGGAGGAGCTCCTCCTCCGGGCTTGTTCTCAGTGGCCTTAGCATCTCACCCCTGCCGGGGCAAACGACTTTCCACTCTTATCTCCAGGCTCCTGTCCCTCCCTGGGTTCTAGACCCACATGCCATCCTCTTCTTGGACATCTCCACTTGGCTGACAACAGGCACCCAAAACTCAGCCTGTATCATCTTTCTGCCCTACAGCCCTCTTCTCTTCCAGTCTTCTCCATCTCAGGAGAAGGCTCCAGCATCTACCCAGCTGCCCAAGGCAGAGACAGACCATCGCTCCACATGCATCTATTTAGCATCTGCGCCCTCCCGATACAGCCTCCTGAAGCTCTCTCTCTTCTGTCCTCCTTTCTCCAGTCCTGTGGTACAGCCCACCAACGTGCCCCCTGGGTGACAGCCACACCCTCCTGAGCCATTGCTCCCACCACCCATTCTGCACACAGAAGCCCAGGGATCTTCTTAGAAATGCAAATGATCATGTCACTCTCCTGCTTAAAACTGTCCGATGGCTCCCTCTGCCCTTGTGAAGAAGCCAAGCCGCTTTGGTGGAATTTGCAAGGCCCTTCTGATGGTTCCTCCTGGCTTTTTCAGAGTCAGCGTTTGCTGCTCATCTGCTTGCATTCTTTCCTCCAGGCAGACTCAACTACTCTGTGCTCCCCAGCACATCCTGCTGTCTCTCCCCTTCCAGACTTTGAACATGTAGCATCCTTTTGCTGGGTATGTTCCCCTTTCACTCCCTTCCTGTGGCTTACTGACACTCCTTTTTTGTTCCCAGCTGACATGTCACTTCCTCCAGTCAGCTCCTCTTGACCTCTTAGATAAGGATCTGCCTGCCCACATTTCTTCCAGCAAAGCCCCCGAGATGCTCTTATATCGTTTACTTGCTGTATTAGTTTCATGGGGCTGCTGTAACAAAATACCACAAACCGAGCAGCTTAAAGTAATAAAACTGTATTCCCTCACAGTTCTGGATGTTAGAAGTCTGAAATCAAGACCTTGGCAAGGCCATGCTTCTGCTGAAACCTCATGGGTTAGGAGGACAGGGAGGATTCTTTCTTGCCTCTTCTAACTTCTGGTGGCTCCTGGAAATCCTTGACATTCCTTGGCTTGTAGCTGTGTTCCTCCAACCTGTCTGCATCTTCACATGTCTTTCCTGTGTGTCTCTGTGTGTCCTCTCCTATTCTTATGGGGACACATGTCATTGGATTTAGGGCTCACCCTAACCCAGTATGATGTCATCTTGACTAATTACATCTGCAAAGACATTATTTCCAAATAAGGTCACATCCCAAGGTTCCAGGTCGACATGAATTTTGGGGGGGACACTCTTCAAAATCCATTATACTCGCCTATGGTGTACTGGCCAAGAACTTAGGCTTCTAACTAAAAGGTAGGTGGTTCAAATCCACCAGCTGCTCCCTGGAAACCCTATGGAGCAGTTCTACTCTGTCTTATAGGATCGCTATGAGTCAGAATCAACTCGACAGCAATGGGTTGGTTTGGTTTGGTATATCTCTACAAGTAGTTCCATGAGGAGAGGGACCATGTCTGTTAATATTCCCAGCACCCAGCACAGCACTTCACCCAGAGAAGTCCTTGTTAGGTGACAAGTTTTATCATTAGGCAAACTGATAAGACGAATTATATGAATAGATTTTCTTGTATTAAACTATCTCCACATTCCTAGGATAAATCCTATTTCATCATGGTAGAAGTTTCTCCTTATGCATTATTGAATTAAACTCTTAGTACCTCAGGATTTTCACATCTATATTTAGAAGTGAGACAGGTCTGTACTTTGTCTTGAATATGCTACCTTTGGGCATAGGGATCACATTAACTACAAAAAATGAATTGGGTAGATTTCAATCCACACTCATATATGAATCGGAAACAATTCCTACAATATTACATTACTCCTGCTTAATAGTTCTCTGCAAATGAATAAAAATGCACTGGCAAAAATTATCTGAATTTTTTTTTTTTTTTTTTTTTAGCAGCAATTTTAAGATAACTTCGAAAACCACAAAGAACTTTAGTTTCCCCCATGGTTATGGGACTTAACGGTGTTTTCTACTTTTGGGGGGGGGTTCAGTTTTGAAACATTTACATATTCCCAGGAAATCTTCACTTTCACCAGGATCTTTAGGTCCCTGACACAGAGTTCCTCAAATTAGCACCTTCAGGTTTGAGTTTCTTCTGCAAATGCCCTCACTGTCACCACACAATCTTTCCATCTACTTGCAGCAGTTAAGGTGAAAACAATCAAAAGAAACAGTTTTGGTAGGGATGATTTAGCACAGTGCCTGCCAAGGAGTAGTTAACAGGGGACACTTTACTCCACTGTGTAATCAAGACTGGGAGGGAGACACTTTTTCAGCAAAGTAAGGTAAGAAGGCTTTGTTAGCATTAATAAGCAACTAACCCTACACAATTTAGAATTTTTTTTTTCTTTTTAAGCCATATGGAAGTAACCAGGGAGACCAAAAAAAAAAGAAAGCTGCTACCTGTTGCCCACACCAGTTTTCTCCCTTTTCTACTCCCAGAACCCGTTTCCCATTTCTCTTCTCCAGCAGCAGGGAGAGAGAGAGGGAGCAAGAGAGAGAGTGAGAGATGATATAACCGTGCACATCCCATATGCCTAAAGTAAGAGAGGAGTCTGGCCCCAGCCCAGGAGTGGAAGGAGGTGGGAAGGGTTGAAAAGGACCCAGCCTGAGAAGGGGAAGGAGTAGGGATAGTAAAGAAGAGGAAACAGGTTGATGGGTTACTACTCCACTGGGGGCAGAGGAGACAGTCTATATGGGATCATTCAAAGATCCCCTGCTTATGGATGGAGCACTGGAACTAGATGGCCGGGCTGAGGCCCATACTCAGCCTTCCCCACCCCTGCATCTGTGTGGTCTAGAGCCCGTCATGAAGACCTCTTCCAGCCTTCGCGGCTGTGGTGACCTGCAAAAGAGGGAGTGCACATTCATGTACATCCCCTCCTCCATTGACCAACTCTGGGCACCCGAGACATGGTGACGTGGAGAAGGCCCAGGTGACAATCTCTCAGCCTCCTAATGCAACTGATTGCTCCGAATGCTTTCTCTTCTGCTGGGATAAGCCTCTGGATGTAGGTGACATTATATCTGTATATCTACATGCCTATATATCTACATAGGAGCCCTGGAGGCATAACAGTTGAGCGCTCAGCTGATAACCAAAAGTTTGGCTGTTCCAACTCACCCAGGGGCTCTGCTGGAGCTATCTGCTCCTGTAAAGGTTACAGCCCACAGCCTAGAAAACCCTAGGGGACAGTTTTACTCTGTCACATGGGGTTGCCATGAGTAGAAATAGACTTGACAGACCTAACAACAATAACATATATATACATACCTATATCTGCCATTTCTAATCTTTTGGTTTGTGTTTCCTCTCATTTTTTCTACATTAAATATATAAAAAAAAAAAATTAAATATACCAGAGGTTTATTTATATTACTGTTTTTGCCAAGGCTCATTTTATTTAATTACTTTACTGTTTCTTTCTATTTCCTAATTTATTGATTCCTGGGTTTTTTTTTTTTCCTAAACAATTTCCTTATTTTTTGCTTTCCTATAGATTTCTGTTTCTGTTGTTGTTAAAATCTGTTCTAACTTATTGAGTTGAATGCAGGGCTGTTTTCATTCTATCATGTGTAATCATGGAAAGCACCTGTGAATGTGCCTCTGAATACAGTTTTAGCTATAGCCCACTGACACCCCAAGTAGTCTGCAGTTGCAGTTCTAATATTCTCTTTTTATATAGGTTTTTTTTTCTTTTTTGTTTCCATATGGAATTTTAAAGTTTACATATTTCCCCCTAGTATCAGAGCATTGAGTCAGAGAACATGGTCTAAACAGTTTTTGCTGTATAAAACTACTGAAATTTTCTTTATGACCTAAAATACGGTTGTAATTTTTAAGTGTTCTATAATTCCTTATAAAGGAGGTGCATCTTCTTTCCGTAGGGTAAGAAAAAAAAGTGATATAACTAATTTAACTTTGTTATATTATTCAAAAGGACACTGGGTGGTGTAAAGGGTTAAGTACACAACTACTAGCTGAAAGGTTGGCAGTTCAAATCACACAGAGATTCCTCAAAAGACAGGACTGGAGATCTCCTTCAGAAAGGTCACAGCCAAGAAAACCCTAGGGAACAGTTCTACTCTGCACACAGGGGGTCGCCATGAGTCAGAAACGGTTCGATGGCAACTCACAACAAAAAACAACATATTTTTTAAAACTTCATGCCTTTTAAAATTTAATCTGTTAAAGGCCTTGAAGAGGGTAATAAAGACCCCCATGGTTATGTTTTCTCCTTTGTTCTAATGGCTTCCTTTTATATATTTTATGTTCTACTTGGGACGCATAAAGGTCCATAACTGATATCCTTACTGTGGCTGTCTTTAGTCACATAAAGCGATACGCTTTATATGTCAGGAGAACTTGTTGCCGTTGAGTTGATTCCAAGTCATAGTGACTCCATAGGACAGAGCAGAGCTGCCCAATAGGGCTTCCAAGGAGTGGCTGGTGGATTCGAACTACCAACCTTTTGGTTAGTACCCGTTGCTCTTAACCTCTGTGCCACCAGGGCTCCTGTGTCAGGAGAGTAGGCTCAAATTTGGGAAGGGTTTCTGGAATTCATTCTGGATATGACCCCTTGTCATTTTTCCATTGTGTTCCTTGTAAGTTGTGTGTAATTTGATTTTAATATTTTGGGACTGAGATTCTTTGTCTCTGAGTAGAGGAGTTCAACCCTTTTCCTAATTTTCACACCTGAAGTGCTTGATCTTATTAGGATTTGCTTTTCTATATACTTGAGTGTAGTTAGACCATGGATTCAGGAATTAGGCTGTCTGGGTGAGAAGCCCAACTCTAGAGGGGCTGGATGACACTGGTTGGCTCCCCTCAGGCATGCCTTGAATCACTTTAAGAATCAGTGTTCTTATCTGTAAAATGGGGACCATGTGTTCTGGAGATTAAATGAGTCAATACCTATAAGGTACTTCCCACGTGGGGCACAGGAGCTTGCTCAGCACACGCAGGCAGCCGGGGGCTCGCTCCTTCCTCACCACCTCTCTCTGCACCTCGTCCCATTACCTTTCTTTTCCTTTTTTTTTTTTTTTTAATATTATTGTGGTAAAGTATATATATAACAACAACAACAAAAGACATTTTAACCAATTTTAAAGTGTACAATTCTGTGACGTTAATTACACTCACCATATTGTACATCACCACTATCCATTTCCAATATTTTTTTCATCACCTTTAACAGAAACTCTGTGCCTCTTACCTAATAACTTCCCACTTTCCCCTCCCACCCATGCCTGGTACCACTAATAAATTCTGGTCTCTATGCATTTGTCTATTCTAGATATTTCATATAAGTGGGATCATACGATATTTGTTCTTTTTTGTCTGACTTATTTTTCTCAGCGTAATGTTTTCAAGGTTCATTCATTTCCTAGCATGTAGCAGAACTTCATTTCTCCTTATGGCTGAGTGATATTCCATTGTATGTATAGGCTATATTTTATTTATCCATTCATCTGTTGATAGACACTTGGGTTGTTTCCACCTTTTGACTATTGCAAATAATGCTGCAATAAACACTGGTGTTTGAGTCCCTGCTTTGAATTCTTTTGGGTATATACTTAGGAATGGAATTGTTGAATCTTATAGTAGTTCTATGTTTAGCTTTTTCAGGAACCACAATGCTGTTTTCCATAGCAGCTGAACCATTTTACATCCCCTGCAGCAATGCACAGCATCCCATTACCCCATTATCTTTCCATCTCAGGTCATTTTCCCTGGATGGCTATCTATTGTTGCCTCAGAGGACCATGCTCACTGCTAGGAAAGATAATTCCAAGTTTGACAGAAAGAGGAGGTTGGAAAGCCCAGAGGGCTCAACTGGTACAGAAGCTTTGTGACAGGTAGACAGGAGTGTGTGGATTTAAGGGCGGGAGGGGAAGTGAAGGGTGAGGGTGAAATGAAGCAGGGATATAGAGGGTGGCTAACAAGTGTCTTATAAGAACCACAGGGTGGTGGGGTGGGGAGGAGACAGGGTGGTTTTTGTAAGCATAAACACTTTCCAAGGAGGGGGATACTTTACTCGAGGGCCCCACTCTACAGGGGGTGGGCAGGGACCCTTGTGCATCTGGAACGGCCAGCAGGGCCTACAGTGCTTACTCACCTTCGCGTGGCTCAGCAGGATGATCCGCACAAGAACAACGTTGATATGGGCCCCCAAGGACTCGTCGTGATAAATTTCATTGACCTGAAAAAAAAGCAGGGAGGCATCAGCAGGAATCACAGGCCCAAGGGCCAACTGTGGTTTTGTAAATGACATTACCACCTACCATCCTCCAGACCAGAATCTTGGAAGCCCTTCCACCACTACCCTCAGTTCCTCTCTCTTGCTCGCATTTTACACCCAGGCACCACCATTAACTCAACATCTGAACCATCTATTGCCTCTATCCATTTCCAATTATTTTTCATCCCTCTTAACAGACACTCAGTGCCTTTTGTTTTACTGTGCATTTGGTGAAAGTTTACAGAGCAAATTAGATTCAATAGTTTATACATGAAGTGTTTCACGGCCTTGGTTTCATCCCCCACAACGTGTCGGCACTCTCCCATTTCCACCCTGGGTTCCCCGTTCCCTTTCTTCCTGATTTTCTACCCTTTTCTGCCTTCTCATCTTTGCTTTTGGGCCAATATTGCCCTTTTGAGCTCTTATAATTGATTGTACTAAGGAGCACGTTCCTCTCGGGTATTACTGTTTATTTTATGGGCTTGTCTATTATTTGGCTGGAAGGTGGTCTGTCAGAACGGCTTCAGTTCCAGGTCAGGAGGGTATCTTAGGGCCATAGTCTCGGGGATTCCTTCAGTCTCTGTCAGACCAGTAAGTCTGGTCTTTTTGTGAATTTGATTTTTGCTCTACATCTTTCTCCAGTTCTGTCCGGGACTGTCTGTAGTAATTCCGACTCAGTGCCTTTTACGCACTGGAGAGGCATGAAATAGCTGAGCACTCCCTCCCTGAGTGTACAGAAGCCAGAAGGCTTCCCACTGACCCCCGTGAGGACAGAGCCTCCCAGAGCCCTCTCTGTCATTGCAGGCCAAGGCCGTAGACCCCCTGAACCCCAGTGCCCAGAATCTCTATCTGAGTCACAGTAATTCCTACCGTAACCAGTGGGAAGATACCTGGGAGAACCTGAGAGTTAACACTGAAAATCAAATCACGGAAGAAGAGACGGTAGGCGCCCAAGTCAGGCAAGATAAGTGGCTTCCTGGGATGGAGCCGAGGCCCGGGGCTGCTGTCACCCACTGTGCATAGAGAAGCCAACAATCTGATGGTAGAGCTAACAAGCGAGTTGGCCCCCAGGGGAGGCCACAATCCAGGCCCCCTTCCGGGGACATCCTGCTCAGCAAATCTGCCTTCTGATTATAATTTGGTACCCCACCTTGCTTTCCAGCAGGAAAGGAGCAGCTGATGAGACCTGCAGGAATACAGAACAACCACCATGGTGACTCGGGACTGTGCGCATGCTGGCATAAGTTCTGCTGAGAGTGGGCCAGCACACCTGTGCCTGCCACCTGGGGTTGCAGGTGGACATGGGCCTGAGACACAGGTGCCTCTGCCTCACCACCTGTAGCTGACAATGTGGAGACCTGGGGAGGGCACTCGGGGTCCCTGGGGGCTTTGCCAACTCACACACCCCTGCCCCCCCGATTCTGTAAAATAAGGATAGTCATCCCTGTCTCCCAAGGCTGTTGTGATTATTCTATTCCATCCACGTGTAATAGAATGATACTGTTGAAAACAGCAGAGCAGTATGTTTTTCACTCCCAGTAAATCGTCTTGCCCTAGGGGCAGGGTGCGCACTTCTAAAACGCAGACCTTGTTTCCCAGCTTTGACAGTCCAACTAGATTTTTTTAGTCTATAGGGAGTCACAGCCTTAAAAGCCAGTGAGTTTTTTGTGAGTTGTTTTTGTTTGTTTGTTTGGTGGGAGGTGGGGGAGCAACAGTGGTAAGACACACCTTCACTGCTAGGGTGTTTAGGAGAATTAAACAATCAAAGGAGGAGCCCTGGTGGTGAAATGGTTAAGCTCTCTGCTGCTAACCAAAAGGTCAGCAGTTCGAATCCACTAGCCACTCCATGGGAGAAAGGTGCAGCAGTCTGCTTCCGTAGAGATTTACAGCCTTGGATACCCTATGGGGCAGTTCTACTCTGTCCTACAGGGTCTCTAAGAGTTGGAATTGACTCAATGGCACATAACAACAACAGGCAATGAAAATGACTGGAATGGTCCTGGCAAAGTTAACCTGCCCGATAAACGCTAGCTTCCCTGGGAAAAAGAGCCTGCGGTTTTGCCTGTGCAGAAAGTTTGTAGATGGGGTTATGGTGTTAACCAAGGCTGACCACCTTGGCTGCCTACTTCTACATGGCAGACCTGATCCAGTTGTTCCACTGGGAGAACTCAGTGGCTCAAGTCCAGCCTCCTGATCATGGCTTCCAGGTTCCTCACAGCCTATACCAGGACTCCACCCCAAGTAAGCAGAGGTGCTAGAGCGTACAGGCTCAGGCTAATTCTGATTCAAAGCAATCCTATACAACAAAGTAGATTGCCCCTAGGGTTTCCAAGGCTGTAATCTTTACAGAAGCAGACTGCCACATCTTTCTCCCATGGAGCAGCTGGTGGGTTCTAACTGTCGAGATTTTGGTTAGCAGCTGAGTGCTTAATCACTGCAACACCAGGGCTTCTTAAGCTCAGACTGCCTGGGTCCAAATCCCAGGCTGTCCACGTCCTTATTTTGAGACCTAAGGCCTCTCTGTGCCTTAGTTTTCCCCCTGTAAATTGGGGATAATAATAGTATCTTCATACGATTGTTTTTACACATAGGAGAATTAATAAATGTAAAGCCCTTTGAATGGTGCCTGGTGAAACCCAGTGTTTCTTAAGAAAGAATGGGGTTTTGTAAGTCCCCAAAGTATCTCTTTATCATGAGCAAAGCCTGGCCAGGTCAGCTCATGGGCTTTGACTGAAAGCCACAGTGCAGAAACGAAGGCATAGGGAATCACATAGCCATTGAAGGGGCAGGAGAAAGAGAGGTGGAAGGGGAGGTAGGGAGGATAGCTCCTCCACCCTGACCCCCCAGGTCATACCCCGAGTGGGGGCGGGAAGGTAAGGGGTACAAAACAGCTCTGAGATTTGAGAAGAAAACAAAAGCAGAGAGAACTGTGTTCCGCCTGCTGTCTGGAGCCAGGGAGGGAACGGGTCACAGAGCACCCACATCAGCAGGGGTGGCTAAAGGACTGGAGTGGAGGCACAGCATGCTTCAGCCCAGTTCTCGGCCATCAGAAGGGGAACCAGGATGGGAACCTGCGGGGGACTTGTGGGCAGGACATCTGGGGCTGGCTAGCAGATGTACCTGGGGCTGGGGTGAGGGACAGGGGCAGACCTGGGATGTGATGAGGGGCTAGGGTGGAGGACTGCCCGGCAGCAGAGGAGGGGAGACCTCCTTGCATGACCACCGCTGAGACAGCAAATTCTGACTGAGCCCAGCCACAAGTCAGCGCCCAGAGCAGAGTGTGCCAGGACAGGTGTGGGCAGAGGCATGGCCATCAAGACTCCTACACCCCACCCCCAAAAAAGGAGGAGGAAAAGGGGACCTTGGCTGTGACTGACCATTCACCCTGAAGGCTTTTAAATGGGAAGAGTCTGGGCTACCTCTCACTGGCTAGTTTATATTTCCCTTCTTTCCTGGGGTTGTGTGCCTGGGACAAGGATAACATCAGATAAGAGAATTAAGAAAGCTCAGCCTACTAGAAGGACCCTAGAGGTCGTGGTCCCCAGACCTTCTGTTAGCCCAAGACAGGAACCATTCCCAAAGCCAACTCTTCAGACAGGGATGAGATAGAAAACGGTACTGGTGAGGAGTGAGCTTTTTTGTATCAAATAGACGCATGAGACTATGTGAGGAGCTCCTGTCTGGTGGGGAGATGGGAGCACAGAGGGGTCAGAAGCTGGCCGAATGGACACAAAAATAGACAGTGGAGGTAAGGAGTGTGCTCTCTTATTAGGGGGAGAGCAACTAGGAGTATAAAAAAAAAATTTTTTTATAGCAAGGTGTATATAAGTTTTTGTATCAGAGACTGACTTGATGTGTAAACTTTCACTCAAATCATAATAAAAATTAAAAAAAAAAAGCTCAACTTTTCCTCACATTCTAGCCTTGTTGTGGGCACTTTGACCCCAGCACGAATGCTGACACCCTAGTACCGTGACAGGCCTTGCATGGGTCCCTAGTGGAATTTGTCAAATTGAGCCTCCCTGCTAGCCACAGAACATATCGCACACTGGCCAGGCCTCTGGGCACCGCCTCACTCTCTCCTGCAGACTCCCAGCAGACCCAGCAGAGGCGCTCCACCCCTCCCTGTGTACCAGGCACTGTGTTCACGCTGAAAGTTCAGCAGGGAGCTGGCTCTCAGGTGATAGGGACAGACACAGCAATGGTGAGGCCAGCTTCACAGGCGTGACACTGCAAAAAGAGATGTGGAAGGAAAGGGTGGGGATTTCAAGGGCATATGAGTGGGGGTCTGCTCTGGTGGGGGTCGGGGGCCCCCAAGGACATGGCCTGAGATGTGCAATCGAGGCACTCAGGTGCTGTTCCCTCCGGCTGAGGGAACAGCATGTGCTAAAGTCCTAAGGACAGGAGCACTGAGGTGTGCTCCAGGCACAGGTGGTAGGAGAGGGCTCCAGGGGAGGCAGGAGGGGCCGTTGAGCCAGACCATGCAGGATATCAGTCAGAGGACTTGGGTGGGGAGGGGAGGAAAACGAATGAGGGAAGGGCCCCACTGCAGGAGGTGAGATGTATGTGGGATGGTGGTGGCTTGGATTCCGGGATGAGTGGAGAGAAAGGAAAGACCTAAGGTAATGTGGATTGAAATGGGGGGCTGCCACCCTCAACAGCCCTGGGACACCCAGCTCCCCACCCACCCAGCCAGTCCTTCTGTGGCAGATGGAGGCAGCCTGCCTTTGTTCTGTACAGACTGGGGGAGGGAGAAAGTCCTGGGGTCATCTCTCAAGCATCCTTGAAGACAAGGTTCTCGAGGTTTCCATGCACCCCAATGACACCACGTTGAAACCTATGCTCTGACCGCAGTTCAGGATCAGATGCGAGGCCTGCCTTTGATGCTGCCCCCAGCCCCTGTCCACATTTGTAGCCTTCGACTGTATGTGTCTTTTATCTATTTCTCCCCTATGAGGCCTCTGCTGCTCTCACCCCCAGGACATGGTTTCACTTGGTGTTAAAAGGGTGGCCACACCCAGAGGGCTCCAACCTTGAGATGTTCTACGTCTTGCTACGCGACACGGCAGGCCTCCCTGCCCTTAGCAGGGTGACCCACTTGGTGACTCTCAGACTGAAATCCCACTCAGGAGCCCTCATGGCACCTCCCCCAGATCCCTCCAGACGGAGGGACACCCATGTGAAAACCCCAATCAACACCCTTCTCCTCCTCCCCCTCCCTTTCTTTGTCTTGCTAACCACGAGCTTGTTTTGAGCAACATTTTTCAGAAAGTTGCAGAAGGTAGTGGCTCTATCCATTGAACTGGCCCAAACTGCACCTTGAAGCACACAGATTGAAGAGATCACATCCTCCAACTGACCTCCGACCCGACTGTCACCAGAAAGAATAATATCTCGCAGCCCATGATTTCACCCGATACCATTTTAGAAGCGAGGGGTCCCACTACAAGCACTTCTGATGGAAGATGATTTAATATCTGGATCTCCAAGTATGGGCATGGGAGGGCTAAGGGCTGAGAGTTCCAGGTACCAAACCCAACCCCCGATGCCACTGGAAACAAAAAGCTCCCCAGCCCCCTCAGACAGTAAGCACATGGCCTTATGGTTTCTAGACCCTGCATCGTTCCTTGTATGGGCAGGCAATAAACTTGCTGCTTTCTGTTTCCCTGGCAATTAATGTCCATCTTATTTCAGTCTGCTAATTAGACAGGACAAGAAACTGAGTGGTGTTCGGTTACAAATTCTGGTGACTCCACAGCGACAGCAGACTGTGAAACCCGGGTGGTGAGTATTTGGACCCCCGATACCTCTTAAGGCACACCCCTATCTCTTTTGATTGGTAAGCAGTCTTGGGCATCCACTGTGATTTCCGCTCAGGACAAAGTCTGCCGGGTCCCCACCTCAGCTTGAGAACAGAGACTAGAAGAGAGAGGCCTCTAACTTCAGGTAGGTGCACTAGATCAGGTTGTTCCACTGGTCTTGGGGAATTAGGCAGGAAGAAGGTGGCCAAGTGCAATCCTAAGACCAGACCCCATAACAACAAGGGAAATAGGGGTTGTGGCCCACTGGGACCCACTCTTGCCTGGTTAAGGGGCCCTCACCCTGTTGGTGATCTGGGGGTTCAAGTCCCTCCGCGTTTTTTTTGGAACACTCTTCTCCCTTTTCTCATCCTAGTATCCACTCTGCTTTCTTTTTGCTCTCCGTCTTTTATTTCCTCTCCACCTGGAAAAGGGTGGCCTTTCACCCCTGGGAAGACTGTAATCCCAAGAATTGTCAACCCTAGCTGTGGGTTGTAGATGTAGGTCTTGGTTTGGGAATGGCCCAAGAAGACAAGCTTGAGAGTCCCTCTGTAGCCTTAAGGTCATTTTTTCTTAAAAATAAATCCAACCTCATTTGGGTTAGGGGCTGTGGTGTCTGACCTCTAATTGAATATAAGAGACAGAAACCTAGTAGTGGTAAATATCTAAATGGGGAATAAAAGTTCAATACCTTGTGACTCCCCCCTAGGATGTGTCTTAAAGCATTGGGATTTTTTCAAATCTGAGGGAATGAAGAAAAAGACATTAATTTTCTTTTGTAATGTAGCCTGGCCCCAGTACCAACTAGGGAACCAACAAAAATGGCCAACTGGTGGTTCTATAGCTTACAGCACCGTTTTAGAGCTAGATTTATTTTGTAAAAGAGAAGAAAAGTGGGACGAGATCCCCTATGTACAGACCTTTATGGCCCTCTATAGTAACAAAGGTCTACGAAAACAGTGTAAAATAATGGTTCAAAAGGGGGGAAGCCTAAAGAAAAGCAGCACCCCCCCACCACTGTCCTTACATAATCGAAGGACGATCTCATTCTCAGCCCCTCCGCCCCTCCCCCATATCAACCTGTCTATCCCCAGATCCCCCAAATGGCCACCGCTGATCCAGGACCAGGGGCTAGAGTGTCGGGGAGTGTGGCTCAGGCCACAGGAGGAAGTGGGCCAAGGGAAACAAGCCCAGTGATAGGGATGGCCTCCCCCTCCCACACCCGTAGTGGGCTGTCTTTCGGCCAGGAGCCACCTGTATCCTCATCCAGTTGAGGCCAATTCCCATTAAAGCAAGCTGCAGTCGGGAGCACGGCGGTTGGTCAACCACAGGGATATACTCTCATCCACGTACCTTTTACCACCTCGGACCTGTTTAATTGGAAACACAATTTACTCACCTATAGGGAGGACCCTCTAAAAATTCATGATATGTTCTCCTCCATTTTCAACACCCACCAGTGCACCTGGGCAGATTGCCAAGCTCTAATGGAGGCCCTCCTTATGGCAGAAGAAAAGAGAATGATACTAGAAAAAGCTCGGCAACAGGCAGAGCGAGAACATACTGAGAACCTACAGGAACCAGTTAAAAAAGAGGCATCTTTACCCCTACCAGGATGGGACCCCAACTGGGATCCCAATCAGGAACTAGGACAGAACAGGCTGAAGCACTATCCACATTGTCTACTAACAGGCCTAAAAGAGAGGGCTTGAAAACAAAAACACCTCTCTAAAATATATGAAGTAGTACAAAAACCTAAAGAAAATCCTTCTGAGTTTCTTGAAAGAATCTTTCAGGTCTTTCAACAACACATGGACCTGAACCCAGAAGTGCAAGAGAATCAGAGGACAGAGAGCTCCAGACATCAAGAAAAAGCTCCAAAAGGCCAGAACCAAGTTTCCTGACGCTGAGAGAGAGAGCCGAGAGCCCACTCAGAGAAGCCCAGAGAGCTGAGAGGCTGCCCACTTTGGGCCCAAACCAGTGCGCATACTGCAAACAGGAGGGCCACTGGCAACGAGAATGCCCCTGGAGAAGAAGATATGAAGGGAATGTGAAGGGGGAATGCCAGATGGTGAGTTAAGACCCTAGTTCACAGTGATGGGGCCCAGGGAATATAACTGACTCCCTTAAGGGGTCAGTTAAAATCTCCCCCAAAGAACCCTGGGTAACCCTGCAAGTCGGGGGGGAAAAAGTTGAGTTCTTACTGGAAATTGACACACCCTCTCAGTCTTGAACCAAGCTCCCACCCCTCTATCTAAGAAAACAACTCAAGTTGTAGGAGTCACAGGGCAACCAGAAAAACAGAATTTCTTGAAACCCCTCACCTGCAAAGCAGGGGCCCATCAATTGGTGCATAGCTTCCTATATATCCCAGAATGCCCTATCCCGCTGCTTGGGCGAGATATCCTAACCAAATAACAGGCCCAGGTCATGTTTGCCTCACCAGCATCTGAGGTAAGCATACCCCCAGAACAAGCATAGGCCTTACAGGGATTCCTCACTGATACCCGAAGGCCCCATGGTGAGAACTTCTCCCTAGAATAAGACTGCAAAGTGTTGGTGGACCCCCGTGTGTGGGATGACGGGCTCCCAGGACGGGCAGTCTCTGCCCAACATGTTAGAATCCGGCTCAAAGAAGGGGATCCCATCCCCTCCCTGCAACAGTATCCCATCAGGCAAGAAGTAAAAGACGGGTTCCAGGAGGTGGTAGACAACTTCCTGAAGCATGGATCGATCCGATCATGCCAATCTCCCTACAACATCCCGATTCTTCCAGTGAAGAAACCAACTGGAGAGTATCGGTTTGTACAAGATCTGAGAGCCATCAACCACCAAATCGTAAGCGATATACACCCCATGGTCTCTAACCCACACACCCTATTAACTGCACTCCCAGGAGACAACAAATGGTTTACTGTTTTAGACTTAAAAGATGCCTTCTATTGCATCTCGCTTGAAAGAAATTCCCAAGAAATCTTCGCTTTTGACTGGGAGAACAAAATTGGGTGAAGATCCCAGTACTGTTGGACAGTACTACCCCAAGAGTTCAAAAATAGCCCCACTATTTTTGGGGAAATCCTAGGGAGGGACCTCTGAAAGTTACAATTAGAGGAGAGGGTCCTTCTTCAATATGTTGATGACCTGCTGATTGCCAGCACCAATAAAGAGGCCTCAGACAAAAATACAGTTAAAACCCTGAATCACCTAGCAGCCTTGGGATATAAAGTCTCAAAAGAAAAGGCCCAGGTCACTTGCCAAGAGGTCCAATACTTAGGCTTTTCCCTTACGGAAGGACAAAGAACTCTCCTCCCAGCCTGTGAAAAGGCCATTTGCCAAACTCAGGTCCCCTCACAAAGCCACAACTCCGAGGGTTTTGGGGGATGGCAGGGTTCTGCTGAATTTGGGTCCCTAACTTTGGGCTGATCGCAAAGCCCCTACACGAGGCCACAAAGGGAGAAGCCATTTCTAGAACTAAAAGTCTACCTCATGAGGGCCCCCGCCCTCGGCCTCCCAAATTTAACCAAGCCTTTCGAGCTCTGTGTACATGAGAGACAAGGAGTTGCTCTTGGGGTCCTCACACAAATTCTGGGGCCCCTGAAGAGACCGGGTAGGGTATTTTTCAAAACAGACTCTGTAGCCCAGGGCTGGCCCACCTGCCTTAGGGCAGTGGCAGCCACTTGTGATCTAATCCTGGAAGCCGAAAAATTGACCATGCAACAGCTGATGGTAGTATACACCCCTCATGCAGTTTTGACCCTGCTAGAACAAAGGGCGGACTCTGGTTAACTACCGATTGGATGGGAAGGTACCAGGCTATTTTACTAAATAACCCCTTGATCACCCTGAAGGTATGGACCATCTTGAACCCTGGCACCCTTCTACCCACTCCATCACTGGATGGGGACCAATGACACAATTGTGTCTAGACAATAGAAGAGGTCTTCTCGAGTCGTCCAGACCTGCGAGACCAGCCCCTAGAGGCTCCAGACCTAGAGCTGTTCACTGATGGCAGCAGCTTTGTAAAGGAGGGTATGAGACATGCTGGGTATGCAGTTGTCACCTTCAAACCCACTCCAGAGGTGATCAAAGCCAAACTCCTACCTATTGGGACGTCGGCTCAAAAGGCAGAAATAAGAGCCTTAACCAGGGCCCTCCACCCAGCCATAGGTAAGAGGGTCACAGTTTGGGCTGACTCACGTTATGCCTTCTCTGTGGTACATGCCCACGGCACCATCTGGCAAGAGAGGGGAATGTTAACAGCTAACAATAAAGAAATTAAACATCGACAACAAGTCTGAGAACTCTTGGAAGCTATACTCCTACCCACTGAGGTAGCAGTTGTGTGCTGCCCTGGACACCAGAGGGGACATCTCCTGAGGCCCTGGATAACAACTTTGCTGACCAAGCCACCAAACAAGCAGCATGACAGGTAAGCTCGCCCTCAACCGAGCCCCAAAGGGCCCTTCAGCCCGTTTATACCCTCGAAGACAAAAAAAGGAGGGAAGACTGGGGGTTCACTGAAAAGGAAGGACACTGGTATAAAAACCCTGAGGGGAAGATATATATACCTGAGGGACAATTGTGGACGATCCTCAAAACTCTCCATGAAGGTACCCATTGGGGAGTAGAGGCTACTCAAAACTGGGCTAGAGCCGTAATGGCAGGACCTGGAATGACCTGCGTCATCCGAGAAATAGTTCCCAGATGCGAAATTTGTGCGTGGAACAACCCACAACACACACGGCTACCCCCCATTCAAGGAACACAATATAGAGGACAATATCCAGGAGAAGACTGGCAGGTAGGCTTTAAAGTCATGCCCCCTGCCCCCAGAGGCCTGAGACACCTACTAGTCTTGGTAGATACCTTTATAAATTGGGCTGAAGCTCGCCCCGGCAAGACAGAAAAAGCTGCAGAAGTGGCAAAGGCCTTGTTAGAACAACTCATCCCGCGGTTTGAGCTCCCGGCCTCCATCCAATCAGACAATGGGCCAGCCTTCGTGGCTGAAATAATGCACTCCATCTCCTCTGCGTTAGGAGTTAAGTGGAAATTACATGCTGCTTGGAGGCCCTAATCCTTAGGAAAAGTAGAAAAGATGAACCACACCTTAAAAAAGACTAATGCCAAACTGTGTCAAGAAACCCACCTACCTTGGGTAAAGGCTCTGCCACTAGCTCTCTTGAGGATAAGGGTTGCTCCTAGAAGTGGGCTTAAATTAAGCCCTTTTGAAATGTTATATGGGAGGACCTTCCTAAGGCGGCGGTGGGGGGTGGGGGGGGGCGGGGGTTGGGACTCTCACTTAGAACAAAAGGCCTCACTCTGAGCTTACCTACAAGCCTTGCAGGCAGCTCAGTCATCAATAACTCAATACTCTGAAGAAGCTTTCCTTCTGATACCCCCCTCCATTCTTTCCATCCGGGTGACTGGGTTCTCCTCAAACACTGGGAGACAGATCGTGGCCTACAGGAAACGTGGTGGGGGGGGGTGGGGAACGACCCTATCTTGTTTTATTAACCACCCACTCTTCTGTAAAACTAGAGGGAGTGAGGCCTTGGGTCCATTACACCTGGATAACTAAGGTTCCACCTGTTGCTGAGGCCAGGACTTCTAGAGACACAGAAACAGTTCACTGTGACCCTCCCTGGAAAGCAGAACAGACAGAAGACCTCAGGTGGCTGTTCAAGAGAAATAACCCTTAAGAGATAAGTGAAAACAGGTTTTTGCCTGAGATGCTCTATTTTAAACACCCCTATCAACTTTCCATATAACCTATTTAATAGTTATTTTTAATCACCTCTACCACTCTTAAGGGTATGATGCTCAGCCCAACCCTCACCTTTGTCTTGGCCTGGAGTGGGAGACCTGTTGTTGCCTCCCCTAATACCCGATTCAAAACCCTAGTTTCCCCATGGGGTGAAAATGCTGTTATTCAAATTTCTCAGGCTGCTGCCACTGGGGGTGATCTCAAAAACTGTTGGGTTTGTCATCAACATCCCCAGAGTGAGAGGCGTGGCCACCTACCACTGTCCTTGTAACCAATTTGTCAAATGTACCCCAAGTAATCCAAGGAGAGAGGGCCTCAATATATACCCTTACCCCAATTTTCATTGTGACCCTCCTTAACATACCACAGCAATATCTTTGTTTTAACGTGACTGACTTTTATAATTATACCCAGGGAAACCAGTCTATTTGTGGGAACACTAAAAACCTAATTTGGAATCACATGCTCTCCCGGCTTATTAATCCCTTCACCTTTACTGATAAAACCCAGGAACAGGTGTCAGACTGGAGCTCTATATCATGTTCCCCAAATACAACCCATGCTTGTCTTAATGACAGTAGAAATGTTTGTAAAAATGACTCCAAACCAGTGCCTTGTAAATTCTTAATACAAGGGCCATGTCCTTGGTCCTTAGTACCTCACAGTATCCCAGGAACTGGGCCCAGCTGTCTCAGGCTTGTGCTATAAGACCCTCCAGAAACTCTGGGAGCCTGCATGTCAACTAAGAACAACTTGAAGACTCCCGGGCCTCCTACCAGGGTATGTAGGTACTGATTCCTGGTATAAGCAAACATCACCCTAAATACTCATCAAACATGTGCCCTGCCTGGATACATCTTCGCTTGTGGGCAATCCTCACTTCCCCAATTGTATGTCCCTAGGAGAGATGACCTCCAAGTTGTAGCTACCCATTGTCTAAACCCCTTCCTCACAAACAGTGTGTGCTAGCCCACATACGTCTGCCCATAACTATCTTTAACAGCAGCAGGGAGGTGATTAAATTTCTATCAAAAACAAGGGATTTTAGATAACACTATTTTTTGGGCAATAAAGTCATTCAACCTGGCAGTACCCTAGGCAGGCATTTTTAATCATGAGCTCATGCTGGCCAATCTCACTCACACCCTGAAGCACGTTGCTAATGAAACAGGAACTTCCATCAAGCTTCAACAACAGTCCCTAGATTCCCTCGTTAACATGGTCATAGACAAGCGTATGGTGCTGGATTTCCTTCTCGCTAAAGCAGTGTGTGCCATGGCTAATACCTCCTGCTGTACGTATATTAACTCAGCCAAAGTGGAGGTCAATATTCAGCACATTCTTGAACAAGCAACTTGGTTAAAAAGGCTACAAACCACCCTCATATCTACCAGCAATCTGCCCGGCATTACCAGCGATTTAAAGGGAGGGTGGTTTTCACAGTTGTTTAGCTGGTTATGGCTCCTAGTTCCCCCAATCTGCATGATACTCGCTTTTCTCCTATTTGGCCCTTGCATTTTTAATTGTCTTGTAAAGTTTGTTTCTCCCAGACTTGAAAAGCTACATTTCCAAATGGTAGCAGTCCAGGGATCCCAGCCGATCCCCTGAGAAGAAGCAGTACACAGGTTCCATGAAAGCCCCTAAGTTTGCCCCTTTTCAACATGAAGAAGTTACGGAAGATGAGACCTCCACCCCAATCCCCTTTTGAAGATTAAAAGGAACCCACTAGAGGAAGGATTGAAAACTCAAATCAATACCCTTCCCCACCACCCCCCACCCTTTCTTTGTCTTGCTAACCACAAGCTTGTTTTTCAGGAAGTTGCAGTAGCCAGTGGCTCTATGCATTGAACTGGCCCAAGCTACACCTTGAAGCATGTGCAGGTTGAAGAGATCATGTCCTTCAACCGACCCCAGACCCGACTGTCACCTGAAAGAATGATATTTCCCAGCCCATGATTTTACCTGATTCCATTTTAGAAGCGAGGGGTTCCACTACACGCACATCTGATAGAAGATGATTTAATACCTGGATCTCCAAGTATGGGCATGGGAGGGCTAAGGGCGGAGAGCTCTGGGTACCAAACCCAACCCCCGATGCCGCTGGAAACAAAGAGCTCCCCAGTCCCCTCAGACGGTGAGCACATGGCCTTATGGTCACTAGACCATGCATCACTCCTTGTATGGGCAGATAATAAACTTGCCACTTCCTGTTTCCCTTGCAATTTAATGTCCGTCTTATTTCAATCACCTAATAAGACAGGGCAAGAACCCAAGTGGCATTCGGTTACACATGGGGTGCCAGGAGCCCCTGAGGGCACTGACCAGCAGCCGAAAGTGTCTTCTGGCTCAGTACATGGAGGATAGTTGAGAGCTCACACCATGCAAACAGGGGCTGGGAGTTCCTTCTGATGCCTGGCTTCCTAGCTACCACATTTTGTGACACTGGGAACCAAAAAGGCTGAAACGTGGGTCTGTGGGCACCTGAGAGCTTAGCAGTGCCAAGATGAAGCCTCCCACACTGTGCATGTCCTCTCCTGGCCTCAGGAGGGAGCCCCACCCTGCCCCCCAGGGCCTTGCAGCTTCTTAAAAGGAGTAAAATTGCCACAGCCTTGGGCCCCACTGCCTCCTGCTCCATAGCTTGTGCTCAGATGCTGCTGGGGAGACAGTGCTGACTTGAATCTTGAAGAACTGGCCAGAAGTCTCCAGGGCCCAACTGGATGGGAGATCACTGGGAATAATCTGGAAGATTCCCGATGGAACATTCGCATCCTTAGTAGGAACACAGTTACACCATTTCTGATGAACAGAGATGGCAAAGAGACAGATGTGGCCAAAAGAGCAGATGAGGACAAAAGGCGGCCTCCAACCATCTCCTTCACATCTACCCCTCTGCCCCTAGCTCCACCCACTTCATCTCCCAGGTAGGTGGCAGGGGCTCCCAACGGGCTTCCCTCCTGGTACTGCCTCTCCACCTACCATTCTTCACAGTGGTCACCACTCAGAGCACATCTGACTTCCTCCTTCCTCTACCTGAAACCCTCAATGGGTCCTCAGTGCCTTCAGAAACAGGTCCTAGACCCACTACGTGGCACTCAGGACTCTCCCCTCTTTAAGCTGGCCCTGGCTGACTTCTCTGTGCTCCACTTCAGCTACCTTCTTGCACAGAATCCTTACTTCTAATAGCTTGGCCTTCTTCAAACCCTGGTGTTCTTTCCTGAGGCTTGTGCAATACCTCATGCCTGGAATTCCCTCTCCCCATTTCCAGCCTCCCAAATCTTTAGATATCTCAAGAGCATCTGAGAGGAAAAAAAGTCTTAGTAATAAATCTGTTTCAAAGGAGGGAGGTGGTTACTGCTCTGCTTAAGCCCTTCCAAGGCCACTGCACTTGGAATAAAATCGAAGCTTCTTACCACGACCTTAAGGCTGGGAGGAGCAGGGCCCCTTTTCAGGTTGCCCCTGGCCTTGTTCACTGCAGTCCAGCTACTGGCCTCACCTGCTGTTTGAACAGGAAACCTATCCCTGCCTCAGGGCATTTGCACACACTGTGCCCTGGCCTCCCATGCTCTTCCCCAGCACAACTGTCACCTTCTCAAAGTAGGCCCTGAGCACCTTCTAAGGCAGCTGCTCGCCCAGGCCCACCCCAGGACTCTCAGGTACACCACGCTGTTTTATTCCTTTTGTAGCACTTTTTACCACCCGAATCATTTTCATTATCTTTTTGTTTTTATATGTTTGTTTGCCATCTGTCTCCCCAACTGTACTGTGCACTTGATGTGGGGATGCACCTGTCTGCCTTGCTCACCACTGTATCCCCAGCAGTGTCTAGCGCTTAGTAGATGCTCAATAAGGATTTGGTAAATGAATGAATGAATAACATTGGGGAACGTAGAAAGATACGAACGGGGCAAAATGTGTGACCCAGCAGGGGGCCCCTGTTCTGTCCTGTAAGGACCCAAGCCCTTAATCAAGGGCTCTAAGTGCCTGCACCACTCCCCCAGCCCGCCCCCCCCCAAGGCCCGGGTATGCTGGGGAGAAGCTGCTTTCCTTGCCCAGACCACAAGAGGAAGGCAGGCCCAGGGACAACGTCCTTTAGCCCTGTCTGAGAAATCGATCCTGGAATCTTTAAACCTTGGGGGAAAATGTTCAAAGCCGCAGCCATTTTCTGTACAGAGAGGTCAAGGGCTCTCTTGTTTGGGGAAATGCACTGTAATGCGCCTTTTCCTTATGCAAAGATGCAGCCAAGTTTCTGTTCTGGAATAGACAATCAGGAAGGATGGGCTGTGCATGCTAATGTAAGTTTGCCTTCTTTGTGGCACAGTTCCACTCCTTGGGCGAATAGGAGCCCTGGGAGGAGGCCTGAGGCTGCTAGGAGGGGTGACTTTCTCCTCTGCCAACAGTAGGGTGAGGGGGCCCCGGGAAGGGGAGGCTGGTCCAGGAGGCCCTCCAACTAGGAAGCCTACCAGCCTGGCCACAAGGTGACAGGCTGGGGCTTAGAGAGAGAGGCCTGCAGCCGAGGGAGCAGAGCCTCTGCTTGTCATTTCCACCCCTCACCCCCAATCTTTAGCTGACCTGAGTTTAGAGCAATTAAGAGGTAGGCTGAACCACACCTGGGCAAAACCATGGGGAGCACAAGCTGAGCCTGGAGGAGCCTGTTGTGAGGCCTGGGGAGGGCCCCTTGGCCTGAGCCCCTGAAGTAGGTGGGGTGCGATGTGGGGAGAAGACCATTTTCTCTGCATCCCTTTGGAAGAGGCTGGCGCCACCATCATGAGGGCACAGAAGGAAGCTGGGGGAAGGGGCCACTGGCTTCTCTGGGGAATGTTTCCATCTGTGTGTGCCTCTCATGGTGCACAAAAAAGGCTGCAGAAGACTGGCCTTATCCTCACAGTGAGCGTTCCCTTTGTACACCTTCTTGACCTTCTTGTGTCTTAGCACATTCTCCATAAACCAAAAACCAAACCCGTTGCCATAGAGTCAATTCCGTTGCAAAAATAAACATAACCAGAGCCAATGCTCACAATATCAAACCATCCTGAGATTCAAGTGGACAGGATCAGAATCACTGAAGGCGTGCAGATACAAACATGAGGAGCTGGCCATAGCCCCTCCTTCACCACCATGTGAAAGAACACATCCTCTAAGAGGGTTCCTGACTTCTCCAGCCTCCAGCTCTTCCTGTCCATCCCCTGCAGCAGTCCCCACTCTGCGGGGGCCTGGGACTACCTCTGCAGGCTTCCCCAGGGTGGGGTACTGGGGCTCCTCCGCTCCCAGGGAAGGGGCTCGATTCCCTGAACCCAGTGGAGGCCCCACAAATATTCACTGTGCAAATGTATGCTAGAGCAGAGACACTGAACGACGTTGCTTTTAAAAAAATCTCTTCCTTGCTGGGGCTAACTATTACACATAGCTATCTCCCTTCCTGAATTTGGGAGGTAGCAGAAGGTGGGGGTGAAAAAGTCCGTGCCTACATCAAACGTCAGATTGCACTGGATCTAGTGAGGGCTCTGCCATGTCCTGCTATGTGACTTACCTTCTTTGGGCCTCAGTTTGCCCACCTGTGAAATGGAGGTAATAATGTCCTTGCCTCTTAGGGTTGTTACCAGGCTTGCAACAATGTACTTAAAGCCTCTGGCAAACTCCCGGGAACATACTGCATCTCCATTAAGTTGTCATCAAATTGCAAGAGGGTCAAATGCCCTGAATGGTTTCTGTGGGGCCCCAAACTGTGGGCCCCTTGCACTGCACCCCTGGCCTACCCTGGGCTCTCCTGTAGGCCACAGTGCATGCCCAGGCCAGTTTTGGGGACCGGGGGAGGCCACTGTGCCCACTTTGCTGCTGGGGAGGCAGTTCTGTGTGGGACCCTGGATGGAGGTCTTCCACTGTGGCTTGACCTTCCCATGTGCAAAACCCTGCAAGGCATTTGAGAGGGATAATGGTGCAGAGCAGGGAAGGAGGCCACTGAGCCACAGAACAGAGAAGGACACTCCGAGGCCGCAGGCTGGGCCTCATTTCCCCAGAGGCCCTTGGCAGCTGCTAGCCACTGACAGGGAACGAGCCAAGAGAAGGAAGGAATTTTGATTCTTGCTGGCACTGGCCTAGCCTTGGAGAGCCCTGGGACGTCACCTGCCCCCTGGCACTTGACTGAGCTTGTTGGCTTTCACTGATCACCGAGCCCTGGGAGGCTCTGCTTGCAGTCTCATCTGGAAGAAGCATTTTTAGGCAGGGGCCCCACATGGGGAGACCTCCTGCACCCCCCAGCCCTAGCATCCTCACCCCGCCCATCTCAGAGCCTCTTTGGCATGACCTCTACCTCCTGAAACCCTGAGTTCTATGACCTGTGTCCTACTGGTCACCACAATGTAATTCAAAAACTTAATGTGTTTTTCATCATGCTTGGTAAAGCAGAGGCTCAGCAAAAGTCAGGAAGACCTTCAGTAAGACGAACTGACACAATGGCTACAACAATGGGCTCAAACATAGCAAGGATTGTGAGGATGGTCCAGGACCGAGAAGTGTTTCATTCTGTTGTACATAGGGTTGCTATGAGTTGGAACCAATGCAATGGCACCTAACAACAATAACAAATGTAGTTTTCATTCCCTCTGTGTAACTCCTGGAGCCCTGGTGGTGCAGTGGTTGAGTGTTCAGCTACTAACCAAAAGGTTGGCAGTTCAAATCTACCAGTTGCTCCTTGGAAACCCTATGGGGCAGTTCTACTCTGTCCTGTAGGGTCGGTATGAGTTGGCATTGACTGGACAGCAATGAGTTTGGATTTTTGGTTATGTATTCTTCTGTTGCCCCATCGCCATTTGGCCCAAGGAAAGAGGGAAGGGCAATGCTACCTGGAGAGGAGGCACGGCATATGGGAAGTCCTTCAAAGTGCCCTGGTTGATGAAGGAGGATGGAGGAAGTGACCATGGAGAAGCAGGAAGTTAAAATCCAGTGTTATGGTCCCCCCCCCATCTCTGTTGCCTGCTGCCTAATTCACCTTAGGGCCAAACACGGATAGATCCTGAGACCAAGGGCTCCAGGCCCTGTTTCCTACCTGGACTCTGTGGTGAGACCATGTCATAACATAGGAGTCTGAACACATTATGGTGCCTAACCAGTAGGTTGGAAATAGAGGAGGATCTTCCCTAGATGAACCGGACTGTAGTGGCATCCCAGGTTTCCATAGCCCAAGTGTGATGTGTGTGGGATGCAGAAGCTCCCTCCTCCGCTAACTGAGGGAGAGGCCTGGCAGTGGACTGGGGGAGGGGCAGAGTAGAAGGATCATCATGGCATAGGGCTTGACCAGGTGGGGCCCAGCATACCTGAGCAGCCCAGGTAAAGAGCCCAGGGGCCAGATTTGACCATCCCCTCACAGGAGAATGGTGAGGACTCAGGCCAGCCTCCTCACTGCCATTAGGGCTTCAGGCATCCCCACACCCAGTCCTCATGATGAAGAAGGAAGACACTGAGGAAACTTTCACTGAAGGTCCTAGCCTGTTAGCTGGTGCCCTGTCCCCCTCACAAGTAGGGAACTCATGAGAAATCAGAACTTATATCAAAATAAAGAAGCTTCAGTGTGACTTTGCTGCAGCATTACAATCTGACTGGCAAGGGTTGTCTGCTGGGAAAATATCCTTCCCTGAACGTGAAACCATTTAGCATGATGTCTAACATCCAGAAGGTAGGTGTCACCACACCTGGAACACAGTAGGAAATGATTTTGTCTCTCTGTATAGCTTATAGCCTCCTGTACCATGAGAATCTTCTAAGTGGCTCAGCTCCCACACAAGACCTTGCCCCCAGGGCAGAGCACTGTCTGAACACTGGGCCCACACGGGCTCAGAACTAGCATCCTGAAGTGTCTAGAGAGGAAGAGCCAATGAGAAGATGGATTAATATATCCTAAGGAGCCGAAAATCCCACCCTCTGCTGCACCAGGAAAGTTAGAGGGGCTG
Organism: Elephas maximus indicus; assembly: GCF_024166365.1. Classification (NCBI taxonomy): domain Eukaryota; kingdom Metazoa; phylum Chordata; class Mammalia; order Proboscidea; family Elephantidae; genus Elephas; species Elephas maximus. The sequence continues at coordinate 201,242,384 of NC_064820.1, forward strand.
AATTCTTGGAGGCACACCCCCTGATCATTTCTGCTCAGGGCAGAAGGGTCACAGGCAGCCCACAGGGCCTACCTCATGCTGTCCTGGGTCTAACATCTACCTGTCACCGGGCTGCCTCTCGCTCACCCTCCTGTCTTGGCTTCAGGGCCACTTCCACTGGGAGTGCTCCCTGACCTCTCGTGTGTCCCTTCTGGACATCCCCATGGGGCACGTGACACTCCCCTAAGCTAACTCAGATTCTGTTACCATTCACACTCTGGCCCGCAGCTGGGGTCAGTTCCTCAACTGAGCTGTCATGGTCTCAGAATGACCTTCTTGTTTGTTACTTTGCCAACTGCCAGTTGCCCTCCACTAGCATGAGCTACAGGCGAGCAGGAAGCTCTTCTGCAACCTTCAGTGCTGCATCCTTAGTGCCGAGAACCGAGTCAGCTCCCCAAGCTTCAAGATCAAGTCCAAACTCAGCTGGCCCACACACTTCCCCATGCTCAACGAGCTCTATCATTTGTTCGGCCCTGGTGCCTCCAAGCTCTGGCCCCACATGCACAGCCTGATCCATCTCCCAACTCCACAGCATGCCAAGTGCATGGCACCTCTTTTGCACGCACTGTTCCCTCTGCATGGAATGACACCCTCCCTTCCCACTTGGGAAACACCAACTCTGTGACCAAGACCAGCTCAAGGGTCGCTCCCACTGGGGCCTGTTTGCCAAGCAGGCAGAGGATGCTGACAGTGCCCTGGGGCTGCCAAGGCCCTATCCTTCTGGCTGCACTAAGGCAAGCAGTGCATCCCTACCAGGGCTGAGCTTCTCGAGGACAAGGACTGGAGCTGATTTTGCAAACATTGTGGACGGAACGAACAGTGGCTGGCCCTCGGTCAGCTCTGGCCTTCCAACGCCTGTGCCAGGTGCCTCCTCACACACATTAGCTTTCACCTCCCCAACACCCTGCAACCGAGCACTACTATCCCTGTTCTACCAATGAGGAAACTGAGTGCAGACAAGTCGAGGCATCATCTGGATGAGTGGGAATGGGGATCAGTACAGGGGCATTAAAGAACAACTTGGAAATTTGCTAAGATTAAAAACATGAGCCCCTGTGACTAGGCAGTTCAAATCCTCAGCAGCTGGAGAAACAAACAAACAAACAAACACCCTTGGTCAGAACGAAGAGGCACAAGAACACCAGCTCTCCTAGGACTTCATTTCCATGCACGGGCCTGAGTCCATTTTTTGATAGGAGTCTATGAGACCATATTCACTTTATGGGGAATTCAATTACTCAGGCATTCTCAAAAGACATTTTCTGAGCACCTCCTATGTGCTAAGCCCTTTGATTGGTGCCGACCATGCAAAATCAGGCAGGCAGACCCTCTCTGTGTCTGATATTAAACTTGTGGGCGCCTTTGTGTGAGTCCCCTTACCCTCCTGAGACACATCACCAAGAGGTCCCCTGGGCAGGGAAGCAAGACTCCAGGGTCACCCAACTGCAGCTCAGCCCAGGGGCAACCCAGGAGGTGCCTGGGGCGGGAGGGACGAGCTTGACAGCCTAGACCAGGAGCCCAGCTCTCTGCTTCTCAGGCTCAGCTGTCATCTCCTTCCTGGAGCCAGCATGTGACAAGCTCTGCAGCCACCTCAAGCTGTCACCAAGGAGTGATGATGTCCTGGCCTCCTTGTCCTCAGGGACTCTAGCTCCTGCTTTGACAACCCTCAGCTCCCCGCATGAGGCCTAGGACAGGCTGCTCTACTGTTCCCAGATCAGCTGTCAGGGGAGGCCTCCCAGAGGAGGGGGTTGTGGGGGGAGAAGCCCAAAGGAGGTGTAACTCCCATTTCAGGGAAGAAGAGGCAGAGGTGAGGCCAAGTCGGGGTGGCCTCCATCCCCATGGAGACAATCTCTGCCCTGTGTCACCATCACTGGTCTATTGTCCACCCCTTTCCACACTGGCATGCCAGCTCAGTATAGGCAGGCACCCTGGGCTAGCTCACACGACATTCCCAGCACCCAGAGCTGTGTCTGAGACATAGTAGGAGCTCTATAAACATGTGCTGAGTGAATGAGAAAGTGGCTGGATGAGCCAATCTTAAAGAAAACAGGAAGACACAATCGGTGGAGAAGCCAAGGGGAAAACCAGGAATGTCACAGAAGTAAACGAGAAAGCTCCTTTCAAAGGGGAGGGAGGGGGGTGGTCAGCAACCTCGAGCACTGCTGGGAGGGTAGACAGGGCCCACATCAGAAAATGCCTTGATGTGTGCTGGCTTTTCAAGCCAGAACAGTGGGGGAGGACCGGCACCTGGCCAGGCCCAAGGACGGGCTTGCCCTCCCGCCTGTAAGGAACTCCCATCATCCTCTGAGCCTCAGTGCCTTCGCCCACAAAAGGGAACCTGCACAGGGCCATGGGGTGGTGCACAGGAATCTTGCAGGGCCTGGACATGCAAAATCACAGCAAATGCTAGTTCTACTCTCCTCAGGCCATGGGGAGAGTTGTTTCCAATCGTTGAAGGCACCAAGCCCCAAACTCCTCAAGGGAGATGTTTCTATCTTTTTAGATCCCAAACCAACCACATTGCTCCCCTGCAATGTTATTTCAGCAGCTCTCAAGACCTGGAAGGACAACTCTATACCCCTTAGCCTGGCCCAACCTCAACCCCTGCATCCTACACTGCAGCTAGGCAAAAACTTGTAGTGTATACGGTGATGCCCTTCCCATGTGTTCTTCCAACACAGAGCACCACCAGCACCATGAATGTGTTCTTCCCCTGGTGAATTCCTGCCTCTGCCTTGGGGAGTAGCTGATGCGGCCCTCTTCTGAGGAGTCTGCCCTGCAACCCCAGGAGCCCTTCCCTGTGACCCTGCAGTGCCTGGTACTTGTGGCGATCAGCACACTTATTAACCAGGTGTAATTACTTGCTCTTGGCCCTGCTTCTCTCCCTCCCATGCCCTGTGCTCACCGAGGGCAGGGACATGTTTTGCTCACTGTATACCCCAGTGCCCAGAAGGGGGTCAATTTAGACCAGGGCTCCAGAGAGTGACAAATGGACGAATATTTGATCAATGACAGCTCACATTTGAGGAATGCTCTCCACAAGCCAGCGCTCTGCAATTAAGCACTTTTCCAGTATTAAAAAAATTTTTTTAATGCTCATGTGAACCCTAGGAGGTAACCTCTAATTACCCCAGGGCAGGTAGCCACTTCCTTTCTTCTAGACCAGAAGGGAAAATCAGGTTGCTTTTAGGCATGTTCTGATTCACCTGTACCGTGAATTTCAATGTGTTGCTAACATTGAGGAGCCCTGGTGGTGCAGAGCTCGTCTGCTAACCAAAAGGTTGGCAGTTCGAATCCACCAGCCACTCCTTGGAAATCCTAAGGGTCAGTTCTACTCTGCCCTGTAGGGTTGCTATAGGACAATGAGTTTTGCCGACACTGAACAATCACTAGATTTCCCATAAAAAATTGGATTTCCAGTTTTTCATGGCAAATAAGAGTTGAAAATAGTGGGCCTACATGACTACAAGTGAGTAGGACAAGGAGGTGATTTTGAGGGGTGTGGTCTCCCCTGTTGCCTCAGTCCCTACCACTCCCTATTGCCTACAGCCCCCTCTGGCTCCCATCAGCATCTGAGTGTGCTGCCTTCTTCTGAGCATTGTACACAGCCTCTCACACACTGCTGGCCCTGACATGTCCTGGTGACACATGGGGCCACACTCTCAGGCTAGCAGGACAAGCATGAGAAGCAGAAACAGGGTCAGGAATGCACAGCTGTAGCCCTTGGCACCAGGAGACCCCAAGGCTTGGGGAGCTGCCATGTGAGGAGGTGAACTTTTGCTTGTTGTCTTCCTGCCCCCCTGTGCTATGGCCAGGCCTGAGCCCAAATGTGCTCCCCTACCCGGGAGCCCAGCTCTCTTTCCTCCACTGAAGGGAAGCAGATTTTAGTCTCCAGTTTCAGAGATGTTTTTTCTCTTTCCCAGGAAGCAGGACCAGAGACACGTGAACAGGGACTTGGGGCAAGGCCTTAGCCCTGGCTGGCTTGCAGCACTGTGGTCAGTTCACAAGATACCCCCCATGGCCGGCAGAATGCATTCCTGGCCCTTCGCTGTCTTCCCCACCATCACCACACAGCCCCAACATTCCTGAAAGTTGGTGAGAAATTGAGCCCATATGCCTTCTGATTGTTTGCAAACACTGGCAAGCCTTGGGTAAGTCCAGGTCAATTTCTGGATTAAATTAGGAAAGAAGAAAAATATCTGAATCTTGGAACAGAGAGAAATCATTCATTCAACAACAATTATTTAAGAACATACTATACAGAGCATTGTCCTCTTGCTAGAAGGGATCAAAGGTTATGGCCTGGGCTCTGAAAGCATATTTTGGATACCACACTCTCCATAGGCCTGAGGAGTCTGTCTGCCCTCAGCAAGAGAGGTGCTTTGAGGCCATCAGGAATTCTTCTAGAACGTGAATGGTTAACACAGCTGGGAGAAACTTCTTGCTCTGCCTTCTTGTAAATCTGCTTCTCCTGCTCTGCTGTTTTAAGATAGTTGAGAATAGCTCATATAATCACTTTAAAATGAATCCCTTAAGGTGACCTTAGCAGGTCCTAAAGCTGGCAAGGGTAGGGGTGGGTTGGGAGGCCACTGCTATGCCCTGTAGGAAAGGGCTGCTCTAGCTGCTGGGGCTTTGGCCACAGGAGGCTCAGAGGACTACGGGGGAGAAGGGAGAGTTGTCTCCTGTGGGCCTGCTTCTTGCGTCTACGGAAGCTCAGAACGTGTGGGAGGAGGAAATGTCTCCTGTTTAAGGATGAGAAAACCAAGCTCAGGGAAGGGAAGAAAGTTTGCCAGGTAGGTAAATGCCAGGATTAGGACCCAGCTACTTCTGACTCCAAAGCCAGTGCCCATTCTATGCCCAGTGCTTCTCTAACACATACACCCAGATGCACTGAGGTAGAGGAACGTGAATGCTAACTTTAGAGGGCTGGGGCCACAACTCGAAATGGACACTAAGCAAGTGGGAGATTTCTTTAACACCTGATAGCAAATATTTATTTAGTGCCAGATAGTAAATATTTTCAGCTTTGCAGGCCATATGGTCTCTGTTGCAGCTACTTAACTCTGCCATTGCAGCACGAAAGCAAAAAAGACAATTCATAAATAAACGGGTATGACTGTGTTCCAATTAAACTTTATTTACGGAAACAGAGGGGCAGGACAGATTTGGGCCTCAGACCTTAGTTTGCCAATCCCTGCTTTAGGTTCTCCAATTTATCTTGAAAAGTTTATGTGAATTTTGCTTTAACTCAGTAATATGCCCAAGTTCAATATAAAATTGATGTTTTAAAATGTTTGCCATCCAAAACAATGGCTCTTTGGAGGAGACTTCTTGTGCCTGTCTGCGGTCACCTGGGAGAACATGTTCCCCAGTAGCAAAGGGCCAATTATGGGCCCTCTTTGTGGGATAGGATATCATCCACTACAAAGGTCTATCTCACATCTTCAAGGACTATCATCCTACCAGCAGCTGGTACAGGCAGTTCTAGGTCATGCGGATACTAAGATTCCAAGCAACACATGGAGGTCCTAGGTTTCTCAGTGAAGAGTAGGATTATAATTAAAAAAAAAAGAACCTGTTGCTATCAAGTCGATTCCAACTCATAGCGACCCTATAGGACAGAGTAGAACTGCCCCATAGAGTTTCTAGGGAGTGCCTAGTGGATTCGAACCGCTGACCTTTTGGTTAGCAGCCGTTGTAGCCCTTAACCACTATGCCTCCAGGGTTTCCTGGATAGTAATTAGGAAGAGTAAAATTAAACGCCACACAGAAAACATTGGTCGTGAGCCCAAGTTTTGTATTTCTTGAAGTCTTGGCACAAATAGATTTTGCTTTTAAAAATGTACACTGAACTATATTACTTTAATAACTGTTCTAGTCTTCCAATAAGGCATTCATCCCTTGCCTCCCATTTACCTGAGCCTGGAAAAGAGCCCAGCGAGGTAACATAGCACCTGGCAAGGTAACACAGCAGCTGGCGAGGTAACACAGAACCTGGACTGTGTTCTAGAAGAGCGGCATGGCACACAGGCCCAAGCTCTCAACCTGAGGGTGCCAAGCCACACACTGTGACTGCATTTAGTCTGAGAACAGAGACTGGCTCAGGGGCTGGGAGATCAAATTTGTGAAAACGTGATAATTATCAAAGCACCAGGGGCAGTAACAGGCATGTTTCAGAATGTTAACCAGATCTCAGCCTGAGAGCACCAGATACAGCAAGGAGCATGTTTGAAGGAGAAGGCACAGGCAACAGATCCTATAGGACAGTGGTTTCCCAATGCAGCAAGAGAGCCAGGCAGAGGGCGCTCCCTCCTCCTCAAGGCAGCACCATGTGGTGGTGGTGGGGGGTAGGCCAGAGGTGAAGGCTGGGCTCATCAGGAATGGGACAAAGGCAGAGTAAGACCAGCTTCTGAGAGCAAGTCTGTGAGCAGGGGGTCCACGCAGGGCCTGGCGTAGTACTGGTGAGGAACATGGAGAAGGCAGCAAGCCTGGAAGGGCCACACCTGCCCCACACTTCCCCCTCCATCCTCACAGTCCTCACAGGGCTGTGGAAGGAGACTCCTCCCTCCAAACAGGTACAGTGCAGGCTCTTGGGCTGGTGTTTCAAGAGGGTCCTGGTCTCTCTCACCAGGGTAAGGGCTACTGAGCCCAAGAATACTGAACCTCGCCCTGGTTTACCAGCAAGTCCTGGGGGGTAAGGGCATGAGAGAGCTAAAAATCATTGTGGAAGGACCCAGAGGTTGAACCTCCTGCCCCACAGCTCAGCCTATTACTCAGAACAGACCCTACTCCCTTTTAGGCACAGCTTTCTTCATCAGGGAGTCCCTGGGTGGTGCAAACAGCCACCAAAAGGTTGGAGGTTTGAGTTCACCAAGAGGTGTCTCGGAAGAAAGGCCTGGCAGTCTACTTTCAAAAAATCAGCCATTGAAAACCCTAGGGAGCACAGTTCTACTCTGACATACCTGGACTCAACAGTAACTGGTAACTGGTTCTTCATCAGGACAGAAAGCTGAGAGCAGGATGGCTTTGAGGAGGGCTGGCTTTGGGCTGAGTCTGGATGGTGTGTAGGATGAGGACAGGAGAGGAGGGCGAGTACCATGGAGCAGAGAGGAAGGGCACCTCAGGAAACAGAATGATTGGGCTGGGTTGGCAGGTCTAGGCACTGGGCTCAAGTCCCTGGATGCACCCTGCAGGTGGGGCTGGCTTCATGAACTAGTGACCAGTACCCCTGGTAAGAAGGGGCCCACACTTGGGGCTTAGCTCTGTGATTGCATCTAAAATGCTTCATATTTTCACCTTTGACCTGTTTTGTAAGTTTCACTGGGACAAAGGAGCTCATGCTGAGGCTTCGAACAGGGCTCATGTGCCCTCTAGCCGGGCCTCCTTCTCCCTACCCTTCAACCACTGCCACCCTCTCCCCCTGTAGGGGCCAGGGCACAGACGTAGAAGGGGTCAGGATGGGATGCACATGCCCCAGAGCATCTTGGGGCAGGGCATGGGTGGCTGGTGAGTGGTGGCCAGAGTCCATGTCTGGGGGAGTTGAGCCTCTCATGCTCCCCAATCTAGGTATTGAGAGTCACGCAGCACAATGGGCCAAAGAACCTTGGGGACTGCCCATTTGTCATGAGTTGGGGCAGTGGGCCCATAGGAAGGGGAGATGCCTAAATCAACTTCCACAGACCTGCCTTGGGTGCCATTCCAGTGGTGGGGACAGAGGACGACCCCACCCCCACCCTGCAGCTGTCAGGCCCCACTAAGCATGCGCCTCACGTGGCTGGGCAGCTCCAGGTGCCTATGAGGATCTGCACTCCCCTTAACTTTCCCTGCACTGGAAGGGCCCTCTCTTCCTCCTTCCAGCCTTCCTGGATCTCGCTTGTGTCGGCCTGAACATCCCGTCAGCTCAAGGCACCCTCCAGGGATAAGCCACAAAATGCAAGTTTATTTAATTTTCGTGATTCCACACGCAAGTTAAATGCTCCTAATATTTTCTTTTTAAGCTGCATCACACAATATAAACATGAACAGTAAAGTTTGTGCTAATAATTTAAAATTCCAATTTTTCTTCACTTAGGGTGACACTGGAGGAACGCTGGTGGTGCAGTGGTTAAGAGTGAGGCTGCTAACCCACAGTGGCTCCATGGGAGAAAAGATCTGGTCATCTACCCCCATAAAGATTACAACCTGGGAAACCCTATGGGGCAGTTCTACCCTGTCATATAGGGTCACTATGAGTGGGAATTGACTTGACGGCACACAACAACAACAGAGTGCCATCAAATAGCAAAAAAAAAAAAAAAAACCATGACAAGTTGAGCAAGACTGTAGAAGAAAGGAAAAAGCTTTGTGTGTGCCTTTAACAGCACTTTTTGGGGTTCTTCGAGCAAGAGGGAGCCCTGGTGGTACAGTAGTTAAGAGCTTGGCTGTTAACCAAAAGGTTGGCAGTTAAAATCTACCAGCCAGTCCTTGAAAACCCTATGGGGCAGTTCTACTCTCTCCTAGGGTCACAGTGAGTCGGACTGGATTCAAAGGCAAAGGATTGAACAGGAGGCCTTGGATTTTCTTTTTGCCCAGGGGCTATCTCTGCCCACAGCCAGCATTTCCCAAAGGAGAGACACTGGTAATATCCTGATGGTTTGGGGGGTAGCCAGATGCTGCATGAAATAGAAAAAAGTCACACATGAGAAAGTTGGCCCCATGAATTCTGTCTCCATCCTTCCTCTATGGGAGACCTCAGCATAGAGCTGCTGTGGTTTAACATGGAGGGGACAGGAATGGTCAGGCGGTCAGTGAGTGGCTGGAGTTTGGGAAAGGATGCTGCTCACACCAGGCCATGGGTGCTACTACCAGGGCCAACTAGAGAGAAGCTTCAGAAGATTAGCTTCCGGGAGGGTAGGAAATGTCAAGCACATCACCAGGGAAGAAACTAGGAAGGGAAAGACCACATTATCTGACCACGTGCAAAAATGTAAGATGTCAAAAACCACCCCCCAAAAAACAAAACACAAACAATGAAAATAGTTCCCACATATGTGACAGACACAAAGCTAATCTATTTTAATCTAAAGACTCTTCAAACTAGCAAGAATGAAACTAAAATCCCAATAGAATAAAGGGCACGAATAGGCCAATCACACACACACAAAAAAAGATTGCTGTTTTTAAATACATTTTTTAAAAACGCAACCTCATTACCATCAACTTAAAACAAATAGTGCATCTCCACTGTGGCTACCAAATTGCCATAACTAAAAAGGAGTCGGCGGTGATGAGAAGGTGGGAGGACAGGTACTCCTCACAGCTGAAGGATCATGAATAGGCGTTTTGAAACCTTAACAGGAAACACCGTGGAATATAAAACTTTAAAATGCACTTACCTGTTGACCAAGGATTCCTTTTAGGAAGGGATCACTTTTAGGAATTCATTTTAAGGAAATAATTAAGGATGAGTGGTAGATTCAGCTGTGAGGATGTACATTACTGTTTTATTTCTAATACAAAAACAAAAATAAAGAGCAGCCTATCTGGCCTATAATAGGGAAATCAGCTTGTTATATGAGTGGGTAAGAGCTATGGCTGCTAACCAAAAGGTCGGCAGTCCGAATCCACCTGCCACTCCTTAGAAGCCGTACGGGGCACTTCTACTCTGTCTTATAGGGTTGCTTAAGTCCAAATTGATTCAACGGCAATGAGTTTGGTTTTTTTTTTTTCGATTTTTATATAAATGATAAATTACATAAAAAGTATGTTACAGAGGTAGGGCCAAAATGGCAGAGAAGTCAGGAGCTTCCTGTGGTCCCTCTTACAACAAAGACCTGAAAAAACAAGTGAATCGATTATCTATGACAATCTAGGAGCCCTGAACATCAAAGGCAAAGTTGAGGAATCGGACTGAGTGGCAGGGGGAGGGAGAAACGGTTCACAAGCAGCGAGGAGTTGCCAGACCTGACCCGGTGGGAACCGGTGCCCCGCAGGCCAATTCCCCTGGTGTAAGCACAGTGAGACAAGCAGTGGCATTCAGGACATGTTTTCCACATCAGCAGAGACTGAGCAATGGAGAATCTACTCACACCTCCAGAATCAGCAAAAGCACTCAATCGGCAAAAGATAAATACGTTTGTTTAACCTGCTGTGCAGATCAAAAAATACCCCTTTGGGAAAAACCTCTCTCCCACTTACCTGCTCCCTTCCCACCCTGCACTGGATCCCAGCCAGCTGCATCCTCTGGGCTGGAAGTAGGACCCAGCACTCACCCTGAGCCATTCTTCTAGCCTTGGAGACGGAACAAATTAACAAACAGGGGAAAAATAATCTGCCGGCTCCCCTAAGCCGGGAACTCACGGCAGAAACAGCTCCTTTGCCTAGGCACAGGCATAAGGGGTCCACAGACTTTGAATGCCTTTAACCTCTGCATAGACTTGTGTGGGCCCATTTCAACAGCATAGGCCCTAATTAGCACAGTACAACAGGGTATATACCTTAAGTCTAACTTCAACTGTTTCAGCCATATGGTGGAGAGGCAGGTTTGTGATATTTGACACTGCTGTGCCTATTAAGCAGGGTCCTCACCTACCCACATCAGCAGCCTGAGGACTGGGGGCTCCACTCTAGCCACCTGCGACAGGGGTCCAAGAATAAGTGGTGCCTCCCAGTCCTTACAGCCAACAGCGCTGGGTGCCCATAGTCCAGCTGAAAAACCCACCCACCTACACACTCTAGGGAACAGGGACACGCTTTCCTCACAGACACTCTGGGGCAATTGTCATCCCCTACCTTGCTCAGTGTGTGACCCCCTACTGCAGCCAGGTACCTGTGCCTACACGTATCACCCCTGCTTGTCTAGGACTGTAGGTGAGATCATGCACCACAGACTTGGTGACCAACTATCTGGACACCTGAGCTGAATCCATACAAGAAAAGTGAATGGACTTCAGGGCTCACGCACCTAGTAACAGCTCTAACCACCTGATGACAGGACGTTAGAACTTCAAGCCACCAATAATCAAACTAGCTCACTGGAGCCACCTATTTGGGCATATCAAAACAAAATAAGAAGCTAAGACACAGTAAGCAAGCATAAAATAAATAAATACAATAACTTATTGATGGCTCGCAGACATTAGTCAATATCGAATCACATAAAAAGGCAGACCATGATGGCTCCAGCAAGCTCCCAAAAGAAAGAATCAAGAAATCTTCCAGATGAACAGAATTTCCTGGAATTACCAGAGGTAGAATACAAAAGATTAATATACAGAACTCTTCAACAGATCAGGGAGATCAGGCAAAACAAGAACAAGCCAAGCAGCACACAGACAGAGCAATAGATGAACTTAAGAAGATTAGAGAAGAGCATAATGACAAATTTAATAGGTTGCAAGAATCCATAGAGAGACAAAAAACAGAAATCCATAAGAATAACAATAAAATTTCAAAATTAGACAACTCAGTAGAAAGCCATAGGAGCAGAATTGAGGAAATGGGAATCAGAATTAGTGAGATTGAAGATAAAACACTTGGCACCAACATATTTGAGGAAAAATCAGATAAAAGAATTAAAAAAAATGAAGAAACCCTAAGAATTATGTGGGGACTCTATCAAGAGGAATAACCTACGAGTGATTGGAGTAACAGAACGGGGGGAAAAACAGAAAATACAGAGAGAATTGTTGAAGATTTGTTGGCAGAAAACTTCCCTGATTTTGTGAAAGATGAACCCCACACAAGGTAGATCCCAAAAGAAAGTCATCAAGACATATTATAATCAAACTTGCCAAAACCTAAGATAAAGAGAGAATTTTAAGAGTGGCTTGGGATAAACGAAAAGTCACCTACAAAGAAGAGTCAATAAGACCAAGCTTGGACTAATCAGCAGGAACCATACAGGCAAGAAGGCAATGGGATGACATATATAAAGCCTTGAAGCGAAAAAATTGCCAGCCAAGAATTACATGTCCAGGTAAATTGTCTCTCAAATATGATGGCGAAATTAGAGCATTTCCAGACAAACAGAAGTTTAGGGAATTTGCAAAAACCAAACCAAAATTACAAGAAACACTAAAGGGAGTCCTCCAGTAGGAAAAGCAATAATATCAGATAACAACCCAAGACTAGAACACAGAACAGAGCAACCAGGTATAACCAAGACAAGGAAATCAGAAAAATATAAATCAAAGTTAAAATGCTCAAAACAGGGAAACAGAGATGTCATTACGTAAAAGATGACAACATTAAAACAAAACAGAGGGACTAAAAAAATGTAGTCATAGATCTTTCATATGGAGAGGAAATCAAGGTGATACAAAGAAATAAAACATTGGTTTAAAATTAGAAAAATAGGGGTAAATATTAAGGTAACCACAAAGGAAACAAAAATCCTACTCATCAAAATAAAAAACAAGAAAAACATAGAGGTTTGGCAAATACAAAATTAGCAACAATGAAAAAGAGGAAAAGAAAATATATAAAGAAAAATGATTCAGCACAGAAAATTAAGTGGAACAAAGAAACTGTCAACAACACACAAAAAACACATCAAAATGACAGCACTAAACTCATACCTATCAATAGTTACGCTGAATATAAATGGACTAAATGCACCAATAAATAGACAGAGAGTGGCAGAATGGATAAAAAAACATGATCCGTCTATATGCTGCCTACAGGAGACACATCATAGACTTAAAGACACAAACAAACTGAAACTCAAAGGATGGAAAAAAAATATATCAAGCAAACAACAATCAAATTACAGCAGGAGTGGCAATATTAATTTCTAAGAAAATAGGCTTTAAAGTAAAATCCACCACAAAGGATAAAGAAGGACACTATATAATAAACAAAGGGTTAACTCACCAGGAAGACATAACCATAATAAATATTTACGCACCCAAAGACAGGGCTCCAAAATGCGTAAAACAAACTCTAACAGTATTGAAAAGAGAGATAGACAGCTCCAAAGTAATAGTAGGAGACTTCAGCACACCACTTTTGGTGAAGGACAGAACATCCAGAAAGAAGCTCAATAAAAAAATGGAAGATCTAAATGCTACTACAATCAAGCAACTTGACATCAGAGACATATAAAGAACATTCCACCCAACAGCAGCCAAGTATACTTTCTTTTCCAACGCACTTGGAATATTCCCCAGAATAGACCACATATTAGGCCATAAAGCAAGCCTTAACAGAATCCAAAACACTGAAATACTACGAAGCATCTTTTATGATCATAATGCCATAAAAGTAGAAACCAGTAATAGAAAAAGCAAGGAAGAAAAAAAAAAAAATCAAACACATGGAAACCAAACAACGCTTGGCTCAAAAACTATTGGGTGATAGAAGAAATCAAGGACAGAATAAAGAAATTCACAGAATCAAATGAGAATGAAAACACATCCTACCAGAACATTTGGGACACAGCAAAAGCAGTGCTCAGAGGTCAATTTATATCAATAAATGCACATATCCCAAATGAAGAAAGGGCCAAAATCAAAGAATTAACCCTACGACTTGAACAGCTAGAAAGAGAGCAGCAAAAGAAGTCCTCAGGCACCAGAAGAAAGCAAATAATAAAAATTAGAGCAGAACTAAGTGAAATAGAAACACAAGTGAAAGAGTTAACAACACCGAAAGCTGGTTCTTTGAAAAGATAAACAAAATCAATAAACCATTGGCCAAACTGACAAAAGAAAAACAGGAAAGGAAGCAAATAACCAGAATAGGTAATGAAATGGGCGATATCACAACAGACCCAAATGAAATTAAAAGAGTCATAACAGAATACTATGAAAAATTGTACTGTAACAACTTTGAAAACCTAGAGGAAATGGACAAATTTCTAGAAACACACTACCTACCTAACAGAGGTAGAACAACTAAATAAACTTAAAAGAAATGAAGAGGTTGAAAAGGTAATTTAAAAACTTCCAACAAAAAAAAAGCCCTGGCCCTGACAGCTTCAATAGAGAATTCTATCAAACTTTCAGAGAAGAGTTAACACCACTTACTACTACTACTTTTTTTTACTACTAAAGGTATTTCAGAGCATAGAAAAGGGCGGAACACTCCCAAACTCATTCTATGAAGCCAGCATAGCCTGGATACCAAAACCAGGTAAAGACTCCGCAAAAAAAGAAAATTACAGACCAATATCTCTCATGAACTTAGATACAAAAATCCTCAACAAAATTCTAGCCAATGGAATCAACAAAATATCAAAAAAATAATTCAGCATGACCAAGTTGGGATTCATACCAGGTGTGCAGGGATGGGTCAACATTAGAAAAGCAATCGATGTAATCCATCACATAAATAAAACAAAAGATAAGAACCATGTGATCTTATTGATTTATGAAAAAAGGCATTTGACAAAGTCCAACAGCCATCCATGATAAAAACTCTCAGCAAAATAGGAATGGAAGGGAAATTCCTCAACATAATAAAGGGCATTTAGACAAAGCCAACGGCCAACATCATCCTAAATGGAGGGAGTCTGAAAGCATTCCCCTTGAGAACTGGAACCAGACAAGGACGCCACACTCATTCAACATTGAGCTGTAGGTCCTAGCCAGAGCAATTAAGACAGAAAAAGAAATAAAAGGCATTCAAATTGGTAAGGCAGAAGTAAAAGTATCTCTATTTGCAGATGACATGATCATATACACAGAAAAACCTAAAGAATCCTTAATAAAACTACTGAAACTAATGGAAGAGTTCAGCAGAGTTTCAGGGTACAAGATAAACATACAAAAATCAGCTGGATTCCTCTACACCAACAAAGAGAACTTCAAAGAAGAAATCACCAAATCAATACCATTTACAATAGCCCCTGAGAAGATAAAATACTTAGAAATAAATCTAACCAGAGACATAAAAGACCTATACAAAGAAAACTACAAGACACTACTGCAAGAAACCAAAACAGACCTACATAAGTGGAAAAGCATACCTTGCTCATGGATAGGAAGACTTAACATTGTAAAAAATGTCTGTTCTACCAAAAGCAATCTATGGATACAATGCAATTCTGACCAAAATTCTGACATTTTTTAATGAGATGGAGAAACAAGTCACCAACTTCATTTGGAAGGGAAAGAGGCCCAGGATAAGTAAAGCATTACTGAAAAAGAACAAAGTGGGGGGCCTCACACTACCTGATTTTAGAAAGTATTATACTGCCACAGTAGTCAAAACAGCCTGTTACTGTTACAACAATAGAGACATAGACCAATGGAACAGAATTGAGAATCCAGACGTAAATTCATCCACTTATGATCAGCTGATATTTGACAAAGGCCCAAAGTTGGTTAATTGGGGAAAAGACAGTCTCTTTAACAAATGGTGCTGGCATAATTGGATATCCATCTGCAAAAAAAATGAAACAAGACCCATACCTCACATAATGCACAAAAGCAAACTCAAAATGGATCAAAGACCTAAATATAAAACCTAAAATGATAAAGATCATAGAGTTAAAAATAGGGACACTAGCAGCCCTCATATGTGGCAAAAACAGTATACAAAACATCACTAACAATGCACAAACACCAAAAGAGAAACTACATAACTGGGAGCTCCTAAAAATCAAACACTTATGCTCATCCAAAGACTTCACCAAAAGGGTAAAAAGACAACCTACAGACTGGGAAAAAAATTTTGGCTATGACAAATCCTATCAGCATCTAATCTTTAAAACCTACAAGATACTGCAAAACCTCAACAACAAAAAGACAAATAACCCTACTGAAAAAAGGGCAAAGGATATGAACAGGCACTTCACCAGAGAAGACATTGAGGCAGCTAACAGATACATGAGGAAATGCTCACCATCATTAGCCATTAGAGAAATGCAGATCAAAACTACAATGAGATACCATCTCACCCTAACAAGGCTAGCATTAATCCAAAAAACACAAAATAATAAATGTTGGAGAGGTTGTGCAGAGAATGGACACTTATACACTGCTGGGGGGAATGTAATATGGTACAACCACTTTGGAAATCAATTTGGTGCTTCCTTAAAAAGCTAGAAATAAAGTCAATTGGCAAAATAATTCTATATGAAATCATTCTGCATCCCACTTCGAAATGTGGCGTCTGGGGTCTTAAATGCTAACAAGCAGCCATCTAAGATGCAGCAATTGGTCTCAACCCACCTGGAGCAAAGGAAAATGAAGAACACCAAGCCCACATGACAACTAAGAGCCCAAGAGACAGAAAGGGCCACATGAACCAGAGACCTACATCATCCTGAGACCAGAAGAACTAGTTGGTGCCCGGCCACAATCGATGACTGCCCTGACAGGGAGCTCAGCAGAGGACCCCTGAGGGAGCAGGAGATCAGTGGGATGCAGACCCCAAATTCTCATAACAAGACCAAACTTAATGGTCTGACTGAGACTGGAGGAATCCCGGCGGCCATGCTCCCCAGACCTTCAGCTGACACAGGACAGGAACCATCCCCGAAGACAACTCTTCAGAAATGAAAGGGACTGGTCAGCGGGTGGGAGAGAGATGCTGATGAAGAGTGAGCTAATTATATCAGGTGGACACTTGAGATTGTGTTGGCAACTCTTGCCTGGAGGGGGGATGGGAGGATAGAGAGAGAGGGAAGCCGGCAAAATTGTCAAGAAAGGAGAGACTGAAAGGGCTGACTCAAGACGGGGAGAGTAAGTGGGAGTAGGGAGTGAGATGTATGTAAACTTATATGTGACAGACTGATTGGATTTGTAAACGTTCACTTGAAGCTTAATAAAAGTTATTATAAAAAAAAAAAAGCTAGAAATAGAAGTACGATTGAGCAATCCTACTCCTTGGAATATATCCTAGAGAAATAAAAGTCTTTACACGAACAGATATATGCACTCCCATGTTCATTGCAGCACTGTTTACAATAGCAAAAAGATGGAAACAACCTAGGTGCCCAACAGCAGATGAATGGATAAACAAATCATGGTATATTCACACAATAGAATACTATGCAGTGATACAGAACAACGATGAATCTGTGAAACATCTCATGGATGAATCTGGAAGGCATTATGCTGAGTGAAATTAGTCAGTCACAAAAGGAAAAATATTGTATGAGACCACTATTATAAGAACTCAAGAAAATGGTGAAACACAGAAGAAAACATTCTTTGATAGTTACAAGGGTAGGGAGAAAGCGAAAGGGGTATTAACAAACTAGATAGTAGACAAAAATTATTTTACTTGAAGGGAAGGTGAACACACAATAGAGGTGAAGTCAGCACAACTGGACTAAACTATAAGCTAAGAAGTTTCCTGAATACAACCAAACACTTCAAGGGACAGAGTAGCAGGGGTGGGTGTCTAGGGACCATGGTTTCAGCTGACATCTACATTAATTGGTGTAACAAAGTTTATTAAGAAAATGTTCTGCATCCCACTTTGGTGAGTGGCATCGTGGGTCTTAAAAGCTAGCAAATGGCCATCTAAGATGCATCAATTGGTCCCAACCCACCTGGAGAATGAAGAACGCTAAAGACTCAAGGAAAATATGAGCCCAAGAGACAGAAAGGGCCCCATAAATCAGAGACTCCATCAGCCTGAGACCGGAAGAACTAGATGGTGCCCGGCTACCACCAATGACTGCTCTGACACGGAACACAACAGAGAGTCCCTGATGGAGCAGGAGACAAGTGGGGTGCAGAACGCAAATTCTAGTAAAATGACCAGGCTTAATGGTCTGACTGAGACTGGAGGGACCCCAGAGGACGTATCCCCCAGAATCTCTGTTAGCCCAAAACTAAAACCATTCCTGAAGCCAACTATAAGACATAAAATGATACTGGTGAGGAGTGAGCTTCTTAGCTCAAGTAGACACATGAGACTATGTGGGCAGCTCCTGTCTGGAGGCAAGATAAGAAGGCAGAGGGGGACAAGAGCTGGTTGAACGGACACGGGAAATACAGGGCGGAGAGGAGGAATGTTCTGTCACATTACAGGGAGAGCAACTAGGGTGTCACATAACCATGTGTGTATAATTTTTTGTATGAGAAACTGATGTGAGCCGTAAACTTTCACTTAAAGCATACACACACAAAAAAAGTATGCTACCATTATAAGGTACAATTTTATGCAATCACTAAAACAAGGCAGAAGGAAATAATTGATGGGAGAAAACATTCACATACCAGTATAAATATATTCTAATTTTTCATGATAAATAATAGATTGTGTTAAGTATGGTATTCCAATAAACAATGTTACTTTTCTAGATTTAAGGAAGAAAAGACAGAAACGGCCTGCCTGGTGTGTGCCGAAATGGGTTGGTGGAAGGCCTGAACACTGTGAGACCCTTTATGCACCTGGGTGGCTCCAGTGAAGTGCTTAGCAAACATTTACAACTCTTCTCCCCCTCCAGTGAGTCTGAGATGGAGAACAGGAAAAAAATGTCTTGTGCATTCATGGAGGAACAAAGTGGTGCCTCTAGTGATTTTCCACTGTCCTTAGAGTCACATCCAAATGCTTTTCCACTTCTAGAAGGCCTTGCCTGCCTCTGACTTCCCCTCCTGCCCCCTACGCCTCTTGCTCAGCACATCGGCCTTCCTTCATTTCTTCAACCATGCTGATCTCACTCCTACCTCAGGGCCTTTTGCATGCCTGTTCCCTCAGCCTGGAACGTTCTATCCTGCCTTTTCCCACAGTCGTCCCATTATCATTCAGGTCTCAGCTCCAATGTGGTTTCTTTCGAGTGGCCTCCCTGACCGCTTGTATAAAGTGGCTCACCTTCCCCAACATTTCTCCCTTCTTCATCTCATCACCTACTTTATTTCCTTTGTTGCATTTATCATTATCTGAAATAATCTTATTTATATTTTTACTGGAACATTGTCTGTATTCCCCCACCAGAATGCAGGCCCATGGCAACAGGCACCATGACTTGTCTTGCTCACTGCGGTAACATACAGTAGATACCCAATAAATATCTGTTAAATGTATGTATGGAAGCCGGGTGCATTCGACAGAATAGGATAAGCTATGACACAGTGACAGAGAATCTACAGCATGTCAGTAGCTTAACACAATGAAGGCTCTCTTCTTGCTCACATTATAGTCCAATAAAGTTGAGTGGTCTTGCCCCATCTTGTAGCCTATGTGGCTTCCAAGGCATTGTGGCAGGGAAAGAGAAAGATGGAGGGAACATGCTGGATCTTAACTGCCTTGGCCAAAAGGTGGCACATGTCACTTCCTTTCACACAGACTGTTAGACAAAACTAGCCACACAGCCCCAAATTAACTGCAGGGCTGGGAAGTGGAGGGGATGAGATGAGTTTAACTGTCTGCACCATATCAGGACCCCACATCCTAGCCCCAGGCTCTGCCCATGCAGAGACCCCAAAGGGAGTCCTGCAGGCAGAAATCATCCAGTGTGACGACCATGAGGGAAATTGAGGCAGCTTAGAGCTACCAGCGGTGGGACATCAGGCTGAGAGGCCCAAGCCTGTGCTCAGCTCACCCTCAGCTTCTCTTCTTCCCTTGTGCGGGGTCTACATTCCCTGGGTCCCTGCCACTGGGACTCCACCAGAGCCTCCTGCCAGGCCCTTGATGGCTCAGTGAGCACCTGCCTGCCCCAGGGCACCCTGGGCTGTGGGCACTGCCAGCACGGTCAGCCCTGGTTCTGTGGGCTCGCACACCCAATCAAAAGCCTCCTTTGGAGTAGAGTCCAGGCTAGCTGCCTCCACATCTGTTCACCACATTGCTGCTGGAAAGCCCCACAACCAGCTGTGGACTGACAAGGGGATGGAGATGTGCCCCAGCCAGACTTTCCAGGGCTGTCAGGATCCCGGCTGCAGCTCTAGGTGGAGCCAGCCCCTTCAGGGTCTCAAGGCCTCGCTCAGGCCCTGTGCCCAGGTCCTGTCTGCACCGCAGTCTAGACCACTTTGTTCCCTCAAGTTCAAAGGCAGGGCACAGCTGGAAGTCCTGCTGTGCACAAATCTTTCTCAGCTGCATTGTCCAATATGGTAGTCACTAGCCACACTGGCTATTTAAATTGAAATGTGAATTAATTAGAACAAATTAAATAATTAAAAAATTCCATTCTTTAGTTGCACTAGCCACATTTTCAGTACTCAGGAGACGAGTGGTTGGACAATGCAGAATTAGAACATTTCCACCATCATAGAAAGCTCTGTTTGACAGGCCTGTTCTTGAAGGTCATCCTTTCTGAAATAGTCATGCTTCCTCAACACTCTCCTCCACAAGATCACCAAAGGGTCCTGCATGCTTTAGATCAGCCCCCAGATTCTCCCGGGTATGCAAAGCTCTCATTGACGACATAGAGCCTTAAAGGGTATTAATCATCAGGGCAACCCCACACGCCAAACCCACCGCCACGCCTTATCTTCCTTGTCCATGCTGTGCTCTTGAGGAGGTAGGTGGAGCTCAGATTAGAGGCATAGACCTCCTCTCTGTGTCTCCCTGAGCTCCAGGAGCCTTGACCCTCTGTCTCTGCTGTACCTAGGACAAGCAAACATTCAATCCATGTTGGCTGAATAAGTAAGCGCACATCTGTACTACGTAGAAGAAAGACACAGCCCAGCTACTCTTTCTCACCCTACTTGGACTTATCACTTATAATCCTTCAGTATGATAAAATTTATGTCAATTTAAGGCTTTTTATACTTCTCAGGAAAAATGGGGTACAGCTGGCTCAGTAGGGAGTAAATGAATAAATTTAAGTCAACTGGTAAAACCAAGAGAAAGCTCTAGACTTCCTTCGATCATATGTGTGACAGAGGGACCTTCCATACCAGGAAAAGGAGAATTTGCCTGCACCAGCCACACAAGGAGCCTTGGTGGTCCAGTGGTTAAGTGTATGCTTGCTAACCAAAAGGTTGCCAAAAGGTTGGCAGTTTAAATCCACCAGCCGCTCCTTGGAAACCCCGTGGGGCAGTTCTACTCTGTCCCATAAGGTTGCTATGAGTCGGAATAGACTCGATAACAATGGGTTTTCTTCTTCTTCTTCTTCTTTTTTAGCTTCACGGAGAACTCATCATGGTTGTCCCAACTTCAGTCAGAGTCCTTGGCCTACTTCTCAAGAATGACTCCTTATCAGAGTAAAACTGCATTTTATTTAGAGACTGAAAATCACTTTCATCTTCTTTATCTCATTCAATCCTAACTACCTCCAAGATGGAAATTATGGACCCATTTTCAAGAGAAAGTCAAAGCTCAGAGGACAGGAATAACATTCCCAATGACACACCTGGAGAAGGTGGGGCCAGGAGTTCATCCAGAGTCTTTAAGTCTAAGCACAGCCTACGTTTGAAGGCCAGGTGCCGACTTATGTACATGGCAGAGTGAGGGAAGGATCTCACACACCTGCACTGCCCTGGATCTACATGCCGACATCCTTGTACCTCCTGCCAGGGATTGGCCTGAAGTGGGTAGCGGTGGCCCTTCCTTTCCTCAGCATTTGGCAGACAAGGGCAGGTGTCACTGGTACCCAAGATTTAGGTGACATGCAGACACCCCACTAAACAGTCCAGTATCACAGGAAGAAATCAATTCCCTTTTCAATATCCTTTCAACTCTTTTTGTTACTTCAAGGAGTAGCCTTGGATGGGTGTCAGTCTCTCTGTCTGCCCCTCCCTTGAACATTCACTATTGTCCGTTTTAACAGAATGCAAGCTGTGGTTCAGAGCCTTCAGAAAGCAGGACTACTTAGCTGGAGTTGAATAACATTGCTTTACATTTTAGCTTACTTTTTAGGTAACTTTTAGGTAAAAGGATGTTTCCTTTTTAAATGATTTGAAGTTTTAAAAAAGTCAGTTGGTTTACAGGAAAATACACAGTCCAGTTACAATGTGGATATGGCAAAAATGAAGAAAAATGGTACACAAATGACTGGAATTTGTGGGAAAAAACTGCCTTGGGGGTAAACAGCCTTGCCAAGTCAGAATTACTCCCAATTTACAGATGAGAAAACTGAGATTCAATGAGGTAGATGGGATGCCTAACATGAAAGCTCAGCTTTTCTCACTTGTGGGCCTTATAGAGTGTCCCTGTGTAGATATCATTCACCTGAGATGTCACAAGGAAACCTGGTAGGCAGCAAAGCTTCCTCTAGAAGGCATAGGTGCCTTGACCCACCTGTGTCGCTCTCTGTTCAGGATGAGTTGCTGGCCCTGCCCACCCCCTCTCCCCCCTGGGAAGCCCCACACTCACGATGTTCATGAGCGTGAGCAGGTATTTCTGCACGTGCTCCTTCCCATGGAACTGGACCACAGAGTCGTCCACACCCAGCAGGACCTCGATGTTGTAGTCATCGTCTGCAGCATGCCTCCGTGCCCTCCGCCTTGAGCTGTTGACTCGCTCTTCCATCACCCCCAGGGCCTGGCTGAGGCTGTCCAGGCTGCCCAGAGTGGCTCCTGGAAGGAGAGAGGACACAGTCTTCAGCAGCAGCATGGGCTCACCAGGGACCTCACAGCAGGACAAAAACCCTACTCAGATGCCACTCAGCACCTGCCAGATGCCAGCACGACCACCATCATATTGAAAGCTCACAGTAACTTTAGGGCATTGTAGTCCCATTTTACAGAAGAACAAACAGGTTCAGAGTGGGCAGCAATGTGCCAAGTTGGCTCAGAGCCAGGAGCACTCAAGCCACCACCTCTGGGTGCAGGGCTGGGCTCATTCCCAAGCGCCTGGTGGAGACTCCAGCCACAGCAGGGCTCACGGTGACCTCCATGCACAGATGTGGCCCTGGAGAGGGCCCTCTGACGTCCCTGTTTCCTGTGGCAGCTGCGCCACGGTCCAGAATCACACAGCCCAGAGCAGGCACAACGAGGGAGAAGCTGGGACCCGCAAGAATGGGAGTGGGCAGAATCAGCTCACTCCCCACACTCACACATTCACACACTCCAGGCTAGATCCCCAGTTTGCCAAGAGGCTGGTCGCCCAGGTGGCCCCTGTTACAATGGGGAAAGTGAGGCTCAGCCAAGGCAGTGTGTCTTCTCCTCGGGCCCCAGCTCCCCTCCCAAAACTTTCGTCCCAACCCTCTGCTGAAGCTGCTCCTCATCTCCAGGTCAGCTCCACCTGTCCCACTCCTGGGCCAGGACCCCCTGACCCCTGTTGTGTTCCCTGGTGAATTGTGCCACCTGTCCCAGGTGCTGAGAAGCAGGGGCTCCTGAATGAACTGTGCAGGGACCAGGGGGAGCCTCTCTTATGACAGCAACCCCACCATCTGCCCTGGGTAGGTGCTGCCCTCCAGCCCCTCCAGCCTCGGAAACTGGCCCCACGCTGGGCAGCCAGTCTGGGGAGTGAAGTCTTAGCTGAGGAGTCTGGGGCATGGAGATTCATCAGGCTCAGAGCCCCAGGATGTTGGCCCACCCATCTGCATAGCTGCAGTTTCTGCCTCAGTTGCCTTGTACTTTTCTACTGGACCTGGAGCCCACCCTGGACCAGCTCCAGTCCCTAGCCCTCCTCTGCCCCACCTCTCAGGACAGGAGCTGGAATGACTAGGCTGGTCTTCAGTATTGCTGGCTGCCCCGACCACACTTCCCACTGTCCATTAAGCTCCCCCTGATGACTGGTCTCCATGTCCATGCAGGTCCCTGGCCTCAGGGTCCTGCTTCTCAGTGGCAGTCCCTGGGTGGGTCCTCACTGACTCCTGCCCTGCTGAGTTCATAGCGACATTGCCAACTCAGGTGGTAGTGTTGTCCTACCCAGCTGAGGTGGAATAGGGAGAGCCAAGCTAAGCTGTCAATACCCCTACACCACCTGCGGGAGATCCCCTTCCTCTCCAAAGAATCTTCCAGAACAATTCTTCCTATTTCTCTTCAAAGTCTCTTATCTGCTTCTTTCTCTAGGGATAGGGACAGGAACTCCCTCTATGTCATAGTGGCACAGGATGGGCCTTGGAAACAGAACATGCTCCACCCTTGGCCCTCAGCACACATCTGCTCATTCTGTGCTGACAACAGGGTCTTCGGTGAGTCCGTTCTACAGATGGGGAGACTCTCAGGCAGGAGCTCTCGCCTTTACACCCTGCAGTCTGTCTCATGGCTGGGCGGCTGAGGCTCAGATAAGACACTGATCGTTAGGTCTGAAGCTCAAACCTGCAACCTGGCTGTGGGGCACAGACCATGAGGGACAAATGGAGATGACAAGCAGGGGGTGAGGGCTTTGACAGAAAAGAGAGCAGGTGGAGGCTGGACTGTGGGGCTGCTTGGATTCCTGTTCCTCTAGGGGTCCTTGTGCACCCTCAACCCCCACCTCATACGCCACAGCAGGTGCTGCCCAGGGCTGCTCATGGGCACTCTGCTGTCTGCCTGGGAGGTGATTCAGGGCCATCTTGGCTGCTCCCAGAGGAGGCACTGGAGACGTAAACCTGACAGAGGCTTTGAGGAATTGCT
Source organism: Elephas maximus indicus (assembly GCF_024166365.1). Taxonomy (NCBI): domain Eukaryota; kingdom Metazoa; phylum Chordata; class Mammalia; order Proboscidea; family Elephantidae; genus Elephas; species Elephas maximus. Next base: position 201,266,803 of record NC_064820.1, read on the forward strand.
ACTCTATTTTTACACATTTATTTCTTTGCATTTCCAAGAAGCAAGAACAGCTCACCTTCAAAACCACCTTGGGAAGCAGAAAGATGGTAATTTTCATAAAAAATTGTTCCCTGGGAAGAGGCTGGACAGTTGCCCTCCACCCCCATCATGCCAGGAGTCACACCCAGTGGCCCACAGGCAGAACCAGACCACAGAGGTGTTGGCCATTACCACAGGGCCTTTAAGAGATACTTTATTTGCTTGACAGTATTTGGAAGTTGGGAGATTTTACGTTTAAAAAAATCTGGAATACCCAGCTTCTCCTGAGAAATGAGAAGATAGGGCCAGCCTGGGTGGTGACTATCAGCTGGAGGAGAATGAACGCCGTGCCTGGAGACAGGATACGTGGAGCCCAGCAGCCTGCCACCCTCACTGCCCTCTAGAGGCATCAGAGAGTGTCCCCAACCCTAACCCCGTATTGACCTCTGCAGACATTTCCTGTGGGGGTGCTAGGGCTGCCATTGGGTAGAGGTGAGGTGGGCACATCTTGAAGCTGCTTCTGCTGAACAAGCACAGCTCTTCACTCAATTGTTTGTCACAGACTCATTAGAAACAGCCAAGTTTTCTAGAGGTGTTTTTATACAGGCTTTGTCATGAGACTGGAGCATGAATTTTACCCCAAGCATAATTGTTATTGTTATCATAATTTTAATCATGATTATTGTTTGGAGTAACTTTGAAAAGCAAGTGGACATTATGTTCTAGAACGCCCTACCCCCAAGGCTCAGTCCCTGTAGATATGCCTCAAAGCCCAAGGGCAAAGCAATAAGGAGAGGAAAAGAGGGTCCTTCACGTCACTAGGCAGGTGGTAGCCCTGCCCTGTTTCTGGACCCTAGAAGCCTCAAACCTGCTCAGACCAAGCAGGGCACAGGGAGTGGTCAGTGGAGTCTGCCATGTCTCCAGGTCTGAGCCCACATACACCTCAGCCCAGCTGCCCTTCCCCATCCCCACCCACTGGGCCTGGGGTGTCAGGCCTGGATATGACTCCGTTTCCCCACTGTGGGTTTGATCCTGGAGCCCAGGCCATGCAGAGATCTGCCCACACCCTGGTCCTAGCAGGCCTGTCCCTCAAGACAAGTCCTGCTGCAGGGACCAACAGCCAGTGGCAGGTTCCCATGTGAGTCTGGAAAGGCTTCCAAGTGATGCCCTTGACGGCCTTCCCACCTGTGCTAGGGTGCCTACCTGGTCTAAAGGCTCTTTGCTCCACTCTATCTGTCTCTCTGGGAGAGGAGTGGGCTATTTGTCACTCTCTTTTCCTCCTCTGGGGCTGCCTACATGCTACAGCTGTCCTCCCAAGTGTGGTGACAAAGAGCTCATGTAGCCCTCTGCTCCTTTGCTCACTCCTGGACCCGGCCTGGAAAATGAGCTGTCAGTGCTGCCCGTCTCCTGCTAAAGCCAGAAAGGGATGCTGCCTTCCTGCTTTCTTCTGTGCGCCGCGTCCCCCACAAGGAGGTATCACTGGTCCCGTTGGGGTGCCGATTGATGGTAGATGAGAGAAAGTGGAGACCCCACAGTTGTCATGCCCCAGCAGGCCGAGGCAGATCCTATGTTTCAAATATGCAGCCAATGAATGTTTTAATTCTTGGCATTCCTTGGTATTCGGGGACCATTTTGGATGGCAGCCAGGGCTTCCTTTGCTCATGTCTTAAGCAAAAAATGACACAGCAGGAAGAGCATCCAAGAGCAGTGCCCAGTCTTAGAGTTTCTAGGGGGAATGGAAAGGCTCACTTGAACAGTCAATCAATAGACAGGAGAGGACGTGATGAGAGAAGGCAGAATCCCACAAGGGAATCCTGAAGGGGTCGCCATTGAGAGGAACCACTGGCCCCACAGAAAGGAGAGTTGCTCATACGCCTGAGCTGACGTACCTGAGCTCTGCACCTGTCAGCATCCTAGAAGCAGCCTGCCACATTGAGTCTCTGAAGGTGCACAGCCCTTCGCAGTGATAAAGCTCTGTAACCCCCAGCAGCATTTGATCCACACACCGAGGAGGAGGCTCCTCACCATCCTCACTGTTGCCCCAGTCTAGCATCAAGGAAATTGAGGTACAGAAAGATTAAGTGACTCTGATAAGACACACAGCACAAGAAAGAGGAGCTGGGATTGGAGCCAAGTTCTTCAGATTCCAACACTCTTGACATGCCCCAGAGCAGCCCCTGTACATCACCAACACCAAGGGTTGATTTGGGGGAAACCAAAATTGGTAGAAAGAAGCACGATGTCCCTGCAGAAGAGAAAACTGGGGCCTTGAGTCTCTAAGCAACTCGGGAGCCTCATGTGGCAGGTGACGCTTTGTAGGTCCAAGTGCCCCCAGGGTATTCGCTGTTCCCTGTGTACACTTAGACCCCAGGCCTTCTTTTGGCTGTCGTCTTATACTCCTCCTGCCCAAATTAAGCCCATCCATGAGGTTTGGCAGGACCTCCATGAAGGCCTCTTGGAGGCTGGGGCCTGGGGCTGACAGACCCCCTACAGACTCTTGCCAAAGCCCAGTGGCTTCCCCACTGGATACAGAGCTCCAAGAAGGCAGGGCTGTGTTTGACCCCATCTTCCTCCCCAACAGAGCCTTCCCTGCTTATCTACTGTGTGCCCAGCCCTGGATGTGAGTGGTGGATGCTTGGAACCTTGGGAAGTATGCTGCTCATTGAGCACAGAAGACTCTGCTGTTCCCCCTCCCTGGAATGTTCATTCCCTCATTTCTCATTGGACTGACCTCCTCTCATCCTTCAGCAATCAGCTGAAACGTCACCACTTTATTTTATCCTAAATTAATATAGGCTCTCCCACCGCCTGATTTCTCTCTAATAACATCCCAATCTCTTCTTTCATGTAACGTACCTCCATATGTGGTTCTAATCTCATTTACAGATTTGCTTGGGCATTCGGATAAAGGCCCCTAAGGATGGGCCACAAGGTCATGCATGCTTCAGTTCCCCCAATGTCCCATAAGGAATGGCAGCACTGTGTGGGGTAGGAGCCATGGAAGACAGCAGGATCAATGGGAGCAGATGGCCCAGCAGAGGGGAGTCAAGGGCCCTCCTCAGAGGACACCTGAGCTGGGAGCTGTGCTGCAAGGAGAGGCAGGTGCAGCAGGGCCAAGGAAGGCCAGACTGGGGAAATAAGAGCAAAAATATGGTGGTGGGCAGATGAGTGTGAGCGGGAACTAAACCCAGCTATAAAAAAAAAACAAACGCAAGGCACGACTAAAACAAAATGACCCAGAAGGAGTTAAAACCAATGGAGTGAAGAAAGATAAGCTGTGTAACTGCAAAAAAAGAAACTGGGCATAATAATATTTATGAGATTAAGTATACTCCAAGGCTTTAAAGGAGACCAGCTGGTAAAAAAAAAAAAAAAATCATCAGGAAGATATAAAAGTTAAAAAACTGTGCGCACATAATAGAGATTCAACCTGATAGAAGGAGAAGTAGACAAAGTCACAGTTACATGGGGCATTTTAATACATTTACCCCAGAAAACAGCAGATGAATTAGATAAAAATTAAGTAAAGAGAGGAAAGACTTGAATTAATATGTTAGACTTGATGTTTAAACCCAACTCCAGAAAGCATGCCCTTTTCTCAAACACATATGGAACAAGTTCCAAATTTGAGTACACGAAAGAATTCTCAAAAACCGTGTCTATAATCACTAATTACAATGAGCTAAAATCAGAAAGGACAATAAAAAGAAAGCCCTTCAAAGCCCTAAACACTGGAAATTAAAAATGCAGTTCTAATAAGCCTCAAATAAATAGCAAATATTTTTCCAATCATTGGCTCAAATAGAAAACCTGAATAAACCCATAACATTAGAAGAAATTGAAAAAGTAGTCATAGAAAAGCCCAGAGGTTTTATAGAAAAGTTTTTACAAAACCTACAAGGAATAGGTACTTCTCATCTTATGCAGAATAAGTATGTGAAGATCAATAACTTTCTCGTATATAGCAATAACCAGCTAGAAAATAGAGTGGGAAAAAGGGTTTATCAACTATAGCAATGAAACCCACAAAATACCTAAGAATAAACAGAAAATAATGAATGCATAAAGGCAAAACAGAAAGAGTAATATAATATCATCTAAACTTTCTAACAGTACAAAAGGAGACATCAGTAAGCGAAGACACAGTGATGTGATCCTGGATTGGAAGTTGATTCTCCTCCAAATTAATATATAAATCTAACACAATCCCCACCAAAGAACTGTTAAAACCCTATAAAATTATTCCAAAGTTTATCTGGAAGACCACACATGTATGAATAGCTAGAAAATATTGAAAATAATAATAATGAGGGGGTGCTTATCTTTCAAATTAATGGAACATATTATAAAATTAAATTAATTAGAACATAGAGATACTAATGTCATGAAAGACCAACAGAAATGAAAAATCCAAAAACAGATCCAAGCATACATTAATATATGAAGGGCTTCTGGGTAAAGATACCAGATTAGATGCAACATCCAATTTAGCTCTTTCCTGGAGCCCCATTAAAAGTTTAGTAAAAGGATTTTTAATTCAAGGCATAATCCCACACAGACAGGGAGAGCAGGAGAAGGAATAGTAACAGAAAGTTGGGCACGTGGTAACAGACTTGATATGTCCCAGAAAGTTGAATCTCACGTTGGCAGTGAGGACAGCCTAGATTTGCCCAGTCTGCATCAAAGAATCCTTCAAAGGTTCAAAATTGATGGCATCAAGTATCTCTGGAAATGGGGGTTAAGGGGAAATTGAAATACTAAGTAGTACTAGTTGATAGTTAATGTCAAATACCCTCCCCACAACCTGTGGCCCATAGTAAAGACCCCTCCTCCACATTGGTGTTGGTCTGGAGTCTCATTCTCTGGAAAGGGTAGAAAACAGGGTCTCTGAACTGGGGCACCAGGTGTAAGCGAGGGCATGGGTAGCACACTAAAAACAGGAGGACTAAATGAATGCTGAGACCCCAGCCTTCTTTCCGACCTTCTCCCAGAATGCTGGCAGTCAGACCTTTGCCTCTGGGGCAGGATATTGGAGAGGTCTTCTCTGGGGAATCTGACCAAAAGAGAACATCACTGTCCACAGTTTCCCCAACCTATAATCACTGAGCTTCCAGTCTTCTCTTTCATCGCTCTCTCATACACATGAGCAGGCAGACAGCCAAGTATCACCAGTCCCCTGAAGGAAGCCTCCAACATGGCAGATGGAGTCCAAGATAAAACAAGACAACAAAAAAGAAGAACATGGAGGAAACAGAAACTACACAAGAAGGGGGAGGCTATCATGAGTATTCTCTGAGAGCTAAAAGAAGATAATATATCCGTTAAACAAAACAGGATGCTATTTTTAAGAGGAATATTCAGAGAAAAATAGAGTTCTTTAAAATTAAAAACATTTTAGCAGAAATAAAAAATTCAGTGGAAGGACTGAGAAGAAAAAGTTGAGAAGTCTTCCAGAAAGTAAAACAATAAGATAAAGACTTGAAAAAAAAGAAAACGAAAAAAAAAATTAGGAGATGAGTAGAGGATGATACCAGAGGTGTACCATCTATAGAACAAATGCTTCCATAAACAGAGAAGAGGATATTTACTAATGAAATAATTCTAGAAAATTTTCCAGAAGGGGAGAATGGTCTCAGAGTGAAAGAGACCACATAGTACCCACCCAGTACAGTAGATAAAAATAGACCCACATAGGCCCATATCACGGCACATCATCATGAGATCTCACAATACAGAGAAGAGTCTACAACCTTGCATAGAGAATGAGTTGGGGTTTGGGAAGCAGGTTACAAAATAGGCCACAGACAAAGGATTGGTATCAGAATGGCTTTAGACCTCTCAAGAGCAGCATTGGAAAGGGAAAGATGGAGCAAATCCTTCAAAAGTCTAAAGGAAAACAATTTCCAAACTGGAATTCTATATCCAGATAAACCCTCAAGCAAGTATGAAAATGGAATAAAGACATTTCCATATATGTAAGTTCTCAAAAGATTTACCTGTTAAGCATCCTTTCTCAAGAAGCTTCTGAAGGATGTGTTCCACCAAACAGAAAGAGTAAATCACGAAAGGGGAAGACATGAGATATAAAAAACAGGAGACCCAAGAGGGAAGGGATAGGAAGGAAATCCCTTGGAGGATGGTGACAGGCGATCCCAGGGTGATAGCTGTGCACCAGTGTGAAGGACAACTGAGCCATCCTGTAGCAGTGTGACTCAAGAGATTGGCTGTTATCACCTAGACTCCACTTCCATGGGGTCATCCTTTTCACCCCAGAATCAGAAGCCCAGGAGGGGTAGGCCCAGATTCTCATCTGTACTTGGCTTGTTTTGAGCTTCTGAGGACATGCATATCCCTCACAGAAGTTTTCAGCTGTCCCCTGAAAGCTAGAGGTAGGCAGGCTATGGTGAGCTTAGAAGCTGAAAATGCAGAGCAGTCCACTCCCTCTGACCATGTTTCTGATGTTTGTCCAGTACCTGATCCACACCTCTGTCCTGGCAGGTGCTCACCTCTGCTGAGCCCTGCATTTCCAAGACTCATGCATGGCCTTGCTTATGACTTCCCCAGAAGGGCCTCGTCACCTCCCAGAAAAGAGGAGGTCAGACTTGGACCCAGCTCACTCCTCCCAGAGCCTCCACCCAATGGGGAAGTGCTGCCCCTCCTTACATAGCCAGAGTGTTCTTGTCCTCCAGTTTAATAATAATCACCTTTTGTATTCACTCATATATAAACTTTAAATAGCTGATCAAATAATAAAATATTCAGTTGAGCATAAAGCAAATTAGTCAATGATAGAAGTGGCATTTTACAAATGAGTGATTTGGTCACTGGTGGATGTGGACCTGGTGTGGACATCTGGTAATCTGGCATGACTTAGTCAATTACTTGTAATAGCATCTTATGGCCCAGTAATTTCACTCCTGAGTCCATATCCTAAAGATGTAGGATATACCAGGGACAATGGTGGTTCCGTGGCAGAATTCTTGCCTCCCATGTGGGCAACCCGGGCCCAATTCATAGCCAACGCACCTCATGCTCAACCACCAGTGCTCCTGTGAGTGGAGGTTTGTTTGTTGCTACGACGCTGAACAGGTTTTAGCAGAACTTCTAGACTAAGACAGACTAAAAAGAAAGGCCTAAAGGTCTACTTCCGAAAATCAGCCAATGAAAACCGTGTGGATCACAACTGTCCAATCCCTAACCCATCATGGCGATGGCACAGGACCAGGCAGCATTTCGTTCCGTTGTGCATGGGGTCACCATGAGTCGACAGTGGCTAACAAAAAGCAACATAGGATATCCCAGTCCTCTCCTCAGGCTGACCCCCTGCCTCAGGGGCCATTTTGCAGGCCCCTGGACTCAGCAAGTGGGCATGCTCACACAGGTCCCCGAGGAGAAAATTATGAGCTGTTCATCACAGCAATGCTTAGGGGGCAGGGATGTTGGAGGCAACCTAGGTGTCATCAGCGGGAGAGATAAGAGGCAAAATGTGGCGGGTACACCTCATGCAGTGCTAGGCAAAGGTTAGAAGTTTGACATCAACACAGATGGATCTCAAAAACAGAACTCCGAGTGCAAAAAGAAACCAAAAGGAGATGTATAATGCAACGCTATTTATATAAATTAAAAATACACACACTCAAGGGGATGACACTCATTTTGCAAAACTACAGACTAACAAAAAGATACTCTTTACCTTGGAATGACTGCTCATTACAGGGAAAAAGGACAGGAAAGAGAAAGAGGATTATGGAGAGAATTTTTTTTAATAGCGTTGGGACAACTGGTTAGACACATAGGGGAAAAGATCAAATCCTGACCTCACACCTTATACGAAAACAAATTCCAGGTGGATTGGTAACTTGAAGTGATAAAAATGAAGTCATAAATGTACTAGAAGAAAATATATCTAAATGCTTTTTGATGAACTCTGAGCAGGGCAGGCTTTGGACTACAAGTCCAGTACTGTTTCTTTGTCCCCTCCTTGGAATGACCCTTGCCCCTTGGGCCATTTCACACTCCCCTGGGCTCCGTGGACTGAGCACGAGGGCTGATGGACAGAGGTGCCCTGCACATGGAGGAGGCACCATGCTGCTCCCCAGCTGGGATGAGGTGCCACACTGCTCTCCAACCCAGACTAGATGTCATGCTACTCTCCAACCTGGATGATGTGCTACACTACTCCCCAATCTGGACGGGGTGTCACACTGCTTCCTAACCCAGACTAGGTGACACACTGCTCCCTAAACCAGATATGGTGCCACACTGCTCCCCAACCTAGATGAGGTGCTACACTGCTCCCCAACCCAGATGAGGTACCATGCTGCTCCCTGACCCGGATGAGGTGTCACACTGCTCCTCAACCTGAATGAGGCACCATACTGCTCCCCAACCCAGGTGAGGGGCCACACTGCTCCCAACCTGGATGTGGCACCATACTGCTCCCCAACCTAGATGTGGCACCATGCTGCTGCCCAACCCCATCAACCAAATGAATGAGTGCTCAGGGTCTCCAAAGCTTAAACCCTTACAGCCACCTTGATGAGCACAGAAGGGCTTCCAGAGCTCACCTAAGGCCGTGGTGCTAGCAAAGGCCCAGGCCAGAACTCCAACCCAGCAACCATTGCTGGGCCCCCTGCAGGGCTGCTGGCCAGGCCCAGGGCAGCCATACTCCATGGCCCAGCAGCCTTTCAGAGCACACCAGGACCCCCACCCAGGGAAGGTCATCTGGACGAAAGCCACGTCCTCCATTTGTTAACTACTAAAAGACAATCCCTCCATGACTGCAGATTCCTCTAAAGATGATCATGAAGATAAAACACGTTTATGTAGAAGCATAATCAGGACACCGCGCAAAGCCCTGCTTGGAAGCAGGCAGGCTCCTCAGATGCTCTGGGCGGCAGAGAGCAGCTCATCCCCACGGGGGCCATCAGCGCAGAGCCCCACTGGTAAGCTTTATTAAAAGCGGCTCATTATGATCATTCTGTTCCAGCCCTTTATAACTTTATTACTGAATTTGAATTAATTTTTGCAGCTCCAACAGACAGCTCATCCAGTGTTGTTTTTACGACTCAAGGTGGGGCAGTGGAGTGGCGAGGTGCTCTGGGCAGTGCAGACCCGCAGCACTCATCCATCAGGACAGCATCAATACCAGCTGCACTGAATCTCAGAGATGAGAGCTGGGCGTTCTTTACATTCCAAGGAATGGGACCTCCTCATGGGCACTGGACCTCCCAATGCTTGGAGAGAGATTCCTCTGTGGAACTGCCCCAGACAGGCTTCCCAGGACAGAAAGGGACGAATGCCCCTTGGTGGTGGGCATGGGATGTCTGGCCTGCCCAGCCCTGCTGGCCCTCAAGTAGGGGAAGGGTGCCATCTGGAGCCCAGCAGCATACTGGACCTTCCCCTCCTCAGGAGACTACTCCCTAACTTTCCTTTGGTGAGCCAACCTCCCCACTCCCAGTCCATATGGTTCAGGGGAGCCATCCTACTGCAACCCAGCTCCAGGAGCACCCACAGGGCCCAGCCAGGCTACTGAAAGCCAAGGAAAACCATTTTTGGAGTATTAGGGGAGGTGTGCTTTCTTCCCTTCTAGTTGGGGTTGCTAAGCTGGTAAAATGTGAGCCAGAGGAATGACATCAACCCACAGGAGAGCAGAGCTGAGCACCGAGGAGAGCAAAACCAAGGGCTGGTGATACTGTGAGGTACCTAGATCCTGTCATGGCTAAAGTTGACACATTCTTGGACTTTCCAGTTATTTGAGTCAATTCATTTGGATTTACGTCTCTTGTAACCACAAGAGTCCTAACATGACACACACATGCACACACACACACATACATGCATACAAGAGATATGCACTGGTCTGGCCTACACACAAGGTCCCTGAGTGGTGCAAATGGTTTGCTCTTGGCTACTAACCTAAATGTTGGCAGTTCAAACCCACACAGGGGCACCACAGAAGAAAGGCCTGGCGATCTGTTTCCATAAAGATTACAGCCAAGAAAACCCTAGGAAGCAGTTCTACTCTGTAACATATGGGGTGGCCATGAGTTGGAATGGAATCAATGGCATTGGGTTTGGTTTAAGGAACCCTAGTGGTGCAGTTGTTAAGCAGTAGGCTGAAAACCAAAAGGTCAGTGGTTCAAACCCACCAGCTGCTCCTCGGGAGAAAGATGTGGCAGTCTGTTTCCGTAAAGATTACAGCCTTGGAAACCCTCTGGGGCAGTTCTACTCTGTCCTGCAGGGTCGATACAAGTCAGAATTGACTCAACTGTAACAGGTTTGGTTTGGCTTGGTTTATACACCATCATTTGGCTTTGATGCGAGAAGGCTCTCAGTCTCCTAAGGCTTCAGCTGGTGGCTCCTGTTCTGAATTGTACCTGCACCTCCCACTCTCTAGAGGGACCCCAATACGGAGCTGGCAGAGAGCAGCCTGCTATGTATTTAAGGTATGTGGCTGAGGGGAAGGGCAGGCTCTAGTCCAACCTCCAGATACATGTCCTTGGAAAATGAAGGGACCGATCTGCCACCACAGGGGCCCCAGCAGAAGCATTGAGGCCTCTGGAATTGGGCCGAAATCAGGAACTCTCAGTGCCCTCGAGGCATCCTGCTGCAGGGCTCCGGCTATTGTCTGTAGCCCTCATGGAGAGGTTATGAAACACCCCTGCCGGATCTGACCTCCCAACCCAAGCAGAGTTGCCTGGATCCTCTGCAACAGCGCCCCCCTAGCAGCCTGCCCTCCAGGTGCCTCCAGAAACCTACCCCCCTTCCTTCAGCAATCAGGTCCCTGTGAGCTCCAGCCTTGAGCGGCAGCAAGAAGAGACCCCAGTGTAGCCTGGCCCTTCCGGTATTCCTGCTCACAGCCCAGTGCAGGGAGTTTCTCCAGGATCAGCTGTACCTCCAGGCCCCAGACCTCCTCTAGATGAGCAGTGGCCTAGGGATGGTGAACCAGCCCCTAGTCACCTCCTCATTGCAGCTCCCCAGTGCACAGCGGCCAGATGGCGGAAGCTGGTGGAGAGACTGGCAGAGCTTTTAATGAAAATATTTACTGTGAACTTCAGAACACAACAAAGACACCTACAGGGCCCAACAGAAGGAAAGATTCCCTGGGATTTCACTTTGAATGTGGGAAGTGGGTGGTGGCAAGTGGGTGCTGACAGCCAACGTCACAGACCTGAGCCACAGGCCTGGCATCCACCATGCACAGCTCATAAAACTGTGTCACAGGCTGGAAACCCCTGTTGCCAGCCTAGCTCCGCTCTGGAGCCCCAGGTATGGACATTGGCAGCCTTGGGAACATTTTTCCCCAGACACCTTCTGCTCAAAATGTCCAAGACTGAGTGGCTCCCCTGCCTCTCACCAAACCTCCAGCTGGACTGCCCACCTCAGGTCACAGCATCTGTGCCCACCCAGGCCTACACCAGGGACAGAGGCTGGTCCTCACCCACCTGCCCCATCTTCGCCATATGCACTCCTAAGGGTAGTACCTTTGCCATTGTCCTAGCCCTCACCTCACCATCCCTGTCTCCCCCAGGAATCCTCCTCACTGGCCTCTAGATTTATCAAATAAAAGTTCCAGGGCATTTCTCTCCATTCTCCAACCCATATTCCCTTGTTGGGCTACTCATCTTTTCAGATGTTGAGCCCCCTGCCATGGAGGTGGGGGCGGGTGTCTTAGTTATTTAGAGCTGCCATAACAGAAATACCACAAATGGATGGGTTTAACAAAAGGAAATTTATTTTCTCACAGTCTAGTAGGTTACAAGTCCAAATTCAGGGCGTCGGCTCCAGGGGAAGGCTTTCTCTCTCTGTTGGCTCTGGAGGACGGTCCTTGTCCTCAATGTTCCCCCGGTCGAAGAGCTTCTCAGGCGCAAGGACCCCAGGTCCAAAGGATGCGCTCTGCTCCCAGTGCTGCTTTCTTGGTGGTATGAGGTCCCCAACTCTCTGCTTGCTTTCCTTTCCTTTCATCTCTTGAGAGATAAAAGGTGGTACAGGCCATACCCCAGGGAAACTCCCTTTACCTTGGATCAGGGAGGTGACTTGGGTAAGGGTGGTGTTACGATCCCACCCTAATCCTCTTTAACATAAAATTACAATCACAAAATTGAAAACCACCACAGAATACCGGGAACCCTGGCCTAACCAAAGTTAATACACACATTTTTGGGGGGATCATTATTCAATCCATAACAGCAGGCATCACAGAAGGGGGTGGGTCCTGGCCTGTGGGTGGGGCTTGGTGCTGACACACGCAGGAGTCTTGGACACTGCCCAGGCCTGCCAGGCACCAACTAGATGCCCACTGTGTGCCCTGCCTGCAGCTCTGCCCTGGCTCTCCCTCCACCTCTTCCACCCTCTTTGACCGCTGTTTCCATGGGTGTTGATTGTCGATCCAAGTAAAATGAAATGCTTGATAACTTCCATTTCTTTGCCATTTATCATGATATTGCTTATTAGTCCAGTTGTGAGGATTTTTGTTTTCTTTATGTTGAGGTGTAATCCATACTGAAGGCTTCGGTCTTTGATCTTCATCAGTAAGTACTTCAAGTCCTCTTTACTTTCAGCAACCAAGGTTGTGTCATCTGCACATCACAGGTTGTTAATGAGTCTTCCTCCATTCCTGATCCCACATTCTTCTTCATATAGTCAGCTTCTCAGGTTATCTGCTCAGCACACAGATTAAATAAATTAGGTGAAAGGATACAGTCCTGCTGTAAACGTTTTCCAATTTTAAACCACATAGTATCCCCTTGTTCTGTTCAAACAACTGCCTCTGTCTCTGTATAGGTTCCGCACTAGCACATTTAATTGTTCTGGAATTCCTGTTGTTTGTAATGTTATTGGGCAGGTGTGCAGGGGGCATGATTTATGACAGGGGAGACAAGCCAGCATCTGCTGTCCCTTGTGTCCATCTCTGTCCAGGGTCTGCTCAGGGAGCTGGAATGGCCTGAGAATGCCCTGTCCTGCCTGCTGATGCCAAGATACAAGAAATTGCTGGTAAAATGCTGCTGAGGCAAGAAAGGTAGTGGGGTGGCCCTAGGCTGGGCCTTTTGACTGACGGCCCAGGAGGCCCCTTTTCCAGTCAGACCCATGGCACTCTCCCATGCCCCCCACCTCCTAGGATGGGCAGTGGTACACCTTGGGGCACCCAGGCACCTGCCCAGGGTCTGCCCCGAGAAGAGTTGTACCTGGGGCAATGCTTATCCTCCTCTTGCCGCGTCCCATGTCCTGCTCAGGAACCTGGGTCCCCCCAGCCCTTGCCCCCTCTCCCAGCGAGGATCGGGGGAAGTTTCTGCCCTCCTTGCTACCTGACCTGCACTGCTCTCCAGACACCCTCGCTTTCCCCTTCTCAGGCTGGCTGGCTCCCTAGCTATGTACCCTCTTTTCCTCTGTTCCAGTCCCCACCTGGCTGCAACAGGCATGTTATGGATTGAATTGTGCCCGCCGCCCCACCCCCCCGCAAAAAAAAAAAAAAACAAATATGTTTTGGAACCCTAACCTCTATACTTGTGGATGTAATCTAATGTTATATAATATAATCCCTTTGTACAATGCAATCTAATTTTATATTAAAGAGATCATACAAGAGTAGGGTAGGCTCTAAACCTAATAGCTTCTGAATCATAAAAAGGGCTGAATAGACACAGGGATAAGGAAGCACAAAAGGGGGAAGATACATGCCCCATGAAATCGCCAAGGGGCTGAGGAACACCAGGGCTACCGAAATTAAGACAGGATCTTCCCCCAGAGCTGACAGAGAGAGCCTTCCTCTATAGCTGGTCCCCTGAATTCAGAGTTCTAGCCTCTTGAGGTGTGAGAAAATAAACGTCTGTTTTTTAAAGCCACCTACTTGCAATATTTCTGTTACAGCAGCACTAGGAAACTAAGACAGGCCCCTGGGGTTGTGACCTAGGCCTGGCCTTCCCAAGGCCTTTCTCCTACCCTCCACATGGCAAGGGGGACATGGGCCTGGCAGGAGGGTCTTCTCAAAGACCTATCTCTCCCACAGGTGCATCCCATGGTGCAGGCTGGGAGGATGGTCCTGAGTGTCTAGTTTGGCTCCCACTCTGGGTCCCAGCCATATTATCCAACCCAGCTTTAAAGCAGAGGCTGGGTTTTTATCTTGTTTGTCTTCCAGTGTGAACTCAGTGGAAGGGGGGGAGGTAGGCGTGGTCAGCAGCCTGCGGGGGGAGTGGGGGGCACTGATTAGCACTGGCGGACCACACACACTCCTCTCCCACGCTGCCTTCTGCTTAGAGACAACTAGAAGCCCACAGTCACCAAGGAGAAGGGGAGTATCCGGGGACTCCCCAGGCTCCCCAAAGACCTGGAGCTGCTTTTGCCTCAGGAGCAGTGACCCCTGAGGGAGCACTCCTCATACACCATGCACAACACCAAGCCTCAAGTCAGCCACAGTGTTGACGGGGCTTAATTTGACCAGCCCCATTTACAGGAGGAAGGAAATTAGAAATAGGAGCAATTGCTGAAGCCTGTAAATTTAATCTGTGACTCAGTCCAACACGGGCCTTTCCTAACAAACTGGGGAGCAGGTGGGGCTGCACTCTGAGCCCAGGTCCTGGAGCCTCTAAGAAGTGAAGGAGGGGAGGGAGGGGCTGCCCATCCTACAGGGGAGATGGCCCATAGCCTGGGGGCTCCAGGGCTCCAGAGGACAGGCTGATGGCTAGCTGGGTAGAGAGTAGAAAAATCATCACAATTATACTTTAATACATTTGGGGTTTCCCTTCCTTGTTTAAAAGCAGATGTGATTCTGCCAGGTACGCAGCTGACAGGGGCTCAGCCCACTGAAGAGGACTTTGATACCCCACGGTCTGGGTTTCTACAGCACTCACCAATCAGCTAACCATGTCACTCTGTACTCCCATCTGGTCCCACAGAAACCCCAAGGCCACCAGTACAGCTATGCACATTGTGAACCGCACAAGGGGGCCCAGCCACCCAAGAAAGGGCACCCACTTCTGACTCAGGCAACGGCACCACCCAGGAGGACGGCTGGTGGCACCAATGCTCCCACCTCCTGTCAGGCGCTGTGTGGCTCACCTGGGTGCCCACGTTGCCGCTGCCAGTCCCATGCACCCCTTACTTTCTCCCTCACCACCTCTGAAACATGAACATGTGGCTTCATTGAACAGGGTTGTCTTCCCTTACCGCTTTCTACCTGGCAAATCCTGCCCCTCCTTCAAGGTCCAGCTGTAACATTCCCCAGTGGGACAATTCTTTACCTGCCTATCCCCTCGCCATGCTCTTCGCCACACCGAATTAGTGCCTCACTTCTCTGGCCCCAGAATCTACATATTCATTCATTCATACATTCTATTCTTTGTAGGATATTCAAATAATCCAAGAAGTTGGACTATATGAAGAAGAACACGACAACAGGATTGGAAGAAAACTCATTTACAATCTGTGATATGCAGATGATACAACCTTGCTTGCAGAAAATGAAGCCCTTACTGACGAATGTCAAAGACTACAGCTTTCAGTATGGATTACACCTCACTGTGAAGAAAATGAAAATCCTCAATATCCTGGGCCAGTAAACAACATGATAAATGATAAACAATGAAGAAATTGATTGGATCAACAATTAACACCCATGGAAGCAGCAGTCCAGAAATCAAATCATGTATTGCACTCAGCAAATCTGCTGCAAAAGACCTCTTTAAAGTGTTAAAAAATAAAGATGTCACCTTGAAGACTAAGGTACGCTTGACCCAAGCCATGATATTTTCAATTGCCTCATATGCATGCAAAAGCTGGATAATGAATAAGGAAGATCAAAGAAGAATTGATGCCTTTGAATTATGGTGTTGGTGAAGAATACTAAATATAAAATGGACTGCCAGAAGAACAAACAAATCTGTCTTGGAAGAAGTACAACCAGCAAGGGTGCAAGACTTTGTCTCACGTACTTTGGACGTGTTGTCAGGAGCGACCAGTCCCTGGAGAAGGACATCATGCTTGGTAAAGTAGAGGGTCACCGAAAAGGAGGAAGACCCTCTATGAGATGGATTGACACAGTGGCTGCAACAATGGGCCCAAACATAGCAAAGATTGTGAGAATGGGGAAGAACCAGGCAGTGTTTTGTGCTGTTGTACATAGGGTTGCTGTCTTAGGCTAGGTTCTCTAGAGAAGAAAAACCAATAAAGCATATATATATATAGCTTTATATCAAGGAAATGGCTCACACAGTTGTGGTGGCTGGAACGTCCCAAGTCCATGGGTCAGAATAGGGGCTTCCCCTGATTCACGTAGCCTCACTGGCTGGCAAACCCAAGATCAGCGGGTCAGAGAGCAGGGCTCTTGTTTACAGGCTGTGAAGATCGATGAATCCCAAGATCGGCAGACAAGACCGCAGGTAAGCTGCTAGCTCAAGTCCCAAGAACCAGAGGTCAGACGAACAGGTGCCAGCTGCAAGATCTAGCCCAAGCAAAAAGTCCCCAAGCCTTGCCAGAATGTCCACTTATATTTGATGTAGGCCACACATCCAAGGAAACTCCCTTTCAACTGATTGGCTACTCACTCACTCACAATAGATCCCATCAAATCTCAACAGGGAAGTGATCACAACATTATACAGCTGTCAAAACACTGAGAATCATGGCCCAGCCAAGTTGACACACAATCTTAACCATCACAGTTGCTGTAAGTTGGAAGTGACAAACCTAACAAGATAACAACAACAGCTCTTGCACTTGGATCACAGAATCCCAACTACCCAAACCTAGCTGATGCTTATTGCCTATCCGGCCTGTTCACAGAGCGCCTATAGGTGTCCGGCCCTGGGAGTGGTGCCGCCAGTGTCTACAGCCACCCAGCCAGGAACCACGGGCTGAGATTCCTAAAGCCCTGTGCTTGGACAGCAGACCAGAATAAGCTCAGTCCACCTTGCCAAGGCCCACATGCATCACCCACATCTGAGAGGCAAGAGTCAACATGCCAGCAGCCATCCTCACTCTGATCCCAGCAAGACCACCTCCCAGCTGTGTGACGTGGTCAAACCACTTTCCCTCTCTGAGCCTCAGTTTCCCCATCTGAAAAAGAGACATATGACTCTCCCAAAAACCACAGAGTAAGTGTTGAATTCATAGAAGAAAGCTGAGGCTCAGAGAGTGAGGGTTCTTATGGCCCTCTCTGTCAGAGAATCGAAGGAAAGGACAACATAGCCAGAGACTTAGATTCAAGTGGCTTGAAACTAACCAAATTACAGAAATGGGTGAGGAAAACTGGACCCCTTGCCTATTTCCCACCGGGAGGTCAAGCCAGGCAGCATCATCCTGGCAAGGGTGCTCCTATGGCTTCCAAAAAAAGTTCTTTATAGGAGTCCTGGCCCCTACCTTGGGACTCAGGGGCACACCCCTGAGGCCCAGCCCCACAGGAAACCCTCCCAGCAGGCTCTACCTTGGGGGCTGCTCTTGAAATCACCTCCAAGAAGGAAGCATCGCTTCTGCTTCCAAAGATCTCCCAGGCAGGAAATGGGCCCAGCGCCATAAATGTTTAATTACATTAATTGTCCAAGTTCAGTGAGCAGCATTCCTCTTTAAGCACCACACAGGAAAGCATAATTAAGCATGAAATGGTTCGTTTTTACAACTTCCCTTTCTTCCCATTCATGCTGCACAGAGGTCTTGCCAGCCTGTTTTGCTACAGTTTACCTTCCTCCTCTCTAATTTAATTTTCTGACCTTTTTAGTTGACATTCTTACCCTGTATATTCCTGTGCCTTGGCACACAACACCTAAGCACTGTAATTACTTAACTATAAACTTCTCATGGAAATTGGCTTTTGACTTTGTTAGAAAACACTGTATCAAATCCCTCAGAGTCAGGATCGATGGGCTTGGCCTGTCAGAGGAAATATATCACAGGATTAAGTGGCTGAGCATGAGGAGGTCTTGGAGGGCAGGGCAGGGAAGGCAGGGGAGGCAGGAGGGGAAGATGGGCAGGGCATGTAGTGGGCAGGGAAGGCAGGTGTCTTTGTCATCTAGTGCTGCTACAACAGAAATACCACAAGTGGATGGCTTTAACAGAGAGAAATTTATTCTCTTATAGTCTAGTAGGCTACAAGTCCAAATTCAGGGTGTCAGCTCCAGGGGAAGACTTTCTGTCTGTGTCAGCTCTGGAGGAAGGTCCTTGTCATCAATCTTCCCATGGTCTAAGAGCTTCTCTGCCCAGGAACCTCAGGTCCAAAGGGCACGCTTTGCTCCTGGCGCTGCTTTCTTGGTGGTATGAGGTCCCCTTGTCTCTCTGTTCGATTCTCTCTTTTATATCTCAAAAGAGATTGGCTTAAGACACTATCTAATCTTGTAGATCTCATCAATATAGCTGCCACTAATCCATCTCATTACATCATACTGATAGGATTTACAACACATAAGGAAATCACATCAGATGACAAGATGGTACACAATCATACAATACTGGGGATCATGACCTAGCTAAGTTGACAGATGTTTTGGGGGGACACAATTCAATCCATGACAGCAGACATGCAGCCAAAGTGGGCAGGCAGATAGGGCAGGTACGCGGGTAGGGAGAATAGGTAGGTTGGAAGGACAGGGAAGAAGGCAGGTGGGCAGGGAAGCAGGCAAGTGGACAGGGCAGGCAGAGAGGATGGGCAGGTGGGCAGGGTCGGGAGGTAGGTGGGGCAAGCAGAGTGGAATTATCAGAGAATCCAGCCTGGCCATTTCTGGGATAGCAAGCTTCTTGAGTGCTCACCTGGCCCTGGGCACTCCTGGACACTGACCTAGAGGTGCTTCAGTGGGCACAGCTATGAAGAGTACATTCAGTTCTTGAGCCATTCATTCACTTATGTACTTCAGGGATGCCTCTGTAGAGGCCAGAGGGAGATCTGGCCTCAAATATACATCAAAAGAGCATTTCTGCCATATGCCCTGGAAGGCTGTGCATACAGGCACACAGATGGAGGGGGAGAGTTGGAGGGTGAACAACTCTGACCTTGGGTCCCATTTCTGGAGCCCCCTGCCTGTGGGGCAATGTGGAATTGGCTAGCACAACTCCCCTCCATTGTATTTGGGTCTGTTACGAGCAACATTATGATAAATAGAAAAATATTGAAGTTGTCAATGATTTCATTTTACCTGGATTCACAATCAACACCCATGGAAGCAGCAGTCAGGAGATCTAACAACGTATTACATTTGGCAAATCTGCTGCAAAAGACCTCTTTAAAGTGTTAAAAAGCAAAGATGTCACCTTGAGGACTAAGGTGTGCCTGATCCAAGCCATGGTATTTTCAGTCACCTCATATGCATGTGAAAGCTAGACAATGAATAAGGAAGACAGAAAAAGAATCGATGCATTCGAATTAGAGTGTTGGTGAAGAATGCTGAATATACCGTGGACTGCCAGAAGAATGAACAAATCTGTCTGGGATGAAGTACAGCCAGAATGCTCCTTAGAAGTGAGGATGGCAAGGCTTCATCTCACAGTGGAGCCTACTCCTGGTTTTTGCCTGTTAGGTGTACATGGATTCATTCCACAACTGTGACTGAGGGCTTGCTATACACTGGGACAGTTCCTGGGACCTAGGACATATCAGTGAGCCATCTGCAGCTCCCCATCCTTGCAGAGCTTCTGTCCTAGCAGAGGCACAGCCAACAAGTCATGTATACAGCACGCTACAAGGTGGTGAGTGTGATGGAAATAAAGCACATGAAGAAGAGCAGAGAAGTTGGGAGTGCCAGGGCCAGGATGAGCTGGGGTAGGGGCAGGTTGTGAAACATCAGTATGGTCAGGGTAGACTCACTGAGAAGGGGGCACTTGATTGAGACTTGAATGAGGTAAGGGAGTGAGTCACGGAAGTATCTGAGGACAGAGCATCCAGGCAGAAGGAACAGCCAGTGCAAAGGCTGAGGGCAGGAGCATGTTAAGAGGAAAATCAGGAAGGCCAGAGTGGTGTGAATAAAGTGAGTGAGAAAGAAAACAGCAGACAATGGGATCAGAGAGGCAAAGTAATCATAGATGGTAAGGATATTGTCTTTTAAGCTGAATGAAGTGGGGATCCCCTATAGGGGTTTGAACAGAGGAGTGACATGATCTGATCTAAAGCTTCAAGGAATCACTGGTTAAGGACCACAGATTGTATGATCCCATTTATATGATATGTCCAGAATAGGCAAATCCATAGAGACAATGTAGATTACTGGTTGCCTAGCGATGGTAGCCACCACTTGTCTGTGAGTTTGTCATACTGTCATGGGTTGCATGTTGCTATGTTGTTGGAAGCTATGCCACTGATATTTCAAGTACCAGCAGGGTCATCCATGGTAGACAGGTTTCAGTGAAGCTTCCAGACTAAACAAGATTAGCCAATGAAAACCCTATGGATCACAATAGAACACTGTCTAATACAGTGCTAGGACATGAGTCCTCTATGTCGGAAATGCACAATGTAGATATCGTGTAGATCTCACAAACTATACAGTGGCTACAGCAATGGACTCAGGCAGACCAACAATCATGAAGATGACACAGGACTGAGAAACATTTTGTTCTATTGTAAATGGGGGTCATCCCCAGTTGGAGCCAACTTGACAGCAGCTAACAACAATGACAGGGATGGTAGGGATGGGGAGGTTGGGGATGATGGCTAAAGGGTGCAAGATTTCTTTTTGGGGTAATAAAAATGTTCTAAATTGTCTCTGGTGATGGTTTCACAACTCTGTGAATATATTAAAAGCCATTGGATTGTATACATTTAATGGGTAAATTACAGGGTATGCAAATCATATCTCAGTAAAGCTGTTAATGAAAAAAGTCTCATTGGCTGCTGCACTGAGGAGAGACTGGGGGATGGGAGATAAGATGCAGGGAGACCTGTACAGTTACCCAGGAGAGCAGGTAATAGCGGTGGAAGTGGTAAGATGTGGTCTGGTTCTGGGTGGATTTTGAATGTAAAGTCAACAGATTTCCTGACTGATTAGATATGGGATGTGAGAGGAAGAGAGAAGCCAATAATAACCCAAGACCTTTGGTTACACAAATGGAAGGAAGGATTAGCCATCCACAGAGATGGGGAAGGCAGTGGTTGGAACAGGGAGTGGGTAAGATCCAGGTTTAGCTAGGGGCATGTTGAGCTCAGTATTTCTCTTAGACATCCAAGGGTCAAGGAGGTAGTAGAATATGGGTCTGGAGTTCAATAGCGAGGTCTGAGATGGAGAAATAAATCTGGGCTCCATTGCCATTTAGATGGCACATAAAGCCACAAGCCAAATAAGATTTCCAAGACAGTGGTATAGATGGAGACAAGAAGAGTTCAAAGGACCATGCCCTGGAGTATGCCAACATTCAGAGGCTGGGGAGAAGAGAAAGAATCAGAGAAGGAAACTGAGAATGAACAAACAGTGCAGTGGGAGAAAACAAAGAAAGTGAGATATACTATAAGCCAAGCCAAGGGGGTGGGGGGAGGGAGGGAGACCAGCCCTGTCATAGGCTGTGGATGAGGACTGAGGATTGGCCAGTGGATTTAGCAATATGGGAATCATCAGTGACCTTCAGCAAGACAGCTTTGACAAAGTGGTGGGGGCAAATGCCTGATTAAAGTGGGGTTAATAGAGAATGGGAGGAAAGGAATTGGAGACAGTGACTCCTCTTTGGGAGCTTTGCTCCAAAGGATGAAAAAAAAAAAAATGGGGCAATGGCCAATGTGGAGGGGAATCATCAGGTGTGAATGAGAATGGGGAAAAGATGTTGGAGGTGTGCAGATAGAAAAGATATGAAGACTCACCCAGGTGGGGAGAGAGTGAATGGACTTAAGAGTGATGTCTAGTTGCTGGCAGTCTCATGTACCCCCTTGAAGCCTGTGACCCTCACTGTAAGCAAAGCCATAATGCGGCTGGGAGTTTTTCTCCAGCTTTGTTTGGGCCACTGGTGCGGGTACAAAATAGGTAGAGTTTCATTTAACTGGGACAATGGCTTCACCAAGCAAGTGTTACAAAGCAAGAGTGATGATAATGCCTGAGCAACTTGAGATGAGGAAGCTAGGTAAGGGATAGAGAGAAGACATCAACGGGGTGAGGGGCAGTGAAAAAGCAATAGCATCAACAGGTTAGAGGTCCTAGTTGAGCTGATGGTTTGTTGAAATCCAGGAACTAGGGAGAGTAATCATCAGAGAGTGTGATGCTGAAACAGATTATGGAGGGCCTGAAGTCACTGGCAAAAATAAGGTCTAGGATATGGTCATTGATGTCATAAAAGAAAAATCTGTTTCGTGAGTCCCTTTTGGAAAACTTGAAAGCTGTTGACATTGTCAAACTGGTGGGAAGTTTTGTGGGGCTTGGTCCTCTGCCAAATGAGTTCTCGTGATATATATCAAGATGCACATTTTGCTGCTTTGGTGAGGGCAGAAGCTTCATGCACCTCTAGGCCCTACTGCCCTTGACCTTGGCAGGCACCAACATTACAGGCACTAACAGAGGTCTTGGTCACTACTGTGGAAACCACAGCTTTATCAGATTCAGTGCCCAAGTCTCCATCTCTTCAAGAGGTTTTTTTTTTTCAGGAAAAGGAGGCAGAATATGAAATTTCACTCTCCTGGCAGAACGCTATGGACCTTCTAGATAACAACCTTGAAGAGTATTATGGATTGAATTGTGTTGATCAAAAAGAAATATGAAAGTTCCAACCCCAAGACCTATAAACATGACTTTCTTTGGAAATAGGGGGTTTCTTATGTTAATGAAGTCATACCAGAGTAGGGTTGGTCCAAAACCTCATCATTCCTGAGTGGTGTCCTATAAGTAAAAAGAGCAGAATAGACATGGACGCACACAGAAGGGGGAGGTACCATGTGAGGGCCCATCTACAAGCAAAGGAACACCAAGGATTGCTGGCAGACACCAGAAACTCGGAGGCCCACAGAAGGAATTGATGTAGCCAAGGCCATGATTTGGACTTTTAGCCTCCAGAACTGTGAGAAAATAAATTCCTGTTCTTTAAAGCTACCTACTTGTGGTATTTTTTGTTATGGCAGCACTGGGTAACTAACAACAAACTTGGTCTAAATCAAGGGAATGTCTCAGTTTTTATAAAAGAGAAGGAAATCCAACTCTCAGGAGAATTTGACAAGAAAGAGTTAGCATGAGTCTTGGCTTTCCTGACAGATGGATTTAGCTACATAAATGAGGTAAACCAAGGCCTGTTGTGGAAGCTGCTGGAGAACGGTGGTGTTCTTTGACAGAGAAGAAATTGGAGTATGAGAGGAAGAGAGAAGAGAACCTTCCAGAGCTAAAGGCCCATGCTGCTGCAGGCTGGGGTGAGGAACAAAGCCTTGTCCCTGAGAATTGTGCAGGTACCAGGAACCCCTGTGGGAGAGTATGGATGCTTCCCTCGTCTCAGGCAGTCTTCAGACGTAAACCTGGACCAACAGGCTGTTGCTTGCTGCCCCAGCCACCTCAGTGAAGCACACTGCCAGAGATGACCTCACACTTGTGGAAAATGAGGGGCCATCAAATCAACCCACAGAGGCTCCCTTCGTCTAGCAAAGCTATGTGAGCTGAGTTTGTTATTCCACACGTTGATGAGTCAGAGTTTTCAGCCTTGTTGCCATCAAAACAGAAAATCAGAATCAACTTGATGTCCAAACTGAAATGAAAACTGCCATGTCAAAGGCCATTCTGTAATTTCAATTTATTAAATTCAAAGAGCTGCAGCTTTCTTGGAGGACTTTACTTTTGAGCAGAATTCAAGTTTTCTCTTTCTTTTATTTGTGCAGTTTGAATTTATTTGTTTTTCAGGAAGTGGCCGTTCATTTTCATATGAAAAATGGAGCTAAAACAGATAGAATTCTTAAAAAATTTGTTTCCATGTTCTGGAAAATGTGAAAGAGATTAATAATGCATCAAAATTAACTGTCTGCAAAATTGTGTGCACACGTCAATAGGCATTTTTTTAAAGGTGGCAAGTTAAATGCCATTCGTTGATTTTTCAAACCAGTACTCCTCTTTCTACTGGGGAAAAGGACTCTGTCTCAGCCTATGTGGCCCTAGTGGGAGTATAAATCATGCCCAGCCCTACCCCAGGTGGTTGCAATTGAAGCGACATAACCCAGACCTGGTGCCCTATTCCTCTTGCCATAGTGATTGGTCTAAGAGGTGGACACACAGCTGAAGTGAGGCTAATCAGTGGCCCTCCCTGAGATCCGGACCCTAGGAGAAAGAAACATCCCTTCCTGGGCAGTAAGGGCACAGTGTAAGTCTGGGACTACTTACGTGGAGAGAGTCAATCTGAGAAGGAAGTCTAAGAAGACAGCCAAGTCAAGAGAGAGAAAGAGAGACACAGCTTTGGCAGCATTATTTGAGTTGTACTTGCCATCTCAATAGCATGTGCCAGTAAATTTTCTCTATT
Organism: Elephas maximus indicus; assembly: GCF_024166365.1. Taxonomy (NCBI): domain Eukaryota; kingdom Metazoa; phylum Chordata; class Mammalia; order Proboscidea; family Elephantidae; genus Elephas; species Elephas maximus. The sequence continues at coordinate 201,291,205 of NC_064820.1, forward strand.
GGTTTAATTGGATTTGGATTGCCATCCCTTATACCTTGAAGGATCCTGACACCTGCAGGGTCCTCCATCATCCTCACTGCTATGGCCCTAATAAGGTTAAAAATTACTCATGCCAAGAGTTCCACTTCTAGAATGACAGTGTGAGGAGTTCCATGAACCTGTCCTCTAGTGAAACAACTATAATTGGTGAAAATTAAAAAAAAAAAAAAAAAGAGGAAAGTCTTGGGAAATTTCCCTAAGGGCATACAGCAAATTAATAAACATCATTTATTCAAGAAAATCTACTAAATGTCACTAGGACAGGAAGAATCTGTGGCACTTGAGCCATAATATACTTCCTCTCTTCTCCCACAACCCCTGCCAATTCAGCTTAAGGGGTGTTCCTGCTGGGTATGGCCCAAAAATGGGGTTCCCTCTCCCCTCTATTCCCAATCAGAGGATATGGTATCTCACTGGGATAGGCCAGTCACCAGTATTTCTCATCCCCTCCAACTCCAGGTTGCAGAGGCTAACTACCTGGTGAGTGTGGTTGAGAAATTGGGAATTCCTTTCCTCCACCAAGCCTGCACTCATAGGGCAGAGGGTCTACCCCATGCATTGCAGACTGTGAATACTGGGGTCCCAATCACCCTCTGTCTTGGAAGAAGTACAGCCAGAATTCTCCTTAGAAGTGAGGATGGAGAGACTTCATCTCACATACTTTGTACATGTTATTAGAAGGGGCCAGTCCTTGGAGAATGATATTACACTTGGTAGAGGGTCAGCAAAAAGAGGAAGACCCTTAACAAGATGGATTGCCACAGTGTCTGCAACAATAGGCTCAAACATAGCAACAATTGTGAGGATGGTGCAGGACTAGGCAGTATTTCATTTTATTGTACATAGAGTCACTATGAGTCAAAACAAACTCAACAACAACAATCATCCTCATCCTAGCTCACTTATAGGACATAAGTTCCATAGTGGGAGAGGCAAACCAAAAACACCAGAATCTACAGCCTCTGCCCAGTGCCTGGAGCAGTGTTTCAGAGAATTTGCCCAGGGAGAGATGCAGTCCATAAGGACAGAGTTCCAAATCTCTCCAAAAGACTGACTTTATTTTGAAACAGAGTGTGAAGAAGTTCAAGCCTAAGAGGGCTCTCAAACACCATGGGGATTTTGGAGGTAAGCAATTAAAAGAAGGCTGATAGCTCTATGAGTACCAAAAGCTAAACCATAGGCCAGTTAGTTAACTAGAGAGAAGCAGGAAAAGAAACAGCTAAGATCCCTCCTAGGGAGAGAACAAACCTCAAAAAATGGCCTCAAAAACTAGCCCTGCTCAAATTTAATTGGCTCTAACTGTGGAACAATTTGCCATTTATACCCCAGAACAATAGAGCAATAAGTCATCAATTAGTAAAGTCTAGTAGCTGGGTATGATACCAAATGAGGCAGACAGCTTACCAGACATATCAGGAAAAGAGACAAAGAGAGCCCTGTAAAACCAGTGCCACCCTAGGGTGACTGTGGGCATGCCCAAGGCTGTGCTTTCTGAGGAGCAACACCAGAGGCTTCGCCCATGTTGGAAATAAACTTAACTAAAATAGTCTAGCAAAGGCAAGAAACAAATAAACAAGCAAACAACAAAAGCAAACCTTAGAGACAAAGGAGAAGCATCAATATCCAGAGTTGCTACAATATATTACTTAAATGTCCAGTTTTTAACAACAAAAAATATGAGACATGCAAAGAAAAAGGAAAGTGTGACCCATTGTTATACAAATCAGTTAAAAATGGCCTCTGCATCCTGACACATGCTACAACATGGATGGAGCCTGAAGACATTATACTGAGTGAAAAAGATCAATCACAAAAGGTCAAATATAGTATGACTTCATTTATATAAAAAGACAAAATCTGTTGCCAAACCCACTACCTTCAAGTCAATTCTGACTCATAGCCACCCTATAGGACAGAGTAGAACTGCCCCATAGGATTTCCAGAGAGTAGCTGGTAGATTCAAACTGCTGACCATCTGGTTAGCAGCCAAATACTTAACCTCCAGACAAGAACAGGTAAATGTATAGCAACCAAAGTTAATTACTGGTTACAAGGAGCAGAAAATAATTGTTGAAAAATAACATCATAAAGAGGGGAGACCGTACAGGAGCAGAGTTCTTGTATACTTCTGAAACTAAGCTGGTATTCAAGATGATATTTAAGATGATCATTGTAATTCCTAGGGTAACCACAAAGAAATAACTAAAAAATATAGACAAAGAAAAATGAGAAGGCATTCAAAATGACACACTAGAAAACAAATCAATTAAACACAAAAGAAGGCAATAATGGACCAACTGAGGAACAAAAAAAGATATGACATATAGAAAACACATAACAAAATGTCAGAAGGAAGTCTTTCTTTATTGATAAATACTTTAAATGTAAGTAGATTAAACTCTCCAGTTAAAAGGAAGAGATTGGCAGAATGCATTTATAAAGAAAAAACAAACAAACCATGATCTAGTTATGTCAACTGCTGTCGAGTCTAAAAGAGACTCATTATATCCAAAGACACAAATAGGTTAACAATGAAAGAATGAAGAAAAAAAAAAATCATACAAATAGTAACCAAAAGAGAGCTGAGGTGGCTATGCTCACATAAAACAAGGGCATTTATGAAAAACTCACAAAATAGACTTTAAATAAAAATATTATCATAGCAAATGACACTATATATTGATAAAAAGTTTAATCCATTAAGAGTGTAAACATATATACATGTAACAACAGAGCCCCAAAATATATGAAGGAAAAACTGACAGAATTGAGGGGAGAAATAGATAGTTCTACAGTAATAGCTGGAGATATTAATACCCCATTTTCAATAAAGAATACAACAACTAGAAAGAAGATCAGTAAAGAAATAGAAGACTTGAACAACACTATAAACCAGTTAGAACTAACAGACTTATATAGAACACTCCACCAACAACAGCAGAATTACAGATTCTTCTCATGCACACATGGAACATTCTCCAGGATAGACCATATATTAGACCACAAAACAAGCCTCAGTAAATTTAAAAAGACTGAAATCATCTCAAGTATCTTCTCCAACCACAATGCAACTAATCTAGATATCAATAGCATAAGGAAAATTGAAAAAAATCAGTCACAAATATGTGGAAATTAAAAAACACAATCAATATGTCCAAGAAGAAATGAAAAGGGAAATTAAAAAATACTTCAAGAAGATGAAAATGAAAACACAACCAAGTGGGATTTATCCCAGGAATGCAAGGGTGGTTCAACATAAGAATCGATCGATGTAATATACCATATTAATGGAGTGAAAGAAAGAAAAAAACACATGATCATCTCAATCAATGCAGAAAAAAACATTTAACAAAATCCATAACTTTTCATGAGAAAAACACTCAATGAAATAGGAATACAAGGGAACTTCCTCAACATGATAAAGGGCATTTACGAAAAATCCACAGCTAACATCACGCTCAAAGGTGAAATACTGAAAGCTTTCTTTTTAGAATCAGGATCAAGATACAGATGCCCGCTTTCACCACTTCTCTTCAATATTGCCCCCATGTGTCTGTCAATTTGTTGTACTGTAGGGGGTTTGTGTGTTGCTGTGATGCTGAAAGCTATACCTCTGGTATTCAGATACCATCAGGGTCACTCATGGAGGACAGGTTTCAGCTGAGTTTCCAGACTAAGACAGACTAGGAAGAAGGACCTGGCAGTCTACTTCTGAAAAGCATTAGCCAGTGAAAACCTTATGAGTAGCAGTGGAACATTGTCTGATATAGTGCTGGAAGAGAAGGCCCCCAGGTTGGAAGGCACTCAAAAGATGACTGGGGAAGAGCTGCCTCCTCAAAGTAGAGTCGACCTTAATGATGTAGATGGAGTAAAGCTTTCGGGACCTTCATTTGCTGATGTGGCATGACTCAAAATGAGAAGAAACAGCTGTAAACATCCATTAATAATCTGAACCTGGAATGTACGAAGTATGAATCTAGGAAAATTGGAAATTGTCAAAAATGAAATGGAATGCATAAACATCGATATCCTAGGCATTAGTGAGCTGAAATGGACTGGTATTGGCTATACTGAATCAGACAATCATATAGTCTATGCTGGGAATGACAACTTGAAGAGGAATGGTGTTGCATTCATCATCAAAAAGAACATTTCAAGATCTATCCTGAAGTACAACGCTGTCAATGATAGGATAATATCCATACGCCTACAAGGAAGACCTGTTAATACGACTATTATTCAAATTTACCCACCAACAACTAGGGCCAAAGAAGAAGAAATAGAAGATTTTCATCAGTTGCTACACTCTGAAATTGATCAAATATGCAATTAAGATGCATTGATAATTACTGGTGATTGGAATGCGAAAGTTGGAAACAAAGAAGGAGGATCAGTACTTGGAAAATATGGCCTTGGTGAGAGAAACAATGCCGGAGATCGAATGATAGAATTTTTCAAGACCAATGACTTCTTCATTGTAAATACCTTCTTTCACCAACATAAACAGCAACTATACACATGGACCTCACCAGATGGAGCACACAGAAATCAAATTAACTACATCTGTGGAAAGAGACGATGGAAAAGCTCAATATCATCAGTCAGAACAAGGCCAGGGGCCAACTGTGGAACAGACCATCAACTGCTCATATGCAAGTTCAAGCTGAAACTGAAGATAATCAGAGCAAGTCCACGAGAGCCAAAATATGATCTTGAATATATCCCACCTGAATTTAGAGACCATCTGAAGAATAGATTTGATCCATTGAACACTAGTGACCGAAGACAAGACGAGTTGTGGAATGACATCAAGGACATCATCCATGAAGAAAGCAAGAGGTCACTGAAAAGACAGGAAAGAAAGAAAAGACCAAGATGGATGCCAGAGGAGACTCTGAAACTTGCTCTTGAGTGTTGAGCAGCTAAAGCAAAAGGAAGATTTGATGCAGTAAAAGAACTGAACAGAAAATTTCAAAGGGCCTCTCCAGAAGACAAAGTAAAGTATTACAATGACTTGTGCAAAGAGCTGGAGATGGAAAACCAAAAGGGAAGAAACACGCTCGGCATTTCTCAAGCTGAAAGAACTGAAGAAAAAATTCAAGCCTCGAGTTGCAATAGTGAAGGATTCCATGGGGAAAATATTAAACGACACAGGAAGCATCAAAAGAAGATGGAAGGAATACACAGAGTCATTATACCAAAAAGAATTCATCGATATTCAACTATTTCAAGAGGTGGCATATGATCAGGAACCAATGTTACTGAAGGAAGAAGTCCAAGCTGCTCTGAACGCATTGGCAAAAAACAAGGCTCCAGGAATTGATGGAATATCAATTGAGATGTTTCAACAAACAGATGCAACGCTGGAGGTGCTCACTCGTCTATGCCAAGAAATATGGAAGACAGCTTCCTGGCCAACTGACTGGAAGAGATCCATATTTATGCCTATTCCCAAGAAAGGTGATCCAACCGAATGTGGAAATTATAGAACAATATCATTAATATCACACACAAGCAAAATTTTGCTGAAGATCACTCAAAAACGGCTATAGCAGTATATTGACAGGGAACTGCCAGAAATTCAGGCCGGTTTCAGAAGAGGACGTGGAACCAGGGATATCATTGCTGATGTCAGGTGGATCCTGGCTGAAAGCAGAGAATACCAGAAGGATGTTTACCTGTGTTTATTGACTATGCAAAGACATTCGACTGTGTGGATCATAACGAACTATGGATAACATTGCGAAGAATGGGAACTCCAGAACACTTAATTGTGCTCATGAGGAACCTTTACATAGATCAAGAGGCAGTTGTTCAGACAGAACAAGGGGATACTGATTGGTTTAAAGTCAGGAAAGGTGTGCGCCAGGGTTGTATTCTTTCACCATACCTATTTAATCTGTATGCTGAACAAATAATCCGAGACCCTGGACCAAATGAAGAAGAACGGGGCATCAGGATTGGAGGAAGACTCATTAACAACCTGTGTTATGCAGATGACACAACCTCGCTTGCTGAAAGTGAAGAGGACTTGAAGCACTTACTAATAAAGATCAAAGACCACAGCCTTCAGTATGGATTACACCTCAACATAAAGAAAACAAAAATCCTCACAACTGGACCAATGAGCAACATCATGATAAATGGAGAAAAGATTGAAGTTGTCAAGGATTTCATTTTACTTGGATCCACAATCAACAGCCATGGAAGCAGCAATCAAGAAATCAAAAGACACATTGCATTGGGCAAATCTGCTGCAAAGGACCTCTTCAAAGTGTTGAAGAGCAAAGATGTCACCCTGAAGACTAAGGTGCGCCTGACCCAAGCCATGGTATTTTCAATCATATCATATGCATGTGAAAGCTGGACAATGAATAAGGAAGACCAAAGAAGAGTTGACGCCTTTAAATTGTGCTGTTGGCAAAGAATATTGAATATACCATGGACTGCCAAATGAACGAACAAATCTGTCTTGGAAGAAGTGCAGCCAGAATGCTCCTTAGAGGCAAGGATGGCGAGACTGTGTCTTACATACTTTGGACATGTTGTCAGGAGGGATCAGTCCCTGGAGAAGGGCATCATGCTTGGCAGAGTACAGGGTCAGCGGAAAGAGGTCAGAGGAAGACCCTCAATAAGGTGGATTGATACAGTGGCTGCAATTATGAGCTCGAGCATAACAACGATTGTGAGGATGGCTCAGGACCGGGCAGTGTTTCGTTCTGTTGTGCATAGGGTCGCTATGAGTAGGAACCAACTCGACAGCACCTAAGAGCAACAACATTCAACATTGCACTGGAAGTCCTTGCTGGAGCAATTAAGCAAGAAAAACAGTTACCCGAATTGGAAAGAAGTAAAACTCCTTACAAGGTGTCATGGATTGAATTATGCCCCCCCCCAAAATATGTGTATCATTTTGGCTGGGCTCTGATTCCTGGTACTGTGTGATTTTCCTATATGTTGTAAATCCTGCCTCTATGATGTTAGTGAGGGAGGATGGGTGGCAGTTGTGTTAGTAAGGCAGGGCTCAGTCTACAAGATTGGATTGTCTTGAAGCAATGTCTTGAGTATAAAAGAAGCAAGCAGAGAGACAGGGGATCTCATACTACCAAGAAAGTAGTGCTGGCAGCAGAGCGTGTCCTTTGGACTCATGTTCCCTGTGCAGAGAAGCTCCTAGTCCGGGAGGAGAGAGAAAGCCTTCCCCTGGAGGTGATGCCCTAAATTGGGACTTTTAGTCTCCTTTACCATGAAGAAATAAATTTCTCTTTGTTAAAGCCATCTACTTGTGGTATGTCTGTTATAGCAGCACTAGATGACTAAGACACAGGGAAATGGGGAATGACTGCTAATAGGCATAAAGTTTCTTTCTGGGGTGATGAAAATGTTCTAAAATTGATTGTAGTGATGGTTGTACAACTCTGTGAATATGCTAAAAATCATTTAATTATGTACTTTAAGTGGGTGAATTGTATGGTATGTGAATTATATCTCTATAAAGCTATTATTTTATTATTTAAAAAAAATTATCTTTCCCTTGATCTCTAGCTTCCTAGAGTCTGTCCCAGGTAGGCTCAATCCCCAGGTGACACTTTGCAGTGGCCTAAGTGACTGTCCACACTTTAAGCACCCACTGACAGGGCCTGGGGTCCTGATTTCTGGCTGCTCAGAGTTGCATAGTACAAGACCCTGGGAAGACCACCTGGATGAGCTGTGTTCTCACCAACAAGAAGAGCAAGCATGCAGTTGACAAGCCTTGCACAGCTGCTCCTAATGTCCAGCTTGCCTGATGAAAGACAGAAATGCACCACACTGCCTTACCACACTCAAACTCATACAGAAAAGCAGCCTCTGCTCATATCCCAACAGTGGCACAGTTAGCCGACAGGCACCTCTCATTCTGCCCTGACATATTCTTTCTGCCAGCAACACCCAGGCTGAAACATCGGGCTGGAGAGACCCAGAGACACGCAGGGTTCCTGGTCACACAAGGGAGAAAAACAAAGACCTCATCAGCATATCCTGCCACTGCAAAGGCCTGCCTCATTGATTTGTTCCTTCATCCCTCAGCAGGGTCTACCCCACACCCGCAGCGAGTACAGCACAAAGAGCCCAGGCCTGGGTTCCATCCCAGCTCTACCACTTTCTAATCACAAAATCTCTGAGTCTTCTGTTTCCTTGCTATAAAATGGAGGTACCTCCCATCTCCCCAGGCTGTTGTGAGATAATGTATATAAAAGTGACACCCACATGATACTGGAATTGAATCTGTAAAAAGCTTCCATAGCAAGGTAGGCTTTGAGCTTGTTACACCAGAAAACCTCAGGAATTGTATGTCTGCCCAGTGGGGATCCACTTCTGCATGAAGCCAGTGTGGAAATTATTCTCCAGCCAAAAGAAGCAGCGCTCAGACTTCTACGGTCTCCCCAATCCTGGATAAAACACACAGGCTGGGGCCTGAGAACATCTAGTCCTCAGATGAGAGACAGAAAACAGCAGGGCCCCACACACCCAGGAAGGCTGGTTACTGTAACCAGGAATGAGCAGTGGGCCTTCAAAGGGCTCTTGGCAGAGAGTGACCTCAACAACAACACTGCTGATGAAGGTTTGGAACTGGCTGTGAACTGGGTATAATACATTCACAGACTGATGAATGTTCTGGAGGGGCGGGGGACCAGCCTCGACCCTTCTGGGTGGACAGCATGGCTCAGGATACTGCGGGAAACAGACTGGCATGTCCTCACAAGGTCAAGCATAAAGTTACCATAAGGAAAAAAAAAAAAAAAAAAAGAACCCACTGCCATGAAGTCAATTCCAACTCACAGTGACCCCATAGGGTTTCAAAGGCTGCAGACAAGGGAAGCAGATTGCCACATCTTTCTGCCATGGAGCCGCTGGTGGTTTTGAACAGCTGACCTTTCAGTTAGCAGTCAATTGCTCTAACCACTGTACCACAGGGGCTCCTCAAAGTTACCATCCCAACCCAGTAATTCTCCTCCTAGGTATATATACCTGAGAATAATGAAAACCTATGTCCACTGACAAACATGTACATGAGGAGAAGCCCACCAAGGAAAAGACATTAGGATCCATTCCCAGGGTGCAGCAGGGGCTGTAATATGAGCCCTGTTGGGTTCCCTTTAGTCAGAGGGTAGTCATTATCTCTGAGTCACTGTTGTCATCCCCAGTTAAATTCAAGTTGAGCAGCCCCCTCCCAGTGCTATTTGAAAAGAGACAGGGGAAGGAGGGCGCATCCCTAGACCCTTTCAGGAGTAGACTTAGAGGATCAGGCGCATCTTCATCTTCAATGTGACATCTTTGCTTTTTAACAAAAAAGATCAGCAGTTTGAATCCATAAGCCGCTCCTTGGAAACCCTATGGGGCAGCTCTACTCTGTCCTGTAGGGTTGCTATGAGTCAGAACAGACTCGATGGCAACGGGTTTGGTATATAGTAGCCCTTATGTACGTGTGTTCTTGTTAAGAGCTGTTGAGTTGACTTTGACTCATAGCGACCCCACGTGACAGGGTAGAACTGCCCCCACAGGGTTTTCTAGGCTGTAATCTTAACAGAAGAATGTTTACCTGTGTTTTATGGACTATTCAAAGGCATTCGACTGTGGATTATAACAAATTATGGATAACATTACGAAGAATGCAAATTCCAGAACAATATTAATTGTGTTTATGAGGAACCTATACATAGATCAAAGAGGCAGTCAGTTGAACAGAACAAGGGGATACTGCATGGTTTAAAGTCAGGAACGGCATGCATCAGGGTTATGTCCTTTCACCATACCTGTTCAATCTGTATGCTGAGGAAATAACCCAAGATGTTGGACTATATGAAGAATGCGGCATCAGAATTGGAGGAAGACTCATTAACAATCTTTGATATGCACATGACACAACCTTCCTTGCTAAAAGTGAAGAGGACTAGAAGGACTTACTGATGAAGATCAAAGACCACAGATTTCAGTGTGGATCATACCTCAACATAAAGAAAACAAAAATCCTCACAATTGGACTAATAAGCAACATCATGATAAGAGGAGAAAAGATTGAAGCTATCAAGGATTTCATTTTACTTGGATCCATAATCAATGCCCATGGAAACAGCAGTCAAGAAATCAAAAGACACATTGCATTGGGCAAATCTGCTACAAAAGACCTCTTTAAAGTGTTGAAAACCAAAGACGTCACCTTGAAGATTAAGATGTGCTTGCCCCAAGCCATAGTGTTTTTTTTTTGTTTTGTTTTAAAATTTTTACGGTGCTTTAAGCGAAAGCTTACAAATCAAGTCAGTCCCTCATATAAACCTTATATACACATTGCTATATACTCCTAGTTGCTATATACTCCTAGTTGCTCTCCCCATAATGAGACAGCACATTCCTTCTCCCTACCCTGTGTTTTCGTGTCCATTAAGCCAGCTCTTGGCCCCCTCGGCCTTTACATCTTCCCTCAGACAGTAGCTGCCTGGATAGTCTCGTGTATCTACTTGATCCAAGAAGCCCACTCCTCACCAGTATCACTTTCTGTCTTGTAGTACAGTCCAATCCCTGTCTGAAGAGTTGGCTTCAAGAATGGTTTCTGTCTTCGGCTAACAGAAGGTCTGGGGACCATGACCTCCGGGGTCCCTCTGGTCTCAGTCAAACCATTAGGTTTGGTCTTTTTAGTAGAATTTTAGATCTGCATCCCCCTGCTCTCCTGCTCCTCCGTGGATTCTCTGTTGTGCTCCCAGTCATGGCAATCATCGGTTGTAGATGGCACCATCTAGTTCTTCTGGTCTCAGACTGATGTAATCTTTGATTTATGGGCTCATCCTTACCTTGTGTCTTTGGTGTTCTTCATTCTCCTTTCCTCCAGGCAGGTTAAGACCAATCGTTGCATCTTAGATGGCCACTTGCTAGCGTTTAAGACCCCAGATGCCACTCTCCAAAATGGGATGCAGAATGTTATCTTAATAGTTCTTATTATGCCAATTGACCTAGATGTCCCCTGAAACTATGGTCCCCAAACCCCGCCCCTGCTACTCTGGCCTTTGAAGCATTCGGTTTATTCAGTAGACTTCTTTGCTTTTGGTATAGTCCAGTTGTGCTGACCTCTCCTGTATTGTGTGTTGTCCATCCCTTCACCTAAATTAGTTCTTGTCTACTATCTAATTAGTGAATCCTCCCCCTTTTCTTTCTCCCCCTCCCCTCTTGTAACCATCAAAGAATATTTTTTTCCCTGTTTAAACTATTTCTTGAGTTCTTATAATAGTGGTCTCATTCAAAATTTGTCCTTTTGCAACTGACTAATTTCTCTCAGCATATGCCTTCCAGGTTCCTCCATGTTATGAAATGTTTCACAGATTCATCGTTGTTCTTTATCCATGCACAGTGTGTGAATATACCATAATTTATTTATCCATTTATCCATCGATGGGCACCTTGGTTGTTTCCATCTTTTTGCTATTGTAAACAGTGCTGCAAAGAACATGGGTGTCCATATATCTGTTTGTGTAAAGGCTCTTACTTCTCTATGATATATTCCAAGGAGTGGGATTGCTAGATCATGTGGTAGTTCTATTTCTAGCTTTTTAAGGGAGCACTAAATTGATTTCCAAAGTGGTTGTACCATTTTACATTCCCACCAGGAGTGTATAAGTGTTCCAGTTTCTCCACAACCTCTCCAACTTTAATTATTTTGTGTTTTTTGGATTAATGCCAGCCTTGTTGAAGTGAGATGAAATCTCATTGTAGTTTTGATCTGGACTTCTCTAATGGCTAATGATGGTGAACATTTCCTCATGTATCTATTAGCTACCTGAATGTCTTCTTTAGTGAAGTGGCTGTTCATATCCTTTGCCCATTTTTTAATTGGGTTATTTGTCTTTTTGTTGTTGGGTTTTTACAGTATCATGTAGATTTTAGAGATCACCCGCTGATCGGAGATGTCATAGCTAAGAATTTTTTCCCAGTCTGTAGGTAATCTTTTTACTCTTTTGGTGAAGTCTTTAAATGAGCATTAGGTGTTTGACTTTTAGGAGCTCCCAGTTATCTAATTTCTCTTTTGCTGTTTTTGCAGTTCTAGTAATGTTTTGTATACTGTTTATGCCATGTATTAGGGCTCCTAGCATTGTTTCTATTTTTTCTTCCATGAACTTTATCATTTTAGATTTTATATTTAGGTCTTTCATCCATTTTGAGTTGGTTTTTGTGCATGGTGTGAGGTATGGGTCTTGTTTCATTTTTTTGCAGATTGATATCCAGTTATGCCAGCACCATTTGTTAAAGAGACTGTCTTTTCCCCATTTAACAGACTTTGGGCCTTTGTCAAATATCACTTGCTCATATGTGGATGGATTTATGTCTGGATTCTCAATTCTGTTCCATTGGTCTATGTCTCTGTTGTTGTACCAGTACCATGCTGTTTTGACTACCGTGGCAGTACAATATGTTCTAAAGTGAGGTAGTGTGAGGCCTCCCACTTTGTTCTTCTTTTTCAGTAATGCTTTACTTATCTGGTGCCTCTTTCCCTTCTGTATGAAGTTGGTGATTTGTTTCTCCATCTCATTAAAAAATGTCGTTGGACTTTGGATCGGAATTGCGTTCTATCTATAGATTGCTTTTGGTAGAATAGACATTTTTACAATGTTAAGTCTTCCTGTCCATGAGCAAGGTATGTTTTTCCACTTATGTAGGTCTATTTTGGTTTCTTGCAGTAGTGTCTTGTAGTTTTCTTTGTATAGGTCTTTTATGTCTCTGGTTAGATTTATTTCTAAGTATTTTATCTTCTTGGGGGCTATTGTAAATGGTATTGATTTGGTGATTTCCTCTTTGAAGTTCTCTTTGTTGGTGTAGAGGAATCCAACTGATTTTTTTATGTACATTTTGTATCCTGAAACTCCGCTGAACTCTTCCATTAGTTTCAGTAGTTTTATTAAGGATTCTTTAGGTTTTTCTGTGTATAAGATCATGTCATCTGCAAACAGAGATACTTTTACTTCTTTGCCAATTTGGATGCCCTTTATTTCTTTATCTAGCCTAACTGCTCTGGCTAGGACGTCCAGCACAATGTTGAATAAGAGCAGTGATAAATTGCGTCCTTGTCCGGTTCCAGTTCTCAAGGGGAATGCTTTCAGACTCCCTCCATTTAGGATGATGTTGGCTGTTGGCTTTGTATAAATGCCCTTTATTATGTTGAGGAATTTCCCTTCCATGCATATTTTGCTGAGAGTTTTTATCATGAATGCCTGTTGGACTTTGTCAAATAGTTTTTCTGCATTAGTTGATAAGATCATGTGGTTCTTGTCTTTTGTTTTATTTATGTGATGGATTACATTGATTGTTGTTCTAATGTTGAACCATCCCTGCATACCTGGTATGAATCCCACTTGGTCATGATGAATTTTCTTTTTTTTTTGATATGTTGTTGAATTCTATTGGCTAGAATTTTGTGGAGGATTTTTGCATCTAAGTTCATGAGGGATATTGGTCTGTAATTTTCTTTTTTTGTGGAGTCTTTACCTGGTTTTGTGTCAGGGTTATACTGGCTTCATGGAATGAGTTCGGGAGTATTCCGTCCTTTTCTATGCTCTGAAATTCCTTTAGTAATAGTGGTGTTACCTTTTCTCTGAAAGTTTGGTAGAATTTCTCAGTGAAGCCATCAGGACCAGGGCTTTTCTTCATTGGGAGTTCTTTTTGATTACTTTTTCAATCTCTTCTTTTGTTATAGGTTTATTTATTTGTTCTGTCTCTGTGTTAGTTTAGGTGGATAATGTGTTTCTAGAAATTTGTCCATTTTCTCTAGGTTTTCAAATTTGTTAGAGTACAACTTTTCATAGTAATCTGTTATGATTCTTTTAATTTCAGGTGGGTCTCTTGTGATATCACCCATCTCATGTCTTATTTGGCTTATTTGGTTCATCTGTTTTGCTTTTCTGAGTCTGGCCAATGGTTTATCGATTTTGTTAATCTTTTCAAAGAACCGCCTTTTGGTCTTGTTAACTCTTTCAATTGTTTTTGTGTTTTCTATTTCATTTAATTCTGCTCTAATTTTTATAATTTGCTTTCTTCTGGTGCCTGAGGGTTTCTTTTGTTGCTCTGTATTTGTTCAAGTTGTAGGGATAATTCTTTGATTTTGGCCCTTTCTTCTTTTTGTATCTGTGCACTTATTGATATAAATTGACCTCTGAGCACTGCTTTCGCTGTGTCCCAAAGGTTCTGATAGGAAGTGTTTTCATTCTCATTGGAATCTATGAATTTCTTTATTCCATCCTTGATGTCTTCTATAATCCAGTCATTTTTGAGTAGGGAATGTTCTGTTTCCAAGCATTTGATTTCTTTTCCCTACTTGTCCTGTTATCGATTTCTACTTTTATGGCCTTATCGTCAGAGAACATGGTTTGTAATATTTCAATGTTTTGGATTCTGTTAAGGCTTGCTTTATGGCCTAATACATGGTCTATTCTAGAGAATGTTCCATGTGCTTTGCAAAAAAAGTATACTTGGATGTTGTTGGGTGGAGTGTGCTGTATATGTCTGTGAGGTCAATTTGGTTAATTGTGGCATTAGCTCTTCTGTGTCTTTACTGAGCTTCTTTCTGGATGTTTTGTCCTTCACTGAAAGTGGTGTGTTGAAGTCTCCTACTATTATTGTGGAGCTGTCTATCTCATTTTTCAATGCTGTTAGAGTTTGTTTTATGTATCTTGAAGCCCTGTCATTGGGTGCATAAATATTTAATATGGTAATATCCTCCTGGTTTATTGTCCCTTTAATCATTATATAGTGTCCTTCCTTAACCTTTGTGGTGGATTTAACTTTAAAGTCTATTTTGTCAGAAATTAATATTGCCACTCCTGCTCTTTTTTGATTGTTGTTTGCTTGATATATTTTTTCCATCCTTTGAATTTTAGCTTGTATGTGTCTTTAAGTCTAAGGGGTGTCTCTTGTAGGCAGCATATAACCGGATCTTGTTTTTTTATCCATTGTGCAACTCTCTGTCTCTGTATTGGTGCATTTAGTCCATTTACATTCAGCGTGATTATAGATAGAGTTGAGTGCTGTCATTTTGATGCCTTTTTTTGTGTGTTGTTGACAGTTTCATTTTTCCACTTCCTTTTCTGTGCTTAGAAGTTTTTCTTTGTGAATTGTGTGTTCTTTTTCCTTCTGGTTGAATTTGTTTTTTGCTGAGTCTTTATGTTTATCTTCTTTTTTATTTTGAAGTGTAGGGTTGTTAGTCTTCTTTGTGGTTACCTCAATATTTACCCCTATTTTTCTAAGTTTAAACCCAACTTGTATCTCCCTATAACGCCTTGATTTCCTCTCCATATGGAAGATCTATGCCTACTTTATTTAGTCCCTCTTTATTGATTATTGCCACCTCTTACATAATGACATCACTGATTCCCTGTTTTTACCATTTTTTTTTAAATCTTGATTTATTTTTATGATTTCTCTATCTGAGTTGATACCTGGATGCTCTGTTCTCTGTTCTAGTGATGAGTTTATATCTGATATTATTGATTTCCTATCCAGAGAATTCTCTTTAGTATTTCTTGTAGTTTTGGTTGGTTTTTGCAAATTCCCTAAGCTTCCGTTTATCTGGAAATGTCTTAATTTCGCCTTCATATTTGAGAAACAATTTTGTTGGATATATGATTCTTGGCTGGCAATTTTTCTCCTTCAATGCTTTATATATGGTCATCCCATTGCCTTCTTGCTTGCATGGTTTCTGCCAAGTAGTCTGAACTTATTCTTATTGATTCTCCTTTGTAGGTGACTTTTCGCTTATTCCTGGCTGCTCTTAAAATTTTCTCTTTATCTTTGGTTTTGGCAAGTTTAATGATAATATGTCTTGGTGATTTTTTTTTGGTATCTTCCTCGTATGGGATTCGATGAGCATCTTGGATAGATATCCTTTCCTCTTTCACGATATCAGGGAAGTTTTCTGCCAACAAATCTTCAATAATTCTCTCTTTATTTTCTGTTATCCCTCCCTGTTCTGGTATTCCAATCACTCGCAAGTTATTCTTCTTGATAGAGTCCCACATGATTCTTAGGGTTTCCTCATTTTTTTTTAATTCTTTTATCTGATTTTTCTTCAAATATATTAGTGCCAAGTGATTTATCTTCAGTTTCACAAATTCTGCATTCCAGTTCCTCAATTCTGCTCCTCTGGCTTTCTATTGAGTTGTCTAATTCTGTAATTTTACTGTTAATCTTCTGAATTTCTAAATGCTGTCTCTCTATGGATTCTTGCAGTTTATTAAATTTTTCATTATGTTCCTGAATTATCTTTTTAATTTCTTCAACTGCTTTTTCTGTGCTTTCCTTTGCTTTCTCTGTTTGTCGCCTGATCTCATTCCTGATGTCTTGAAGAGTTCTGTATATTAATCTTTTGTATTCAACACCTGGTAATTCCGGGAATATATCTTCATCCAGGAGAGTCCTCGATTCTCTGTTTTGGGAGTTTGTTGAAGCAATCATGGTCTGCTTCTTTATGTGATTTGATATGGACTGTTGTCTCCAAGCCATTTGTAAGTTATTGTTTTAATTTATTTTATGATTGCTCACTGTGCCCTAGTTTCTTGCTTTGTTTTGTTTTGATACAGCCAAATAGGCTACTAGAGTGAGCTAACCTGGTTATTGGAGCCTTTGAAGTGCTAATGTCCTGTTACCAGATGGCTAGAGCTGTTACCTGATATATGAGCCTAAGAGTCCATTCACTATTCTCATATTGATTCAGCTCAGGTGTCCTGATAGTCGGTCACCTAGTATGTGGTGTAGGCTCTCACCTAGTATCTTAGAGGAGCAGTGGAGCTGGGTGTATGCACTGGTTTCTGGTAGCTCCAGGGGGTCACACTCTGAGGAAGGCAGGGGGCTGACAGCCTTCTGCCAAGTGTCTGTGTTCTTTAGAGTGCTCTCGTGGGTAGGCTCTGCAGCTGTACCTTAGGCACCCAATGCTTATACCTGTAAGGATTGGTAGGTACCACTATCCTTTCATGGTGGCTAGGTGGTGTGGAAGGAGCCTCCAGTCCTCAGGTCCCTGCTGTGGGTAGGTGAAGGCCTTATTTAACAGGCAGAGTGGTATCAGACCTCCAAAACCTGCCTCTCCACCACACAGCTGAAGCAGTTACGGTCAGACCTCAAACAGATTTGCCCTTGCAATATAATAGCCACCTGGATCTATGTACAGGTGAGAGACAAAGTCTGTGAGTCACTTATGCCTGGACTGGAGCCGCTTCTGCTCTGAGCTTCCAGATTAGGGGAGACTGCAGAGTACTTGTTCATTTGTTCCTCTTCCCAGGTCAGAAGAATGGCTCATGGAGCGCAGCAGGTTCTCTCTCAGGCCTAGGGAAATCAACTGTTAATGAAGCCGGCTGGGGCAGAAGGGGTAGGCATCAGATAGACGGGAGAAAGTTCTTTCAAAGGAAGGAGCTATTAGATCTGTACATGGTAAATTAGGCAAAATCACTTATCTTGTGTCTAGAACACTGTTTTAACTCAGATTCCAGAGGCATGTGTAGCCTGTGTACACTGGCTGGGTCCCCTCTGAGATTGCCCCAGGGGGTTAGGGCTGTGTCCTGCACTTGGCTTCTTTCTCTTTTGCTGAAGCAGCTGTGTCCTAAACTCCACAGCAGTCCCATAGCTGTCATACCAGGGGGTGGGGGTGCCACCACTTCAGTTGCCTCCTTTTGCTGAAGCAGCTGCTCCCTAAACACCACAGCCAGCCCCGTTGTAGATATGCCACAGGGTCAGGGGTGCACCACTCTGCTTGCCTTCTTTCACTGAAGCTGCCGTGTCTCAGGAAACTACCATCATCCCCGCCACAGATGCACCAAAGAATGGTGCCAAGTAATCTGAGCTGAGGTGCTGCACGGGCTCAGCAACTAATCACTGCTTCTGCACCGTCTCTCCCTCTCCCGTCGCTCAGACTGATTCCTTAATTTTGCCTTTGATGCTCAGGGTTTCTAACTTGTCATATATAGAATTGATTCATTTGTCTTTTTGGGTCTTTGTTATAAGAGGGATTGGCTGAAGCTTCTGGCTAGTTTACCATCTTGGCCCCGCCCCCACCATAGTGTTTTTAATTGCCTCACATGCATGTGAAAGCTGAGCGTTGAATAAGGAAGACCGAAAAGAATTGACACCGTTGAATTGTGGTGTTGGCAAAGAATATTTAATATATCATGGACTGCCAGAAGAATGAACAAATCTGTCTTGGAAGAAGTATGACCAGAATGCTCCTTGGAAGCAAGGATGGTGAGACTGCATCTTACATATTTTGGACATGTTGTCAGGAGGGATCAGTCCTGGAGAGGGACATCACGCTTGGTAAAGCAGAGGGTCAGTGAAAAAGAAGACCTTTAACAAGATGAATTGACATGGTGGCTACAACAACGGGCTTAAGCATAACAATGAATGTGAGGATGGCGCAGAACCAGGAAGTATTTCGTTCTGTCGTACATAGGGTTGCCATGAGTTGGAACTGACTTTCAATGGCCCCTAACAACAACAACAATCTTAATGGGAGCAGATCACCAGGTCTTTTTTGTGCAGAGCTGCTGGGTGGATTCGATCCGCCTAACTTTCGGTTAGCAGCTGAGCACTTAACCATTACACCTCCAGGGCTCTTCAATGTATATGTATACAAAACCACAATAAAATTTTCAAAACTAAAAATGAAAGAATGCATTAAAAAAAAAAAAAAGGCAGGGAGAGCAACTCAAAGGCTTATAGGAGCCCAGAGGAGACATCAATGATTGAAACCAGCTGGTGATGTGCAAATCAAACCCTTAAGAATATTATCTTGACCACCAGGTCATGTGAGCTCCCTTTCAGTCTTTGAAGCCCGTGGCCTTTTCTGCCTGGCTTTCCTATATCAATTTGTGATAGCACCATGGACACAGAGAATTATATTTTGGCCAAAAGAAAAACAGAGCACAGTGATGAATAGCGGCTGAACCCCTGACTTGAGCTGGGGGTGCAGTGCGGAGCGGAGACTGGGGGAATGGAGCACCCGTACCTCCCACGCCCGGGGATCAGACTCTCAGCATCACCCGTGGGGCCATACAGGAAAGCAATGCAAGTCAGGTGCCACCAAGTGTCCTCACTTTTCATGCAAAACTGGAAATCCACATTTGTATATGTATCTTCTTAAATATTTACACAATTTGCTTTGTCTATATGTTTTTCGACACTACATGACAAAACAAAACATATCATGATGTCCAGCAAGGCCCACTGAGCTCAAGAAGGTCCCTGGGTGCATAGGCATTCCCTGATGAACAAGTTCTACCCCCACTGTCTTTGAGGACTGCCGGGTAGCACTCTGTCCAGGGTAGCTTTCCTGGTGGCCCAGGCAGAGTCAACGCCCTCACTGCCCCCTCTACCACAGGACCAAGTGCACAGTGCTGTGCCTGGAGGAGCAGGAGGGCAAACTAATCTGATCCCAGACTGCCTGCACCCAGAGCCCAGGATGAGAGGGGCACATGGCAGCAACCCAGTATATGCAGCAGCCAGGCGGGAGGAAGCATGTGGTGATGGACCACAGACCTTGAGAATCCTTCCTCTTCCTCTTCCACCTCAGATGGACTCAGCAGCAATCAGAACAGGGAGGGGCAGTTTACACTTCCATTGGTTATGCCTCTAGGCAGGGCAGCAGAGGAGGCAATGAGTTGAGAGTGAAGCAGGGCTTTCTCCCTTCTGCACCGGTGAGACTTTATTTCTTAAGATGTGCCAGGCCCTGTCCTGAGCCCTTTCAGGCATGGTGGTTTCTGAAATGCACTATCTCCATTTTTAAAATGAAGATGCAGGGGCGGGGGGGGGGGGGGCTAGGATGTGGTTAGGCAGTGGGATCTCAAAGTGCACCCTTGGAGCCAGAGAGCCCTGTCCTTGCCCCTGGAGTTGAATGCAGCTCCTCAGCCTTTGATGCCTGGCCAGAACCTTCCGGAGCTCATCCCAACCAGGGCAAAGGAGCCGTTTATACCTCGGGCCTCTGCAGCCTTTGTGGTAGGCTTTGTCATGCCCACATGCCTGCCTCTTCCCCGGACTGGGACTCGTCAGGGCAGAGGGAACTGTGCACGTTCGTTATTCAGCCCAGGCCTGGCTCAGGGATGCTTGCAAACACAGGTAGATGGATGGATGGCTGGATTCTGACAGTGGAAAGTGAATCCCTCATATCCACAGCAACTGAGCCAGGCAGCAGTGCCAACGGACAGGGCTGTGGCGGTGCCAGCACCCTAGTCATTGTTTCTGAATATGTTATGGGTAGACCTGGTCAGCTGACTACAAATCAGTTCTAGAGGCAAGGGAGGAGCTAAAGGCAGAGCCCAGGCTTCTGGACTGCACGCCGTCCCTGGGTTTGGCAATGCCAAGGCAGGACATGGAACCAGGCCAGGAGAAGGAACCAGACAGGGAGGGAGAGAGATTCAAACTTGAACTCAGCTGGCGTGTGTGTGTGTGTGCACGCACAGATTCTGGGCCCATCAGGCCAGGCAGGTGGCATGATAGCCAGTCAACCCGAGGCCACCAGAGGTAATCTGACAAGCTAGGCCATGGCCAGAGTCTGAAGGGGCAGGGGTGCTGTTCAAGGGCTTAGGATCATCCAAGACTACTTGGTGCAAACCTCCAGGAAGCAGTGAGGGTGTGGGTCTGATGCTGGAGACAGGGGTCACAGCTGGAGCTGTTGCTGTGGGCACGGTCCCTGTGAGCAGACTGGAATTAGATCAGCCGTATCCCGCATCTTCCTTCCATCCCTCCACTGGTGAGGTCAGGCCCTTCCTATCAGTCAGTCTCAGGGTCCCTGCACTTCCTAGCCCTCTGTTGAGACCTGGGGGTCTGGCTCAGAAGTGGGTCAGCAAAGCTACAAGGCAGGGCCATTGCCCAAGATCGGTGAGGCTGGGGCCCACCCCATCTCCTTTCAAAGCACAGCAGGTAGGAAAACAATTGTGTTCCCCCTGGATTTGGTGTTTGATGCAGGCACTGACTGTGCAGGGGCCAGTTTGCCCCCCTCTCCTGCTGTCTTCATCCACAGGGAGCTGGTGGCCCCGTAGGACCAGGAGTGGGCCCACATTATGAGTTATAGGATGCATGGTCACTGGCATCCTGGGTGCCATCTGGCTTCAGTCCCCCACTGAGCCCCTCCACACAGACACTGGTGAGCTCAGGGACTGGCTATCATGCCACCTGCCCAGGCTGATGGGCTCAGAATCTGTGTGCACGCACACACACACACAAGCTTGACAAGTCACCCACTAGTTCCTCTTCACTGTCCCAGCCCCTCCTATAGCTCCACCTATGTCCCCGTGGTGAGCGCTCTGTGAAACTGTCCTTCTTCCCCAAGGAGAGCCTCGGAGGGTCTTGTTCTGCCCTCAGGGCACTGGGCCCAAGGGCTCCTTCAGGTGGGAGCACAGCAGCCTTACCCAGGCTGAGGGCCTACAGCCAGCTAGGCTCAGGGCAGTGTGCCCCGGGTCCCAGACAGATGGCCTTGGGACACTCTGTCAGGCCACAGGTGCTCAAAGGGGAAGGATGCTGGGATCCTCTTGTGAGGATCCCGGTGTCAAGGTTGGCCATGGAGCTCTGCGAGCCTGATGCCTCCTCTAAGGCCTAGCAGGGATTGGACTGGTCCAGAGGTGGGCCAGACACCAGGCCTCCCACAACTTAGGCCAGGGGCACCTCTCAGGGTCCCACAGTCACCCCAGGGTCTCCTACGTGAACAAAAATTAGATGTGTCTGCCCTGTGGACAAGTGAGTGCGTATGCACATGTGTGTATAAGAGAGAGAGGGTTTGTGTGTGTATAACTGTCCACCAGAGGTAAACTGATTCCAGGAGTCTCAAACTCCAATACAACCAGGCCAAGCAGGCACTATAATGAAAGGGGCAGGCCAGATGGGAATTAGCACGGAGTAAGGTTTAAGGAGCTGGGTCTGCCCCACCTAGAAGAGGCATGGCACCTCCTGCCAAACACTGTCCTAAAGGGTTGTCAGGCCTTCCCATTTTTCTGAATAAACTGAAAATTGAGATTTTAATGTGAAATTTCCTGATTTTTAAGTGTATACTCAAAGTTTCTGAAAACACCATGTAAGTCAAATAAAAAATGTCAGGGTGGGCCGGGTACACCCCATGAGCCTCCAGGATGAGGCCTAGTCCAACCCGATTTCACAAAAGAGGAAAATGAAGCCAGGTCAGAGCAATGACCCAGCATGCCAGGGCCATGCTGAGCCCTCCCTGCTTGGCCCACCCACCCGTACCCCAGCCTGCCGTAACCCTTGAGGAGCACCCACATGGTCTAGATACTAAGCATGCCAAGAAAAAGAGACTCAGACCCTTCCCTGGACCAGTCCCAGGGAGTTTTCTAAAGTGACCCAAGGTGGCTCCCTGCAGAGATGGCCTCTTCTCCCTGTGAGAAAATGCCATACTCCTTCCCCATCCCAGGTCCTGGGACAAGCCAAGCCCAGTTTTGTCTTATCGGTTACAAAGGCCAAGAATGGAAGGCGCTCCTGGCACATCACCCAGAACAAAGGAACATGGTCATCAGACCTCCCACCAGGCCCAAGTTTCAGACACATTTCAGACACGTGCAGGAGAGCCTCTTGCACCTGTTGTATCTATCACTGACCATTTGCTCCCCAAGATGGAGGGCCTATGAGGACAGAGGTGCAGGTGGCTGCATGAGCGCCAGGAGTATGGGCAAGTAGGTGGGCAGAGCAAAGCCTCAGAGCCCTGGGACATGTGCTGGACTGGACCACCACAGGATCTGCCTACCCAGCTCTGCTTGGCCTGGGCAAGGAGGCCATTTCCAGAGTCTGCAGGCTGCTCCAAACCAACCAGCCACCTTCACCCCATCTCCCACCCCTGCAAGTCCTGTCCACTGGATATGGCCCCCCACCCCCAATGCCTCTTCCCTCCCTCTAATGCTCTGCAGATGGGCTTCCTCACAGGCCTCCAAGAAAAACATAAAGACCGCAGAGTTCTCCTCACAGACACGGAACCACTGGAAAGATCTCTTGTGACGTTCCCGAAATGAAAATAAAGAGTTCCTCTGAAGTCCATTTCAACTCCTAGGCAGCGCTGGCCACATTTGAGAGGCTGGTCCCGCCGCTTGGGAGCCTGGTGGACCCAGAGACAAGATGCCCGGCTGGGGAGCCATTATGCGGCCCGCCCCCGCCCGCCTCTTGGCCAGCCCACTCTGCTCACTCGACTGTCCATTTCCCCTTGGTGTTGGCATCAAAGAGCTCTGCAGAGATGCACAGCTCACGGCCCACAACAGACATGAGACCTCCAGGCTCCACGCTTGGTCATAGGGGCCCATGCCCCCCTCCTGGCCTTAGGTGCTCTGAGCTGGTCAGAGGTTCCCATCTATGCCAGCCTGCTTTGCCCCTACTGAGCCTGGGAGCTGGGCTTAGGTCCTAGTACCCTCTGCATGAGCTGCTGTGGCTGCCGTAGCTGGGGCTCCAGGCGTGATGGGCAGGGCAGTGCAGCCTATCACTCCCCTTGTCGCTAACAGGTGCCCCTTAAAGGCACCCGGCCCTAACAAGCTGCACTGAACTTCCAGTCAGCTCGGCCCACGTCCCACTCGCACCGCCCCCTGGGAGCTCAAGCTTGAGGTCTCGGAATCTCGGGGCAGCCCTCATCCTCATCTTGTCGGACATCACCTGGTCAGCCTGGGCTCACCACTCCAGCTCTTTGGTTTCCTGGTTCCATCTCCTGCCAACTCCACTTGTCCACCATGCTTGGCTAGCCCTAGCCCCTGCCAATGACTTGTGAAAACTCTCAGTATTAGAAGGCTGGGTATTGGGCCCTGTGGCACACCAAACAAGTCCCTGAAATCTGCCAAATAGAGGTTCAAAGCCCAGGCAGCACTTCTTTGACATTTTTACCCATCCCAAACAGCAGGCCAGAAAGATCTGGATAGAGTCCTTGACAAAAGCACAGGCACATGGGCACCTTCCCAATCCCAACCTTGACAAAGGAGACGATGCTTGCAAGTGCCCTTTGAGGGTCTGCAGGGTCAGGGTGTGTGGCAGAGGTGGTGCATCCCTGACGGCTATGGTTCTGGCTCTGTTGTGATTGAAGATGGGACTGTGGTTCTGCCCAGTGGGCAGCACCCCCCCTTTGCCCAATGTGGGGATCAGATAAGAGGACCCCAAGGATCCTTGTGGCCCTACCCTCTATATTTCTAATCCAGCCACTCCTCTCCATCCCGGCAGCCACCCCCAGGCTCATGGCAAGAGCCTCCTTCCAGCTCCCTGCTTCTCCCCTCCCACCCTCTGCCAAGGAAATCAGACCATGCTGCTATGGTACTTAGAACAGGGCACGGCCCACTGCACCAAGACTGAGCCACTCGACCACTGTGCTTTGCCCCCGGGCCCTCTCCTTCCACATCCTTCTGGACCCCAAAACAGGCCAAGTCCACTCCCTCCAGGACCCTCACACTTGTTACCCACAACGCCCTTCTCTCCTAGTTAACTCCAATAACCACTTGGGATCTCGACTCAAACATCTGGTCACTGTGAGGCTGCTTCGTGGCACATTCCACCGCTTCTAATTGGGTAGGTCTATGTGGGCTGGCCCTCCCCATGAGGTCAGGCCTGCATCCGTCTGCTCCCCCGGGTCCGAGTCTGGCCCAGACCCAGCCCTGCGTGGGCTCAGAGACTGAACTGAATGAACGAGTAGATGAATCAGAGTGGTGAATTCCACAGTGCACTTTGTGATGATGACATGGAGTGATGAATGATAACCAGAGCAGGCTCGGAGCAGCCAGGCCTCTCTTTCCCTGGCCCCAGCCCCTTGTCACCCCAGCAGGACAGTGTCCCCAGGGTGCAAGGCCACCATCACAGCACTGCTGCCACCAGGATAGGGAATGGCCTGGCAGTTGTAGCTGGTATATTTCCAATGGCAGTACATTGCCAATGGCCGGGCAGTTGCAGGAGGTACATTCCCAACAGCATCGGTGGGGCTCCATCCTCTTGCCTGCAGCAGATTTCTCAAGGAAAGCCTACATGGCAACTTCGAGAACGTGTTCGAGAAAGTTCTACAGTGTTGGGGCCTGAGCCATGGCTACCTAGCTTCTCTGATTTTGGTTGCTGTGCAGCTCAGTGTCCTTAACATCAGGGTCTGACCCCAGCTCCAGGAGACTGTGGGGAGGAGGCAGTGGGTCACAGTAGGGCAATCACTGTGAAATTTCCCCCCTGGGGTGATGAACAAAACCAGCTACATCATCTTTGGGGCCCAATGCACAGTGAAAAGGTAAGAGTTAGTAGGAATTCCAAGGCAGTGGCAGCAGAACATTACACCAACCATGGGCCCTTCTGGGCGTGGGGCCCCGTTTGACTGAGCAGGTCCAGCACCAGGGCAGTTGGCCCTGGTCATGAGCGAGGAGGTGCTCTACTCTGGGTGAAGGCCCAGTGACTGCTGTCATCCTACAGGCCTGTGACCCCAGCCCATGGTCCCATCTGCACAAACCCAGAATCTGCAGCCAGGAGTGTGAGAGCTGCAGAAGGCCAGCAGGTGTCCTGATGTTGCAACAATAAAGCTGACCATTTGTGGTCAGCCCTCAAATGTCTACAAGAACCAGCTGTTTCTCCAGGAATGGGGGCCACTTGGCCAGGCTTCCTGGGCAGTGACATGCGTTCTTTCTTTTTATGGATATTTCAGGACCAGGGACTCTGCCTGATGCTGGGAGTTCTGCCACAAGCAAAAAATTCTCCCCATAGCTAACGTGCTAAGTGACCTTAAGACACTTTCTCACTCATTCGCTCTGGGCCTCAGTTTCTGCATCTATAAAATGGAGCGCTGGGCCTCAATGCTCAGAGGCTCCATGAGTCCCAAAGACAGCCAGTCCTGGACTTTGGGAGGTTACAAGAGGCTGGATCCTGGACTTTAGGTGGGGTCTGAGATAGCCAGGTCTTGTCAGCCCAAGCCCTGGGGTTGAGCAGGAGGGCACTGCATGGGGAATCAGGCAGCCCTGCGTTCTAGGCCCATGCCTTCCTGCACCACACAGGTATAACAGACTACCTGGGTTTACCTGTGACTCTACAACTTACTAGCTTTGTGACCATAGGCAGGTCATTAGCATTTCTGCACCTCAGTTTCCTCATCTGTAAAGTGGACACAATGATAGCACCAACCATAGGTGGCTACAAGGATCAAATCAAATGTCTCTGCAGTGGTCTGGAGAACACCTGCCCAGCTAAGTGCTCAACTTGGTGGTTCATTGGAAGAATACTCATCTTCCATGCAGAAGACCGAGGCTTGATTCCCAGCCAATGCACCTCATGTACAGCCATCACGTCTGTCAGTAGAGGCTTGCATGTTACTATGATGTTGAACAGGTTTCAGTGGAGCTTCCAAACTAAGACGGACTGGGAAGAAAGGCCTGGTGATCAACTTCCAGAAATCAGCCAGTGAAAACCCTATGAATCATAATGATCTGATATCTTCAATCAGTCATGGGGATGGCACAGGATAGTGTTTTGTTCTGTTGCGCATGGGGTTGCCAAGAGTCAGCAGCTAACAACAACAAGCACTCAGCAAATGCTATGCATTCTTCTTCTCTCTCTGCTACTCTCATTAGTACTTGGGACAACAGTACTCAAGAGCCTCAGTTTCCCACCCCACTCCACGGGGCTACTGTGTGGGTGAAATGACACATCAGTGCAGGCTGCCCCACCCTTTGGCAGGCCCTCCATAAACATGTGTGGTCCTGACCACTGACCCAGCCCCAGGCATGTGCGGGGGGTGGGGGGGGGCAGGGCAGAAGACGGACCATCCACAGACCTAACTCCAGAAAAACAGAATTTTGTGCAACTAAAACCAACTGAACTGAAAAGGCAAGAGGAACTACAACCTGGGGAAAAGGTTTGTATCAAACATGACAGAAAGTCAATACCTAAAACAGATAAAGGGCTTATCCCAATATTTAAGAACACAGGAGTTAAACAGGCAAAGGACTTAAATGAGAAGAGGAGACATACAAAGTAATCAAACACAGGGCAGAGCACTTATGCTCACCAGCAATCAAAGAAGCGCAAATTAAAGCAGAAAGCAGCGTGCCTTTACTGCTAGGTCAGCGAGATAGTCAATGTTGAAGCCAAGGGTGTGGTGAGGATTTGGAGAAACCAGTCTCCGAGGTGGGAAGTCAGTTCAGCTCTGCCCAGAGAGCTGCAGGTCTGTTGTGTGCTGGGGTGCCATCATTTGTTCAATCACTCAGCAAGTACTCGCTGGCGGCCGCTCTCAGCACCAGGGCTCAAGGGGTATGGGGCTGGTACAGGCCATAGCCTGCAGGGTCAGCAACAGCTATTCAGAGGAGACCAAGCTGCTAGGATGTCCCCAAACCCAAATTCTAAGAGAGGCTGAAATTGGGACAGAGGACCTTAGGGCTCTATTGCTCTGTGGTGAGCAGCCTCCAGCTGCTAGGTGGACAGCAGGCTTTCCTTGCAAGGACACGAGAAATGGATAGCACAGTACCCCACACTGACAGCATGCCTGCTGCTCCTTCCACTTCCATTCACTCCAACAGGTTCAGGGCCCTCCCCAAAGTGGTTGGTGAGGAAAGGAGGACCTGACCTGGCAGAGAGGCCAGGACACAATACACGTCTGCAGGGGCCCTAGACTTTGCATCATCCCCAACAGCCTCGACAAAAAAGTCATGGTCTGGTTTCAGTGGACATCTAAGTCAATTGGCATAATAAAATCTATTATGAAAACATTCTGCATCGCACCTTGGAGAGAGGCATCTGGGGTCTTAAATGCTAGCAAGCAGCCATCTAAGTTGCATCAATTGGTCTCAACCCACCTGCATCAAAGGAGAATGAAGAACACCAAGGACACACAGTAATTATGAGCCCAAGAGACAGAAAGGGCCACATAAACCAGAGACTAAAACAGCCTGAGACCAGAAGAACTAGATGGTGCCCAGCTACAACTGATGACTGCCCTGACAGGGAACACAACAGAGAACCCCTGAAGGAGCAGGAGAGCCGTAGGATGTAGACCCCAAATTCTTAAAAAAAGACCAGACTTAATGGTCTGACTGAGACTAGAAGGACCCCGGTGGTCATGGCCCCCAGACCTTCTGTTGGCCCAGGACAGGAACCATTCCCAAAGCCAACTCTTCAGACAGGGATTGGACTGGACAATGGGTTGGAGAGGGATGCTGGTGAGGAGTGAGCTTCTTGGATCAGGTGGACACTTGAGACTATGTTGGCATCTCCTCCCTGGAGGGAAGATGAGAGGGTAGAGGGGGTTAGAAGCTGGCAAAATGGACGCAAAAAGAGACGATGGAGGGAGGGAGCGGCAGGCTGTCTCATTAGGCGGAGAGCAATTAGGAGTATGTAGCAAGGTGTATACAAGTTTTTGTGTGAGAGACTGACTTGGTTTTTAAACTTTCACTTAAAGCACAATAAATATTTAAAAAAAAAAAAAAAAAAGCCATGGTCTCTGCCTCCATGAGCTCCTCCTGAGCCTACCTGCCCATGGGGCTGCAACTGGAGACACCTCTGCCCTGTGTGTCTGGAGGCTGAAATGTGGCTGGACCTGTGGCCTGGGCCTTCTCTCCTGGGAAGCACTGTCCTCTGAGTAGGCAGCCCAGAGCAGTGGGAGGAGCACGGCTGGGTCAGAGGGACGAGCCCAGGTCTGGTTTTTGTACTAGCACTGACCACCTGTCATGCCCTCCTCCGCAAGCAGCCATGTCTCAGGGTCACAGCCACAACCAGCCTCCCAGTTGCTCCATCCAAAAGCCAGGAGGTGTCCTTGATTCCTCCCTCACACCCACGTCTTATGAGCTATAAGTCCAAACACGTCCTGAGCCCATCTATTCCGCTCCAGGCCACCACCATGCCACCAGGACCACCGAATGGCTCCTCGTGGGCCTCCTTGCTCCCTCTCTTGCCACCCAAAGCCCTCCAAAGGCTTCCCATTGCACAGAGAACAAAATCTCAACTCACACCAAGACTGCCATAATTTGGTGTGATCCAGCACCTGCCTACCTCTCCAGACTTAGCTCCTTTCTTTCTCCTGGTTGTTCCCTTTGTTCCAGGCATGGGACCTTCCTCCTGCCCCTCAATCACACAAAGATAACTCCCATCTCAGGGCTTTGCACATGCTTTTCCCTCAGCCTGGGACATTCTTCCAGGGCCAGGTCTTTCCATCATCCAGGTCTCAGTTCATTGTCACCATCTCAGAGGGGATTTCCTACCCATCCTACCTGGATTGGCTCCCTCCCTTTCCCACTCTCTCTCTCTTCAACCTCTTTTACTGTGTTCACAGACTATCACACCCTATGTTGTCTGCTTATTGTGCCTCCGCCACTTGACTAGGAGCTCCAGAAGAGCAGGGATTTCATCCAGTTCATCCCTGCTATATCCCAGCACCTTGTCCGATCCCTGGTGCATGGTGGATATGCACTAAAAACTTGTTGAATGAATGAATGAGAGAATGAATGCATACCAGTGAGCAAGGTGTCCTTTCTGAGCCTTAGTTTCCCGCCTAAGAAGTCCAGTTACTAATTATTATGGCTCCTGTGGTTTGGGGAGCATCACGGCATTACTGAGCCTCCATAGCTCTTGGCTCCTGGTCCCTTCCCAGCCAGGATCAGCCCATTCACCTACTGCCACACAAGTCCAGCTCCCAGGCCATCTCCAGAAGGTCCTTGTCACCGGCCTCCTGCCACATCCTGCTCCATCAGCCAAGCTCTAACCTGGTCCCTGAGCTAGTGAGTCATCATCCCACCTGGGCACCTTCACAGAGGCTCTCAGCTGGACTCCCCCACCAGCAGTTCTAGGTACCTTCTCTGAGGCTTTGCCCATGGTGACAGTGCAGCCCAAACCCCAGTACCAAGCCCAGGCAACTGTGGCTGTTATGGATTGAATTGTGTCTCCCAAAAGATGTGTTGAAGTCCTCGCCACAGTACCTGTAAATGTGACTATTGGGAAATAGGGTTTTGAAGATATCATTAGTAAACATGAGGTCATACTGGAGTAGGGTAGACGCTAATCCTATATGACTGCTGTCCTTATAAAGTGAAGAAACACAGAGAGGCAGACAAAGGGAAGAAGACCATGTGAAAATGCATCTACGTGTCAAAGAATACCTAGGGCTACCAGGAGCTGAGAGAGACAAGAAAGGATCTTGCCCTAGAGCCTTCAGAGAGAGCACGATCCTGCTGGCACCCTGAATTCAGATTTCTAGCCTTAGAAAATTCTCAGAATGTTCATTAGAAGTAAGAACAGCAAGACTGTGACATGCTTAATTTGGACATGTCATTAGGAAAGACCAGTTGCTAGAAAAGGACACCATGTTTGGTAAAGTAGAGCACCAGTGAAAATGAAGGGAAGCCCTCAATGAGATAGATAGATTGACACAATAGCTGCAATGATGGACTCAAACATTCCAATGATTGTGAAGATGGCACAGGACCAGTCAACATTTTGTTCTAAGTGTTTGCCTTGAGTTGGAGGTGTCACAACAGCAGCTAACAACAACAGCCTCCAGAACTCTGGAAGAACAAATTTCTGTCATTTCAATCCACCCATTTCGTGGTACTTTGTGACACCAGCCCTTGGAGAGTAATACAGGGGCCAAGTCTAGAGCTCAGGGGGAGACCCAGCTCAAGCATCGAGCTCAAGTTCCAAACCCGTGGGGGGGCGGGGGGGGGTGTGCATGTGTGCACCTGCAAGAGAGAAGGGGAGACTAAAGGGGAGAAAAATAAAGAGTGGGAGTGAGAGCAACAGCCAGACACCAGTATTTCCACCTAACTGCATGACCTTTTCCCAGCTGAGAGCTTCTTCAGGGCCAAGTGCACAGAGCTACTTGGTATTAATTTCAAAGAGAAATGGGTCAAGGAAAATTGGAAATTTTTATAGAAAATACTTCAGACTTGGAGCTGGCTGAAGTGTTTGCTGACCTGCAGAGAATGCTGAGAAGAAATGGGGCCTGTGGTCAGAGGCCTCCGACTGGTACAAGCTGACGGAATTCAGACTTTGAGCCCAAACCGAGTTTCTGAGCTGAGCCTGTCCTTTCTGCTTCTAGAGAAGAGTCTTCTGTCCCCTCAGATGTCCCTTGAGCTCTCTGTAGCCCCTCATTATGGTGCCTCCATCCTGAGCAGAGACATGGCCTCTCTCACTTGCCTGTGTGGCCCCCTCTGCAGTCCCAAGATGCCTCTGTCCAGGGACCACCCCGTGCCTGTCCCTTTATCCCCAAGGACGGCAGCAAGTGGGAAGACCCTGATTGTTTCACAGTTGTTCCATGGGGCACCCAGGGCATGGAGGGGCTTCACAGACACCGAGGCATGTGCTGGCCCAGCCGCTCACACATCAGAAGCACCAGCACCACAGACATGTAAAGCTGCCCCAGGAGACACAGCTTCTAGCCCAGAAACCAGAGTGTGCTTTGCTGGGGTCCTGTAAAGCAGGTGTTCCAAGTCCACAGCTGATCCTGCAGACGTGTGCCCGACTCTTACTAATTAAGTTCCAGACATGCCCTCCAGATCACATCTTCATTCCTGAGCTGTGTGTTATTGGGATGCAAGGCATGGTTACCCGGGACCAACAGAAGAGCTCTTTTGGGGGATATTCGCAATACTAATTCAAGAGAAGGGAAGAAAGCAGCAATTAATTGTGTCTGTGGAAGAGCCTGGTGGAGAAGGAGTGGCCAGGGCTGAGAGACGTTCAGGGCCTGACACAGACAGCCCTGGAATTGTAAAGGGCAGAGCAGACACCGTGCTGAACAGAATACGAGGATTATCTACTTTCAATCCAACAGCCCCACTATAACATTATACCCATTTTATGGATGAAGAAACTGAGGCTTTGCTGCATTGGTGATGCAGCCAGGAAGGCTGACCCCCAGTAGGCACACTTGATCCCTATCCCCCCGCCCCCCCCCACACTGGGAGCAGCTGCTGCAGCACTGGCCTGCACATTCCTCTGGTGGCTGAACTGAGGCGGCTCCTTGGAGAACCACAGGCCTATCTTTGAGAGCTCTCCCTTGCACCTCAGTTGGGGTCACAGCCAAGCCAGTGCCAAGGCCACATCCACTGAAGATCCAGGTCCTGCCTAGGTCACATTCCCACTGGTCAGCTCCACCCCTGAACACCACATCACATATGAACGTGGCAGGAAAGAGGAAAAGGCAGGCCTGAGACACGGGGACAGCTAAATCTGTCTGAACCACAAGACGGGCGTGGAGTGTGTCAATCACAGATTTTGTTGGGGGAAGCACACCTCCTCACATGTTCCCCCAGCCCCGTGGGATCAAATGGGCCACAGCCCATGCCCTGGCTGCAAGCATCGCCTCTGCAAGGGGCAGGAAACGCCCACTGGGGGCGGCCCAAGCCACAGACTCCAACTGGCCCCCTCCAGCTCTGCCGACCCTCTGGCTGCTCTCCCCAGGCCTGACCTCAAACACTCCAGGCCTCTGAGAATGTGCATCCTAGGCTTTCCCAGCACCGCCCCTGCTCCCTCCCAGCGTGGGGCCACGTCACTGTACTGGCATCTCCCTTGGGACAAAGCACTGCACTTCTGCCAAGGATGCACTCAGCCCCAAAGCACGCTGCGGAACCTGAGGCCAGCTGCTTCGAGTTTCACCATCAGTGTTTCTCCTTGGGTTTCCTCTGGGTCCTGAGCTGCAGAGGCCCCAGGAACCAAGCTGCTGGCACCGGGACAAGGGCCAGGGCCAGGGCTCCGGCTGCAGCCAATGAGGGCCCCCCTGCACCCTCCTGCAGGACCAGGTCTGAGGATGCAATCCTACAAGGCTGTGACACTTGACACTGTGGTCCGTTGAATGGTGGCCCCAGGATGCCATGTCCTCACCCCTGCACCTCTGTGAATGCTACTTATATGGCAAAAGTGATTTTGTAGATGTGATTAAGGTTAGGATCTTGAGATGGGAGATGATCCTGGATTATCCAGATGGACCTTAAATGTTATCACAAGCATACTTATAAGAGGGAAGAAAAGAGAGACCTAACATAGAAGAGAAGGCAATGTGGCCACAACAACAGAGATTAGAGTGAGGCAGCCACAAGCCAAGGAATGCTGACAAGCCACCAGAGCTGGAAGAGGCAAGGAACGGATTGTCCCCTGGAGCATCCAGAAGAAACCAGCCCTGCCAACTCCTTGATTTTAGCCGCTTAAATTCATTTTGGCCATCTGGCCTCCAGAACTGTAAGAGAATAAATTTGGGTTGTTTTAAGCCACTACATTTGTGGTAAATTGTCACAACGGTCACAAGAAACTAATGCAGACATCAAGAGCTGCAGGTGGAAAGCCCCTCTGGCCTGGCTTTCAGCCTGTATGGCCACCTCATCCC
This sequence comes from Elephas maximus indicus, assembly GCF_024166365.1. Taxonomy (NCBI): domain Eukaryota; kingdom Metazoa; phylum Chordata; class Mammalia; order Proboscidea; family Elephantidae; genus Elephas; species Elephas maximus. The sequence goes on from NC_064820.1 coordinate 201,324,536, forward strand.
ACCAGATTGCACCCCACCATATCAGTATGCCCCACCCCACCAGGCCTCACTCAGGGCTGGCCCTCTCCTTACGCCTCATGTCCACTGCATTGCCAAGACCCAGCGATCCACTGGCTGCTGAGTAGTCTCATCCACTTCTCTACGTATGGCCTGCTCCACCCTCTGCCCCACACTATTGCTCCAGTTATTGCATGGGCCTCTTGCCTCCAGCCTCTCCTCACAAGGCAACTAGAGTGGGTCTGCTAAAACAGTCTCATCCTGTCAGATCCCATCCCAGCACCCTGCTGAGGTGGGCCCAAGGACATCATCCATGCCTGGAAGCCTGGCACTCGAGGCCACAGCCCCTGCAGAGCTTCCCAAAGCCCAGCTGTCCCATGCCCTGCCTTGCACATCACCTCGAGCTCTCTCCCTTGAGGCTGCCCCACCTTGGAAAGCTCCTACCAGGCTCAAGGCAATATAACTTGATGGAGACAATCTGTGTCCAGAGTGGGGCTTCTTGCCATGGCTAGGGAGGCTGTGGGTGCCGGGTAGAGCCTCTGCAGACAGCCAGCTTGATCACAAGGAGCAGTACCAAAGCCCAGCTTGCTTCCCTCATAGGCTTGCCTTGGCAGCAGCAGCAACACATAGCAGCTCTGGGAGGCGGTGAGCCTCCTCTGGCCATCAGAGAGGACACCGCAGTCTGACAGCAGCGGGCAGACACTTGGCACTGGGTGCATCCGAGAAGGAGATGACCAAAGTTACTGGCACAGCATTGTATGACTTCTCTTCCCTCAGCTGGGCTTCTCACCAGTGGAGGGCAGTTGGGGCGTCCTCGGGGAAGGTGGGCATGTGGGCGAAGCTCTGCCAGACAGATGGGATCACTTGCCTCCTCAGGAGTTCCCCGTGCCCTCCTTTGTCCAAGGCAGTGCCCAGAGGCTACAGGGGGCCCAGAAGCAGTGGCCACAGAGCAGGGAAGAGGACACGTGGCCTCTGCATCGTATAAAGTTAGCCAGTGGAGACCATAGTTTGCTTGTCCCATAAGATGTTTTTCAGAAATTCGAAGCAACTTTTAAAATCAGGAGGGTTCACATAAAAACTCTGATGTGGATTCTCTCGAAAATAAGAGGATCTGGCCGCCCTAGGCCCACATTCCCACCAGGCCACAGTCAGCAGCACTAAGGAGTAGCTAGCCCTTTGGACGGGCCTCTAGGCTAACCTGAGCCTCCCGTGGGGCCAGGACAAGACGCCATGTTCCACCACGTGCTCATCCCTGTTCTTTTAGCAGAGAAGTATTCTGTGTCCATGTCTATATCAAAAGCGGGGAAATGCCAGCAATGCCACTCCTGGGTATACACCCAAAAGACATGAAAGAAGGAACTCAAACAGATACCTGTTTGTCCATGCAGTACAACCATGTTCACTGCAGCACGATTCACAATAGACAAAATGTGGAAACAACCCCAGTGTCCATCAACAGATGAATGGGTAAACAAGATGTGGTCTATCCACACAATGGAATATTATTCAGCCATAAAGAGAAATGAAGTCCTTATCCATGCCACAACATGGATGAACCTTGAAATCACTATGCTGAGTGAAATAAGTCAGACACAAAAGGACAAATATTGTACGATCCTGATTATATGAAATACCTGGAAGTGGCAAATGCACAGAGACCAAAGTTTATTACTGGTGACGGGGTGGGGGGGGTGGGGGGGGTTGGCAATAGGAGTTATTGCTGAGGGGGTACTGAGTTTCTGCTTGGGGTGACGTAAAACTTTTGGAAGCAGAGTGGTGATAGTTGCCCAACATGATGACTATAATTAATGCCCTGAATTGTACACTTAAAATGGTTAAAATGCTACATTTTTGTTATACATATTTACCACGATAATTTTTTTATGTAGGAAAATGAAAGACAGGCCATGGGGTGGGTGTAATTATTTTTCTTACCCTCTGCCAGATGAACTCATTGGCATTACCTGCCTGGTCGCTACGGGCCCCTAAGCTTGCAGCCCCTGTTTTGGGATGGCAGGCCTTTCTGCAAATTGCATTGTGTGTCTGACAGAGATATTCCCAGCACGTGGCCCGAGGATCTTTCCATACCTATGCAGACCGTCTTCAAAGCCCAAGGCCACCCCTCGCAGGCTCAGGCAGCTGTCTCCAGAGCCCAAGGCTGCCCCTTGCAGGCTAAGGCAGCCAGGCCCTTGGTGCCAACAGTAACGCTATGTACAGCAACGAACTCCCATGCTGTGGGCCGCAGTGTCTGTCGGAGGCAGAAGGGCAAGGCGGCTGCCTGGGATGTGGCCTGAGCACCGTCCGGAGAAGAAGTAAGAAATGTTGGCATTTTGTTGACCCACTCATCTGTTGATGAAATGCTTCTCCCCACAGCTGCCACCTCCGTCCACGGCAGGCCCTAAATGCAGTCACAGATTTCCTCATAAGAAGGAAGTGGAGGGAGATTTGACTACAGAGTGAAGAGGAGGAGGAGGTGTGATCACAGAGACAGAGACTGGAGGGAGGCGGCCACAAGCCCAAGAAATTTGGTTCAGTCCAGTTGTGCTGACCTCTCCTTTATTGTGTGTTGTCTTTCCCTTCACCTAAAATAGTTTTTATCTACTATCTATTAGTGAAAACCCATCTCGCTCCCTCCCTCCCCACTCTTGTAACCATCAAAGAATATTTTCTTTTCTGTTTAAACTATTTTTCCAGTTCTTATAATAGTGGTCTCACACAATATTTGTCTTTTTGCTATTAATTTCACTCAGCATAATGCATTCCAAATTCCTCCAGGTTATGAAATGTTTCACGGATTCATCATTGTTCTTTATCGATGTGTACTATTCCATTGTGTGAACATACCATAATTTAGTTAGCCATTGTGTGAATATACCATAATTTATTTATCTATAATTTATTTATGTGTTGATGAGCATGGGTGTGCATATCTGTTTGTGTAAAGGCTCTTATTTCTCTAGGATATATTCCAAGGAGTGGGATCGCTGGATCATATGGTAGTTCTATTTTTAGCTTTTTAAGGAAGTGCCAAATTGATTTCCAAAGTGGTTGTACCATTTTACATTCCCACCAGCAGTGTATAAGTGTTCCAGTCTCTCCACAACCTCTCCAACATTTATTTTGTGTTTTTTGGATTAATGCCAGCCTTGTTGGGTGAAATGGAATCTCACTGTAGTTTTGATTTGCATTTCTCAAATGGCTAATGCCCGTGAGCATTTCCTCATGTATCTGTTAGCTACCTGAATGTCTTCTTTAGTAAAGTGCCTATTCATACCCTTTGCCCATTTTTTAATTCAGTTATTTGTCTTTCTGTAGTTGAGTTTTTGTAGTATCATGTAGATTTGAGAGATCAGATGCTGATCAGAAATGTCATAGTTAAAAACTTTTTCCCAGTTTGTAGGTATTCCTTTTACTCTTTTGGTGAAGTCTTGGAATGAGCGTGTTTGATTTTTGGGAGCTCCCAGCTATCTAGTTTCTTTTCTGTATTGTTGGTAATGTTTTGTATACTGTTTACGCCCTGTATTAGGGCTCCTAATGTTGTCCTTATTTTTTCTTCCATGACTTTGACATTTTAGATTTTATATTTAGGTCTTCCATCCATTTTCAGTCTGCATGGTGTGAAGTATGGGTCTTGTTTCATTTTTTTGCAGATGGATATCCAGTATGCCAGCACAATTTGTTAAAGAGACTGTCTCTTCCCCATTTAACTGACTTTGGGCCTTCGTCAAATATCAGCTGCTCATATGTGGGTGGATTTATGTCTGGTTTCTCAATTCTTTTCCATTGGTCTATGTATCTGTTGTACCAGTCAGTACCAGGCTGTTTTGACTAAACTGGTAGAGTGAGGCCTCCCACTTTGTTCCTCTTTTTCGCTAATGCTTTTCTTATCCAGGGCCTATTTCCCTTCCATATGAAGTTGGTGATTTGTTTCTCCATCTCATTAAAAAATGCCTTTGGAATTTGGATTGGAATTGCATTGTATCTATAGATTGCTTTTGGTAGAATAGGCATTTTCACAATGTTAAGTTTTCCTATCCACGAGCAAGGTATGTTTTTCCACTTATGTAGGTCTATTTTGGTTTCTTGCAGTAGTGTCTTGTAGTTTTCTTCGGATAGGTCTTTAACATCTCTGGTAAGATTTATTCCTAAGTATTTTATCTTCTTGGGGGCTATTGTAAATGGTATTGATTTGGTAATTTCCTTTTCTACGTTTTTTTGTTGGTGCAGAGGAATCCAACTGATTCTTATGTGTTTATCTTGTATCCCAGTACTCTGCTGAACTCTTCTATTAGTTTCAGTAGTTTTCTTGAGGATTCCTTAGGGTTTTCTGTGTATAACATCATGTGATCTGCAAATAGAGATACTTTTACTTCTTCCTTACCAATCTGGATGCCCTTAATTTCTTTATCTAGCCTAATTGCTCTGGCTAGGACCTCCAGCACAATGCTCAATAAGAGAGGTAATAAAGGGCATCCTTATCTGGTTCCCAACGGGAATGCTTTCAGACTCTCTCCTCCATTTAGGATGATGTTGGCTGTTGGCTTTGTATAAATGTCCTTTATTATGTCAACGAATTTTCCTTCCATTCCTATTTTGCTGAGAGTTTTTATCATGAATGGGTGTTGAACTTTGCCAAATGCCTTTTCTGCAACAATTGATAAGATCATGTGGATCTTCTCTTTTGTTTTATTTATATGATGGATTACATTGATTGTTTTTCTAATGCTGAACCATCCCTGCATACCTGGTATGAATCCCACTTGGTCATGGTGAATTATTTTTTTGTTATCTTGTTGAATTGTATTGGCTAGAATAGAATCTAAGTTTATGAGGGCTATAGGTCTATAATTTTCTTTTTTTGTAGTGTCTTTACCTGGTTTTGGTATCAGGGATATGCTGCCTTCAAAGAATGAGTCTGGGAGTATTCTGTCCTTTTCCATGCTCTGAAATACCTTTAGTAGTAGTGGTGTTAACTCTTCTCTGAAAGTTTGGTAGAACTCTGCGGTGAAGCCGTCCGGGCCAGAGCTTTTTTTGGGGGGGAGTTTTTTTGATTACCTTTTCAATCTCTTCTTTTATTATGGGCTTAGTTAGTTGTTCTACCTCTGTTTGTGTTAGTTTAGGTAGGTAATGTGTTTCTAGAAATTCATCCATTTCTTCTAGGTTTTCAAATTTCTTAGAGTACTATTTTTCATAGTAATTTGATATGATCCTTTTAATTTCAGTTGGGTCTGTTGTGATACTGCCCATCTCATTTCTTATTTGGGTTATTTGCTTCCTCTCCTGTTTTTCTTTTGTCAGTTTGGCCAATGGTTTATCAGTTTTGTTAATTTTTTCAAAGAACTAGCTTTTGGTCTTGTTAACTCTCTCAATTGTTTTTCTATTCTCTATTTCATTTAATTCTGCTCTAATTTTTATTACTTGTTTTCTTCTGGTGCCCGAGGGCTTCTTTTGTTGCTCTCTATTTGTTCAAGTTGTATGGATAATTCTTTGATTTTGGCCCTTTCTTCCTTTTGAATCTGTGCATTTATTGATATAAATTGACCTCTAAGCACTGCTTTTGCTGTGTCCCACAGGTTCTGATAGGAAATGTTTTCATTGTTATTGGATTCTGTGAATTTCTTTATTCCATCCCTGATGTCTTCTATAACCCAGTTGTTTTTAAGCAAGGTATTATTCAGTTTCCAACCGTTTGATTTCTTTTCCCTGCTTTTTCTGTTATTGATTTCTACCTTTATGGCGTTATGGTCAGAGAAGATACTTTGTAATGTTTTGGATTCTACTAAGGCTTGCTTTATGACCAAAAATGTGGTCTATTCTAGGGAATGTTCCATGTGCGTTGGAAAAGCAAGTATACTTGGCTGCTGTTGGGTAGAGTGTTCTGTATATGTCTATGAGGTTAAGTTCTGTATATGTCTATGAGGTTAAGTTGGTTGATTGTGGCATTTAGATCTTTCATGTCTTTATTGAGCTTCTTTCTTGATGTTCTGTCCTTCACTGAAAGTGGTGCGTTGAAGTCTCCTACTATAATTGTGCATTTGTCTATCCCACTTTAAAATGCTGTTAGGGGTTCGTTTATGTATCTTGCAGCCCTATCATTGGGCACATAAATATTTAATATGGTTATATCCTCCTGGTATCTTGTGCCTTTAATCATTATATAGTGTCCTTCCTTACCCTTTGTGGTGGATTTTACTTTAAAGTCTATTTTGTCAGAAATTAATATTGCCACTCCTGCTGTTTTCTGATTGTTTGCTTGATGTATTTTTTTCATCCTTTGAGTTTGAGTTTGTTTGTGTCTCTAAGTCTAAGGTGTGTCTCAGGTAGGCAGCACATAGACAGATCATGTTTTTTAATCCATTCTGCCACTCTCTGTCTCTTTATTGGTGCATTTATTCCATTTACATTCAGCGTAATTATGGGTAGGTTAGAGCTGTCATTTTGATGTGTTTTTTTGTGTGTTGTTGACAGTTTCTTTTTCCCACTTAATTTTGCGTGCTGAGTAGTTTATCTTTATATAGTGTCTTTTCTTATTATTTGTTGTTTTTTATTTTGTTTTTGCTGAGTCTTTATCTCTTGTATTTTATTTTGATGAGTTGGCTTGTTAGTTTCCTTTGTGGTTACCTTAATTTTTACCCCTATATTTCTAGGTTTAAACCTAACATTTATTTCTTTATATTGCCTTGTCTTCTTCTCCATATGAAAGATCTATGACTACATTTCTTCGTCCCTCTTTGTTGTTTTAATGTTGTCTTCTTTTACATAATGACATCACTGTTTCCCTGTTTTGAGAGTTTTTTTATCTCGATTTATTTTTGTGATTTTCCTATCTGGGTTGACATCTGGTTGCTCTGTCCACTGTTCTAGACTTGGGTAGATATCTGATATTATGGATTTTCTAACCAGAAAACTCCCTTTAATATTTCCTATAGTTTGGTTTGGTTTTTAGGAATTCCCTAAACTTCTGTTTATCTGGAAATGTCCTAATTTTGCCTCCGTATTTGAGAGACAGTTTTGGTGGATATATGATTCTTGGCTGGCAATTTTTTTCCTTCAATGCTTTATATACGTCATCCCATTACCTTCTTGCCTGCATGGCTTCTACCAAGTAGTCCGAGCTTATTCTTATTGACTCTCCTTTGTAGGTGACTTTTCTTTTATCCCTAGCTGCTCTTAAAATTCTCTCTTTATCTTTGATTTTGGCAAGTTGGACTATAATATGTCTTGGTGACTTTAAGATCTACCTATGTGGAGTTCAATGAGCATCTTGGATAGATATTTTTTCATCTTTCATGATATCAGGAAAGTTTTCTGCCAACAAATCTTCAACAATTCTCTGTATTTTCTGTTATCCCTCCCTGTTCTGGTATTCCAATCACTCAAAGGTTATTTCTCTTGATAGAGTCCCACATGATTCTTAGGGTTTCTTCATTTTTTTTTTAATTCTTTTATCTGATTTTTCCTCAAATATATTGCTGCCAAGTGTTTTATCTTCAATCTCACCAATTCTGCCTTCCACTTGCTCAATTCTGCTCCTCTTTCTATTGAGTTGTCTAATTCTGCAATTTTATTGTTAATCTTCTGAATTTCTGATTGTTGTCTCTCTATGGATTCTTGCAGCTTATTAAATTTTTCATTATGTTCTTGAATAAGCTTTTTAATTTCTTCAACTGCTTTATCTGTGTGTTCCTTGGCTTGTTCTGTGTATTGCCTGATCTCCTTCCTGATCTTGTTCCTGATTTCTTGAAGCACTCTGTATATTAATCCCTTGTATTCTGCATCTGGTAATTCCACAAATGCACCTTCGTCCAGAAGATCTCTTGATTCCTGGTTTTGACAGCTTGTTGAAGCAATCATGGCCTGCTTTTTTAACTGATTTGATATTGACTGTTGTCTCCAAGCCATCTACAAGTTATTGTATTAGTTTATTTTATGTTTGCTTACTGTATCCTAGCTTCTTGCTTTGTTTTGTTTTGATATGCCCAAATAGGTTGCTTGAGTAAGCTAGCTTGATTATTTTCACCTTTGAATCTCTAACATCCTATTACTAGATGGCTAGAGCTGCTATCAGGTATATCAGCCTAGAAACCCATTTACTTTCCTTGTATGGATTCAGCTCAGGTGTCCAGGTAGTTGGTCACCAAGCGTGTGGTACAGTCTCTGTCCTACAGTCTTAGAGCGGCAGCGGTGATTGGTGTAGGTACCCCCATATCTGGTTGCAGCAGTGTGTCACACTCTGAACAAGGCAGGGGGCTGACAACCAACCCCCGAGTGTGAGGAAAGCGTGTCCCTCTTCCCTAGAGTGCACAGGTGGGTGGGTTCTGCAAATGGACCATGGGCACCCAGTGCTTTTGGTTGTAAGGACTGGGAGGTACCAGTTATCCTTGAACCCCTCTCATGGGTGGCTGGGTGACCTGAGTAGAGCCACCAGTCCTTAAGCCCCTGATGTGGGTAGGTGAGGACCCTATTAAATAGGCAAAGCGGTGTCAAGCATCAAACACCCACCTCTCCACCACACAGCTGAAACACTTGCAGTCTGCCAACAAGGGCCTATTCTCCTGAAATAGGCTCACACAGATCCATGCAGTGCGGAAAGGTACTCAAAGTCCATGGACTGTTTATGCCTGGACAGTAGCTGCTTTTGTCCTGCGCTCCCCAGGTTAGTGGAGTTGGCAGATTTTCTTTTCCCCCAGTTGTGAATTTATTCCTTCTCCAAGGTCGGGCGAATGGCTCAGAATGCTCAGCAGAACCCATCTGAGGCCCAGGGAAATCAACAGCCACCGAAGCTGGCTTGGGGGCTGGAGGCACGGTAAAATATACGCAAGTACTTAGCTTTTGCTGAGAGCGCCGTTCTTCTCTGGTTCCAGAGGTATAAGCAGGCTGTGCAGCTGGCTGTTTCTCCCTGAGGAAACTGCAGCTGAAGGCTACCACCAGCCCACCGCAGCCACTCCCAGGAATGGTGCCTGAGAGTTTCTGGTGATTCAGGTCTGGGAACTCCTCTTCGCTTTTGAACCGTCCTTCCCTCCCCCTGCTGCTCAGCCCATTTTCTAAATATGACTTTGATGTTCAGGGCTCCTAGCTTGTCATAAATACAAGCATTTCACTTTTTTTTTAAGGTCTTTGTTGTAAGAGGGATCACCAGAAGCATCTGACTACTTGGCTATCTTGGTCCCGCCTCCTGGGAGTGTTCAGATTTTGAAATTCCCTTCCTGTTCTATGAATTCCAGGCTCTCAGCAAAGATGAAGTCAGATGAAGGCAGGGCAGGGGGTGGGAAGAAGAATTCAGTAGGAGATGACAAAACAGTAGCAGAAGCCCAAAGCATGAGGCAGGGCCAGCAGGCCAGGAAGGAAGGGCTGCCACGTCCAGGAAGACCAGCACCATGTGGAATTCAGGGTCAGAGACAGGGCCACGGGTACTGGCCAGCCCCACCATGCAGCATCACTGCACTCAGCCAGGAGCCAGCCGAGACCCCAGGGTCACTCTGCATCTTCCAGAGAGATCAGCCCAGAGGCACCAACACAAAGCACCAAGTAGTTCTTCTCTAAGCCAGAAGCAGGCCCCACCTCTTGGAGTGCTCAGAGAAGTAGGTGTTTCTACCCCACTCAGCAGAGAGGAGAGCAGAGGCCAAAGGTCCAGACTTGCCCATGGTCAGCCAGGTAGCGAGGAGCAGAGCCAGGAGCTCTGACCCAGGCCTGGGGCACTGCCTCACCTCATGTTTCACTCTCGCCCTACAGGGTGACGCTCCCACTGCAGAAAAGCCCACGGAGGTGAACAGGGTAGGAGCAGCAGACACTGGGCTAGGCCTAGGCAGGGCAGCTGGGCTAGCCTCAGCAGAAGAGGCTGCAGCCATGCCTGGAGGGCCACTTTCTGCAGCCCAGGCCCACAGCAATGCATCACAGGGAAGGAGGGGCCCAGGAAGTATTGATTGGCTCCTGAGAGTGCTGGGCTTCTGATGGAACAATTCCTTTGCAACAGTATCTGACACAGTTTCTTGAAATTAGAATGGTGCCCTGCCAGCCTGCACCCAATTTATCTGTCAAGCGGGAAGTTGGAGAACCTAAAATAAATGAGCAAAGCTTTCTTTGGAGTGATTGGAATGGCTCAGTAAATCAACACACCAGCAGGGTGGGCCCAGCCTGGGGTCCTCAGAAAACTCACAGTAAACACACGGATGCACCTGATTTCCAAGACCTCAAGGCCCGGGGTCCTGCAATGGGAGCTGAGGTCAAGAGCCAGGCACTGGCTGAGGCCTTTCCTGCCACACACACACACACAAACACACACCACTTTGCAAGCAGAAAGCCCTCCTGCCAAGCATGGGAGGGACAGGAGGGCCGGGGCCAGGGAGGCCTCCTCCCCATTCTGGGAACCTGCCCTGGCCTCACTGCAACCCAGGCCCGAAGATCCACAGAATGCTGGGGAGACTTGGGCAGACACAGTGAGACCACCCTCCTGGAGGGCCTGGAGAGGCTGCAGCCAGGGCCCCAGCCACTCCTTCCATGCATTCCTGGGCCCAGAACACATTTCTGCTCTAAGCTGAAGAAGAGAAAACCACATGAGTCTGTGCTGAGGATGGCAAGGTTGCTGGGGGCAGCTCCAGGGTCTCTGTGGCACACTCCCCTCTCTTCCTGGGATCTGGCTTGTCTCCAGGGGAGCAGGGTCCACACAGGGCAGGTGAGGGAGGAGCAGCCAGGGAGGGAGGGGCAGGTCCCAGGGCAGCATGTTTGCATGAACATGGCAGCATAGAGGCCGGAGAGAAAGGCTATGGAGGGAGAGGGTGTCTTCTTTAAAGGCCGAGATTCAAAGATGCAGCCATAGGACTCCAGCCAGGGTGCAGGCTTGGTTGGGGCTGCTTCTGATCCTCTACTTCCCAGCCCTCGGGCAGCTGCTAGTCGCCAAGTGCACTCATACACAGCACCCTGCCTGAGCACCCCACAGTACCCTGCAGTGCCAGGCCACTGCCAGCCAAAACATGCCCCAGGAGAAGATGCTCCCCTGGGCCAGGGACTCAGACAGCCAGGCAGACTCCAGGGCTTCCCGCGCAGCCACCCACCTGCAGCAGCCTCACCTGTGTCCAGGGCCTGTGGTGCTCCTGGAGGAGGGGGCCCAGGGTTGGGCGGGCGGCGATACAGCACATGCATGCGGCCCTGCTCACCCTCCTGTGCCGCCAGTCCCTTCTCCACAGGTTCAATGAAGAACTCCTCTTCCTCCATCCGGATCAGGCCAGCCTGTGGGGGCAAAGAGGAGATGGTTCAGACCCCAGTGCAAAGCTAACTGAGGAGTGACACAGAGCTGGGAGCCCAGAGCAGCAAAGAGGGTCCCAGGAGTAACCTACCCCCCAGGTACCTCACGTCTGGCTGAGGAGGGCCCAGAGGACCCTACCTAGCACCCTGGCTGGGTGCTCAGCTTGAACGTTGGCCCGGCTGAAGGGCAAAGACCAGTGGCCCTAAAGACTGCCCATCTGTCCAATGCCTCCACCTGAGGCCAGGCTACTGGGCAGAAACACCTCAGGTGGACCCCTCCTGGCTCAGTGCCTATGCTTCCTCACCCTGGAAGTGAGAGTGACAGCACTGCACAGGCTCGCTGTGAGAATCAGCCCAAATCAAGGTCCAGCTGGCCCTTGCACTTCCTTCAGTGGGGCCCACTGCACCCACAGGTCCGGTTAGTGGAAAAAGGGGCACAGAGAGTATGACCCAGATTTCAGCAGCTGGAGCCCCAAGGAGAAAGAGGACAGCCTGTCTAGAGGAGGAGCCATGGTTACTGGGTCCTACAGGCTGTATAAGAGTTCACCAAGGGGAACAGTATCCCCAATGCAGGGAACAGCCCGTGGAAAGTCACAGAGGCATGAATGGCTCCCCTTCCCTGGGCAGTCTGCAACCGTCTCTTTCGTAAGCAACTACGACCCCTCCTCGGGATACAGATGCCCTGGATAGTGCTGGAGAAAGAGCTCTGCCTGGGTCATCCCTACCCCCACCTCTCTCCAGTTGCAGAGAAGTCACTGGGCTTATAAAGTCAAACCCATCCAGAGCAGCCTGAGGGGTTCAAGTGCAGCTGTGGGCATGGCCACCAAGACACCAGGACACCAAGATGATCAAACATGGGCCAAGTGGCACCTTTTCTCCCCTCAAGAACCCAAAGTCCAGGACAGAGGTCAGAACTGTCCACCTGGGGCTAAGTCTGCCACAGCTGTATTCAGTTTGCCCCAAACAGGATTTTTCATGTCTAGCTCTGCTTCAAACACTTAAAATGATGAGATTTCATGTTTACTACTGAACTTCTAACTTTCCTTGGAAAACACCAGACTCTGACCAGTGGCTACACAGGGAATGGCAGCGGTCACTTGGGGCTGGGCAGTGGCCACCCATCTCACCCCCTAGTGAATCCCTGTTCTCCCATTGATGCCTGACTCAGCCCCAGTACCCACCCTGCACTGCAGGCACATGGCCACCCCGGGACACCCTGCCATCACTGCTCCATCCAAACACACCCGGGCTACTCCAGTTCACTAGCTCTGGGCCCTGTATCCACTGTAACCAACCGGCAGATACATTTCCCTCAGACCGCACACTGATGACCCACTCAGAGCTTTTCAAATGCTTGAATAAGTCGCTCAGACTTAAGAATCCGGAGATCTCACATAAAAAAAACAGATTTCCAGATTCTCATGAAAAATCAGAAAAGCTGTCTTCCTCTTCCCAGTACATACTCCGACATCACCAGCCTTGGGCAGGGATCCTCCTTGGATCATAGCTGTATCTTCCAGTGTGCCCCCTCAATTTACATGTCCTGATGAGCCCTTGGCCCCTGGCATCACCCACACAAATAATCACCACAGCGCTGTCCAACTGCACCCAGTGTGGCAAGAAGGCCTTTGCCACCCACCAGTACTGACAGTTTCTCTGCAGGCAGCAAGAGAGCAGTGGTGTCCTTCTTTCCGACCCATGGATACTCTCTAGGTCCTGTCCTGTTGCCAGCTGGGAGTCTCTAGGACAGAGACTGAGGCCACCCTCCCACAGGGCTTGCTGAGAATCTTCAGTTAGTGTCCAGTCCCGGTTAGACACTGGAGAGGCATCGACACTCGGCACACTCATTGGTGCCCTCAGCGAGCTGACATTACCAGGGGCGACACAGACTACCTAACAGAAGTAGCAGTGCCAATGATAAGTGGGGGTGGTGGGGGTGCAGGGTCCAGGGGAACATGGAGCATGAGCATTAGACCCAGACTTGGGGATCAAGGAAGTCGTCAGGTGTGGAGCATCTACCCAAAACCCACTCCACACCTGATGGGTAAGAGGCACTGGCCAGGCTAAAGAGTCAGAGAGACAGACAGTGTTCTAGATGGTGTTCTAGACAGAACCACACAAGCAAAAGCCCAAAGGCAGACCACAGCCTATTCAAAGAGCTGAGTCTGGTTTGGCGGATGGGAGCAGAGAGGGCAAGGAAGTGAGTAACACGTTACAAGGAGAGGGCCACTGGGTGAGGGCAGCGGGCAGCCCCGAAGGCTTTTGGGTCTAAATTATGGTCATGAATGTGCTGGCTGCTGTGGGAGAACGGACTGGAGGGATAGAAATGAATGCAGGAAGCTGGGAGAGGGCACTGCAGGCCCCCTGGAGAGAAGTCACAGGCCCCTGGGAGCAGCAGGGGTGGAGATATGTGGACAGACACGAGGGGAGCCAAAAAGGGAGAATCAATAGGACTTGGGGTCGATCTGATTTAGGTATGAAGGAGAGGGCAGAGCCAAGGATGGCTTCTCCCTCAAAAGACATCCAAGTCCTAATCCCTGGAACCTATGGATGTTTGATTCTACAAAAAAAAAAAAAAAAAGACTTTGCGGATGTGATTAAGTTAAGGATCTTGAGATGGGTAGATTATCCTGGACTACCCAGGTGGGCCCTAAATGCAATCACATGAGGAAGATCAGACAAGACACACAGAGGAGGAGATTATGTTAAGACAAAGCAGAGAGAGATTTTAAATGCTGGTATCTTAGTTATCTAGTGCTTCTATAACAGAAATACCACAAGCGGATGGCTTTAACAAAAAGAAGTTTATCCTCTTGCAGTTTAGGAAGCTACAAATCTAGATTCAGGGTGCCAGCTCCAGAGGAAAGCTTTCTGTCTCTGTCAGCTCCGGGGGAAGGTCCCTATCATGAATCTTCCCCTGCTCTAGGAGCTTCTCAATACAGGGACCCTGAATCTAATGGCACGCTCTGCTCCTGACTCTTCTTACTTGGCGGTAATGAGGTCCCTCTCCTCTCTGCTTGCTTCTCTCTTTTGGATCTTAAAAGAGATTGACTCAAGATACAACTTAATCCTGCAGATTGAGTCCTGCTTCATTAACATACCTACCTCTAATCCTGCTCATTAACATCACAGATGTTAGGATTTACAACACATAGGATAATCACATCAGATCACAAAATGGTATACAATCACACAATACTGGAAATCATGGCCTGGCCAAGTTGACACACATTTCTGGGGGACACAATCCAATCCATAAGAGCTGGCCTTAAAGATTAGAGTGCTGTGGCCACATCCCAAGGAATGCCGGCAGCCACCAGAAGGTGGGAGACGCAAGGAACGATTCTGCCCTAGAGCCTCCAAAAGAAGGGCAGCCTTGCTGACACCTTGATTTCAACCCAGTGAAACTGATTACGAATCCTGGCCTCCAGAACTGTGAAAGAATAAATTTGTGTTGTTTTAAGCCACCCATGGTCTGTGGTAAGTTGTCACAGCAGCACAGAAAAGCAATCGAAGGTCCAGTGGGCAGCCAGATGACAGGGTGGCCATTCTCTGAAGGGCGGAGGGAGACGAGCAGGAGCCAGCAGACTACGAGAACACTTTGGTTTGCAGCGTCTGTGACTCCTGGGGGAGAGATCCAGGGGCAGAGGATAAGCAGGCAGGAGCCAGATCCATGGGAGCCGAGTCTGGAGTGGACGAGGTCACCTGGGGGTGCAGGTAGGGGGAGAGAGGAGAATAGACAACCCAGGGGATCCTGCAGACCCCCACACTTGTGACTCATGGCTTAGCCCTGGGGCCCCACCAGGCCTGGCGGGGAGTCAGCAAATGCTTGTTGCGTGAGTAATGTATGACCCCATGACAGTGGGATGTGTCATTTGAGAGGAACACAGTTTGGCAAGGGGGCACCCTGGGCTGTCCCCTTCTACCAGTGCGTAGGTGAAGATGTTTACAACAGCCAGAATGACTTCTGAAAGGCTGCCACTGATATCTCCCATGTCTGTGGTCTGGGTGGGAGACTGGTATCTCAAACTCGTCTTATTAATAGGAGTCACTTTTGAGGAACTGTGGGAATTTAACTGTTCTGGAGAAGAGTGGATGAGCAATACGGGACTCTAGTGTTCTGGGTTCCCAGCACTGTTTCTTGCTGGTTGGGTAACCTTGGTCAAGGGATCAAAGCTCCCTTGGCCTCCAAATTTTTTTTAAAATGGGGTCAGCGGTGGCTTCCTGGGCATGGTGGCTGTGGGGGGTATGTGCACCCTGGGGTGCACTCAGAACAAGGGACACCTAGTCCATGCTCAGCAACCCAAGTATTAACCATGAGATCAAGGAGGAAATGGAGGCCCACGGGGGAAGGCCTGCCCAGGAACACACAGGGTCTAGGAATCAGACCCTAAGCCCCTCTGGAAAAAGGCATCTCCCTGGTGGGCCTATTGGGGAAATTAGGGCAGGATATTTGGGCATCAGGGGCCAGCTGCGCAATTCCTCTTCTCCAGGGTTCTTGGACTCCATGCTGGGAGCCAACTATGTCATGGCCCAGGGCCCTGGAAAAATGCTGGAGGGACCCAGTGTGACAAACAGGCCAGAACTTGGCCTAGTGAGTAGCCTGAAAGAGAAGGGGACAGTCTGGGGTTTCCCTGGGTACCAGGGGTTGGGCTTTTCTCTCCACCAGTCTCCTGCTGGAAAGCCACTGGCCTGCCTGAGGGCACTGAATGTGTCTGATACTGCCCCGGGCCTTGCTGTGGTCAGGAAGCCAAGGGCCAAGCTGCAGCAGGGGCCACTTGGCAGGGGCACCAAGGGGCACAGAGGTCAGTCAGAGGCACAATGCTGTTTATGTGGCTTCCACACACAGCTCCTCACATAGCCAGAGTGATCTACTGGCAGCACACTCACATGGAAATGCCAGACATCTTCCTTGGTGGCCCCAGCCCCTTTTTTTAGGTACTGGGGCCCACATACATGTATGTTGCATTGATAAGCATGGGTGTTACCCACTCCAAGGCCAAGGCTGATTACTCAAGACCAGATCCTGGCCACCCTTAGACCCGATGCTGACCACTTGAGACAAGAGACTAATCACTCAAGACCAGAGGCTGACTACCCCAAGATTAGAGACTGAACACCCCAAAATCAGACTGACTACTCCAAGATCAGACTGACCACCCAAGACCAGAAGAATGCTTAGAGAGGGGCTCTCCACAAAGAAAACAGGGTTTGTTTTATCTTCTGATTGTCAAATTTTTAGTATGCATTCCGGAAAAATCTGTTGTTAAAAAATCACTGACAAGAGAAAAAGGTACAAGATGTGAGGTATGTTTTGCTGAACATTTTTCCAGAACTTTGATTTTCCTGCTGCCAGTGGCAAGTATATCTGTTTTTACATCTAATTTTTGTTAATAAAAATCCATTTCCTCTCTCCACTAAATAAATATTGAAGAAATCATGGAAGCACACAGGTCTGAAGATGCAGTTAGTTGGAAGCCTGTCTGGGCTCTGTTTGTCCAGCCACATATCTATCCACATGTCTGGCACCCCTGAACCCGCTCCCATCAGGAGTCCAACCTCTGCTCCTGAAGTCTGCCACTCTGTCAGCAAACACCCAGAGCTCTGTTGACAGCCCTCGCGGGTCACCGCCAGAGACCTGCAGCCTGGCAGCACTTCAATCATAAAAAAGAAGTTGCTGGTTTTCAGATCTCGGTAAATTATAATATGTCTCCCCTGCTTCTTCTTCCTTCTATGCCCTGTACCTTTGCAGTTTAATTTATGGTGAAGCAGTCACTAGAAATGGAAAATAAAGTTAAAATTTTGCTAAGAATCCAATAAAACTAAACCAGAAACCAAACCTGTTGCCATCAATTAGACTCCAACTCATGGAGGCCCCATGTGTGTCAGAGCAGAATTGTGCTCCACAGGGTTTTAAATGGTTGTGATCTTTTGGAACAGAGCAACAAAAGAAACCCACAGGCACCAAAAGAAAACGAATAATAAAAGTTAGAGCTGAACTAAACGAAATAGAAAACAGAAAAACAATTGAAAGAATTAACAAGAACAAAAGCTGGTTTTCTGAAAAAAATCAACAAAATTGATAAACCACTGGCCAAACTAACAAAAGAAAAACAGGAGAGGAAGCAAATAACCCAAATAAGAAATGAGGTGAGCGATATTAGAACAAACCCAACTGAAATTAAAAGAATCATATCAGATTATTATGAAAAACTGTACTCAAATTTGAAAACCTAAAAGAAACGGAGAAATTCCTAGAAACACACTACCTACCTAAACTAATACAAACAGAGGTAGAACAACTGAGTAGACCCATAACAAAAGAAGAGATTGAAAAGGTAATCAAAAAACTCCCAATAAAAAAAACCCTGCTCCGGACGGCTTCGATGCAGAGTTCTACAAAACTTTCAGAGAAGAGTTAACACCACTACTACTAAAGATATTTCAGAGCATAGAAAAGGATGGAATGCTACCAAACTCATTCTATGAGGCCACCATATCGTTGATACCAAAACTAGGTAGGTAAAGACACCACAAGAAAAGAAAATTATAGTTTTATCCCTCAGGAACGTACATGCAAAAATCCTCAACAAAATTCAAGCCAATAGAATTCAACAACTTATCAAAAAAATAATTCACCATGACCAAGTAGGATTCATACCAGGTATGCAGGGATGGTTCAACATTAGAAAAACAATGTAATCCACCACATAAATAAAACAAAAGACAAGAATCACATGATTTTATCAATTGATGCAGAAAAGGCATTTGACAAAGTTCAACACTCATTCACGATAAAAACTCTGAGCAAAATAGGAATAGAAGGGAAATTCCTCAACATAATAAAGGGCATTTACACAAAGCCAACAGCCAACATCACCCTAAACGGAGAGAGCCTGAAAACATTCCCATTGAGATCTGGAGGCAGACAAGGATGCCCTTTATCACCACTCTTATTCAACATTGTGTTGGAGGTCCTAGCCAGAGCAATTACGCTAGATAAAGAAATAAAGGTCATCCAGATTGGCAAGGAAGAAGTAAAAGCATCTCTATTCGCAAATCACATGATCTTATACACAGAAAGCCCTAAGGAATCTTCCAGAACACTACTGAAACTAATAGAAGAGTTCAGCAGAGTATCAGGATACAAGATAAACATACAAAAATCAGTTGGATTTCTCTACACCAAAAAAAAGAACATCGAAGAGGAAATCACCAAATCAATGCCATTGACAGTAGCCCCCAAGAAGATAAAATACTTAGGAATAAATCTTACCAGAGATGTAAAAGACTTATACAAAGAAAACTACAAGACACTTCTGCAAGAAACCAAAAGAGACTTACATAAGTAGAAAAACATAACTCGCTCGTGGATAGGAAGACTTAAAATTATAAAAATGTCTATCCTACCAAAAGCGATCTATACATTTAATGAATTCCAATCCAAATCCCAACGATATTGTTTAATGAGGTGGAGAAACAAATCACCAACTTCATATGGAAGGGAAAGAGGCCCCAGATAAATATGGCATTACTGAAAAAGAAGAACAAAGTGGGAGGCCTTACTTTACCTGATTTTAGAACCTATTATACCATCACAGTAGTCAAAACAGCCTGGTACTGGTACAACAACAGATACATGGACCAATGGAACAGAATTGAGAATCCAGACATAAATCCATCCACATACGAATAGCTGATATTTGACAAAGGCCCGAAAACAGTTAAATGGGGAAAAGACAGTCTTTTTAACAATGGTGCTGGCATAACTGGATATCCATCTGCAAAAAAATGAGACAAGACCCATACCTCACTCCATGCACAAAAACTAACTCAAAATGGATCAAAGACCTAAATATAAAATCTAAAATGATAAAGATCCTGGGAGAAAAAATAAGGACAACGTTAGGAGCCCTAATACATAGCATAAACAGTGTATAAAACATTATTAAGGATGCAGAAGAAAACCTAGATAACTGGGAGCTCCTAAAAATCAAACACCTATGCTCATCCAAAGACTTCACCAAAAGAGTAAAAAGACTACCTATACACTGGGAAAAAGCTTTTAGCTATGACATTTCTGATTGGCCCCTGATCTCTAAAATCTACATGATACTGCAAAAACTCAACTACAAAAAGACAACCCAATTAAAAAATGGGGAAAAGATATGAATAGACACTTCACTAAAGAATACATTCAGGAAGCTAACAGATACATAAGGAAATGTTCACGATCATTAGCCATTAAAGAAATGCAGATCAAAACTACAATGACATTTCATCTCACTCCAACAACCCACTAGGCTGGCATTAATCCAAAAAACACAAAATAATAAATGTTGGAGAGCCTGTGGAGAGATTGGAACACTTCTACACTGCTGGTGGAAATGTAAAATGGTACAACCACTTTGGAAATCGATTTGGCGCTTCCTTAAAAAGCTAGAAATAGAACTACCATACGATACAGCAATCCCGCTCCTTGGAATATATCCTAGAGAAATAAGAGCCTTTACATGAACAGATATATGCACACCCATGTTAATTGCAGCACTGTTTACGATAGCAAAAAGATGGAAGCAACCAAGGTGCCCATCAACGAATGAATGGATAAATAAATTATGGTATATTCACACGATGGAATACTATGCATCGATAAAGAACAGTGAGGAATCTGTGAAACATTTCATAACATGGAGGAGCCTGGAAGGCATTATGCTGAGTGAAATTAGTGGCAAAAGAACAAATATTGTGTAAGACCACTATTATAAGAACTTGAGAAATATGAGAAGAAAACATTCTTTTGTGGTTTCGAGATGGGGGAGGGAGGGATGGTGGGAGAAGGCTATTCACTAAAAAAAAAATATTAGATAGTAGATAAGAACTACTTTAGGTGAAGGGAAAGACAGTACACAATACAGGGGAGGTCAGCACAACTGGACTAAACCAGAAGCAAAGAAGTTTTCTGAATAAACTGAATGCTTCTAAGGCCAAGGTAGCAGGGGCAGGGGTCTGGGGACCATGGTTTCAGGGGACATCTAAGTCAATTGGCATAATAAAATCTATTATGAAAACATTCTGCAACCCACTTTGAAGAGTGGCGTCTGGGGTCTTAAACGCTAGCAAGCAGCCATCTAAGATGCATCAATTGGTCTCAACCCACCTGGATCAGAGGAGAATGAAGAACACCAAGGACACAAGGCAATTACGAGCCCAAGAGACAGAAAGGCCCACATGAACCAGAGACTACATCAGCCTGAGGCCAGAAGAACTAGATGGTGCCCGGCTACAACTGATGACTGCCCTGACAGGGAACACAACAGAGAACCCCTGAGGGAGCAGGAGAACAGTGGGATGCAGACGCCAAATTCTCATAAGACCAGACTTAATGGTCTGACTGAGACTAGAAGGACCCCGGTGGTCATGGCCCCCAGACCTTCTGTTGGCCCAGGACAGGAGCCATTCCCGAAGCCAACTCTTCAGACATGGGTTGGACTGGACAATGGGTTGGAGAGGGATGCTGATGAGGAGTGAGCTTCTTGGATCAGGTGGACACTTGAGACTATGTTGGCATCTCCTGCCTGGAGGGGAGATGAGAGGGTGGAGGGGGTTAGAAGCTGGCAAAATGGACACAAAAAGAGAGAGTGGAGGGAGAGAGAGGGCTGTCTCATTAAGGGGAGAGTAATTGGGAGTGTGTAGCAAGGTGTATATAAGTTTTCGTGTGAGAGACTGACTTGATTTGTAAACTTTTACTTAAAGCACAATAAAAATTATTTTTAAAAAAATGGCTGTGATCTTTTGAAAACAGGTCACCAAGACTTTCTTTTGAGGTGCCTCTGGGTGGGTTCGAACCACCAAACTTTCAGTAAGAAGTTGAGTGCTCAGTCGTTTGCACCACCCAGAGACTCCTTAAGAATCCAATAACTCCAATCTTAATCATGAGAAGGGGCCCTCGGTGGTGCTGCTAAATGAAAGCTTGGTGGTTTGAGTCCACCCAGAGGTGCCTTGAAAGAAAGGCTTGGTGACCTACGTCCAAAAGACCACCGTCATTGAAAACCCAAGGGAAGCACAGTTTTACGCTGACATACATGGGGTCAACATTAGCCAGAATAACTCAGTGGCAACTGGGTTTTTTATCATGAGAAAAACATCAAGCAAATTGCAATAGAGGGTATTGTGGATTGAATTGTGTCCCCCAGAAATGTCTGTCAGCTTGGCTAGGTGATGATTCCCAGTACTGCGTTTTAATTTTCCTATGTGTTGTAAATACTAACCAATATTATATTAATGAGACAGGATTAGAGGCAGTTATGTTGATGAGGCAGGATATAATCTACATGATTAGGTTGTATTTTGAGTCAATCTTTTTTTTAAAGTGTACAGTTTGATAGGCTTTCTTTTTTATTATATTTTAGATGAAGGTTTACAAACTAGCTTCTCAATAAACAGTACACACACTGTTTTATGAAACTGGTTAACAGCTCCACGACATGTTTACGCTCTGCCTTCTTGACCTTGGGTTCCCTGTTACCAGCTTTCCTGTCCCCTTCTGCCTTCTAGTCCTTGCCCCTGGGCAGGTGTGTCCCTTTAGTCCCTTTCATGGGCTTGTTTAATCCTTTGATGAAGGGTGAACCTCAGGAGGGACTTCATTACTGAGCTGAAAGGGTGTCCAGGGGCCATACTCTCAGGGTTTCTCCAATCTCTGTCAGGCCAGTAAGTCTGGTCTACTTTTGTGAGTTAGAATTTTGTTCTACATTTTTCTCCAGCTCTGTCTGGGACCCTCTATTGTGATACCTGTTAGAGCAGTCGGTGGTGGTAGCTGGGCACCATCTAGTTGTACTGGACTCAGTCTGGTGGAGGCCCTGGTAGTTGTGGTCCATTAGTCCCTTTGCGTTAATCTTTCCCTTGAATCTTTACTTTTCTTCATTTTCTCTTGCTCCTGAAGGGGTGAGACCAGTGGAGTATCTTAGATGGCCACTCACAAGGTTTTAAGGCCTAGATGCTACTCACCAAAGTAGAATGTAGAACATTTTCTTTATAAACTATGTTAATAGCCAGATGTTCCCCGAGATCATGGTCTCTACAGCCCTCAACCCAGCAATTCGGTACCTCAGGGAGTTTGGATGTATCTATGCAGCTTACATGACCTTGCCTTGGACAAGTTGTGCTGGTTTCCCCAGTATTGTGTACTGTCTTACCCTTCACCAAAGTTACCATTTATCTATTGTCTATTTAGTGTTTTTCCATTCCCACTCCTCCCCTCCCTCGTAACCGTCAAAGATTCTTTTTCTGTGTAAACCTTTTCATGTATTTTTATAGTAGTGGTATAATACAATATTTGTCCTTTTGTGATTGACTTATTTCACTCAACATGATGCCCTCCAGATTCATCCATGTTGTGAGATGCTTCACAGTTTCATCACTGTTCTTTATTTTTGCATAGCACTCCATTGTGTGTATGTACCATAGTTTGCTTATCCATTCATCTGTTGATGGACATCTAGGTTGTTTCCATCCTTTTGCCATTGTGAACAATGCTGTAATGAACATGAGTGTGCAGATGTCTATTCATGTGACGACTCATTTCTGCAGGATATATTCCTAGGACTGGGATTGCTGAATCATATGGTATTTCTATTTCTAGCTTTCTAAGGAAGTGCCATATCATTTTCCAAAATGGTTGCATCATTTTGCATTCCCACCAGCAGTGCATAAGAGTTCCAATCTCCCTCCACCCTCTTCAACATTTGTTACTCCTTGTTTTTTTGATTCATGCCAGTAATGCCGGGGTGAGATGGTATCTCATTGTGGTTTTGATTTGCATTTCTCTAATGGCTAGTGATCACCAGCATTTCCTCATGTATCTGTTACCCGCTTGAGTATCTTCTTTGGTGAAGTGTCTGTTCATCTCCTTTGCTCATTTTTTTTTTAATAATTTTTATTGTGCTTTAAGTGAAAGTTTACAAATCAAGTCAGTCTGTCACACATAAGCCTATATACACCTTACTACATACTCCCATTTAATCTCCCCCTAAGGAGTCAGCCCACTCCCTCCTTCCAGTCTCTCCTTTTGTGACCATTTTGGCAGTTTCTAACCCTCTCTACCCTCCCATCTCCCCTCCAGACAGGAGACCCCAAAAGTCTCAAGTGTCCACCCAATACAAGTAGCTCACTCTTCATCAGCATCTCTCTCCAACCCATTGTCCAGTACCTTCCATGTCTGATGAGTTGTCTTCAGGAATGGTTCCTGTCCTGGGCCAACAGAAGGTTTGGGGACCATGACTGCCGGGATTCTCCTAGTCTCAGTCAGACCATTAAGTCTGGTCTTTTTATGAGAATTTGGGGTCTGCCTCCCACTGTTCTTCTGCTCCCTCAGGGGTTCTCTGTTGTGCTCCCTGTCAGGGCAGTCGTTGGTTGTGGCCAGGCACCATCTAGTTCTTCTGGTCTCAGGATGATGTAAGTCTCTAGTTCATGTGGCCCTTTCTATCTCTTGGGCTCACAGTTATCATGTGACCTTGGTGTTCTTCATTCTCCTTTGATCCAGGTGGATTGAGACCAATTGATGCATCTTAGCTGGCTGCTTGCTAGCATTTAAGACCCCAGACGCCACTCTTCAAAGTGGGATGCAGAATGTTTTCATAATAGAATTTATTTTGCCAATTGACTTAGAAGTCCCCTTCAGCCATAGTCCCCAAATCCCCGCCCATGCTCCGCTGACCTTTGAAGCATTCAGTTTATCCCGGAAACTTCTTTGCTTTTGGTCCAGTCCAGTTGAGCTGACCTTCCCTGTATTGAATATTGTTCTTCCCTTCACCTAAAGTAGTTCTTATCTACTAACTAATCAGTAAATAACCCTCTCCCCCGCTCCCTCCCTCCCTCCCCCCTCTCGTAACCACAAAAGAATGTGTTCTTCTCAGTTTATACTATTTCTCAAGATCTTATAATAGTGGTCTTATAAAATATTTGTCCTTTTGCATCAGACTAATTTCACTCAGCGTAATGCCTTCCAGGTTCCTCCATGTTATGAAATGTTTCACAGATTCGCCACTGTTCTTTATCGATGCATAGTATTCCATTGTGTGAATATACCATAATTTATTTTCATTCATCCATTGATGGACACCTTGGTTGCTTCCAGCTTTTTGCTATTGTAAACAGTGCTGCAATAAACATGGGTGTGCATATATCTGTTCGTGTAAAGGCTCTTATTTCTCTAGGGTATATTCCGAGGAGTTGGGATTTCTGGGTTGTATGGCAGTTCTATTTCTAACTTTTTAAGAAAATGCCAGATAGATTTCCAAAGTGGTTGTACCATTTTACATTCCCACCAGCAGTGTATAAGAGTTCCAATCTCTCCGCAGCCTCTCCAACATTTATTATTTTCTGTTTTTTGGATTAATGCCAGCCTTCTTGGAGTGAGATGGAATCTCAATGTAGTTTTAATTTGCATTTCTCTAATGGCTAATGATCG
Organism: Elephas maximus indicus; assembly: GCF_024166365.1. Classification (NCBI taxonomy): domain Eukaryota; kingdom Metazoa; phylum Chordata; class Mammalia; order Proboscidea; family Elephantidae; genus Elephas; species Elephas maximus. The sequence goes on from NC_064820.1 coordinate 201,349,242, forward strand.
AGAGCATTTTCTCATGTATCTGTTAGCTGCCTGAATATCTTCTTTAGTGAAGCGTGTGTTCATATCCTTTGCCCACTTTTTGATTGGGTTGTTTGTCTTTTTGTGGTTGAGTTTTAACAGAGTCATATAGATTTTAGAGATCAGGTGCTGGTCAGAGATGTCATAGCTGAAAATTTTTTCCCAATCTATAAGATGTCTTTTTACTCTTTTGGTGAAGTCTTTAGATGAGCATAGGTGTTGGATTTTTAGGAGCTCCCAGTTATCTGGTTTCTCTTTGTCATTTTTAGTAATGTTTTCTATTCTGTTCATGCCTCGTATTAGGGCTCCTAACGTTGTCCCTATTTTTTCTTCCATGATCTTTATCATTTTAGTCTTTATGTTTAGGTCTTTGATCCACTTGGAGTTAGTTTTTGTTCTTTGCTCATTTTTTAATGGGATTATTTGCCTTTTTGTTGCAGAGCTGTTGGATTTTTCTGTAGATTTTAGAGATTACACCTTTGTCAGATTCATAACACCCAAAAAGTTGTTCCCAGTCTTTAAGTTCTCTTTTCACTCTTTTGGCTAAGTCTTTTGATGAGCATATCCATTGTCATTGCTGTCAAGTCGATTCCGACTCACAGCGACCCTACAGGACAGAGTAGAACCGCCCCATAGAATTTCCAAGGATCACCTGGTGGATTCGAACTGCCAACCTTTTGGTTAGCAGCCATAGCTCGTAACCACTATGCCACAGGATTTAAATGTTTAATTTTTAGAAGATCCCAGTTATCTAGCTTATCTTTTGGATTTTTTGCATTGTTAGTTATGGTTTGTACCCTGTTAACGCTATGTACTAGGGACTCTAGCATTGATCCTATTTTTTCTTCTATGATCTTTATAGATTTTTTGTTTCATATTTAGGTCTTTGATCCAGTTTGAATTAGTTTCGATGTATGGTATGAGGTATGGGTCCTGTTTCATTTTTTTGCAGATGGACATTTAGTTCTGCCAGCACCATTTGTTAAAAAGACTGTCTTTTCCCCACTTGATGGACCTTGGGCCGTTGTCGAAGGTCAAGTAACTTTAGGTGGATGGATTTACATCTGAGTTCTCAATTCTGTTCCATTGGTCTATGTATCTGTTGTTGTACCCGTACCAGGCAGTTTTGACTACTGTACCTGTATAGTAAGTTCTGAGATGAGGTAGTGTGAGTCCTCCTACTTTATTCTTCTTCATATAGCCCAGCTTCTCAGATTATTTGCTCAGCATACAGATTAAATAGGTATGGTGAAAGAATACAACCCTGGTGCACACCTTTTCTAACTTTAAACCAATCAGTATCCCCTTGTTCTGTCTGAACAGCCATCTTTTGAACTATATAAAGGTTCCTCATAAGCACAATTAAGTGTTCTGGAATTCCCATTCTTCGCAATGTTATCTATAGTTTGTTATGATCCACAGAGTCGAACGCCGAACGCCTTTGCATAGTCAATAAAACACAGGTAAACATCCTTCTGGTATTCTCTGCTTTCAGCCAGGATCCATCTGACATCAGCAATGATATCACTAGTTCCATGTCCTCTTCTGAATCCGGCTTGAATTTCTGGTAGTTCCCTGTCAATATACTGCTGTAGCCGTTTTTGAATGATCTACAGCAAAACTTTGCTTGCGTGTGATATTAATGATATTGTTCTATAATTTCCACATTCGGTTGGATTGCCTTTCTTGGGAATGGGCATAAATATGGATCTCTTCCAGTCAGTTGGCCAGGAAGCTGTCTTCCATATTTCTTGGCATAGACGAGTGAGCACCTCCAGTGCTGCATGTTTGTTGAAACATCTCAATTGATATTCCATCAATTCCTGGAGCCTTGTTTTTTGCCAATGTGTTCAGAGCAGCTTGGACTTCTTCCTTCACTACCATTGGTTCCTGATCATATGTCACCTCTCAAAATGGCTGAAAATTGACTAATTCTTTTTGGTATAATTACTCTGTGTATTCCTTCCATCTTCTTTTGATGCTTCCTGCATCGTTTAATATTTTCCCCATGGAACCCTTCACTATTGCAACTCAAGACTTGAATTTTTTCTTCAGTTCCTTCAGCTTGAGAAATGCCGAGCGTGTTCTTCCCTTTTGGCTTTCCATCTCCAGCTCTTTGCACAAGTCATTATAATCCTTTACTTTGTCTTCTCAAGACGCCCTTTGAAATCTTCTGTTCAGTTCTTTTACTTCATCAATTCTTCCTTTTGCTTTAGCTGCTCAACACTCAAGAGCAAGTTTCAGAGTCTCCTCTGGCATCCATCTTGGTCTTTTCTTTCTTTCCTGTCTTTTCAATGACCACTTGCTTTCTTCATGGATGATGTCCTTGATGTCATTCCACAACTCGTCTGGTCTTCGGTCACTAGTGTTCAATGCATCAAATCTATTCTTCAGATGGTCTCTAAATTCAGGTGGGATACACTCAAGGTCATATTTTGGCTCTCGTGGACTTGCTCTGATTTTCTTCAGTTTCGGCTTGAACTTGCATATGAGCAATTGATGGTCTGTTCCACAGTCGGCCCCTGGCCTTGTTCTGACTGATGATATTGAGCTTTTCCAGCGCCTCTTTCCACAGATGTAGTCATTTTGATTTCTGTGTGTTCCGCCTGGGGAGGTCAATGTGTGTAGTCACCGTTTATGTTGATGAAAGAAGGTATTTCCAATGAAGAAGTCGTTGGTCTTGCAAAATTCTACCATTCAATCGCTGGCATTGTTTCTGGTACCAAGGCTATATTTTCCAACGGCTGATCCTTCTTCTCCATTTCCAATTTTCACATTCCAATCACCAGTAATTATCAATGCGTCTTGATTGCATTTTCGATCAATTCCAGACTGCAGCAGCTGATAAAAATCTTCTATTTCTTCATCTTTGGCCTCAGTGGTTGGTGGGTAAATTTGAATAATAGTTGTATTAACTGGTCTTCCTTGGAGGCATATGGATATTATCCTATCATTGACAGTGTTGTACTTCAGGATAGATCCTGAAATGTTCTTTTTGACAATGAATGCAACACCATTCCTCTTCAAGCTGTCATTCCCAGCATAGTAGACTATATAATTGTCCAATTCAAAATGGCCAATACCAGTCCATTTCAGCTCACTAATGCCTAAGATATCAATGTTTATGCGTTCCATTTCATTTTTGATGGTTTCCAATTTTCCTAGATTCATACTTCATGCATTCCAGGCTCTGATTATTAATGGATGTTTACAGCTGTTTCTTCTCATTTTGAGTCATGCCACATCAGCAAATGAAGGTCCTGAAAGCTTTACTCCAACCCCGTCATTAAGGTCGACTCTACTTTGAGGAGGCAGCTCTTCCCCAGTCTTCTTTTGAGTGCCTTCCAACCTGGGGGGCTCATCTCTCAGCACTATATCAGACAATGTTCCACTGCTATTCATAAGGTTTTCACTGGCTAACGCTTTTTCAGAAGTAGACTGCTGGGTCCTTCTTCCTAGTCTGTCTTAGTCTGGAAGCTCAGCTGAAACCTGTCCTCCATGGGTGACCCTGCTGGTATCTGAATACTGGTGGCATAGCTTCCAGCATCACAGCAACACACAAGCCCCCACAGTATGACAAACTGGCAGACACGTGGGGGTGGTTTTGTATAAAACCCAAACCCAGTGCCGTCGAGTCCATTCTGACTCATAGCGACCCTAGAAAACAGAGTAGAACTGCCCCACAGAGTTTCCAAGGAGCACCTGGCGGATTTGAACTGCTGACCCTTTGGTTAGCAGCCATAGCACTTAACCTCTATGCCTCCAGCATTTCCAAAAGCAGACTGCCATATCTTCCTCCCTCGGAGCGACTGGTGGGTTTGAACCACCGACCTTGAGATTAGCAACCAAGCATTTAACCACTGCACCACCAGGGCTCCAAAATTATGTTGAGGAATTTCCCTTCTATACCTATTTTACTGAGAGTTTTTATCAGGAATGGGTGTTGGACTTTGTTGAATGCCTTTTCTGCGTTGATTGAGATGATCATGTGATTCTTTTATTTATGTGGTGGATTACGTTGATTGATTTTCTAATGTTGAACCATCCTTGCATACCTGGTATGAATCCTACATAGTCGTGGTATATTATTTTTTTGATATGATGATGAACTTTATTGGTTACAATTTTGTTGAGAATTTTTGCATCTGTATTCATGAGAGATTTTGGTCTGTAATTTGCTTTTTTTTTTTTGTGGTGTCTTTGCCTGGTTTTTGGTATCAGGGTTATGCTGGCTTCCCAGAATGAATTTGGAAGTATCTCTTCCTTTTCTATGTTCTGAGATCATTTGAGTAGTACATGTAAGCTCTTCTCTGAATGTTTGGTAGAGTTCTCCAATGACGCTATCTGGGTCATGGCTTTCTTTTGTTTGGAGGTTTTTTTTATTTTTATTACCTTTTCAATCTCTTCTCTGTTCAGATTTTCAACATCATTTTGTGTTAGTTTGGGTAGCTAGTGTGTTTCTAGAAATTTGTCTATTTCCTCTAGGTTTTCAAGTTTGTTGGAGTACAGTTTTTCATAATACTCTGTTATGATCCTTTTTATTCCAGTTAGATCTGTTGTAATGTCCCACATTTCATTTCTTTTTTGGATTATTTGCACCCTCTCCTGCTTTTCTTTTGTCAATTTGGCCAGTGGTTTGTTGATTTTGTTGATCCTTTCAAAGAACGACCTATTGGTTTTGTTGGTTCTTTATGTTATTTTTCTATTCCCTATTTCATTTATTTCTGCTCTGATCTTTATTATTTCCTTTCTTCCGGTGGTTGTGCAGTTCTTCTGCTGTTCTCTTGCTATTTGTTTGAGTTGTGTAGCTAATGTTTTGATTTTGTCCTTTTTTCTTTTTTGATGTGTGCACCTATTGCTATAAATTGTCTTCTGAGCACTGCCTTTGCTGTGTTGCAAAGGTTTTGGTATGATGTGTTCACATTTTCATTTGAGTCTACGAATTTTTTGATTCCATCTTTGATTTCTTCTGTTTCTTAAAAGTGGTTTTTAAGCCAGGTGTTATTCAGTTTCCATATAAGTGAATTTTTTTCATTGCTCTTCCTGTTGTTAGTTTCTACTTTGATGACACTGTGATCACAGAAGATACTTTGTATTATCTCAATGTTTTAGATTTTGTTGAGGATTGCTCTGTGGCCTAAGATGCAGTCTATTCTGGAGACCATTTCATGTGCATTGGAAAAGAATGTGCACTTTGCAGCTGTTGGGTGGAGTGTTCTATATATGTCTATGAGGTCAAGTTGGCTGATTGTTAACTTTAGATCTTCTGTGTCTTCTTTGAGTTTCTTTCTAGATGTTCTGTCCTTTACCAAGAGTGGTGTGTTGAAGTCTCCTACTAGTATTATGGAACTGTCAATTTTTCTTTTCAGTGCTATTAAGAGTTTATGTATTTTGTAGCCCTGTCATTGGGTGTATAGATATTTATCATGGTTATGTTTTCATGATGGACTATCTCTTTAATCATTATATAATGCCGTTCTTTGCCTTTTATGGTGGATTTTGTTTTAAAGTCTGTTTTATCTGAGATTAGTATTGTCACTCCTGCTCTTTTTTGGTAGCTATTTGCTTAATATATTTTTTCCATCCTTTGATTTTTAATAAACTTACGTCTTTGTTTCTAAGGTGAGTCTCTTGTAGACAGCATTTGATGGATCCTGTTTTGTTTTTTTTTTTAAATCCATTCTGTCACTCTCTGTCTCTTTATGGGTACATGTAGGCCATTTACATTTAGTCTAATTATTGATAGGTGTGAGTTTATTTTTGTCATTTTGTAGTGCTTTTTTTTTTCTTTGTGGTGCAGACGTTTTCTTTGTTCCTTTTACTCTTCTGTGCTGAATTCATTTTGTTTGTGGATATTTTTTTTTTCATTTCTTTTGTTTTTGAAGACTTTGTTTTTACTGAGACTTTGTTTTTCTTCTTTATTTCAATGAGTAGGTTTGTTAACTTTCTTTGTTGTTACCTTGGAATTTACCCTTGTCTTCCTAGATTTGAACCAGTCTATTATTGCTTGGTATCACCTTGCATTCCTCTCCATTAGAAAGTTCTATAGCTACAACGTTTATTCCCTCTTTTATTGTCCCGATGTTGTTGTCATTTACAGATTAACCTCTCTGGTTCCCCACTGTAAATCTTTTGGTTTTGAAGGGTCCTTAATTTTTTTTTTTTTTTTTTCAGAGTTCATTTCCTAGGTTGGTATCTGGCTGGGGCAATCTTGTGTTGTAGATTCAGGCTGTGGTCGGATATTGTTTGTTCTCAAACCAAAGGACTCCCTTTAGTAATTCTTGTGATTTTAGTTTGGTTTTTACATATTCTCTTAATTTCTGTTTACTTGGAAAAATCCTAATTTCACCATCATATTTGAACAAGAGTTTTGCAGGATGTATTATTCTTGGTTGGCAATTTTTTTCTTTCAAGGTTTTATATAGTCATCCCATTTTCTTCTCATCTGCATGGTTTTTTCCAAGTAATCAGAGCTTAGTCTTATTTTTTCCCCTCTGTATGTAACTTTTCATTTTTCTCAAGCTGCTCTTAGGATTCTTTCTTTGTCTTTGGTTTTAACGAGTGTGATTATGATATGCCTTGGTGATTTTATTTTGGGGTCTATCCTATATGGGTTTCATGCAGCTTCTTGGATGGTCAGCTTTTCATCTTTCATAACAGTAGGGAAGTTGTCTGTCAGCAATTCTTCAGTGATTCTCTCTGTGTTTTCCATTTTCTCCCCCTGTTCTGGAACTCTGATCACTCACAAATTTTTGCTTTTGATTGTATCCCACATAATTCTCAGGTTTCTTTGTTCTTTTTTATGATTTTTCTTAAAGTGGTCTCCAAGTATTTGTCTTCAATTTTGCTGATCCTGTCTTCCATTGTTTCAAACCTACTCCTCAGACCTTCTGTGACATCATCCATTTCTGAAATCTTGTTTATCTTTTGGATTTCTAATTGTTTTTGTATGATTTCTAGTTGTAAATATATTTTGACATTTTCTTCCTGTATTATTTTCCTGAATTCTTTCATTTTTTGTCTGTATTTTCCATGAATTTGTCTGCCTTTTCCACAAATTTGTCTATTTTTTTCCTAATTTTTGTCTGCTTTTTGCTTCAACTCCTGGATAGCTCTGAATATTAGAAATTTGATTTCCCTATCAGGTAGTTCCAGTGCCTTTTCTTCTACTGGAAAGTCATCTGGTGTCTTATTTTGGATGCCTACTGGAACCATCCTGTCCTGCCTTTTATATGTTTTGATATTGTCTTCTGTCTTTGGGGTATTCAGCAGTTATTTTCTTTGTTTATTGATAGTAGATTTGTTTTTTTCATCCTGCTTTTTTGTTTGATTTGTCTACATCTGAGCAGACAGGCTGTGCATTCCTCGTTGTTTGCCTGTCTGTGGGTACAATTCTTTTCACCTCCTTGTCCAATGGGGAGGGCCAGTCGCTCAGCTATGTTGCAGCAGGGTAGGTCCAGCTGAAGTGGAAGGGCTGGGATGGCTCATTCGTGGCATGTACTAGGGCCAACAGACTGGGCCGGGGGTCAGTGCAGGGCAGGTTCCAGTAGGCTGTGCCTGTGCCACTTGGGGGTGTGATGTTCAGTGCACAGTGCAGGTAGGCAGGAGGGAGGGGAGAGGCTGTGATGTGTGGAGCTAAGACAGGTATGGGAAAGAAGAGAGAGAAGAGAGAGAAACAGGAGCCAAGAAAACAAAGAAAACAAAGTGCTGAGGGAGTTTGCTGTTGGAGTGGAGAGACAAGAAACCAAGAAATGAAGAAAAACAAAAAGGATAAAAGGAAAAAATGAATAAATAAAAATTAAAAAAAAAAAAAAAGAAATGCCTCCAGGGATCCCAATGGCAACCAGGGAAGTGCTCCCAGGCCTCAGGGCACAGCCCAACTAGAAGGGGCAGACATGGTACACAGGGCCATATATTCAGGAGACAGGAAAAGCAGAAAAGCAGAGAAAGACGAGAAACTGAGAAACGAAGAAAAACTAAAAGGAAAAGAAAAAAAATTTAAAAAAAAGGTCCCCAGGAATCCCACTGGCAAAGCCTCACAGATTGGGAAAGTGGCTTCCAAGCTGCACAGTACAGCCTGGATAGACGGGGCAGAGATGGCACACAGTGCCGGGTATTCAGGAGACAGGAAAGGAAGGTAAGTAAAGAGAGAGATAAGAAACTGAAAAATTAAGAAAGACAAAGAGGAAAAGAAAAAATAACAAGAAAAAGAAGAGCCCCCAGAGATCCCACAGGTGTGGCTGTGCAAACCGGGGAAGTGGTTCCCAAGCCACACAGTACAGCGTGGCTAGAAGGGACAGAGATGGCACATAGTGCCAGGTATTCAGGAGACAGGAAAAAAAGGTGAGTAGAGAGAGATGAGAAACTGAGCAATGAAGAAAGGCAAAAAAGAGAAGAGAAAAAGAAGAAAAAAAAAACTCCCCCAGGGATCCCACCGATGCGGCGGTGCAGACTGGGGAAGTGGCTCCCAAGCTGCATAGTACAGCCCAGCTAGAAGGGGCTCCCAAGCTGTAAAAAGATAAAGAAAAAAAAAAGTCCTCGGGGATGCCACCAACGTGGTGGTGCGGACCCAGGAAGTAGTCCCCCAGCCAAGCAGTGCCTCACAGCCTGTCAAGAAGAAGCGAAGATGGCACATGGAACCAGGTGTTCGAGAGTAAGGAGGGGGAGGAGGTGAGAGGCAGGGAAGAAAACAAAGGAAGCCAAAAAAGCAACACCAGCAACAATGAAATGGCACTAAAGAGCTGGCCAGTGTGGGTGGGGCGAATCCAAGCAGCAGAGAGCTGGCACCTACTGGGCCTCAGTCAGTCAGCCCGCTGGGAAGCAGTGGAGGCCAAGCAGGGGGAAGAAGGGTAGGGAGTGGGAAAGCGTATTTTCGCTGGTTACCAGGTTCTCTGTCTTCTGCTCAGAGCTCCATGAAGCTGCTTTCCTGTATTCTCTGCTCACTGATCATCGACAGGAGTCCAAGATGGTGAATCCGTGCTGCGTTAGCTGATAGAGAACTTCTGCTCATATCTCTCCTCATTCTTTGTTCTTTGTCTGTTTCTTAGTCCATTCGATGCTTGGTTGAGTTCTTTATCTCTTCATTTGACACTTAGGGTTCCAGGACTCATGTCTGTCTCTGTTTTACTTAGTTTTTCAGGTCTTTGCTTTGGAGGGACAGCGTGGTGCTTCTGTCTATAGCACCATGTTGGCTCTGCGAGTCAATCTCTTTTGAGATATGAAAGAAAAAATTGAGCACAGAGAGGAGGGACCTCATACCACCAAGCAAGAAGAGCCAGAAGCGGAGCACGTCCTTTGGGCCCAGGGTCCCTATGCTGAGAAGGACCTTCCCCCAGGGCCAACAGAGAGAAAGCCTTCCCTTGGAGCTGGCACCCTGAATTTAGACTTCTAGCCTCCTAAACTGTGACAGAATAAATTTCTGTTTGTTAGAGCCATCCACTTGTGGTATTTCTATTTTAGGAGCACTAGTTTTTTTCTTTTTTTTTTAGATAAATAAGACAGAGGGCATCCTATAATATACTTGATCAGGACTCCTTAAACTGTCAAGGTCATCACAAACAAGGAAACTGAGAAACTGTCATAACCAAAAGGAGCTTAAGGAGACGTGATGACTAAATACAATGTGGGATTCTGGATGGGATCCTGGGACAGAAAAAGGACATTTGTTAAAAATTAAAGAATCTAAATAAACTACGGACTTTAGTTAATATAGTTTTGTCAATTAATTAATTGTAAGAAACTTACCACACTAATGCAAGGTATTAATAATAGGGGAAAATTCACAGGGAGTCTGTATGGGAACTCTTGGTACTATCTGCTCAATTTTTCTATAAATCTAAAACTGTTCTAAAAATAAAATCTGTTAATTAAAATAAAAAAAAAAAAACAGGTCTTTCTTCCACTGGACTGTTAGGTGAGTTTGAACCACCAACCTTTGGGTTAGTAGCCTAGTGTTTAACTGTTTGCACCACCCAGGGACCCCCTTGCTTAAATCAGATGGAACTTTATTTCTCACCCAGGAATTGTCCAGCATCGAGTGCTGGGCCCCTCCCCAGAAGGCTTAACAGATGCTACCAGTCACTTTGAATTTTAAAGTATTCAAAACACTGCAACCCTCAGAGACAGAGTTTTACAGAAAACTCAAGTCTGTGTCCTGTTCTCATTCTGTGCAGTGCTCCAGTTTTCCAGTCCTAACCAGCCCCTTCTGGGTGAAAGCCACAGGCTACCCCTCGCCAGCAGGCTCCTGTCATGTGTGTGACTGGAACCAAGGTCTGTCAATCAGCCTTGTAATTCCTGCAACCTCCGGCACAGAGACTGCCAGGTGTCTGCCAAGGTTGGAGTGGTGACAATCAAGAATAGAAAGAAAGGGGAAAAATAAAAGTAGGTCCAAAAACAGGGATCCAGAGTGCAGCAGAGGAAAGGGCAGGTGCGTCTGCATCAGCTCACTGTTGCCCCCAGACTCAACCTTATTCTGAAATATACACACACACACAGAGGTATACACACATGCACACACATGTGCACACACCCACAAATACATACACACGTGTGCATGCTAGGTACACAAATGCATGTGCATACATGTATACATATGCACATGCGTGCACGCATGCACACAATGATGCACATGTACACACATGCATGTGTTCACATGTACATATACACATGTACACTTGCACATGTTTACACATGTGCATGTATACAAGCATACACTTACTTATCATAGGAATCCCAAAAAATGCTGGCATCTGTTAAGACTCCCATCCCTAGAACTATTTTAACTCTGAGAGAACTGTATCTCTCTCTCATTCTTCCTTTTAGTAATTGCCCCTGAGATTCAGCTGGGCAATGGGGCAACAGATGAGACAACACCATGGGTCTGGGCTCAGTCTGACGGGGTGCAGCAGAATCAGTGCTGCAACTCCAGGTCACTTCCTGGCAGAGCCTGCTCAGGTGCTTTTTTACCATCCAGCTACCTGGGAGCTGGGAAGGCCAAGGCAATGCTGGAAGCCTCCTGGGGAGGGGCCAAGCCCTCAATGCTGGACAGTTTCAGGGGTGAGAAATAAAGTTCCATGTGATTTAAGCACCCTGGGTGGTGCAAACAGTTAAACACTAGGTTTCTAACCCAGAGGTTGGTGGTTCAAACCCACCTAGTGGTGCTACAGAAGAAAGGCTTGGTGATCTGCTTCTGTAAAGATTATAACTAAGAGAACCTTATGGTCACCATGAGTTGGAGTTGACTGGGTCGCAATGGGTTTGGTTTTTTATTTTTCTGATTGAAACAGCTTTGCCCTCACCACAACAGGCACCTTGACAGTGCAGCCTCAGGGAGGGTGTTCTGGTATGGTCACTGTTGTGTGGGGAGAGGTTGTCACCAGTGCCCAGACCAGGCCGGGTCAGGAGGCATTTGTCCTCACCTCTGCGTCTCTGGAGCATCCCTACCTCCATTCCCTGCACTCTGCCTCATTTGGGTTGGGTGAAGAGCCATGCCCCATCCAGCCTCCCCTTTCTCTCAGGGAGCTGCCCTCTCCCTGATGTGCAGTCCAGTGATGTGCACCCAGGCTGAAGGGGCTGTGGCCTTAGCAGAGCCTTCTGGGCTTCTTTTGAGCAGGGTCATCCCTGACTTCCACAGAGCCCAGATAAACTCGCCAGACTGCCCTGTCACTCCCTTGACATGGCTTCATGGCCCTTCAGATCCTTTACTCCAGGAAGTTCCTCCAGGAAGCTAGCCAGGGTTGGTTTCCAAGATTCAAAACCAAGGATCCCTGACAGACACGTGTCCTCAAGGCTGAGCCCAGTGCCCAGCTGAGGGTGCTGAGGATAGCCAGACCCTGCTTGGAAGGGCAGGGTGGGCAGGGAGCTGTCAGGGAGGGGTGGGCACTGTATGCACAGGTGGAGACCCAGGTTCAAGTCCCGGTCCTGGGCCAGTGCCATCCCTTCTCCAGCCCTCAGTTTCACTATCCGCAAAGTGAGGAACTGGGAAAGTGGCCTATAGGTTAGACACCAGTTTTTCATTCCATAACTCAAGTAGGCCCAAGTGTTGTTTCATTAGAAGAACCAAAGCAAACAAACTGAAAGCAAAAATCCCACTCCTTCCTTGGATCACCTCTGCCTGTAAAATAAAGGCCAACCCCGTCTCCTGGCACAGAAGGCCTTCTAGGAGTCACAGTGGCAAATCTCCATCCCCAGGTGTACCCGCAGCACTTCAGCATCCTTTGCACTTCAATGCCTATGCTGCTGCCTTTCTCTCAAGCTTCTGCCACCCCCTGCCCTCCATTCTCATGGGCCTTGGTGACACCCGAGGGGCCTCAGGCTGGAGTCCCCACCACGAGCCAGGCATTATACCAGGAGCTTTCAAACATGGTGCAAATTCGAACTCCCCTAAAATTCTACAAGAAGGATGCCCCAGTGTACAGAGGAATCTAAGGCTCAAAGGAATGGCGCTCCCCGCTCAGATTTCCCAGCAGGTCGGGAGCAGGCTGTTGAACATGGCCTTGCAACCTCCCACCCCTGTCCCTGGGAGGACCAGTGTGGCCTCTCTGAGCCACAGGGTTTTCAGTGTAAAATGAGGATAACAACCGTATTTACAGAGGGCACATGGGTTAAGTGAGATGCCATGTGTACAGCACTCAGCATAGTGCCAAAGAAAGCAGCTTACCACCACTGTTACCGTGATCATGAAATGAAAGGTGGACTCCAGATTTAACACTTTAAGGTTTTAAGTAAGTTTTGCCTTTTTATTAGTACTTCTGGCTTTTTTTTTTTAGATTTTCACAAATGGCATATTTCAAAACAGACTGTTTGGAAAGGAGCAGAGAAAATGGAGGACAGGGAGAGGAAGATAAGGGAGAAGAATTGGAAAAACAAGATGCCGACCAGAATGCCTCACAGGGCTGTGTGGGGCGGGCCTTCCTGTGCGATCAGGCGGGGCCAGCATGGCTCCCACCCATGGGGCCTGGCCTGTCTGCCTTGGGAGAGTTGGGAATGTCCTGCACATGGGCCCTTGCAGCCAGCATCCCATCCCAGTGACCCCTGACCAGGCCAGCACCAGGGAGGGCCCCCAGGAAATGGATTGGCATGACAGAGGGCCAGCGGGTCAGGCCCAGACCCTGGGACCACAGTGGGTCTGCCCATCAATCACATGTACCAACATCATCCTGCCAGATGCGCCGCTGACATTTCCCAGGTCTCTCGGCACGCAGACAGTCGGGGAATGTCCCCAGTCACAAATTAACACGCACATAAATAAAAGGGCACTCTCCTTTTTTTTTTTTTTTTCTCCACTACAGAAGAAAAATGACTCCCGCTGCAGGAAAACTTGCCAAAATATCAAAAGTGAGATTTTTCTTTCTGAGCTCCCATTTCTCACCAGCTGGACCACAGCAGACCATGGCCTTGAGACATGAGGTGGGAGAGTGCTCATGGAATCAGGGCCCAGGGCCTCATTCAAGGTCCTTTGCAGACCCTTCCCTGGACAGCACCGGCCAGGGGCAGGGGCAGGGGCAGCCCAATCCAGGCAATAAACACACCAGTCGGAACCCGACAGAAAGGTCTGTGCTGGCTGCCCTGGGGCCTCCTGCCTCCTTGGGGCCCTGCACACATGCTGGCCTGCCTGTTCCTCCTCAAACTCTGCCCTGGAGCTGAGAAGGTCAGAGAGTCACCATGCCACGCCCATCCAGGCAGACCTACACAGGCTGGTTGGGGCTGGGGTGCCGGGGACATTTGTCTAGGAGCAGTAGTGTGTGTGTTATGTGAGGTGCTGAGGAAGATGATGGGGGGCCAAATCCCCTCCAACTACCACTTGTGTGTCAGTTTGTCATACTGTGGTGTCTTCTACGTTACTATGATGCTGGAAGCTATGCAACTGGTATTTCAAACACCAGCAGGGTCACCAGTGGTAGACAGATTTTCAGTGGAGTTTCCAGACTAAGATAGACTAGGAAGAACAGCGTGGTGATCTACTTCCAGAAATTAGCCAATGAAAACCTTACGGAGTGTATCGTGCCGCCCAAAAATGTGTGTCAACTTGACTAGGCCATGATTCCCAGTATTGTGTGACTGTCCACTTTGTCACCTGATGTGATTTTCCTATGTGTTGTAAATCCTAACCTCTATGATGTTAATGAGGCAGGACTCAATCTACAGGATTAGGTTGTATCTTCAGTCAATGTCTTTTGGGATATAAAAAGCAGAAGCAAGCAGAGAGGAGAGGGACCTCATTACCATCAAGCAAGAAGAGCCAGGAGAATAGCACGTCTTTGGGGCCTGGGGTCCCTGCACTGAGAAGCTCCTAGTCAAGGGCAAGATTGATGACAAGGACCTTCCCCTAGAGCCAACAGAGAGAGAAAGCTTTCGCCTGGAGCTGGTATCCTGATTTTGGACTGCTAGCCTCCTCATCTGTGATAGAATAAATTTCTATTTGTTAAAGCCATCTACCTGTGGTATTTCTGTCAGAGCAGCACTAGGTAGCTAAGACATGTACCACAACAGAACATTGTCTGGAGACAGAATATAGGGCTGGAAAAATGAAGCCCCTAGGTTGGAAGACACTCATAATACACAGCAGCTGCAACAATGGACTTCAGCATACCACTGATCATGAAGATCATAAAGATGGTGCAGCACCAGTCAACATTTCATTCTGTTGTACATGAGGTCACCATGAGTCAAGGCCAACTCTACAGCAGCAAAGAACTAGCAATAATAATAAATCCCCCACAGCCAATGTCACTGGTGGCAGGGGCTTGGGGCCAAGGCATTACTACCCACAAGCAGCCATGGAGCCCAAGGTGTGCAGACGCCATCATCCACACCATCCCAGACACCCCAGAAAACTTGCCATGGCTGGCAGACAAAGGCTGCAAAGTCCTACTCCTTGAACTAAGGGCCTGGCAACCCCAGGACCATCCCTCGACCCTCCCTCCAGACTCCCCGCCATGTCTGCCAGCTCAGTCGCTCCAAGAGACAGCCAGTCACGCCTCCTCCAGCTAGGCCCAGCACCACTCATCTTCCAGGTTGGGTTTGCCCCAACACCCCACAGAATCAGAGCTGGTCTGGCAAGGGCAGAAGGACAGAGCTGAGCAGCAGAGCACACTTCTTGATCGGCAGGCGGTGGGGGCACCACCTTGGCAGGTCGATGCCCAAACACCCTCCCCATTGGGGAAAGCAGGCAAGTAGAAGAGCTGTACCACCAACGAGGCCCCCCCTCACCCTCACACCCAGTCCCCAGGGCTGGCCCATGGGAAGCCCATGGCTCTCTCCCTTGTGAAGTGGATATTCCCAATCCCATGCCACAAAGAATGGCTTCAGGGCCCTACTGAAGGTGGCACAGCTGGTAGGTGACCAAGTAGAAGTGAGGACTATAGCAGGTTGAATAACCCAAAAAACCAAACCCATTGCCATTGAACCAATTCTGACTCATAGCAGCCCTATAGGACAGAGGAGAACTGCCTCATAGCATTTCCAAGGCTGTAATCTTTATGGAAGCAGGCTGCCACATCTTTCTTCTATGTAGTGACTGGTGGGTTCAAACTGCTGATCTTTCAGTTAGCAGCTGAGTGCTTAATCATTGCACTACGAGGGCTCCTTCCAAGCTCCTTAGTGTCCCTCAAAAAAGATATGTCCATGTCCTAACCTGTAGAACTTGTAAATATGACCTTATTTAGAAAAAAGTTTTTTTTTCATTATTATTATGGTAAAATATATACAACAAAATTTGCCATTTTAACCATTTTAGTATACAATGCAGTGACATTAATTTCATCCAAAATGTCATGCAACCATTACTATCATCTATTCCCAAAACTTTGCCTGTTCTAAATATTTCATATAAATGGGATTACACAATATTTGTCCTTTTCTGTCTGACGTATTCCATTCAGCATAATATTTTCAAGGTTCATCCATGTGGTATCATGTATCAGGACTTCATTTCTCTTTATGGCTAAAGGAAAAAGAATTTTTGTAGCCATAGTTAAGAATCTCGAGATGAGATCATTCTGGATTACCTGGATGATCCTAAATCCAATGACCAGTGTCCTTGTAAGAGACAGAAGAGGAGAAACACAGAGACACAGAAGAGAAGGCACACAAAGACCGAAGCAGAGATTAGACTTGCACAAACATGAGTCAAGGAACGCCTGGAGCCACCAGAAGCTAGAAGAGGCAAGGAAGAAGTCTACCCTAGACACCTTGATTTCAGGCATCTGCCTCCAGAACCATGAAAGAATAAATTTCTGTTTCTGTAAACCACCCAGTTTGTGGTCGTTTGTTACAGCAGACTTAGGAGATTTTAGAAACCCTGGTGACGTAGTGGTTAAGAGCTATGGTTGCTAACCAAAACATCGGCTGTTCAAATCCTCCTGGCATTCCTTGGAAACTCTACGGGGCAGTTCTACTCTGTACTGTGGGGTCGTTATGAGTCGAAATCAACTTACTGGCAATGGGTTTTTTAAGAGATTAATACAAGGACTGTGCCTTCCACCCTGACCCAGGCTTACTCGGTGGGATCGTGGGGACCAACAGGACCCCACTACAGAGACCATGTGTCGGCCTGGCTTCAGGCAGCACCCCACATTCTTGAGGTGAGGCTGGCTTTAACCCCAGGGGCAGGCAAGGGCTCCTGCCACATGCTTGCAGCATCCAGCATTTTCTGGGCAATCCCAAGGCTGAGCCTACACGGCTGCTTGCAAACAGATGCAACTCTAGGTGTCAGCACATCCTCAACAGGATGCAGTGCCCTTCCAGGGCCACACGGCCAGAGCGGATGCCCCATTCCAGGGCTGGGATGCAGGTCCTATCCTGCCCTCCACGTGGATGCTCCTCCAGGGTACCCAGAAGGCTGGGGAGGGGGGCAGGGGGAAATATTGCTCTCAAGGGCTCACAAAGTCCAGTTGCCTAGATGGTGGGCAGAGCCTGGTTTGGTGGGCAGGGTGGCTACCAGGTAGCTGCAGACGGCCAGTTACCACCTGGAGGCCTTACCCTCAACCAGGAATTCCCTTAACGCACGCCTTGTCATGGTGGGACAGGTTGGGGAGCAAGGTCACGGCAGGAAGCATCTATGTGGGGCCATGCCCACAGCAGCATGGGGAAGACACACTAGAATCACAGGGGTGGGCACACACTGCCCACTGGGTTTGCCACTCAGAGGTGGTGGTGGGGGACAAGGCTCAGAGAGCTACCTGGTCAAGTCCTGCCCTGCCCTCCATTGTGCAGCAAGGAGCCAGCCAGTCCTCTTCCTCAGCCTCAGTTTCCCAAAGGTGGAATGAGGTGCTGAGATGGTGATGGTGGGGACTCAGCAACTGCTGTCCCGGCACCCATGTGCCCGTAGTGTTCTCAGGCTCAGGACTCTAGACCCCATTTCTCACTATGGGCTGTTGGCCTCCCTGTATCCTCAGGCCACAAGCCCCTCTTTGAGTATCTCAGGCCTCACAGGAAGAGAGCCTGGAGCCCAGCCTAACTTCAGTTTCCTTCAATCTGGCCTCTCCTCCTGCCAGCTCTCTGGGGCCCTTGTGGAATCCAGGGCAGGCTGACCACCAGCCGTCCTCCACCTGCTGCCTGTCTGCTACTCCCAAGCAGGCAGCCCTGCCCGGACCCTGGGCTCCTCACTGCCCCCTTCTAGTCCAGATTTCCCAAAACAAAAATCAGGCCATGCCATCTGATGAGGGATATTCTCTGGTTTATTTATGGGAAGTGATAGGGCTGGAAAGGCCAGGCTCTCTGGGCCAAGGCCAAGCTGCTCTGAAGGCCTTCAGACGTTACTCTGTCCTTATGTCCTTGTGTCCTTGCCTGTCTGGAGCTGAGGCAGGGGAAAGGGCTGGGCCCCAGCACTGGCATCCCTGCTGGTGGCCTGGGGTCCACGGCCTGGCTCAGACCCACAACAGCAGTTCACACAGCCCCTGGCCTCTCTGTAGGTCATCGAAGCTCTGAAGTTCCCTGGAGGCCTGGAGCAGGAGAGACGGGGAACTGAAGCAGGATAGACAGGAGCCTGCAATGACCAAAGCCACTGCATCTGGAACAGAGGCAGGTGCTGGCGGACCCTCCATCACTGGACAATACTGGGGACTTGGCGGAGGCAGACGTGTGGGATCAGGTGCCCAGTGGGGTCTTGCTCCTCAGAGGGACTAGGGCCACCCAGTGTCACACAGGGAGATAGTACAGAGTCCCAGGTATAAATGGCGATTTCAAGCAGGTGTCCAGTATGCCTCCCCACACCCACAGACACCACAGGCACAGAGGGTCCTAGGTCACAGCAACACAGCCAAGCCTGGGCTCCTAGGGCCTCTGCTGGCAACTGGGTCAGGTATAGGCCATGCTCACTGTCTTAGTTATCTAGTGCTACTATAACAGAAATACCACAGTGGATGGCTTTAACAAACAGAAATTTATTCTCTCACAGTTCAGGAGGCTAACCCACCCAAATTTATTCTCCCACAGTTCAGGAGGCTAGAAGTCAGAATTCCCAGCTCCAGGGGAAGGCTTTCTCTTTCTTTTCACTCTGGGGGAAGGTCCTTGCCATCAATCTTCCCCTAGGTCTAGGAGTTTCTCAGACCAAAGGACGTAGATCCCTCTCTCTCTTTTCTCTTCTCTTTCCTTTTACTTCTTGTAAGATAAAAGGTGATACAGGCAAGGAAGCTCCCCTTATATCTGATCAGGGCTGTGACTTGAGTAAGGGTGTTGCATCCCACCCTAATCCTCATAAACATGACCTATTCCTGTCTCATTAAGAAAACAGACAGATCATTCCCAAATGGGACCATAACCACAGGCATAGAGGCTAGGATTTACAACACATCACAAAATGGAGGACAACCACACACTATTGGAAATCATAGCTCAGCCAAGTTCACACATATTTTGGAGGGGGACACAATTCAATCCATGACACCCACCCAGGCTGTCCCCAAGAGCAGGCGATGGCCTGGCCAGCTTCAGCCCTACACTTCCTCCCTCCTCCAATGTTCCCTCCAAAGAGGGGCTCCTCACCATCCTACATAAAATTGTACTCCAAGTGTGTCAAAATGACAGAGGCTCCAACCTGAAGGTACTCTCAATGGCCAAATCTGGGATCATTGGAGCCAAAACATAAATAATGATACTGCTGGATCTTAACTCTCAGAATAACATATCCACAGGTCCATGCTGGCATAAATAACTGAGTACTGAGTAATAAGTAAACAGGGAGAATCCCAGCTACTAAATGTAGAAGTAATGACGGAAGTGGAAAATCTCCACCAGGCAGACTGCATAGTAAGAATGGTTACAGAGAAGAATCATCAGCAGAAGCTATAGTGGACAAAAGCGTGATGGGAAAGAGAATGTTGGCATAATCTCAAAGTATCTCCCCATGAGATAGTTATTAATTACAAAGGGAAAAACAGTAACTTTACAGGGGAGACTACCAGCAGACAACACCTTATCCAGATGACTAAGTGTCTTAGTTATCCGGTGCTGCTATAACAGAAATGCCACAAGTGGATGGCTTTAACAAAGAAAGCCTTTCTAGGAGGCTGGAAGTCCGAATTCAGGGTGCCAGCTCCAGGGGAAGGCTTTCTCTGTTGGCTCTGGGAGAAGGTCCTTGTCATCAATGTTCCCCTACTCTAGTTGCTTCTCAGTACAGGGATCCCAGGTCCAAAGGATGCACTATTCTCCTGGCTCTTGTTTCTTGGTGGTATGAGGTCCCCCATCTCTCTGCTTGCTTCTCTCTTTTATATCTCAAAAGAGATTGATTTAAAACTCAACTTAATCTTTCAGACTGAGTCCTACCTCATTAACATAACTGCTGATAATCCCACCTCATTAACATCATAAAAAGAAAAAACCCATTGCCTTCAGTTCAGACTCATAGCTACCCTATAGGACAGAGCAGAACTGTTCCATAGGGTTTCCGAGGAGAGGAGCGGCTGGTGGATTCAAACTGCCCACCTTTTGGTTAGCAGCCACAGCATGCCATAGCTCTTAACCACTGCACCACCAGAGCCCCAATTAACATTATAGAGGTAGGATTTACAACACATAGGAAAATCACATCAGATGACAAAATGGTGGACAATCACACAATACTGGGAATCATGGCCTAGCCAAATTGACAGATATTTTTGGTGGACACAATTCAATCCGTGACACCAAGGTTATTCCTGTCTGTGATAAGACAATTCAGAATCACATACTCCCTGATATTCTGCACTGAGATGCGCCGTTTCTGCCGTGTTCTGGACAAAAATGCACAACCCTAGTCTAGTTATGAGAAAACCTCAGACAAACCCAAGTCAAGGCACATTGTACAAAATAACTGGCCAGCCTTTCTAGGGATCATGAAAGACAGACTAAGGAACTGCCTCAGATTGGAGGAGGCTAAAGAGACAGGGCAACTGAATATCATGTGGTGTCTGGGATGGGATCCTGAACCAGAAAAGGAATAGTAATGGGAAAGCTGGCAAAATTCAAACCAAGTCTGGAGATTCGCTAATAGAATTTTAATGTATTGTAACACTATCTCACCATCTGCCTGTCAGTTTGTCATACTGTGGTGGCTTAAGTATTGTTATGATGCTGTTAGCTATGCTAACGGTATTTCAAATACCATCAGGGTCACCCATGGTAGACAGGTTTCAGTAGAGCTTCTAGACTAAGATGGACTAGGAAGAAAGGCCTGCTGGTCTACTTCCAAAGATTAGCGAGCGAAAACCCTATGGATCACAACAGTCTGACATAGTGCTGAAAGATGAGCCCCGTAGGTTGGAGGGCACTCAAAATACAGTGGCCCCAGCAATGAACTGGAGCACACCAACAATCATGAAGATGATGCAGGACCAGCAACAGTTTGTTCTGTTATACATGGGGTGGCCATGAGTCAGAGCCCACTCCATGGCAACTAACGACAACAACATATATCAACGTTAATTTCCTGCTCTCAATTCTCGTTCTATGGCTGTGTCAGATGTTAACATTACGGGAAGCTGGGTGAAGGCCGTGTGGGAAATCTCTATGTTGTTTTTGCAGCTTTGCAGTAGGTCTAAGATTATTTCAAAATAAAAAGTTTAAAAATGCAGAAATAAAACTGCCCTCTAGGCCTCTCTTGACCCCCTCCGGCCAGCTTCATTCCTCATCATACACTCATTTCCGCCTGACCACCTGCACGCTGGTTTGTTTTGGGTGGCTTGGACACCTCTCCTGGGACTGGAGGCACCGAGCTTCCCTACACATCTTATGAATTCCAGGAGATGGAGCAGCAAGTGCAAAGGCCTTGGGGCAGAAGCCTGCCTGGCAGGTCCCACAACAGCAAGAACAACATGCTCAAAGCAGGGCAGAGGGCCCCACACCTGACCATACCTATGTGGGCACTGGGCTCCACACTGCATCTGGGGCCTCCAGATGTCCCGAGTTGCTCCAGGACTTGTACCTACAAGGTTGACCCAGGGTCTTAGTTACCTAGTGCTGCTGTAACAGAAATACCGTGACTTTAAAGAACAGAAATATACTTTCTCACAGTTCTGGAAGCTAAAAGTCCAAATCAGCGGTCCTTTCTATGAGCCTCTCTCCTGGTTTCTGGCATCTGCCAGAGCTCTTCGGTGTCTCGGCATTCCTTGGCATCTGTATTCTCTTTGTTTCTAGTCTGTTCTCTTTATATCTCAGAAATGATTAGGTTTAGGACCCTCCCTACCCTGGTAAAGGAGCCCTCGTGGTGTAACGGTTAAGCACTCAATTGCTAACCAAAAGGTTGGTGGTTGAAACCCACCAGCAGTTCTGCCGGAGAAAAGGCCTGGCAATCTGCTTCTCTAAAGATTAAAACCAAACCAAACCTGTTGTCATCAAGTCGATTCCAACTCATAGCAACCCTGTAGGACAGAGTTGACCTGCCTCACAGGGTTTCCAAGGAGCAGCTGGTGGATTTGAACTGACCTTTTCATTAGTAGCTGAGCTTATAGCCTAGAAAACCCTATGGAGCCTCAAGTTTGAGCGGCACAGGTGGGTTGTGCCTTGGCCCTAGCCCGCTTGTGTTCTACTTCACATGGGGTTGTTATGAGCTGAAAATCAACTTGATGGCACCTAACAACAACTAGGAAACCCTGGTGGCATAGCGGTTAAGTGCTACGGCTGCTAACCAAAAGGTCGGCAGTTCGAATCCGCCAGGCGCTCCTTGGAAACTCTACGGGGCAGTTCCACTCTATCCTATAGGGTTGCTATGAGTTGGAATCGACTCCGCAGCAGTGGGTGGGTGGGAACAACAACTACTCTGGTATGGCCTCATTAACATAATAAAAGAACACCCCTATTTCCAAAGAGGGTTGTATTTACAGATATAGGCATTAGGATTTCAACACATATTTTAGGGAACCCAATTCCGTAACAACAACCAAATCACTCCCACAGGCCAGAGTGGTATTTCCTTTGTAGAACTGCATGAGACTGAGCCCCCAGAACATGCTGACACACGGATTTGGGGACTCCCACTCCCATCAGACACAGAATGAGTTCAGGACCCTGGGCTACTGATACCCATGCCGAGCCTTGAACTTGAGCTGCACATGTAGGCTGTGCCTTGGCCCTGGCCCACCTGTGTTCTGACCACGCTGCTTCCAGTCTACAGCAGGCAGGGTAGGGGCCTCATACCCTCCCAGGCTCTTCGCCACGTGCAGGCAGTCCTCTAGGGTTGATCTCACCATCCCCTCTGAGGGCTTTCGAAATGGTTGCTCCACAGTGCCAACGGGCACTTCACTTCCATGTGTTCTCTTGCTTTCAACCAACGCAGGGATATTCTGCTTTCCCATAAGTCTTAGCTGTGCATGGTCCTGACAAAAATGGAATCGTTCTGCCCCAGCCCCTCACCTATCCTCTTGCCTATCCACCTGTTCGTGGCACATGTGGGGGGCAAGTTTGCCACTCCCCATTAAAGAGATCCCATTCCAGAGCCCCAGCATCAGCGTCCTCACTGGTTAGCCTGGGGTTCACAGACTGGCTCTGAGCCACGACAGCAGCCCACTCAAGCCCTGGGCCCATCTGTGATTACAATCTGAAGACAACATCGTTGGATTATGCTGAAGGAGCTCTGGTGTTACAATTGTTAAGCACTCAACTGCTAACCAAAAAGGTCAGTGGCTTTCTCCCACCAGTGGCTCTGTGGGAGAAAAAAATCTGTTGATCTGCTCCCATATAGATTACAGCCTAGGAAACCCTATGGGGCAGTTCTACTCTGTCCCGTAGAGTCCCTATGAGTCGGAATTGACTCAATGGCACACAACAACAACAACACATATGCTAAAACATTCCAAACAGTAAATTCAGCATGACCAGAAGACAAATGATGGTTCACACTTTCCTGAGTATCTGGCTAAGGCCTGCACCTGTGGTCATCACCAATGAAGCACAGTAATGATCTCCAGGAGAGCCATGGAAGCCAGCATCACGAGAAATGCTGTAACTAGCATTAAGTACACGGTTGAGGGTACTTCAAAGGCAAGAATATCTATAGTGTTTCCATACAAGCAGGTTCCAAAGAGTCTTGGCACTCTGAGTAATAACAGCATTGCTATTTTTTTTTCTCGCTGTAGGAGATACAAACATGAAATTAACCAGGAACAGCACATTTGACAATAAAAAACATGAAGAGATGGTTCCTGCACCTGAACAGGGAAAGCTTCATGGGCACTAATTGGACAATAAACAAATATGGACGCACCTCCTCTTCACCCATTACTCTAAATCCTTGCCAATAAATCACTACGCGGGGCCCATGAAAAATGTAATACATTTTTTAATCAAATTGTTTATATAGACCAGGGCTCCTATTAAATAAAAATATATTTGCCCAGGGCCCCGCATACCCTAGGGGCGACTGTGCCCCTGGGAGCAGTCAAGAAGGATTGTTAATAAGGAGCCCGGGGAGGATGAAGGGGGTGTCAGCTCACCCAGTGTAACACTTCTCTCTGAAATGTGTATCTGAGTCAGAAGCACAAGGAGGTGGGCCAGCCAGAGCTCCCAGCCCCACCCCAAGAGCACTGGTCCTGCTCAGGAAGCTTCCTGTGGCTCTGGCTGGGGCCCTGCAAGGTACTCTGTTATGGGCTGAATTGTGTCCCCCCCCAAAAAAAAAGATAGATTGGTGTCCTAACCCTTGTACCTGTGAATATGACCTTGTTTGGGGAAATAGGGTCTTTCTTTGAAGATACATTCAATTAAGTCATGCCAGAGTAGTGTGGGTCCTAATCCTATTTGTTTCTGAGTGGTATTTTATAAAAGGGGAGGACAGACCCACATGAAGACAGCATCACACACAGGGGAAGATGCCATGTGAGGTGAAGATACAGGCACAGGCCAAGGAATACCCGGAGCTACCAGAAGTTGGAAGAGACAAGGGAGGATCTTCCCCTAGGGCAGACAGGGGAAAAGCATGGCCTGCCAATGCCCTGAATTTGGACTTCCAGCCTCCAGAACCGTGAATATATTTCTGGTCTTCAAAGTCACCCACTCTGTGGAATTTGGTTATGGCTGCTGTTATTAGCTGCCGTCAAGTCGGTCCCCAACTCATGGTGATCCCACACACAATGGAACGAAACACTGCCCGGTCCTGTGCCATCCTCATGATCAGTTGCTGACTGGACCATTGTGATCTATAGGGTTTTCACTGTCTGCTTTTTGGAAATAGATCACCAGGCCTTTCTTCCTAGGCCATCTTATACCGGAAGCTCCATTGAAATCTTTTCAGCATCAGAGCAACACGAAAGCCTCCGTAGACAATACGGGTGGTAGCTGCACATAAGGTGCATTGGCTGGGAATAAAACCCTGGTCTCCTGCATGGGAGGCGAGAATTTTACCACTGAACCACCACTGCCCCATTTTGCCATGGCAGCCGTAGGAAATTAAGACACACCCTGTTTCCCAGCCTTTATCCCCAGACCCTGGTAAAAAAAAAAAAAAAGGTAGTACGTCTTTAATTCCCTTCTGCTTAAGTGAGTGTCAACCACCATCAAAAGGTAAGCCTGACCTGCCCTGCCTGTTCTGCTTTCCTACAGGTACACCAGCTCAGCAGTGGGTCTCTGCGCCAGTGACATCCTCCTATACCCCCGGCACCATGACCTCACCAGGGTGGAGGCCATGGCTTCTCACTCCCAGCACTCCATGTACGTGTTAACCAGGAGCCTACTCCCTCCTATGCACTTGGCAGGCGAGGCTGGGGAGACAGTCTGGCCCCACATTCCTCTTATCTCCCAAAATTAAGGGCACACTAGTTTGTTGCTTTGTCCTGACAGACTCACGCTTCCTAAGAAAGTGTTAATCTTCATCAAAGGGGCTAAAGTGAGGTATGGCCCTCTAAGTCAGTCACATTAATTAGCTGATTCACACATGTGGAGCCGCTTATTCTTGCAAACTTTAAGACCAGAAATTAGGCTTGAAGCAAAAACTGACATCTCCATGTCAGCAGGGAGTGTTTTCCTTTTTAACAACTGTGACTCTGGGCCAGGACTCAGATGTGCAGGGAACATCAGCTTCCCTTCACTGTGGACCCGAGCACCCACGGCCAATGGCCTGACACACCTTCCGTAGCATGGGTGTCCCGAAAGCCTAACAGATCACGGTCCAGGGCAAGTATGGAACTTTGCCTTCCAGGGTGGTCTTTTTTTTTTTTTTTTGAGACATTGTCGCATCCTGTGCACACGGTACAATGCCTGGGAACCGGGTGTGTCCTGCTTATAAAGTCAGAGCTGAGAGCCCAGAAACATCCATGGAGCCAATTATTTTCTATCAATGCCCTTTCCTTGGCAATCCAATCTAATTGCCAGGGAAGAAGATATGTGCCGCACAGCTAGAAGCTCAGTCTAGGCTCTGGCTGCTGCCCTCATGGACCCATATCTCAGGGGTACCAGGGTCAGCCTGGCCTAGGGTGGGTCTGACCCAGTGACGTGGCCTCAAGCACAAAGCTGGTAGCACTTTCGGGCATGGTGACACTCAGAGCCTCCACCCTCAGAACCACAGGCTCTGGCAAGTGCAAAGGTGGCCCCACGCCCTGGGGCCTTAGAGTCATCAGCTCCAGTCCCCACCCAGAGCATCTCTTCTACACCAAGCTCTGAGAACCACAGACACTCTAAAGAAGAAACCAGAGAGTGTCTATGTGCATACATCACGCCTGGGCTCTCCAACCCTTTCTGCTTGACCATCACTGTTTCACCCTGTGAGTGGGGCCTGGCTGCAGAGCCTGTAAGCATACTCGCTGGCTATCCAGCTCATTGGCTCTGCTCTAAAACCAGACCTCGAGCACCTTAACAGAGGTTGCTACGTTTGCTTGTCATCTCAGGATGTGACAACATTCAGCTCAAAGCCTGGCCTGCACAAAGGCCAGTGGGTTCTGGATTTGAAAGGGAATCTTGCTTTGAAAAGACAGAGAATAAAGTAGTGTCTTTGTTACCTAGGACTGCCATCACAGGAACACAAGTAGGCAGCTTTAAAGAACAGAAATTTACTTTCTCCCAGTTCTGGAGGCTGAAAGTCCAAATCAGGGTCTCAGCCATGATGATTCTTTCTGTGGGCCTCTCCTGGTTTCTGGTGTCTGCCAGTGATCCTTGGCACTCCTTTGCTTGTAGGTGGGTCCTCACATGGTGACTGTCTCCCCCGTGTGTGTTTTTGTCTTTTCTGCTCTTTTTGTAGGACACCACCGAGAAGGGATTAGGTTTAGGATCCACTCTACTCTGGAAAGGAGCCCCTGCATGGTGCAAATGGTTAGGCGCTCAGCTACTAACCAAAAGGTTGGTGGTTCCTTGGAAAAAAGGCCTGGCAATCTGCTTCCAAAAGGCCACAGCCTTGAAAACCCTATGGAGATGCTCTACCCAGCACACATGGGGTTGCCATGAGTTGGAGTCCACTGGACAGCAATCGACTGGTTTTCTATTCCAGTATGACCTTACTAATGTAACAAAAGGAAACTCCTATTTCCAAACAGGGTCATATTTACAAGTCCAGGGGTCAGGATTTCAACACATTTTCTTTTGAGGGGGGATGGGAGGGACACGGTTCAATTAATAACAACTACTTGCCTCTTATCTTTCCAGGCTGACAGTCTGTGCTGCTTGCTCTTCATACCCCCCTGCCACCGCATCCATCGCCCCTCCTGCCCCAGGAGACTGGCCCCATGGGCTGCTCTCCTTAGCTCTCTAGCTGCCAGTTGGGTCCAGCCAAAGAAAGACACCAGCAAGAAGTTGGAGGGTGGGGGTGAGAGAGAGAGGACTTTCTTCCTGCTCCCAGCTCCCACCATTGCTAGCCCCTGAGCACCTCACACCCCTTGTGGGTCCCCTTGGCGTGCAGAGTTATGCCTTTAAGCAGCTCCCTGCAGCTGAACCATCTGGGAGAAGCTGTGTCTTCCAGGCCCCTGGCTGATATGCAGTGCCCATCGTGGCCCCACCAGGCGGCATGGGGTACGGGTCCCTCTCGTGGGTTTAGGAAATGACTTCCACACTCCGGCCTAATCTCTGCCCAGAAGCACATGGGGCTAGCCTGCTCCCTTCAGCCATGACAGGCTCAGGGCAAAATTGAACCCAAGACGTTCTGAGCGCAACCCAGGAACTGGTAGGTGAGCACACAGAGCACCCCTATCCCCAACTGCAGTGGCCCTGGACATGTAGAAGGATTTAGGGACGACGGCTGGACACTCCAAAAGGAATTAAGGAATGGCCCATTCAAAGCTGCTCTCTGCACTCACGCTCTATAAACAGCCCCTCCAGCTTGCCGCAAGAGCAACACGCAATGAGCCTGTTCCGGGAACAGGGAAGGGTGTGCACCATGCACTGGAACCTTGGGAGGATTCTGCCCATGAAGAGGGAATGATCCCCAACCCAGAAATCCCCATCTCTGAGGGACAGCCCTTCTGGGCTGGGGTCCAGGGCACTAAGGGTCCCACTGTTGTCCTAGCAGCCCCACTCCATGAGCCCAGCGGCCTGGTGAAGCTCCATGCCCCACAGGGAAGGTTGCCATCTTGGCTCCGCCTAGGATGCCACAATCCGCTGCAAAGACACTCGAGCCAGCTGGGAAAGGAATGAAAATGAAGAACAGGGAAGGCTCTAGCCAAAAGCAACAGCAGCAAACAACTGCCGAGACCAATCAAATCTAAACCATGGTGACTACAGTCGTGCAACTTAATGTGGAAATCAGAGGACTCTTGAAAGGAAAACACAAATTTAAAAAAAAATAGTAGTAATATGAGTATAAACCAAAATACCAAATCCATTGCCATGGAGTCAATTCCCAAATCCTACCCACAATAAAACCTATTCGGTTTGTTTGTGGCTGGGAGTGACGGGCAGAAGAGAGTGGAGGGAAATGCCACACATCTCATGAGTAGGAGTTGATGGATATTGCTTGATTTCTTATGGTGATTCATTGAGTAAGTCAAGTTCAAGAAGCTTTAAAAACACTGAAAGGTGGATAAAGAAAATATGGTACATCCACACGATGGAATACTATGCAGCCATAAGAGAAAGGAAGCTCTGACACATGCTATGACATGCATGAACCTTGAAAACATTATGCTGGTGAATAAGTCAGACACAAAAGACCAGATATTGTTGTGATCCCACTACATGAAATATCTGAAATAGGAAAATGCTTAGAGACTAAAGTTTATCAGTGGTTAGAGGGCGCTGGAGGGCAGGGGAATTGGTGAGTTATTACTGAAGAGGTACTGAGTTTCTGTCTGGGATGATGAAAAACTTTTGGAGATAGTGGTGATGGTTACACAGGATGGTGGGTGTAACTAATGTCACTGAATTATACCCTTAAAAATGGCTAAGATGGCCCGATGACTGCCCTGACAGGGAACACAACAGAGAACCCCTGAGGGAGCAGGAGAGCCGTGGGATGCAGACCCCAAATTCTCATAAAAAGACCAGACTTAATGGTCTAACTGAGACTAGAAGGACCCCACTGGTCATGGCCCCCAGACCTTCTGTTGGCCCAGGACAGGAACCATTCCCGAAGCCAACTCTTCAGACATGGATTGGACTGGACAATGGGTTGGAGAGGGATGCTGGTGAGGAGTGACCTTCTTGGATCAGGTGGACACTTGAGACTATGTTGGCATCTCCTGCCTGGAGGGGAGAAGAGAGGGTAGTGGGGGTTAGAAGCTGGCAAAATGGATACGAAAAGAGAGAGTGGAGGGAGAGAGCAGACTGTCTCATTAGGGGGAGAATAACTGGAAGTATGTAGCAAGGTGTATGTTTAAGTTTTTAGGTGAGAGACTGACTTGATTGTAAATTTTCACTTAAAGCACAATAAAAATTATTTAAAAAAAAAAAGGTTAAGATGGCAAATTTTATGTTACATAAATTTACCACAGTAAAATGTAAAATTAAAAAAAAAAAAAACCTGAAAGCTTAGCAGGAGAAAAATAGGATGTATATCTTCTAAGTTAATGAAGAAGGGAAAATGTAGAAGACATAGTCTAGATAGCAAAGGACCAGAAAAAAAATTTTTTAAATCATGAATTCAGCAAATCTTTGCTAACATCTGAAGGGAGAAAAAATGCATGCCAAGGAAGCAGAGCTGTCCAAGGCCAAGTGGGACAGCGCTGGGCTCAAGTCAGAGACTGGGGAGTCTAGGGCAAGGAAGGGGGAGGAGGTGGGAAATCATGGGCCCTGGCAAGGACTGTTGGCTATATTCCCAGAGCACTAGGAGCTCCCAGAGGCCTTTTGGGAGGGGAGGGGTATCATATGATTGCACTGGGAAGCAGCCAGCTTCAAGATTCCATGGGAAGATCTTCCCTTGCCTCTTCCTAGCTTCTGGTGGACCCAGGCTTTCCGTGGCTTGTAGATGCATCACTGCAGTCTCTGCCTGCATCATCACATGGACGTCTTCCCTCTCTGTCTCTGTGTCCCTTCTCCTTTTTTTAGTGCTTAGGTCTCTGGGCGACTTGACTACTAAACTAAAGGTTGGTGGTCCAAACCTACCCAACAGCACCGTGGAAGAAAAGGCCTGATGATCTGCTTCCATAAAGATTACTGCCAAGAAAATTCTATGCACCAGTTCTACTCTGTAACATGTCGGTTGCCATGAGTTAGAATCAATTTGATGGCAATAGGTTTGTTTGTGCCTTAAGCTGGGTTCTCTAGAGAAGCAAAATTAGTAAAGCATATAAATATGTAGAGAGAGAGATTTATGGCAAGGAAATGGCTTACGCAGTTGTAGAGGCTGGAACGTCCCAGTCCATGGGTCAGGATGGAGGCTTCTCCTGTAGCCACAGGTGCTGGCAAACTCAAGATGGGCAGGTCAGACAGCAGGGCTCTTGGTCACAGGCTTTGAAGACTGACAGCTCTCAAGATCAGCAGGTAAGAAAGCAGGTAAGCTACTAGCTCAAGTCCCAAGATCTGGAGGTCAGATGAACAGGAACCAGCTGCAGGATCCAGAGCAAGCAAAAGCCCGCAAGCTTTACCAGGAAGTCCACTTATATTCAATGCAGGCCACACCCCAAAGGAAACTCCCTTTCAACTGTTTGGCTACTCACAACAGATCCCATCATGGAGGTGATCACATTATATCAAATCTCATCATGGAGGTGATTACATCATTATATGACTGCCAAACTAGATCACAACTGCCAAACCACTGAGAATCATGGCCCAGCCAAGTTGACACACAACCTTAACGATCACAGTTTGCTTTTACTCATATTGCATTAGGACCCACTCTACTCCACTATGACCTCATATTAACTGATAGCATCTTCAAAGACCCTATTTCCAAACAAGGTCACATTCACAGGTGCTGGGGTTAGGGCTTCAACATATCTTTTGGGGGGACACAATTCAATCCATAACAGTTAGGCAAAGTTTTATCATCAGAAAAACTCAAAGAAAGCAAGAGTGTCTTTCATATCATAGGAATACCATTCAAATTAAGAACCACTGAACGGTTCAAAAAGACCCCTGCTTTATTGACAACTCATGGTGAAAACACACAGTCACAACGTTTTACAAGCCAAGTAACATGGCAAGTGCCATTGTTAGAAATAAATGGAGAAAGTGGCCAAAAAGTGATGGCCAAGGGAAACTTTAACAGGTGTCTCTCAGCTTGTCACAGATCTCCTAAACCAAAGCAGGGGGCATAGATTATTTTGATAACAAAATGAGTAGGGTTGATATCTGAATGGACATGACAATTTATAATTGAAACCAAATGGATACTCTTTACTAGCACCAAAATCAGTCCCAGCCTCTCCTACCTACCCAGCCTGAGTCACGAGGGTCCTCATCCTGAGGGCATCCTGAACTCTTACCCTCCCACCCCATCTTCCCAGCAAAGCTGCAGCCTATGCTGCCTGGCTCTGCTTTCCTTGTGCCAAGAGCCAAGAAGCCAAGAGGCGTGTGTGTGTAGGGGGGGTGCCCCTCCTTGGCCCTGTCCCATGCCGGCCATCCTTCTGGACCTCATCCTCCTCACCTTTACTGTCTTCTAAGACCCCCCTTCCAGGCCCACCCCCTCACTCTCAGCAAGTAGCACTGGCTCCTGTGGCATTGGGAGAGCGGACACTAGGAGACAATGCTCGAACTGCCCGTTCTCAAACTGATAAAGTCACTGGTAGCATGACCCCTCACTCCCTTTTCTGCAATCTCCTCCTTGCCAGACCAACACATCACCATTCACCCACTCCCCACTCAAGAATCTCAACACATCTTTTGTCCCTTCCCTCTGCTATATCATCAGACACCTCCTCTCCAGGGGTCCTTTCTCTCAGCCCATCAGCATGCCTGTTTCTCTCTAATTCTAAAGAAGACCCTGCTTCTCCCTCCAGTTACCTCCAAAAACCTTCTCCCCTTCACATCCACACTTCTTATCAGGCTGGTCTACACTATTTTCCTGAGCTATATGTCTTCAGTCCCACACACCCTGCACCCCTGGCCCAGCTCCACCTCCCCAAGACCCCCAGGGACCTCCACGCCCTTCTCTTCTGGACCCCCCTGGGACCTCCACACCCGGCCTCTATCTGGGCCCCTTGGTTTCCATGGCACCAGAGGCTACCTGGCTCTCTCAGACTGCCTATTCCCTGTAACACAGAATGTGCATTCCCTTCAAAATTCCACCTAATGTTTACAAAAGCAGAGCAAACACTGGGATACAAAGGCAACTTCAGTAATCCCCCAAGGCTCAGAGCACCCAGGTCATCCCCTGTACTACAACTCAGCAGCTGGTCTGGAGGGCATCTCTGAGGCGTTTCCATGGAAGCTACACTCTTCCCAGTCCTTCAGAGTTTGGCAGCTTTGGAAGGTGGCCAGAGCCCCACAGAGCCGAGACACTGGCTGGGAGATGATCAATGTCCAGAATATACATCCTGGCAGAAGAGATGCAGACTGGTTCTACAGAACGGAGATAGAACCTGAAGATGCCAGATGCCCAGAAATGTTTGAGGGGACTGCGGTGGTGTTAGGGGAAACAGGCCTTTGCAGGAAACTGAGATCTATGCAGATTAGAAGTGGGGTGTCACTGAAATGGTAACATTTGGATATAAATGCTAATGAGACCTTTCTTCATCCCCCCGATGCTAAGGTCTGAGAATCTTTGGGTAACACTAGAAATGGACACCAAGGTTAACAAACTAAAACCCAAGTATTTGGAATTTTTTTAAAAACTTTCTCCTAAATAATTCAGGTGAAAGTTGCAATCAAAATTATGAATACTTAAAAAATTATGATGAAAATTCAGCACATCGAAACTTTTGGATGTGAACAAAGCTGCCATCAGAAGTAAATTCATAGCTTTAAATGCTTCAGAATAAAATAAATGAAGCATTCAACTCAAAAAAGCAGAAACGAGATCAAAAATGAAACTTAAGTAATAAAAATATATATGATACGATCACATTTATGAAAACTTATATATATATGTAACAAGAAGAAAAAGTGATGGCTGTATTGGCTTCCTATTGCTGTTGTAACAAATTATCATAAACTTTGTGGCACAAAACAAATTTATTATAGTTCTGGAGGTCAGAACTTCAACATAGGACTCACTGAGCTAAAGTCAAGATGTTGTCAAGAGAATCAGTTTCCTTGTCCTTTCTAGCTTCTAGAGGCCTCCCGCATTCCTTGGCTCATGGACCCTTCATCTTCACGGCCAGTAGCGTAGCATCTTCATATCTCTCTCTGGCTCTAACCTCCTCTTCGACCTCCCTCTTTCACTTACAGGGACACTTGTGATTACATTAGGCCTACCTGCATAATCAACCAATGAAAACCCTATGGATCACAACAGCCCAATCCACAACTAATCATGGGGATGATGCAGGACCCGGCAGCTTTTTGTTTCATTATGCATGGGTTCACCTTGAGTAGGGGACGAACTCAACAGCAGCTAACAACAAGAACAACTTGGATAATCTCATTATTTTTAGTTCATCTTGTTAACAATCTTAATTCCATCTACAACTTTAATCTTCCCTTGCCATATAACATAACACATTCACAGGTTCTGGGGATTAGGATGTAGACATCTTTGCAGGGGTGCGTTATTCTGCCTACCACAGTGGCTATCTCAAAATACTGGGATTTCATGCTTTTTGCTTTCTTCCTGTGGTGTAAAGAATTTAACTTCACCCAAAGAATTTGGTCTTTATCTTTGGTTCCTGAGAGATAACTTCTCTCCAGTGACTGAAGTGTCTTTGATGAGGCCTCCAGACCATACCTAAGGATTTATGCTAATTAAGTGCCTCTTGGGTAGGTGCTGGTCAGACCAGAAAGACCCATCAAGTGATATCAGTTCAATTTCAGGAAGGGGAGCTGCCTCAATCAATTGTACCTACATAATGAGACCCCAGTAAATGCTCTGGACCAGAAGCTCCATGGACTCCCTGCTTGCCAAAACATACCTGTCCTCGGAAAGATGGTGCATCCTTTTTGGGACATAGAAATTTAGTGCTAAGGACCCTCCCAGACCACAAGCTATGTGTCTATTCTTTATACTGGACCTGATTTGTATCCTTTATAAAAAAAAAAAAACTGAAATCAAAAGTAGAGCACTTTCCTGAGTTCCATGAGTCATTCTAAGGAATTATCAAACCCAGGGGAGTAGTGAGAGCTGGGTCAGAGGTGATGGTGTCATGGGGACTCCCAAGTTTGAGTCTGAGATCTTGGGCAGACTTGGCATTCTGTAGGGTGGTAGTCAGGGTCAGAGGAAGAAGGGCTGATTGCAGGTAGTGTCAGAACTGAAGTAGAACAGAATTTAACAGAACTGATAATGCATTGATCTTAACAGCTTGGCGTCAGAGAAGTGGGATTTGATTTCCCTACACTTCCTTATACTTTTCTACACTGTTTGATTTTTTTGTTGTTGTTTACAATAAGCATACATTTTATATTAAAAAATAGCTTTAAGTATAAATACAACAGAAAATAGAAAAAAAGAAACCGTAATATCCTGTTATAGCACCTACTGATGTTGCTTTGCAACAGCATTTTTTTTGCTTGGCTTTTTGTCTTCTTTCCCCTGATGATGAGTGCCCTGAGGACGGGACAGAGCCTTTCATTTCTGTGTCCCTAGCACTCAGCACAGGGGCTTTAGCACAACAGGCAATAGTAAACGTTTCCCAAGCATAGTCTCTCCAACCAAGGATAAATCCCTCTACAAAGGGGGCCCAGTTTTGGAGGAATGATGTGCACATTCAGAAATGCACCTTAAAGCCAAGATCCAAATAAACACAGTGGTCTGATTTTAAAGTCCTCATACATAAAACTTCGTTCAGAAGCAGTCTGGGAAATGCAAGCCAGCAGACAGATAAAGCGCAATTTCTCTGGCCCTGGAAGAAATTCTTCATCTGTATGAAGTCAGAGAGGCCCCGCAGGCCGGAAGCAGGGGGTGTTCCTCACAGGAAGAGCACAGGCTCTGAGTACAGGCCTCCCCTCTCTCCACCCACCCAAGACAGCAGCCACCCCACTCCGTCCCACTGGCCAAGATCTCCTGGCCTCAGCGAAGACCCAGTTACCCACGTCTGGGCAAGAAGGACAAGATGGTTCTCACTGCAAGAACATCCCATTTTCCCTCGGCAAAGGCTCTGTCCCTAACTCCCAAGGAGAAACACCAGAAAGTAGAGGGCATTGCTCAGAGGCCCAACCTGGCGGAGCCACGTCTGAATCCCCCGGGGCTGAAGGACAGGGGCAATCAGGCCCAGCTAAGACCCGTTTAAGGTTTTTACACTCAAATCCCTGCTCTGTCACTTCCAGGCTCTTTGACTTCTTGTTTTCAGTCTTTTTACCTATAAAATAGGCACAATATTAACCTACTGTATATAGTTGTCAAGGAATGAAAATAAGATAATGTCCACAACACTAGGGAGCTCCGTATCATTATTCTCATTTTACAGATTGGGAAAAGTGAGGCTCCAAGAGGTTATAGGACTTATTCAGGATCAAACAACTAATCACCAGCCAACCTAGGTCTGCTGACCCCAATGCCATGCTCTTTTTCCATCCCACACTGTGATTGGGGGTCCTGCTTGCTCATGGATGCCACAGGGAAGCAAACTGCCCACAGACCTCCCTTCCCAGTGCCTGAGTAACCGAAAAAGAAAAGTGGATTTAAAGCATCTCCTCCCATCAGTGCACTGGGTTTGGATTTACTGAATTCTGGATCTGATGCAGAACTTAGAACAAACCTACCCTCTGGGAAAGGAATGCCGATTAAGGCAGGACCTCTAACCCACTTGCTTCTCATTTCCCAGCAGTATCCTCTCACACAGTGCAGACTTTGAGAGGGAGAAGGAAAGACAGGGACTGGAGCTCCCTAGGCCAGGAAGAAGCCCGGAGGGCCAGTGGCATGGCGGGTCCAGCTCCCTCTCCCACATCTTGCCAACAACACCATATAGATGTCCCCATACATGTGCATTCACATATTCATACGCCAAAACCTGTGACTTGGGGCTGGATGCAGAACAACGAGGCCACATGGGACCTACCTCCTAGTGGGCAAAGGGGCCATAAACAAATAAGCATGGAATAACCAGGGAAATATACAAGTGTGATAAGACCATGAAGACAAAAAGTTAGGTAATGTTGTGCGGCGTGGGGGGCTTCCTGGAAGAGATGACATTGGAGCTAAGATCTGAATGAGAAAGAGGCAGCATTCAAAGATGGGAGGAAACATGTTTCAGGCAGAGGGAACAACACACCCAAAGGCCCTGAGGCCAGAATGAGACCAGGATGCTTAAGGAATGGAAAAAAGGCCAGTGTGATTAGAGTGTGGACACAGAAAGGTAGGCCAGTGGTGGGACACAAAGTTAGAGAGATGGGCAGGGGGCAGGGTACATACAGCTTCATAAGTCGTGGTGAGGAGCTGGAATTTTCTCCTCTGTGCCATGGGAAGCCCCTGGAGGGCTTTAGTCAGGGGCTGATGAGGTCTGATTCCCATCTCAATGGCTCTGGGCATGTTGTGAGAATTGCAGGGGCAAGAAGGGAAGGAGGAAGCCAGTGAGGAAGAGGTACAAGACCTCCCCCCGCTCCTCAGGAAATGCCCTTGTTCAGGTAAACTCTAGCTAAGCCTGTGCTTCTGTGAGTAAAGGTCCTCTCCAGATCATAAATTGCCCAACACATAATAGGTCCCAGGAGAGAGGTTCCAGGTAAGATGGAGTGAGCACACTTCCCCTTGTCTCTCCCACAGCTATGAATGCATGGACAGGATGCATGGAGCAGCTATCTGAGGACTCTATGAAGGAAACCGCAGCATGCAGACTGGGGAAGAAGACTAGAATCAGGGCTTCAAACTGGTTCATTCTGGTTCAAACACCTGCTGAGAATTTGCATTTCTACCCCAGATACACTGAATCAGAATCCACAGTTTAACAAGATCCCCAGGTGGTTCTAAAGTATAATAAATTTTGAGAACCACTGCTCTACTAGTGATTCTCAGAATTGGTCCCTAACCAGCAGTATTAGCATCGCCTGGGAAATTGTTAGAAATACAAATTCTCAGCAGGGGTTAGAACCAGAATGAACCAGTTTGAAGCCTGGACCAGAATTTGAAGTATCACCAAATCGGTGGTGAATTGTTCATTTTTTATTCTCCAGTATCCCTCGGCCTAGAAACAATGCAGTTCAAACCCCAGAAATAGGCATTGGGGTGCAGACGGAGCTCCAAAGAAGCCCTCTAGTTGTAGTTCAAGGAGAGGGAAAGGACCCCCTGATGTTCAAACAGTAGAGAAATCCCTCATTTTTCTTTTTTTCTCCATTCTTTTACACTCCATCCAGTAGCAGTCCACACGTCCCTAACACTCTGAGGAAGGGAAACCTTACTGTCCGATTGGAGGAGCAGTGGTCCCAGGAAGGCAGAGCAAACCTCCATTGCTTTTTCCTCTCTCAGTCCTCTCATAAGCATGGCTGTGGGAAGTGTGCAACACAGCAGGGTGAATGAAGCCTCAACTTACTGACTAAAGGACCTAAACAAGGAGTCTCAAGAAACTGAAAGTACCAGGGAGATCACAGAGACTAAGGAATTCAGGAAACTGATATCAAAAAGTTGTTTATAATTTCCTGTGCTCACCCCTGATCTGTGCATGCGTGGACCTGACCCTAAACAACATACCATAGACTTGGAGAACTAAGTTACAAGACAGGCCAATGGCCAGATCCCAGACTGGCCACTGAAAGGTGCACACAGAGAACTGCTGCAAATGGCACTGCAAAAACTTTGAAAGTGGACCTGACATTGAAACCACAATCCATAGATGACAGGTTAGAACTTGGAATGTCAATGCAACAGCGTCAATTACTTAATAAAACAAAAAATCAACCTTTTCCATAGGATTTAAACAAGACCATAGCATTTAAACAAATCTTGAGTCTTCTAAGCATAATATTAAAATGTCAGGAATAGTCCAAAATTTCTTGACATATAAAGAATCAGGAAAATCTCAATGCACATAGGAAAAGGTCATCGATGGATATCAACCTTAACACCGAGATGGTATATATGCTGGAATTGTCTAACAAAGATTTTAAAGCAACTATTACTGAAAACAAAGACTCAATAAAGTAAGGGCAAACACTCTAAAAACTAATGGAAAGAGTCTCAGCAAGAACAGAAGATATAAAAAAGAACCAAAAGGAAATTTTAGAACTGAAAAAATACAATAACCAAAATAAACAACTTAATGGATGGGCTCAATAGCAGAATGAAGATGACAGAGAAGAGACTCAGTGAGCTTGAAGATAGATCAACAGAAAGTATCCAATTTGAACAACAGAAAGGGAAAAACAAAAGTTAAAAAAAAAAAGCCTCAGGATGTATAAAAAAATACCAAAATATCTAATATTCATGCTGTTGGGGTCCCAGAAGGAAAGGTGAGTGCAGTGCTTAAAAAATATTTCAAGAAATAATGGCTGAAAACTTCTCAAATTCAGAAAGACATAAACCTACAGATTCAAGAAGCACAGCAAACCACAAACAGGGAAGTCCAAAGAAATCCACTCCCACACATATTATAATCAAATTGATGAAAACCATAGGACGCCCTACCTCCCGCCCAAAAAACAACAACAACAACTTGGAGGCATCCTGAGAAAAACAGTGCATTACTTATAGGAGAAAAAAATGACTCAAATGACTGCAGATTCCTCATCAAAACCACAGAGTCCAAAAGGAAGTGGTAAAACATTTTTAATCTCCTAAGAGAAAAGTACTGTCATCTCAGAATTCTATTTCCAGCAAAAATATCCTTCAAGAATGAAGAAGAAATAAAGACATTCCCAGTTAAAGAAAAACTAAGAGAATATGTTGCCAACAAACATACCCTAAAATAATTATTAAAGGAAGTCCTTCAGACAGAAAGGAAATTAAACTAGAAGCAAATTTTCAACATCAGGAATAAAGGAAAAGCAAAAGAAATGATAACTATCTGGCAAAATAGAATATTATGCATGGAAATCAAAGTTTATTAGTGGTTACCAGGGGTGGATAGGATTGGGAAGTGGGGAGGTATTGCTTAAGGAGTACTGAGTTTCTGTTAAAGCTGATGAAAAATTTTGCAAAGTGCTGATGCTTGTACAACATGGTGAACGTAATTAATGTCACTGAATTGTACATGCAAAAATGGTTGAATGGCAAAAGTTTTGTTATGTATATCTTGCCACAAAATTTAAAAAAACCGATAGAAGAAAAATTCTCAACAAAATATTGGCAAAACTAATTCCACGATGTATAAAAAGAATAATATACCACAACCAAGTAGAATTTATCCTGGGAATGCAGGCTGGTACAATATTCAAAAGTCAATGTAATCCACCATATTAACAGACCAAAGAAGAAGGAAAAAAAGTGATTATATCAATTAATGCAGAAAAAAGCATTTAGCAAAATTAAACATCAAATCATGAGTTAAAAAAATAAATAACTTTCAGCTAACTTCTATAGAAAGGAAATTCATCTACAAAAAGCCTAAAGTTAACATGATACTTGATTGTGAAGGACTAAATGCTTTCTCCCTAAGATGGGTAATAAGGCAAGTACATCTATTCTCAGTACTCCTAGTCAACATTATATGGAATCCTAGGCAGAGCAATAAGGCAAGAAAAAGAAATAAAAGGTATACAGATCAAAAAGGAAAAATATAACTGTTCCTATCACAGACAGCATGATTGTCTATGTAGAAAACCCCAAGAATTCCACAAAGAGAAACTTCTAGAGTTAATAAATGTGTTTAGTAAGGTCACAAGTACAAGATCAAAACACATGAATAATCATATTCCTATATTCCAGCAATGAATTCTTGGAAGTAAAAAAAAATTAAACCATTTATAAAGCTTAAATAAAAATGAAATATACTTTCTCCTCACTTACCAACACGGTTAGGTTCCAAAGACCAGATAGTTATGCAAAACTGGTGTTAAGCAAAAACATCAGATCACAAGATGGAGAATGACTACATCATTACATAACCGCCAAACCACTGAGAATCATGGTCCAGGCAAGTTGACACATAACCTTAATCATTAAAGCCAGCGTTACTCTTGCCTCGTACCTGGGTATTCCTTACTTCCAGACATACTTGTTAACGTGCAAAACAGTCAGATAGTAGATTTTTCACTACTGTTGTAAATGCAAAATGTCATGTAACAAGATAGTTGATAAGTGAGCAGAAGGCGTATTTAAGTACAAGGGCTCCTGCCCCTTGAGTCCCGTCACTCTCTATACCCCTCTACCTTCAGGGTCCCAAAAGCTAAACTTCTGCACAGCTCCTGCACAGCTCCTGGAATGCCCTGAACCTCTTCACCACTTGGCAAACTCCTACTCAATCTTCAGTGGCCAAATCCAATGCCCCCTTCTCTTTCCAGAGTCACAATTATAGTGTGGCTGTGGGAGAGTCTATGAAAGGCCAGGAGAACCACCCACATGGCCCCATCAGTGCCCCCGTCCCCATGCACAAGGAACCCAGACATGCCCACCACACTATCGTGTTTAAAAATGCCCATCTGCCAGACTTAATGGTCTAACTGAGACTGGAGAAACCCCAGAAGACATGATCCCCCGACTCTGTTAACCCAGAACTAAAAACCATTCCCAAAGCCAGCTCTTCAGACAAAGATTAGACTGGACTATAAGGCATGAAATCATGCTCATGAAGAGTGTGCTTCTTAGTTCAAGTAGATTAAAAAAAAAAACAAAAAAAACATGAGACTAACTGGGCAGTGCCTGTGATGAGAAGGCAGAAAGGGATAGGAGCTGGTTGAATGGACACAGGAAATATGGAATGGAAAGGAGCAATGTGCAGTCACATTACAGGGATAGCAACTAGGGTCACATAACAATGTGTGTATAAATTTTTGTATGAAAAACTAACTTGACCTGTAAACTTTCACCTAAGCACAACTAAAAAAAAAAAAAAAGCCCATATGCTCTCTTCCAACTCTGCTGCGTGATAGTCACCCTACAGATACCACAGTCACCACAGGGCACCAGGAGATGGTGCTGAGCATTACTGAGCTTTGATTTTAATGGCAAAAAAACTGGAAATGAACCAAGTACCCAGCCACAGGGGACCTGTTAAATATTCTATGAGCAGTCCATGTGATGCAATGCTATGTAGGGGTTTGTAAAATGGGTTCAATCTCTATACATCAGCATGGATAAGTCTCTGGGATACGTGTTTGCATGAAAAATGCAAATTATAGCATGGCCTGACTCATGGAGACCCCATGTGTATCAGAGTAGAACTGTGCTCTGCAGGGTTTTCAGGGCTATGACCTTTCAGAAGCAGATCACCAGGCCTTTCTTCCAAGATACATCTAAGTGAGTTCAAACTACCAAACTTTCAGTTAGTAGTCAAGCCCCTTAACCATCTACACCACTCGGGGACTCCTAATTACACAGTATGTGTTTTATACATATATATGCAATATTTTTTTAAAAGAAAAGGGAGGAATATATAATAAATTTTCCCTAAGTGCATATTCAGGTGGTACAAACAGTTTGCACTTGACTGCTGTCATGGATTGAATTGTGTCCCCCCAAAATGTGTGTCAACTTGGTTAGCCCATGATTCCCAGTATTGTGTGGCTGTCCTCCGTTTTGTGATTTTCCCACGTGCAATAATCATAATCTCTGCCTGTGGTTAAAGATTAGGGTGGGATGTGACAACCTTGCTCAGGTCACATCCCTGGTCCAATGTAAAGGGAGTTTCCCCGGGTGTGACCTGAACCATCTTTTATCTCACAAGAGATAAAAGGAAAGGGAAGCAAGCAGAGAGTTGGGACCTCATACCACCAAGAAAGCAGTGCCGGGAACAGAGCGTGTCCTTTGGGCCCAGAGTTCTTGCACAGAGAAGCTTCTAGTCCAGGGGAAGATTGATGAGAAGGCTGACAGAGAAAGAACACCTTCCCCTGGAGCTGACGCCCTGAATTTGGACTTCTAGCCTACTTTACTGTGAGGAAATAAATTTCTCTTTGTTAAAGCCATCTACTTGTGGTATTTCTGTTATAGCAGCACTAGATGACTAAGACAACTACTAATCTAAAGAGTCCCTGGGTGGCACAAACAATTAAGCACTTGACTACCAGCTGAAAGGTTGATGGTTTAAACCTACCCAGAGGTGCCTCGGACGAAAGGCCTGGTGATCTCCTTCTATTAAAACTACAGCCAAGAAAACCCTATGAAGCAGTTCTACTCTGTAACAAATGAGGTCACCATGAGTCAGAATCTACTTGACAGCAATGAGTAAATACATGTCAGTACATGTAAACACACGGAAAAAGTTCTCTGTGTTTAGAAAAAAAATTTTTTTTTTAACCCCCTATTCCCTCGGGTCATTATGAGTCAGAATTGACTCAACAGCAGTGGGTTTTGGATTCCCTTGGGACAGCCTGGGACAGGGCCGTCCAGGCCCTTCTCCCAATCTGCGTGGGGGCAGCTTTTACAAGAGAACAGATTCAAATGGCTTGGATGATTCAAATACAATGAAATATTATGACAGTACATGAACTAATTGAAATTAGAATTGTTTTAAAAAAAGAAAAGAACCTGCCCTGAAACCTCCAAGGCCAACCCTGGTGGCCAGGGCTTACAAGACAATGCCTGAAGAGGGATCCCCTTTTGTGGTCTCCTAGGAGCAATTAGGCCCAGCATTCCCAATCTTCACCTCTACCTGAGATCAGAGACATGCACGTGCAGGACAAATGTGGCTGAGGAGGACTTGTCACTGCCTGCCCAAGCCCAGACCACCAGGGGACAATTGGATTTGTCTGAGAGATAGCTTGGCCTGGGGGCTCAGAGCACACACATGCACATACCAGGCTGCACCAACTAGAACACAGTGAGGAGCCAGAGCAAATATAGCCTGTGTGACCTCGTTAGCCATTCTCCACATGGCTCGCAACAGAATCTTGGATATGTGACTCAGCCTGTCACCCACCTGCCTAAAGCCCTCCAGCAGCTTCCCTCTGTGTGGCCTGATCCCGGCCACCTCTGGCTTCTCCTTCGCTCTGCGTGCCAGCCACAAAGACCTTCTTCCTGTCCTTGGCACACTTCATCTTGGCTCCCACCCCAGGGCCTTTGCACCTGCTGTTCCTACCACCTGCAACAAACTTTGTCCAGAAGTTCAGGTCTTAACTCAAATGTCTCCTCCTCAGAAGGATCTTCACAAAAAGTGCCCCTTCCCCGCCATGCTCTACTCTGCTATCCTGTACTTTTTTTTATATAACACCATTTCCCAGTAATAAATGTGTGAGCTCTTTATTGGGTCACTGCCTACCCTCTGACCACAAGATCCTTGCTGAATCTGGAGCCCCCAGACCAGTGCCTGACATATTACAGGCGCTTGGTAAATGTGGGAAAGCATCTTCTCCTTCCAGAGCCTCCGTTTTCCCTTCTGCAGAATGAAGTCAGGCTTCCTTCTCAAGGTCACTGTGCACATGATGTGGGAAGTTCACTGTCGAACATAAAATCGGCACATCTGAGAGCAACTGTAAAAGAAGTGTTGACGTGGAGAAATGTGGCACTCTGCTTTCTCTACAATCCATGAAACATTCGGGCTGCTGGCTTGGAGGCAGGGAAGACGAGCACTGGGAGTTGTCTGACATAGGCTGTCTGAGCAGCAGGGGACTCTGAAGGGATGTCGGGAGACCCTGGGACCATCTGACAAATGACTGCCTCAGGGATCCTGCAGAACTTGGAGGCGCCCAGAGAGAGCACTCGAAATGCCAGCTGCAAAGGTTGAGTGCACCAGCTGGAAGGAACGCTGTGGAGCCCCATGGTAGACAGGGACATCGGGCTGCCGTCGCTGCTCCTGGAGCCACGGGACAGGTGGGTGAGGGACTGCAAGAATGTGCCTGTGATGTGATAACCACCCCTGCAGCCCCCACACAGCACAGAGCCTGATTTTTTCCCCAAGGCAAACACTTAGGGAAGAATCCTTTTTAACTACAGTCACAGAATAATTTCTCCCCAAATGATGTGCATGTGGATGGACAGGGCCTCCCAGAGAGTGTCTTCCTCCTCCAGGTGGTGGGCCCACATGTTCCAGCATGCTTGCCAGCTTCCTGAGGGGCTCCAGGCCATGGGCAGTGGTGGGCGGGAGGGCAGGGTCCACAGACCTTAGGCAAGTCCAGAACCTGGCATTCACTGAAGCCCGCAGGAGCACCATTCCTGGTCTTTCAGTTCCTCTAATGCTCATTCATCCATGCATCCTTCTAGAGGAGGGCAGGCCAGGCACAGGCGAGGCCCAAGGGCCTAGGAGAAGGCACGAAGAGGGCTAGGGTGGGGTGGGCAGGCAAGGTCCTGCATCCTCTCTGGTCCTCTACCCCAGTGCAGCCACCTCAGCTTCCACTGTGGGTTGGAATTCTGCAGCTACATCAGCCATAGGAGTGAGAAGGAGACGGCCCAGCTCAGCAGAGAGGCATGAATACAGTTCATCTGAGGGCTAGGTACTCTGCTAAAGGCCACTAGGAGCCTCCACGTGCCCCAAGGGCTGTGCAGGTTATCACAGGGAAACTCCGGCCAGGCCACAGCAGACCAGCACACTGTCTTTG
Source organism: Elephas maximus indicus (assembly GCF_024166365.1). Classification (NCBI taxonomy): domain Eukaryota; kingdom Metazoa; phylum Chordata; class Mammalia; order Proboscidea; family Elephantidae; genus Elephas; species Elephas maximus. The sequence goes on from NC_064820.1 coordinate 201,393,735, forward strand.
CCGCCAGTGGCCAGAGACCTAGGGTCAGTTGGGAATGGGGCTAGGAGAAAGACCACCTCTCTTCAGGGCCCAGGTCACCCCTGCTGCCAGCAGAGCACAGCTCAGGGACATTCCCAAACCTGTCACCAATCAGACGTCTACAGATACCTGCTCCCTGGCCACAGGGACCCAGGCCCTACCTTTGGCCCTCACCACAGCGTTGTCCATATCTTGCTAGCTGGCCTCTCAAACCTGAAGTCTAAGGCCTCAAGATGCTGCAGGGACGTGGGGGCAGGGTTTCTACTATCAAATGGCTCTGGCCTTGCCACTTTCCAGCTGAGTCACCTCTCTGGGCCTCAGTTTCTCCTCTGTAAAACGGGTGCAGAGAGGGATACATGATGATGAAATGTCACAGTGGTTGCTGCAAGGCAGGACACGACCCTGGTCAGCATGCAGTGCGTGCTCCTTCCTTCCTTCTCTCCCGTCTCGCCCTGTCTGGCTCCTTCCCGGACTCCAGGTCAGCTTCCCCAGCGTGCTTTCCTCTGGACTGTGACCTGTGCATGTCAAGTGGTGAGTTTGCCCATTTGGCCGCCCACATGCTCTGCCCAGGCAGCTGCCTCAGCTGGCACCTTCCTGCCCTTTCAGGTCTAGGCAAGGTGTCCCCTCCTCAGACCAGCCACCCCGGACATGCTGGCTAAGGGTGCCTGTGCTGGCCCAGGCACGTCATGTCACTTGCTTTCGCTCTCTCTACAGCCCACCACTCGGAAATGACCTGATCTGTGATTCGTGGTCTGTGACCCATCTGCCCCCCCCCCCCCCAGGCTGAAGGTCCCCACCAGCAGGTGCCTGGGTCTCCCTGTTCCCCGTGGCCAGCACAGGGTACGGAACAAAACTGTGGGAACAGGATACAAGAACCATTCTGTCTCTGGCTCACCTCCCCCAGGTTGGGGTGGAGCAAGGGCACCTGCAAGCCCTCCCAAAAGCCCTGACACAGCTTGCCTGCAGGCTCCCCTGGTCATTAAAAACCTTGGGACTCCTAGCCCCAAGGCAAGGGAGAAGTCCATAAAGTTACTCCATCGGCCACTGGGATGAGGGTTGCTATGGAGAGTGCCTCACTACTCAAAGTTTGCTCCCTAGGCAGCATCATCCTCGGGAACTTGTTAACCAAACCAGGTGCTGTCGAGTCAATCCCAACACATGTCAGAGTAGAGCCATCCTAGGCAGGATTTTCAACGGATGATGTTTTGAAACTAGGTCACCAGGCCTTTCTTCTGAGGCATCTCTGGGTGGACTGGAACCTCCAACCTTTTTGTTAGCTGCCAAGCACATTAACCTTTTGCACCACTGAGAAACTCAGGAGCTTGTTAGAGATAAAGTATCCCAGGCCCCAACCAGGCCTGGTGAACCAAAACCAAAAACCCATTGCTGGCGAGTTGATTCCCACTTATAGCAACTCTGTAGGACAGAGTAGAAATGCCCCTCATAGGGCTTCCAAGGAGCAGCTGGTGGATTCAAACTGCCAACCTTTGGATTAGCAGCCGAGCTCTTAACCACTATACCACCGACCTGCATTTCACCAAGGCTCCCAGTGAATTGATGCCTGTGAGAGCCTGGGAAGCCTGCCCTAGACCTTGGCAGGGCTCCTTGACACCCCCGGCACAGGGCCCTTCTACTCACGGGAGCCATCTTGGTTGCTCTGATTCTGCTTGCTGCAGACTCTCACTCTCTCCTCACTTCCCCCAGCTGTAAATTGAGAGGAATAATCTCTGCCCCCCAAAAGTGTTGGAAGGATCCAGGGGAGAGTGGCTAGGGAAGCCCTGGAGAAGCAGAGCCACCAGGGCCTCTGTCAACACAGTGATAGTTACAGTGACAGAACAACCACCCCACATCACGGCCACACTCTGAGGTCAGAGGGCCTTGTCCAGCACAGCAGGACATGGCAGGCTGCCCACCCCAGCCACACAGGCGCCCCTGACCGGAGCTCTCCACCTTCCCCGCTGCTGCAACCCCCCTGTATGCTCACTGTTCTCACCCTTTACCCCTTCTTCTGGGAGTCAGAGCCAAAGACCCCTTCAGTCAGGACAGAACTTTGTCACCCACCATCTCAACAACAGGAAACAAGTTTTCCAAACCACTCTTCAAGCAGACTCTCTAAGTGGAAGATACGGATGCACAGCAGATGTGTGCTCCAGTGCAGGTCCGCCCACCCTGAGGAGTGGGAAAGCAGCCTCTCCACCTGCCTAGTCCAAGGCACTGGCCCCTGGCTTAACACACCCCCAGAAGGGCCTTATCTAGACTCAGATTAAGGAAATTGATGCTGAGTGCCTCCAGACTGGCCTCTCTGACCCTTGGGAAAGGCACCAGAAGGCTCAGACCCTCTGAGGGAGTTGCCAGGGCCAGACAGCTAGGGGGTGGGGAGGCACTCAAAGAATAACAACTACAAAAACACAATAGATTCTTCACAGCTGTTTGAATAGACGTAGAGGCAAAAACAGTTACACAAAGGAACATGAATGTTATGCACCTTATCCTTGCAGAAGGGATGGCAGAAGTGGGGAGGGGAGAGAAGGGGCACCTGGACCCCCGTCTCATTAAGGGTGGACCCCAGACACACTGCCTGCGCCTGGTGGAAGGAGAAGCAAAGGTGCAAACGTGTTATTTAAAGGTCCACAAGTGTGCTGGGCTGAAAAGTGCCCCCAAAGATATGTCCCCCTACCGATACCCAGAACCTGTGAACGGGATCTTCTATAGCAAAAAAAAAAAACTTTGCAGATGTGATTAAGCTAAAGATTTTGAGATGAAGAGATTATCCCGGATTACCTGGTGTGGGCCCCATGAGGGGGATTAAATTAAACAGACATACAGAGGAGGAGCTTATGTGAAGGCAGAGCAGACAGAGATTTGAAATGCTAGCCTAGAAGATTAGAGTGATGAGGCCACAAGCCAAAGAACTCCGGCAGCTACCAGAAGCTGGGAGAGGCAAGGAACAATTCTGCCCTAGAGCCTCTGGAGGGAGCGCAGCCTGCCAACACCTTCATTTCAACCCAGTGAAACTGATTCCGACTGCTGGCCTC